>NW_027287095.1:13302854-14040354 GCF_022747635.1 Hetaerina americana
CTGCAGTAATGAGTGGGGGAAAGGTTACATGTAGACCAAATTGGTGTCGATACTTCAAACGTGGCCGCACAGATGTACGTGATGAAGAGCGGAGTGGTAGGACCTGTATTCAGACCGATGAAATCGTTCAACAAGTGGACCAAGAACTGCGATCTGATCGACGATTATTGATCTGGCTGATAAATTTCCTCTTGTTGGACGTATCCACTATTTACACAGTTGTTACGGAAAACCCTGGATATCACCAATTGTTTTTATGTGGGTGCCGGAAATGCTTACGGACGAACACAAAGAGCGAAGAATGTTGAGTAGACGCGCGTTTTTGGACCGCTAATGACCAGGCGGAGCTTGCACCTAACGACGTGAAACAATGGCTTGGTTGACACCGGCTTGAAGACGACGAGGAACTCAAGATCGCCGTTGTCAACTGGTTTCATTCCCAGGCGGCGATCTTGTATGCCGATAGGGATTGAAGAAGCTTGTGCAGCGTTAAGAAAAGTGCTTAGAAGTGAACGGCGATTATTTATAAAAGTGAAGTAGGTTTGTAGGAAACTAAACAAATCACTAATAAAGTTTTCCAGCGAATATCTTTTCTAATGATCGAACTTACCTTAAACTAAAAACATAACCCTCGTTATAGTAGGATTGCCATGGACTTATGGATACCCAGGTATCTCGAATGAGAAGTTTCCGAAACGAATTGATGCGTTCCGCAATGCAGTTCGACCGTTGAAGAGCCGTCTCGTATCAGTGTCCTCTCTTTCTGCCGATGGCGCAGTCGTGCCGTTGCTTTGTTTCGCATGTTTCGTGGTGGCAGTAGTGACAGGCGGGTTCCCCCGCTACTCAAGGTGCGTCCCTCGGCCCCCGTGGCGTGCGGCCTCGCACTCCCAAACCCTTTCAACCCTCCGCCACCCCCCCTCCCCTGCGCCCCTCATAATCACCCTTCTCTCTCTCTCCTGAAAGTCATCCCTCCCGCCTCCTCAGTGCGGTCGTCTTCTCCCAGGAGTGCTCCGACCTCTCTCCCCCTCTCCTCCCCTCTCCCCCCTCACTGCGGGAGCCTCCCCTTCCCTTGCCTCGACGTCCTGAGCTCCCGCGATCTTCCCACCGTCCTCCCCCGCCCAAGGGGATGGATGGAGGGGGGCCCCACATCCCCTCCCCTGTAGGGGAATGCTCTGTAAGTCATTAATAAACCGGCGAATCAGTCCCCCCCTCTAACGTCCCCCTCAGCACATACAAACACACGGAGTGGAGGCGCTAGAGATTCGTCTCTTCCCAACCCACCTCCCGCCCCTTTCTTCATCTCGAATTCAAGATCTCTCGCCTCCGTTCCTCCATCTCTTTGCCTCCATCATTCCCACTCTCTTCTCCCCATTCACCGCTTCTATTGCCGCGCTAATTTTAACGCTGAATATTACCTAGATACATCACTCGTTTGTGCTCTTTATAAATTAATCATTATTTAGTGTGATAATTGATTAACGGTACGTCTCGAGGGAGGCTAGTGCCTCTATTGTTTTTTGTGTGGCGCCTTCGTAAAAAAGTGATTTATCTCGTTTTCTCTCGGTCAACATTCGCATGGATTTTCCTCTTCACCTCCCACCCTATCTTTCCGTGGGGGACAAAATGTTCCATAGCCGGTTTCCTTAACTTATATTCGTACTTTTAATAGATAGGCGTTTGTAAATGGTATCAGGTGCTACGGAATGCTTAACTTGGATTTCGATTTTAGTTAACTTGCACTTTACCTGGATTTTTAAACCTTACTTAATTTCAAAATTCGTTTCTTTGGTCTTCGAGGTGTTTTACGGGGTTGCTCAAATCAGTGGGCAAATGTAATCCATATTAGATATCGGTTCTTATAATTGATGTTTTTGAATTATACCCAGTTATATTATTTTTAATTAAACTTACTTATTCCATCCATTGCTTCTGGGTTTTGAGGGGACGTTATTTGTGTTGACACCACGATACGAATTGGCTTGTCTGCTCATGCAAATCCAGCCTAGGCACTTTTGTGTTTCAGCAAAAGCACTCTACATCATTGAAAATTGTGTGTGGACTTTGTCTTCTTATTTATCCTTAAATTTCTCCCTTGCGTTTATGTATCTCCTGCTTAAATTTACATGTGTATTGTTTCATAAATGCGTAGTTATCTATTCATTTTATCTCTTCTAACACTGTGGAGTGTTGTTGTGCTGCTGCATTTCGTCCATTTTACGATAGTGGTTTTACTATGAGAAATTTTGAAATTTTAGCATGGATACAACTTTTTCGTTCAGGGTACACGTCATGTAATATAAATTCTTGAATGGAGCACCTTTGCATTATTTTTTAAAAATGCCGTTTTTCCTAAGTGAATACTCATTGCTCGATTATTTTTGTCGCCTTTCACGAGTAATTACGAGAGCACAAGACCAGAGCAATTCCAGGAGCACGAGACGCCATTCACTTCCGTCCCTCCCCTCTCAACTCCTTTCCCTTCCACCCCCTCCACCCACCTATGGACACCATCCTCGGGATCATCATCATCATCACCGCCATCGATTTTCCCAGCCCTCTCGAATCACCCTGCCGCCATCCATGCCTCCCTCCTCCCCCTGGCAGCCCACCAACCCCTCTCCTATGTTAGCTATCACTATTTTGTCTCTATTCTTTTAATACAGCGGCTTATGTATAAGGGTGTATGTATGTGTGAGAGAGAAAGCGTGCATGTCTGCAATAACATAACAAAGGCTTGTTTCCCAACTACTCTTGCGATACGTCCTCTTGGCGTTTCGTCGAGTATGACGTAAATTTAGAGATACAAATGCGACCTTTAAGGTATTAACCAGGACAAGCTCTCAAAAATTCCTGGAAAAAAATTCAGTCCACACCGTCTATTATAAACTTTGTAGCATCTCTTGAACAACGACAGCAATCAACGTTTTAAACTTAGTATTGGTTTGAAATGTTCGGTATCTCTAGAAGAGATACCGAGTGTGAATTTCTCTTTTTGTCCCTTTTGATTCGTCTTTGGGCAAGGAACAGCCGTGTAATTGTCGCCCGAGGACTCTTTATGTTATCTCTCCTTTCCATTCGAGTTCCACTTTCCATCATTCTCCATTGATTGTGCTCCTTCGAGAGCATTGCGAGCGTAAGTGCGCCTCATACCTGCACGGTGTCTAATGCGGCGGGTCCCAAACTCGAAAGCGAGCGAAAACAGCCCGGAGCGACTATCTGCGATGGCTTGGGCCGCTTGTCATCCCGGCTGTATATGTAGACTAACTCGGTACTATATTGAAATGTAATGAAATAATTGACTTAGTAATTCCACACACTTTTAAAAAGTGTGTGGAATTACTAAGTCAATTATTTCATTACATTTCAATATGTTATGCAAATTCCACAAAGTTACGCCTGAGACAACAAATTTTAACTCGGTACTGTTCATCTACGCGACGTAAAAGAATTAGTCTTAGCATCACGGTTTCACCGTTGCAGTGGCATCGTCAGAAATATAGTAGTAAAATTTCTATATCCTTTCTAAAGTAAATAAAATCATCAGCGATTAAAAAACGAGATCTTTCGGGGAACCATGGCGTGATGGTCGAGTAAATTGCTTTGAGGCCACCCCCAGCTTGTGGCGCATAACGAGGCCGTGTGCATTGCTGAATGTTACAGTATTGGCCGCAATTGAAGCATGGAGATTCGACAGCTAGTCAACCGAAGTTGACAATCTCCCTCGGTGTAAGTGCTGCATCACTTATGTGATTATATACAATATTACATAAATATAACATATATTACAAGTGCTTATCACTCACTGCATCCAGAGTGGACTGACTACTCATGCTCTTTTATTCAGGCGACTTAGTTCTCATCTGGGACACAGCAAGCATTAAAAAAATAATTTAACACACTGGAATATCTTGAAGTTCTATTTGGAAGATTTAAAACTTCGCAAAGGAAAAAAGGAAACCATTTCGATTCGTCTTTTATCATTGCATAGTGAAGATAATGAATAGCATCTTCAAATAACGCACAACAGTTGAAAAGTCACCCTGTATTTGTATGAATATTTAATTCGAGAGATGTGTCAGCCATCTAGGGTATTTATTTTATCGTTGTCCTGTATGTTTACCGTGAAAAAATTTTGTTGTTTAGAGAGGAATTAACAGTTTCAAAAATTTTAAAATCATCGAGTTACCTCTCCGTTACTCGTCCTTCCACATTTCCCTCTCTTCGTGGCAGTGTTATCTCTTTGGTCACGTGATGTGTCCTTTGAATAAAACGAAGTTGGTACAGTATGGCTAGACTATTTTGAATAAGTTTTATTTAATTTATTCCTTGCTTCCTGTGGGAAATACCAAAACCCCTAATTCTTCCAATCTGCGTGAGATGCGAGGCAAGTGGCGGCCGGCCTCAGAACCACCGACCACTTGCAATTCTGGAATTTTTGGAGAGCGGTCGCGACATCAAAATTCAATGCATGGCCGCTCTCGAAGGCCGATCGATGGGTTGGGAGCTCGACCACTCGCCGAAGAGTACACAACGCCGGGCACACTCCTGAATAATCATTCCAGCAGCGACACGTGCACCTTGCGCTATTATTATCCTCCTTATTCTTCGAGAGGCCGGAACCAAGGGAGAGAGAACGCTCGGGAGAGAAGATGAAATTTCGAAGATTCGGGACAAGGGAAAAAAAACGATCGCGAGCACTCAACCAAACTTCATCCGAAACGGCCCTAATTCACATCGTAACAGATCTGGAGGCGCTGGTACATTTTTGTTCCCACAAATATATATATATTGATTCCTTCCATTCGATCATCTTCATGGGGTGGCTTGGATGGCTCACAGAAATCCTCTCATCAATTTGAACGGGACGTCGATTTATGCACCACCCTTTCCGCTCCGTCCCAAAAACGTCGACGTGATTAGCTCGTCGAATATTTCACAATTACAGTCCGTGAATCGGGAGCATTTTGCACAGAGCGTGCCCGGTTTTCGCAATCCATGTATTACCTTGTAAAGGTCGTAGCGATGGATTCGCCTTCCCCCCCCCACCCTTTCACCTCCCTCTTCTGTCTCTCTCTCTCTGTAATACCCCTCGCCGTCCTCTGCTCTCCTCAACCCACTCACACAGCAACTCCCCCTTCCAGCAACCTCCCTCCCCCCTTCCGCTGCAGGACTCCCTCTTCAGCACATCCATCCTCTATTTCCACCAACCCCCTCCCTCCCTTCCCCCCCCCCCCCGCCGGCAAGAGAACGCCCCCTTCCCAGCGCGATTGATGGGTCCTTTTGCCGCGATCCGGAGTCCCGTGCTCGAATCACTCTTCCGGAATCAGCCTGGGGTCATTAAAATTTGAAAGTCTTCCTCGGATGCATTGATGAGCGCGTTCGTTCGCAGATTGAGCCAGTCAGTGCACCACCACCGTGCACCACCACCGTGCACCATCCGCGGCGACGCTCACTCCCTTGCTTTAATATTAATTTGGCGGCGGTGGGGGATGTAGTATGTACGCAGGGGCCCTGCCAAGTGGCAAGGGAGGCCAGCCCCTCGCGGAGTTTTCTCCCGTCTATTTTCTCATCTCCCGCTCGGAAATTAAACCTTTGATCTGATTAAAGAATAGATCTCAACGCCAGGTTAACTGTGTTTTTAGGAAACGAGTTCAATTTCGTTTTCTTTGATGTGTTGTAGCTCAAAAGCCTTATTTTAGTTCGTACGAAATTTTATTTACTGTATGGTTCTTAGTTGCAGCATTAAAGTAGTGTACTATTTGCATGCAATGGAGCCATTCAGAGGTTGTAAATGGTTGTGGAGTGTGTAGAGTACCTACCGTAACGGTTTGCATTGTTAAATTAACTTAATATAGTGATAATCATTCGGCAAGAGTTCATTTTACGAAGGCACCCCTCATGGTTTGGACGCGACATAGAGGTAAAGGCGTGATATCCACCATGCCGTTACCTTACGCTTCTGTTTACGAAAACGGGAAAACGGGGCAATGCTATGTATTTTAATAAAGGACATAGCATTTAAAGATAAGGGAAACGTTATCCAATTTGAGTAAAAACATTACAATTATTGTTTTATTGTCGTTACAAAATTAAGTGTAGCTGAACACATAGCTATTGAATAAGGATGCACAAGAAGTAAAGTAACGCAGCACCACCTCCCACGTCGGCGTCTGGGACTGCCGAATTATTTGTAAAATTTGAGTTATTTTCTTTTGTGAGTGTGAGTGACATAAATTTTCTAAAAGGCCACATTGGTGTAGTTGCCTTGAACATTCATAGTATATATATACTATGAATGTTCAATTATATATGTGTGTGTATATATATATATATACACACACACATATATATATATATATATATATATATATATATATATATATATATATATATAATAAAGATAGATTAGACTCGACTTTTATGGGAATCCCATATATCACTTCTCCCTTGTACTTAAAATGACAACTGCTATTCTCCGTGTACGTATATAATACGATTGTAATTTTAATCAGCTCGGCAGCTGCCTTGCGTTCTTCTTTTGTTTAGCTGTTTACTAAAAGTGCTTTATCGGAGCTTGGTCCGCTAAGGGTGTCTTCCTTTCATCCGCCGTTCCCCTCATCTCCCACCCCCCTCTAATTCGCCTCTCCCTTTGTTCCAGCGGCCACTCCGCCTGCCTCCCTGCCGTAACCCCCGCCCAACCTCACCCTCTCGCCCAATTCCCTCACCATCGCCAGAACCCTTCTGCATATTACTCTTCTCCCCCATATCCTGGTCCCCACACCACTCGCCGCCTCCCCCCTCCAATCCTCTCTTCCCAGCATCCTCGTTCAAATTACCCCCGTGGATGGCCGCACGCACGGGATGCAAAGTTTTTCAATTGTTCTCTCTCCCTCCGCCACGCTCCCTTCAGCCGTTTTTGGGTTTCCCTCGCCATCATTCACTCTCTTCCAACCCTTCTATTTTCTTTCTCAGCTCGTGGAATTTTCCTTCCTATCCGCCCTTTCTTAGAGGTCCCTACAACGTGGGTCTTATTCCCACCCATTCCAAGTAATGCCCCACCATGTTCTTCTTCCCTCAGTCATTAGAGATTATCATCAGCCATGCCGCAGTAGCATGGGATAATATCGAAGAGTTGATGCCCGCCATTAAATAAATAAAAATGTGTATATTTATTTATATAAGAATATATATATGTATATATATATATATATATATATATATATATATATATATATATATATATATATATATATATATATATATATATATATGATTACTTCTATATCTTCAGATGAAGACGGATTGTTTCCGTCGAAATATCAAGAAAATACGTGTGAGTGTTCTTCTTTTTTTGTGTTTCTATATTGTGTGTTACTGTGTATTGTACTATTCGGCACTTCCGTGTTACGTCTACGAAAGCATATCTATATATAAAAACTCTTTGCCAAAATTCAGATGTAATGCTCTATCATAAGTTGTATTCTCGTTTAGCTCATTGTTTATTTCCATTTCCAGCAAATAGTTTTTCCACTGTAAGTAGAATCGTCGTCATTGCACGTCCTACGGATATTCACCTTTGTGTCAAATTTATCTCAATTGAGTATTAAGTTTTGTGATGCGTCCTTGATCGTAGTAACGCCACGTCTTTTCCAATGTGTGGGGAGATTTTCAACTCAATTTTCAATGAAATCAATATCTTCCTTCATAGCTTGTTGGAAATAATTCTAATTTCAATATTAATTCCTCGGAGGAAAAATATTAGTACGAACAATTTAAATAAAAAAAAATTAGCTCAGTAATCTACCCAAAGGTCGGTTGAATCTTGAATTTTTGCATGTGACGCGCAACTGACTTCGTAAACTATTTGTATATTTAGTACCCTGCAAGCTACCGCTAGGGTGCGTGATAGGGGGCGAACACACACCAGACTAACCCTGACCCGAACATTTTTACCCCTACCGCGGTCGGCCAGCGTTATTCTGATCCCTTATCGTTCGTAGAAAAAGTGACATCCTAAATCTATCCTTTCTACATTTAATCTCTCTAATTTTGTTGAAATGATCTCACCTACTGTAGCACGATGGGGGCAATAGTACATTTTCAGCATCACAGCTAAAGAGACAGCCACCCAATTTATGCTAGATATTTAATCTGTAATTCAACCTTCGCCCCGTGAGTGATTCCGAGCCTAGCGCATCCAATATTTTGGATACACTACCACTAAGTTTATCATAGCAACGTTTTTCCAAACTAACTCCTCTGCGCTGCCCGCGATCCAAATCGACAATCAATCTCTTTTTCGTGATGATCCCAAATACTATCAGCATACATGTATTCTAAATTAGGCCTAACCAGGGAAAGACTTCTGGCGACTCTAGTAGGTTTTATTTTCTCAACTCTTCCTTGTTTGACACGAGAATACTTTTTCCACGGGAAAGAGAACCTTGTGGGTCAAGGCATCGAATATTATTGACCTCTTACTGGCACGATCGAGAATGATCAAAAACTTGCCTATATCCCATGGTCCTTCCGCCTGCTTCTCCCATCTTTATCCGTCTTGATTCAAGTGTTCAGCTCATGCCTCAGTTGCACGTATTCCATCTACACCTCAACTGAGTGCGCATCGAACGTCCGCCTGATCGTCTTTGGCTCGCCACGGCCGGATCGAGCGTCCGGCCGATTGAAAATTTTTACAGCAACTTGATTCTAGAATGCTAACATACCGGAATCATACGGGAGGTATTCGTGAAAATGTTTCAGACGGCGTTACCATGCGCTACTTAACCGATTTTTCAGAGGGAGCGACCACTCGAGGAATCACTCCATTATGGAACTTCTTCGAAATGGATTCCATGGAAGTCCTTCTCCGCCCTTTCGACCCCGCTTGTCCCTCCTCCCCACCCAATTCTCTCCCTCCCCCCCCCCCTTCTTCCCTCGATTCGTACATCAAAGACCACGGCCGGGGTGGGGGAGTGGCAACCCCCTCCCGTCCCCACCTGTGGCGGGAGAGGAGGAGGTGTAGGGACGAGGGTCGGCTATTCAGACGAATGGCGCCCTGCTGGAGGCGCGTGGGTCGCTCTCGCTCGCGGCGTTCCCTGACCCCAACCCGCTTGCTTTGTGCTTCCTATTTCTAGGAGACTTGAGGTTTCAGTTGGAGTATGCATTTCACCTTACGTTTGCATTAGTCGTTCGTTGCCCGGGGTTCTGACAGCAGATAAGATCACTTTGCATCCTCTCGGGGAAAATTACAGAAAAGAAATGCGAGAGAATATCTATTTATTTCGATTTCCGGCGGCAGTTTACTCTGCTCGCTTAATTGTGGGTTTTATTTATAAAAGTCCCTTGGTATTTACTCACTTTTTTTACTCTTCAGTACAAGTATGTTAGACATCTATTCGGTATCTTATGAAATTTATTGCAAGACTACCCTCATTTATATCAAAAATCAAACTACCATATTCTTTGACGACGCTGTATTAACCGTATATTTATTTTCGCAGAAATCACACTAGCGTTTCAAATAGGTCGCTTGATTATTCGGGGGGTTATTTGGCGATGAGCGCGAAATTTTTTTCATTACCTAAAGAAGTTCTTTTTTCAAGGATAAGAAGAGTAATGGGGCTCCACGAATTGGGTCCGCGGTCAGTGGACGTCTCTCGATCGGTTGCGCAAATTGAGCGTCCCTTTTCATTAATTGATTTCCCTGCCACTGCATCACGTGGCTTACAAGGGTCCATATACGCTGAACCCGACAAATAAAAGTACGTTCCCCTTCGCAACGCGGCTTGAACCGGGCTTCGGCATCCTCGCCCCCTTGAGCTTGGGAGTTCCGTCGTGCCCTGCAGTTTGACCTCACGTAAGGGAGTTTATTAAAAAAAAACCCGCAAACCATGAGCGCTTGCCGGGCGAGAGGGGGGGAAGAGGCGGGGCAGTGTGTAGTAGAACGTTCCCCCCTTTTATTCTGCACGGCCTGTCTCGGAGGTGTGGGAGGGAATTCGAAGCGAGTGAGTCCCTTCCTTTTGAAAAATGCAGCGGGGTGCGGCGGGGAGCCTCATCCCCCCCCTTTACTCCTCATCCCCCCCCTCATAGCGTGGCACGTGGGTAGGCAACTACGACTACGTGGCTCTGTTCCGAAACATCGATTCGGGGCTGCTTCAGGACTTGGAACGGTCCCCGTGGTCGTAAAGCATCCGGAGAGGCCTCCGACGCCGCTCAGGTGGCGCCCTTACGCGAACGTGTGCTCCGAGAGAGAGAGAGATGATCGTACTTCACCTTTGATTTGTTGCGCCCACCCAATCCGCATCTCAAAAGTGTTTTCGATTCCCGACACTTTAACGGCTCCTCGTTTTTTGTACTATCAATTTCCTCGCCGCCGAACTATCTCTTCCCCACTCCTCCTCCTTCCGCCGCGTCTTTTCCCTCCGAGCGTTGAGGTGCTCGAATGGCGTGGAGAAGTGCACTCCCACCCTCCCTGGCCTTACTTCATACGGAGGTAGATGAATGAAATTTATTGGGAAGGAGATGTAATCATTCGTATATCATTGGAATCCCACCCAGGACATTAGACAAGCTCGGTTTTTCGTAAGAATTAGAAAGAGAAGTTTTTGTCTCATGCAACTCGATCAATTTTTCTTAAAAGTGTCGTTTCTTTAACAGCATTTGACTGATGAACGCGATTCTCTCGTGCAATATTCCGCGGTACTCTCTGGTGCAGTCCCTATATTCGGAGAGGTGTGGTTTGGTCTCAATTGTGTGAATTGATGACTCAAGGATAAATGTAGGGGGCGCTTTCTCTCCAAAAAAGAAGAGAAGATAGTGTTCCATTCTTCGAGCAAATTACTATGCTTTCAGGAACTAAGAAATTTTAGTGCTACCCGGTTGAAACGTTAATTTGCTCTAATCATTACGCGTAGGCCTAACTCAATATGTACAAAAACTTTTCGAAGAGGTATGTGCCTATGGTTTAGCTCGAACTTTATCCCAGCTTGCTTTCCTACAGCGTTGTTGCGTATTGAAAATACGTTCCTTAGTCGTTCTCAGAGGAGAACGTTAATATTCAGTTCACACATAATATAAACACAAAGAGGTCTCCGTCACTTTGCATTAGCATAGGCATGCAAATGAAGGATAAATGGAGTAACCCATTAAAGGTCGACTGGAGAAGTTAACCCTTTCTTGATCACGTGTGAAGGTGCAATGCAATGAAAGTACTAGAGTCCAGAAAGATAACTTAGAAAGTGACGAAGGAGGTAACCTAAATCAGATCGGATATTTTGATACGATGGGAGCACGTGTCTCGCAAATTTAAGAATGCTTGGAATTGGAAATATTTCGCGCAATTGGACAAAGCTGCAAATACCGCACAACTCTTCGAATCCGCCGTTGCTGCTGTAGCCTTTGGGGGTCTTTCGTCCCCGCATTTTTCCGCTCACCCCTGGTGCTCATTACAAGATCTTTGCCCTCCCACCATGACCTCCGCGGCAGTAAGAAATTGGATGGATGAGGAACAAAAGGGCATCGACCGAGAGGCATGCGAAGGAAAGGGGGGAGTTGGTGAGGGAAGCGGAGGGAATGGGGAGGGTGGGAGGGGAAAGTGGAGGGAACTCGATGGAATTAGTGTTTGTCAAAGAGGGAGGGTGTGGTTCGCACGACGAACTCTAGATGGCTCTGATAATGAAAAGAAGCGGCAAGGAGGGGAGATGTGGAGGAAATCATCCAGCCACCCTCCGAAGAGCTCCTCTCCGCCACCGCCGCTACCCCAATTTTATCTGGGAAAACATCAACTAGAATCCTTCCGGCTAACTGAGCTATACCGCCCGTCCCTCCTTCCCTTTCATCCCCCCTCCAACGCCCACCCTACGCCACTCGGCGCCCCCATTCCCTTCACTCGCCCCCCCAGGCCCCCGTGTGCTTTGCGAAGAGTGAAAACGAGGAGATAGGAAAGGGAGGCGAGAGAGGAAGAGGGTTGATGATAAACAATAACGGAAAATGCTCCCGTGTTTCCCTCTGATGGGCGCAAGCTCCTATGACTCGTGGAGGCGCCACCGTCGGCTCTCTTCCCATATTCTGTCGCTCTCCGTCTCTCGCGCGTATCAGATATTCGTAAGCCTTGGAAACCGAATACTTCCGTACCAACCGATCGTCCTCTGCTCGCCTTACCTTCGTTGGAAATCTTTCCTTTGGCGTCTGCAGTAATGGAACGTCCGTTTTGCCGTATTGAGCTTTTTAGTGGGACAAAAAATTGATGTAGTTCTTTCTGTCGTTGCTTAGTATCTCGCCAGCATAGACCGCCGTAATATGATGCGATCATCTCATGCCTTTTGCGGGGTCACTTGTACGTGGACCGCTCGTATGATCGTAATGGTTTATCCGTGCCGCAGGACTGCTGGAGCTAAATTCTAAGCGTGAGATGTCGTAGTAGAAAAAATCACTATTGCTCCTTCTCCAAACATCATTCGAATGCCATTTGTTTTCTATAAACGATCAAATTATTCTTTGAGCGATTCAGAGTACAGAATTCTTAATTTTCATTTGGAAACATCGCTCATTGGTTTCATCGATACTGCTTACGCACATTGAGTGACGAGACAGTCTTCTGCAGGAATACATTCGAAGTCCCAAGGGTTCGGAATATTCCCAGTCACGTCGTTGGATGGTGGGTTGTTGTGTTTCCGAAAAAAGCCTTTACGTCTTTCACTTTCCCCGTTTCTTGAAACCCAATTTCCCAGGGTTCCACCCTTTTTCGGTTTCCCGGAGAACTCCCGAATGGATGCTCACATCGGAATGAGAATTACTGCGATTCGCCATTGATGCGGTAAGGTTTGAAGTATTAGTCGCTATTTATCAAAGGTGGAGGCGGCGGACAGCTAATATCATTTGCGCCAACAGGAATGGGACCGGGGCGCAACTGTAAAATCCTGCCACCCCCGGGATTTGAATCTGGGTCCTCTAGGTGGGGAGCTGGTACATCAGCCTCGGCACCATTCCGATCCTTCGGGTTTGTTGTTTAGTAGGCAGTGTGTCCGTGGATTGGCACCATTGTGCTTTGGGATCGGACCCGGAAAGGCAAAAGGTGAAGTTCAGAGGTCCGTACATGTACGTATTTTCAATCCGTCAATCGTTTCACAATGTTTTCCTGGTCGGTAACTGAGACTCTCTAGTTTTCCCCTCATTTGTGGAGGGCGTCTCGAAGGGGGGGAGGTGAGGCGGAGGATTTTCATGATGGCAGCGCCTGGATTTTATGTCGTGCCCGAAACGCAAATGTGGTGTACGTATTTTTCTGCATCCCAGCGAATTTTCTAACCGGAGTTCAAAGATCTACGGTGCTCTTTAACCTGATAACGAGATCGGATATTCCTCCTCTCCCCGAAGGTGCTTTCTTGATTAACACGGTGCCCCCCTCCACTCCCCGCTTCTTCTCTCTCCCTCTCTCTCTCTCGTGGGGCCTCCTCCTTTGGGGAAGGGCCTGCCGGCCGCCACCGATGCCATTAATCGTTCGATTAATCTGGGGAAGAGGGCGGCGAGAGGGGGTCGGCCGGCCCTTGACTCCGTCCGCCGTGCTCCCGATCTCGTCCACGAGGTGGACAAGTTAAGCGCCTGCGTTGGTGTGTGCGTGTGTTCCCCGTGGCTTTGGGGAGGATTTCTTCCACCTCTCCTCCGTCCTTATTTTCATGAAAAAGTGTTGCGATTCTTGAACCTATTTAACTGTACATTTTTATTTTAATCAAATTACGAATTGATTAGGGAGATGGACGAAGGGAGGTAGTGGAAGGATCTTAAAAGAGATTAATGTGGAAGAACATACAAATAGATCAATATTAAACTTAGGTGGGTAACCTAGAAGGCAAAAGAAGCGTGGTGTTAGGAGCATTACAAGCAGGATGGAAAGGTTACACAGGAAGGATGAATTTGGTGCGCTATACAGGATGGTGACAGTATTGTCAGGAAATAAGAACGTAAAATCCGTACTTACGTCAAATCAAATGTTAGCCAGGAAAATTATCAATTGAACCAAGGAAGATTCAAGAAAGATGGAAAGAATATATAGAAGCACTATATGGTAAAGGCATTAGGCCATCAACCTTAGATATAGAGAATAAATATGCCGTGAAGATAGCTTTGGTCCAGATTTACCGATGGAGAAGAGATACTAAGGGGAATTGAAATCAAATAAGGCCGTGGGAGTAGAGAGCATTCCCGTGGAACTTCTGAAGGGTTTAGGAAAAAGTGGAAGGAGTATAGAGAGAAAATATAGGGCAGGTGGAATAATTTACCATACATATATTGGAAGGTTTTTGGATCAAGATATTTAGTACATAAGGAGAGGAATTGTGTTAGACTAAGAAGCTTCCACGAAGACGAGGGAATGGATGACCGGGACGGTGAGTCAGGATGTTAAGAAAGGGCTCGTTAAAACTTTGACGTGGAGCGTAGTTATGTACGGCGTGGAAGAATGGTCGTTGAATCAGGATGATTGGCGTAGATTGGAGGCTTGAGAAGTATGGGTATGAAGAAGGATTGAGAAGGTGAAGTGGACGGAAAAGGAAACAAACGAATGCTGGCCATGGAACAGGGGAAGGAGTTAGGAAAGGCGGATGCAGAGCATTTAGATTGGCAGTGGGATGTTGCATAGTGTGATAGAGGGGAATACGTTAGGCAAATTAGGAAGGAGCAGAAATAGGATAGGGATATTGGACGGAACGAAGGGAGGAAGGAAGTACACAGAGATGAAGAGGGACTTAATGTAGAGTAGGATGTCAGGTTGAAATCAAATGAAGGACGAGGACCTGGTGAATCAGGTTTTTCTTGAATGGGGGTAGTACTTATTAAAGTTTTTATCTAATTCATCCCTTCCTTAAATATTCTTTATCCCCGTATGTCATACACTGAGGCACGCTTAGGAAGCTCTTTCCATCATTTCAATTTTGTGAAAATTCTGATTGAGATATCCCCTTATCCTAAGCTTACTTGATTCCACCTCGTTCGTAGTCCCGTCGGAAAAATTATTAGTGAAACGGAAATGTAATGGAAACAGATTTATGGTACTAGATAACTTTCTTTGTGTCTTTAAGGGGATAGGAAACGATTGCGTGAAGGGCGTATTCCACGAGTTGTTCTCTGTGTTCTTACCTCCGCACTTGAAGTATATTTTTACCCTAATGCAAGTTAAATCTCTGATTAAAAACATTTAAATCAGAGCAAACAAACTTGAGTTTTCCATTAAATTGCCACATCTGCGAGTTATAGTAGGTGGTTCGTATGCTGGCGATCTCTACGTTATCAAGAATGGGAAATCATTTGAAAGCGTCGCTCCCCACTAACCGAACTGGCTGCTCGACGTTTGCGCCCTCCATCTTTTATTACGTTTGTCCTCCCCCCCCCCCCCCCCCGGGCAGCACTGTGACTTCTCCTCCCTTCGAGTGTTCACCACCACTCACGAGGCTCCCCGACCCCTCTTTTCCTTCTGCGCCTCCCACCCATCGAATTCTCGTGTTTCCGACGAAAGCTCGACACGCCGATTCCCCTCCCCCCTCCCCGTTACTCGAACACACATGACCACCCATCTTCCCGGTGAAATGTTGAAGCCCCCAAACCCTCAGTCTTTGTCTTCCAACTCCCCTTCTGCCCCGGGAACACCCCCTTTCAGATCAAATACACCGGTCGACACCGCACCCCCCTCCCCCGAATCGAAGAGGCCCTCTCTGGTGTCTTCCTTTTCGCATCTCCTCATCCCCCTTCTTCTTCACCTCTCTTTGCTTTTGCGGGAATCGATGGATTCTCCCTTCCCCGGCCTTACCCCCCGTCACTCTGAGCGTAATCTCTCGAAGATCTTCCTGCGAACGGATGTCCTGCTGCGAGCCTTAACTTGTCAGCCTTAGGAGTTTTCGATCTGGATTTTCTTTTCGATACCGCAATCCCCTCTTCTTTCTCTCTCTGTCTCCCGGCCAAACCAACCTCGCAACCCCCTCCTCCGCCCTTTACCCCCCTCCCTCCATTGCCCCTTCGCCAGCACTGGATGATACACGGATTCGTTTTGTTTCGCCCGAGTTCCTTCTGCCTTCCTCCTCCTTGCCGTCGACTGGCCTTTAACTGCGACCTTTTATCTTTTGTTCCACGCTCCTCTCCCTAGCCACCCGGCCCCAATTCCCCCTCTTTGTCTTTTTATACGGGTGGGGATACCTTTTGTCTGCACACCCCGTCCCCGTATTTACGTGTAGGAGGAAGACGTGGCCTCAGGCCTAGCCACAATTTCCCCGATTCCACCTGCCCCTCTCGCGTTGCTTCCCCGATGAGTCGACATGCAAACGATTCCAACTTAACGGATTTCATTTAAATTTAAAATTCAGTTACTGTTTAAAATAAATGATGAATCCAAAATTCAATATCTTCAGAATCCTCGGATCACTCTCTCACTGGACCCGCGTTGTTAAGGACGGTGGGAGTTTTCGTTATCGTGCCTAAAACCTTCTGTTTGCCCATTTATTTGCGCCAGATATGTGCAGGCTTGTGTGGATTTGGACAAATATGATAATTGCAAATGTAATATTTGTGGTTGAGTGATGAATAGCATTATCGTTAATGGTAAATATAGTAATGCTAATTGATAATTTGCTATCTTAAGGCTGGTTTTCTTTGATTATATCTCCCATCGTCTCGAAAATTTCCCTCACCGTGCCGCAAGCTCTTGTAGTGGCTTGCAACGTGTTATATTACATTGTCATGACTCAGATCTGCCACCTCACCTTTCTTAATGGCGTTTAACCTAGATTGATTAATAGGCGTGGGCGAAACATATTGAGAGCCCTGTAATTGGCCGGGGTAGGTGCCTCCAAAAAGGGCCTTCGTGCCCGTGGCTTCTTATTATTTCGGATAAAAAGTTTTCATTCTATTAATGAAGTAATCGTCAATATGTTTATAATGAAAATATTTCTGTGAAAAGCATTCGAATGATCAACGACCGTCGCTAATGTATTTTCACCCGCATGCTGTAAGTCCCTTAGAAACCATTGTCACTGTACATAATCGTCTCAAATGGCGTGTCCGATCTGAGGTCCGCTGCCTCCACCGAATTCGCTTCTATTACCCTTCGTCATTTTGGACTTCTTTCGGTTCGCAAGAAGAAAATATACCCACAGATAATTATACATCCTGCCAAGAAAGCATGTATTGGTGCCCGAGGTGTCGATGGTTTTATCTCGCGAGGGAGGGCTTCTTCCTCTTAGAATTCCTTGAGACACAGGGCCCCTATCAAGCGCAGAGCCCTGGCAATCTCCTCGTTCATCCCTAAACCGAATCTACCCCGGCGCCATTTTATCGCTAGGAATCAGAATGGAATGTTCAGGCGGGTAAATTATATGATCTGGTGTACGTCATCTCCCTCTCTGCGGGAAGCCAAGCGATGTCGTTCCGTTGGCCGCTTCCGGTATCCGGAGGGACAATTCCCGAAGCAGCGATCCCATTACTACCGCGGATCTTTCACGGACCCGTGGAGAGTGGTGAAAATAAGTTTGAAGAAAGCGATAAAACAACTCAGTTGCTTTTTTCCCTGAAGCAAGCCGCACACCCACGTATTCCCTTTAGCGCAGAGGTTATCTCCGTCCGCGTCTCTCACCCCGCACCAAACCACCATCTCCTCCACCTCCTGAAAAATCTCCTCTTCGCCTGCTCCCTCTTCTTTTGTTTGACTGGGAACCAAGTCTTTCCGCCCTCGATCAGTCCCCTTGTCAATTTATCCCTCCGGCAGTGGTTCCGAGGGTGGATGCCTCTCCTCCCCCTCCGCCCTGCTTTACATCCCTGCCTCATCCCACCGCCACCCTACCTCCCTCCTTGCACCTACAACCAAGACCTGCTCCCAATCTCGTCGCTCCGAGCGCAGATTTTCTTTTTAGTTACGGGCGCTCACTCGCCTGTCACTCACTCCTGCCCGACCCACCGTTTCATCCCCATCTCTCCTCCCTTACGAGTCCCAACCCCCACACCCCTGCCTCCGCCTCCTCCACACCCCGCCCCTCCGTCTCCAAACGGGCGCACTGGGTCGCGCTATTCCGCTCCTCACTCCCTTCCCTCATCTTAAGAGGAAGGGAGAGATCCTCTCCTTTATAAACTCGTCTATCCGAGAAGTTCTTGAAAATTAAGACATATGCCTCTTTAAGTGACGCTCTCTCTAAGAACATGGGGAAGCCTTGTGATTACCGAGTTACCCTTTCCCAGCATTTTATGCTGCGATCGAAATGCGGAAATTTTGTGCGCTCTAAGAAGGAAGAAAAACATGGTCGATGGTGAAGACTATCTTTTGTTACTTATTTAAATTGTTTAAAACACGTCTGAATACACTCGCGTCCTCTTTTGTTCAATTTAAAGAAAGTCATGTAGTTCAATTTTATGCTTTTTAATTTTTTTTTAATTAAATAAAATCCTGCGGAGCATTGATTTGTGGAAATTTGATTCCCTGTTCTTCCAAGATTCTTCCCACCTTATGCTCATGGATTGGGAGGTGTGATCAGCCGGGAAATTATTTGGTATTTGTCACTTTCGTTCCATCTTCTCCGTGTAAGTATTTGAGGGTCATAAAGGACCTGGTGAGTCTAAAATTTATATTTGGCCAACGGAATGGTCGTATGTAAGAAATATAATGGGTCTGTATTTCTTCTTTCTTGAGCCTATCCCCTTGATGGTTAGACGGAGGATCACATCATGGAATCTGCGTGTGTCTTCGCGAGTCGCCTCGTCACTGATGCTCGCTGGTTGAGATATACTATTACCAGTGGAACCTCCTTCAAATGATTGTCCTCGGGACGCAGGGGCATTCATTCATTCATTTCCCTGAGGCATTTATTCGACACCCATTGCGCGTCTCCCGCGCTGTTTCCTGCCGTGGATAATGCTTTCCAGCAGTG
This sequence comes from Hetaerina americana, assembly GCF_022747635.1. NCBI lineage: Eukaryota > Metazoa > Arthropoda > Insecta > Odonata > Calopterygidae > Hetaerina > Hetaerina americana. The sequence goes on from NW_027287095.1 coordinate 13,321,751, forward strand.
TTTCGTGCCCCGCCCGCTGATTGTCCCCACTCCTCTCGCCGCCACCGCCCAGACCGTACAAAGGGCAGCAGACAAACGCTTCGGCTGCTCGTCCAAATTTGGTTTTCTGTGATGCTAGTCAGGATCTTTCGGGTTCGCAGGGTATGAAATGTTAGTTTATCAAATTTGGAGATTCGTCTCAATGAACCAGAGGAATTTGGAAAACAATTTGTGGCACGACTGATGCTGAATTCGGTTCGTCCATTGCATCTCGGTGCATTGCAGATCGGCATGCGGCTTCCTGGACCCTGTACCTAAACCCGACGTGTCGGGGCACCCGGTTTTATGCTACATTCGTGAAATGTAATGTCGAGTGTTTTCAGCGGAATTGGCATCAGCTGGAATAAAATTTTTGCTTGTATGTTGATATTTTTTTGGATGCTTGATAGATCTAGGGCAATGGGTTGCTGAAGACCGATGGAAGAAGTAATGTTTGGGTGAGCGAAATGTTGGGAGGAAAAAATTGGACGGGTTGGTGAGAGATAGAGAGAGTATGCAACTGAAGAATGGATTATCATAAACGAGTTTGGAGGTGTTCAGTGTCACGTTCGGTGTAGGAGCTTAGTAGCGCTGCAGTGGTGTATTCCCGGGTCCATAAAATGGACCTTGACCAATGTAATTATACAAATGTAAAAATAAATCCGTGCCTCTACGATAAAGCGGCTCATTTTTAATTGCCCTCGGAAAATTTCTCTCCTTGCCTCGTAGCACGGAGAGCGAGGGCCCTCTTCCGAACAGATTGCTCGCCTAGAGACGCTAGGCCCACGAATCGATTTGGGTTTAACCTCCACCCACGCTAGCCCCTTCCGCCGACTCACTCACTCTCTCTTCGGCCCCTATCCCAACCCCCGAAACTCGGAGGTAGAAAGCTTATCCCCTTCCACATCCACCCCCCACTCGCATGCACACCTCCGCTCGCCTGCCCCCCCCCTCGATCCCTCACTCCGCTCGCCTGCCCCCCCCCTCGATCCCTCACGAGAGAGGGCCTCATCTCTTCATCCGCCATCGCCAGCCTCCTCTCCGGCTGACGGAGTGACTCTTAGTCCCCCCCCAATACCCTCCCCCTATTCGGCTCCGCTCTTTCTCCCGCAAGTGCGTAAATGCGCGCCTGTTTGTGCCTGTGCGTGATACATGAATGTTTGCGCCTCAGCATCCGACGGTGCGTGTCGGATGAGCCTCTGTGCCCTCTGGGACGGGGGAAGCGGGGGGAAAGCCGTCCCCCGCCGCCCCTGGGGACCGTCCCGCTCACGCACACCAAGTGTGCCCGCCGGAGTCAGCCCCGGGGCTCCGTCCATAAATAACGTCACGCTCCCTTAAGGGTCGCCCTCGGCCTTCTTCCCCTCCCATGTCACACTCCGTCACGGTGGAGCGGGTATCCAATGGGCTCGCCTTAATTACGTAACGTTGCTCCCGACAGCGGCCCCGGACACCCCTCTTGATAATGGCGCACGGGATCCCTGCCTCGGCAACACCGACGAAGTTGGCTTGACATTCCATTCGAGTGTCACCCGCGTTCGGGATACTGCGAGTTAAACGAGCACAGGATATTCTCAAAGGCTCAATTCGAAAGCAAGTTGGCTTTGAATACACTGTAAGCCCTTGATGGAATGCAGATTACCACCTCCACCATGCCATGAGTAAGGGCGTCGTAAGCCAGTGGATAGAGTACTAGTTCACTGATAGAGGCTCCGGGTTCGATACCGGGTGACGTCTCTGGGAACCTTAATCCTCCATCCTAAGATGTGTGACTTTTCTATTACACGAAATGTCTCTGGTAATCCGCAGGCGGCTCAGGTAGTAAGGAATGCTGTTCCCCTCCCTCATTAGCAATGCCTGGTTAAATGCGAATGCCAACAGCTTACGGGACTTGGTAGAGGTGTGAACCATTTTCACCTATGAAACTGACCTATGAGTTGGCTATTTTTGTGCGTAATGCACCCCATCCAGATCAGTTGATGGGAAGGAGAGTGCCGCTCGCATTCCCACTGTGTCGTAATGGACTGGCTTGCTTTCCTTCTCCGCTCTCGCCGGGGGGGGGGGGCTCCCCAATAGGGCGGAGCAGGGGCCGTGGTTCCCGCGGCTGCTCCTCCCCCCCATATGGGTGGATAAATGGAAGCTGAGAAATTTTTGACGGATACCTTTGGAAATCCACTCACGTGCATCTCCGCAGTTGCAATGGAGTCACGCACCGCGTGTTCGCATCTGCGTTCGAAATAAGGTTTCTGGAGGTGCAGAGCCTTGCTCTTAACGTCTTGTGACCAAATTAATTTCAAATCCTCCGCATTTACAAAGTAATAAACTTTGAGGTGAAATTTTACGCGACAAGTGGAACTTGGAAAAAAGGCGAACTCCACCAAAGGGCGAAGGTACATTGAGGACGGTGGTTAGTCAAGTTCCCTTACGCCAGTAGTTCATAAAGTGGGCGCTACCTCTACCCGTAGGCGGTGCCCTAGTCTATGGGGGCAAAAAGAAGCAAGGAAGCGGCAGGAGGCGCCGGAGGGTCTTGACAATGTGACATTTGCGAAGGCTCGGTAACCTTCCTTTTGTCCTCGTTTCAAAGCTTCATTTTTAAAGTTTACATTGTTTCCCGCATCTGGAAGTAATGAAAACCATTTGTTTGCTTACATTTTAAGGTATGAACGGTTGAAAAATATTTCCAAGCCTTTCTCGCACAAGGAAAATTTTTGGAGGGTTTTATTATCATTTGGTCTATCGTTTGCACAACTTCACTATCCTGAGTACTTCGGCAGTAAGGTTCAGTGTGTAAATGACATTAAACCGGACGTTGGAAAATTGTTATCAGGTCATCAAGCACATCCATCCCATTTAAATTTTATTTGATGAAATATGTTCTTAAATGAGGCAATATAGAAGCTCCTTAAATTACTTCTAGACCATGGAAAACTACAATCAATAGTCACTTGTTTAACTAATTTTAACAAAACATGGTTGGTTTTTCTATTCAAAAATGTTCTTGTTCTATAATTGCTTAATTTAAGTAAAAATATGACATATGAAGTTCTAAAAAAATCTTTCTTAAAATAATTTGTTTTGATCATTTATTTTTATGTAAAAAGTATATTCTCACCCAAGTTCCTTTATTGTGTATTAAGTATTTTGCATAAATATAATCTGAAAACTATACATCTATCGAATTCTAAATAAACATTTGATTATTTATTGTTCCTCATTTAGTTATTTTTTTTATTTTGATTAAATTTTTTAAAGCTACCGATAAGGGGGCGTTGAGTATAGCTTTATAGATGCAAGGGGGCGGTGGCTCGAAAAAGTTTGCTGTACGGCCACTCCATACGACCTTGCGACATTGGCATTGAGCGCCTTTCCACGATAGCCCCAATGCCTTTTCACGTCCTAGTAACCCTCCCGTGAAGCATCCGTCTTCCGTCGTCACCTCCCACAGACATTAAGGCGTGGCGGAGCATGTTCAGAAAGAGAGCAGAGAGCTGATCTGCTGATATTTGGTGGTGGTGCAATCTTGGTATTGGCTAGTTGATATTTCCTATTCGATGATAAAATATTGCAGAATGTGTTTAAACACTGGAATCGATCATGTTACCATATGAGCGTTCCCTTTCAATACAATGCAACAATTTCAAAGTGTAAAAATCATTCGTCATGACCGGGCTTCGAACCCAGACATCAAGGGATTGTGTTTCGAATCCCGGTCAAGGTGAATGATTTTTACACTCTGAAATTGTTGAATTGTAATGCAAACTTGGCGGATGACTCCGTTAAAAGTTACTGTTGCGGCATCTCCCGCAGTTTCGTGGAAGTTCCCTTTCAACGTGGAACTAGAAACTACCTACTGTTTGCAGATGAATAGGTATTGATTTCAAAAAACCGACAGGACGCTATGTTTACGATAAGGAAGTTTTCGAAAGCCTTTGAAGAGGGGGAAGAGTAAAGATGAGCATAAGGGAATATCTGCTTGCATGAGAAGAAGGTTAAGATAAATGATCTGCCCCGAGGAAACATATCATTGAAATAGTTCAGTATTTTGGCTCCATTATTCACCATTCCCCTAGGTGTAAATATGATTTATAATGCTGAGTACTGCTGGCTCGAGGGACAGTTAACATATTGAATTGGAGTAAACAGAGCAGAGGTGTAGCTACATAAATAAATAAGAGAATCGTGCAAACAGTAAAAAGATGTGATTAGAATTCGGGGCGTATTGACTGAACGAATCCAATTCTCCTATTTATTGCTGTCACCGTCAGCGTCAACTGCGGGAAAGGGTATACGGGGTGACTCCCCAAATCCTCCCCCCGCCCGCTACCGTGGCGCTGATTTTGGCTCTTGCCCACGCGATTCCGTTGTCCCTCCCCCTCGTTTCAATTGCCCCTTCTTCAGCTCCATCACGTAAATAATGCCGGTCTTCGATGGCCTGGACGACCGCGGCTACGCCTCCCTCCTGCGTCCGAAGCAAACGAGTCACGCGAACGGACACGACGCCTCCTCGCTCCTTCGGTGATGAACTCCCCATCCCCTTCACTCACTCGCCCCCGGCACTGCCACTGTTGCTCATTCCCTGCCCGAGTGTATCCTTGTTTTCTAGTTTTCACATTTACCTGTGCCATAGGTAATTTTCCCCATAAGACAGTTATCCCCGCCATTCAATTAAACACAAATCGTCCATTTTCACGTTTTCTCAGTCGTATTTAACTACAATCTAGGGATGTGGTAGTCGAGTTGGTAGAACCCTGGGCAATTGACAGGAGGGACCAATTTCGATTCCCGCGCAAACCTCGCGAGCACACTCAACTTTGCTCTAGCTTCGAGATTTTTCGAGTAACAGAACTTTCTGGGAACCCATAGCCGGCACAGGGAAGGGATCAGGCACCCTTCTGTTATTCTGATGTGTGAATTTCACACACCGTCGGGCTAAGCCCTTACATCACCTATTAAACTGACCTTTTTGGTTTTGGGTTCATTTTTACGTTGGTGTGTCTAGTTGCCCCTACTTTTGGTGTTTGATATCGTAGCCTCCAACCGCCGCCCATGCCTCTGGCCAAGCGGGAGGAGACAGCGTCGACCTGCTTGGAAGACTGTCTCCTTAATCTTCGTCCCTTCGTTCCTGTGATGAGCACCACGGCGTTCGCTAATTTAGACTTATTTTGCCCTTACGATAAAATTTTACCTCCAAATATTATTGTATGTGTTTATTTTTTCCATTATTCGGAGATTAATCGTTTTTATTTCATTTGCAGTGACTGCAGAGTAGTCCGTGACCCGCAGACCTTGAAATCTAAAGGATATGGCTTCGTGTCATTCGTCAAGAAAGCGGTAAGTTCTTTTACTCTAATTACATTATTGATGGTGTAGCAATAAACACAATCCTCCGTGATTTTCGTTGGTCATTCTTAAAATTTTCCTGGATTCCAGATTTAAAATTCTAGAATACAGAAAGATAAACTCTCTGTATTCTAGAATTATCTCTTTGCTATTGTTCTTCATTCAACGGATGGATTTAATAGACTAATATGATTTAAAAACTTTTATGTCATTTTTGCTCTTTTTTCTTTTGCTTGATATAAGAATTCTTCGTTTATTCTTCTCTTCAAGTCAGTCACTTCCTCCAAACTGGATTGTCTTCTATCTGAAAAGAGTTCCATTGTTCCAAAAGGGTCTCGTAAATGCGATCTACCCTACCAGAGCCTTCCCACTTCGGAATTAGATCAAAACTAGGTGCAATTCGTAATGTTTTCTAAACTATTCTCTCTTTCCCTCGGATATTATAAATACTCATTTAGAGAAAAATTGCTAGCTCTCATTATACAATAAAATTACAATAACAGCTAAATCTCTATTGTTATAATTCCAGATAGGAATTTCTGAACAATAAAATTTATTACAGTCACATAAGTTAAGTTCGTTTGTCCAGAGATTTGTTTAACTTATTTAGCAGTGGATATCATGAAAAGTCTGAAGAGTGTCTCTCAAACAGAATATTTTTCATGAAACCTGACGCGGGGAGCGGTGAGGGAAAAGTATGTAATGGTAGACCGTGGACAGAAGGCTAGGTATGAAAGTTCGGAATTCAGATGATTGGAATCTGAAGTAGCATTAAGGGTAGTGCGTGGTTTTTATATTCCGCTCATGGTTTTTAGACGGTGTTTCCCTCTCCTCCTCCTTGGAAAGGATGAGAGATCCTGCCGTTAATTGGTCGAATGCAAATCCATTCCGCACTGGAATTTGCACTTCACGGAGGGCGTGTGTTCCACCTGAGAGTGATCATACAACACCCGGCTGGGGGTAAGGCCCCTCCCCCCTTGCCCTCACGTGTGGAGTTGTGCTGGTGGTGGGGTTCTTACCCTGGCTGGGTTGGGCGCTTGGGATGCTGGTTCGGTCTCCGGATGGGTGCAGTGTTGGTTAACTTAGAGCGTGAAATGCTGACAGCGGGGGCGCTGGTTTTGCCCGAGACGAGGCGGGAGATGTTGGCGTGGTGCGGTCCTCTCCACTCGCGCCCGCTTCTTCTCGATCTCCTGTGCCCACCTGCCATCTGGGCTCTTTCCCCGTGGTTTCAGTCGATGGGGGGGAGGAGGGACGTGATCAATCGAGCGATCAATATTGCCGGCGTAAAATCCCCGCCTCCTGGAAAAATCCTCTCTCTCTCGCTCCCTCCTAATGGGATGGAGTGTGTGTGTGTGTGGGTGGAGGTGGTGTAGGGGAGGTGGGAAAGGCGGAGGAGTCAGTATTTCGGGGAAGCGAATCACGTGGCGAATGAAAAGGGGACTCAGTCGATGCTTCCGCTCTGTTTGCGCATTAGTTTCAGTCTCGGCCACGCCTTTTAACTCTTTTCTTTGGTGATGAGTGAAAGATTTGCTCAGAGGATTTGCATGGCGGGGAATACGTTGCTCCCCAGTCGGCTGGCTCCACTCCACTCACCATGCACGAAGTAGCCTTGTTTGCGGAAACGTGGTCAGTGGAGGCGAAGAGGAGGTGGTTTCTTTCTTGTTTCTAATTTTTCAAAGAGAGAGAGGAAAAAAAAAGGTTTCCACAAAATATCATCATTACCGGCGATGCTGATGCGCCCAGTTACTCGTATTTTTGAATAATTAAGGAAACCACTTATGAATTACGAAGATGATTTATGCAGCGGGATGATTTTAAATTGCTAATGGAATGAGCAAATGTCAAATATAAAAAAAATTGGGCATTTCGTTTGGCAGTCGAGGTAGACCCCAAGATTTCCATCTTTCCGTCTTGTAATCGGATTGGTGCTGGATTTGTTGGTGCCATCGCGTTCGCATTAACCCTGAAATGTTACCCCCCTGATGGCGATCCTCCTTGGTCGAGGGGGCGGGAGATGGGCGGAGAGAGGCAGCGTCAGTCGTGGGTGGCACGTTGCCTTATCCGTCACTCCCTCTCCGCGCGAAGTCACGCGACCGAATGCGAGGCGTGCGGAGCGAGGGTGACCTCACGGCGGGATCGCTTACCAATCGCGCTTCCCCTCGCCCCGCTACGACACCCCCCGCAGGGAGAGGGGTGTGGGGGTGATGGGGGATGCACGGAGGCTGTGGGAGAGAGAAAGAAAACCCCATTTCGTATCCATTACATTAACGAACAAGCCCATCAATCACCCGAGTTGTTCCCGCCTTCCACTCCACTCTCGCCCGCCCCATCCCCCCCTCCCGGCCCCTCCTTCCCCACCGATCCGGAAGGGGGGATGGGGGTGGGGGAGTGAAAGGCAAAGACGAGAGAGTGAGAAAGCATCATCAAAGTTAATAACGCAAGAGCTTTTGCTTCTGTTGTTTTTTCACTCCCTGATTTTCCGGAAAGATCTTCGCTCGCTAGATACACTTCTCCCCTCCTCTCCTCATCCGCTCTCCCCCCTTCTTCCCCCCACCGTTCCTTTCCCCCCCATCCACCCCACTCATGCACACAAACACGAGCGAGCCACGCCGGGAATACGTAACGAGGAGCGGTAGGGGAAGAGGCAAGCAGTCGCCCCCCTCCCCTCGCCCTGCCCTCCTCACCTCCCACCACCACTCCCTATCGCTTGTTTACCTTTCAACTCTCCAACCACAGCGCGCTGTCAACTCTCCGCGTTCTCATCTATCAAGAAATACCCACTAGCAATTTGTATTTCGCGGTTTTTTCAGAAGGGAATAACCCTGTGAAGTCCCCAACCCTTTTTCTCAGGGTTCCTCGGGAAAATATTTTTTCCGTCCCCGCGCAACACTCACGTGTGTCATTGCTCGCCCCCTTGCTCGGACGGACCCTTTCTATTCCCACCCCACCCCGCCCAAGCGCGTCTTATCGGAGGAGGAAGGAGAGAGGGGGAAGGAGGAGGAGGGAAGGGGGGAAGGAGTCGGCGGAGGCATTTCGAAGGGAAGTCTTGATTACTTTCGAGGAGATGGCAACTGGAGAAATGATAAGGGGGGTGGGGGGAGGGTGTCGCGAAGTGGAGGTCTACAGAGGGCGCTTCCCCCATTCTCTCTCTCTCTCTCTCTCCGGCCCCTCCCCCTAGCCCCACTCAAGGCGAAGGAAGATTGAAGTGAGGAGTTGGCTGGCTGTGTGCCGAGAAGAGGGGCTTGTATTTTGGCCCGGATTATTATGGTGGGTCGAGATCTGGGGGGGGGGGGAGGAGGAAGGGGTGGTTTTAATGTTTTGGTGTCCTTAAGGCTTACTGTTTCGTTTTATGCCGAATAGTGAGAGAAGGAAGCTCTGTGACTGCGAGGGACGAGAAAGAGATAGCCATGCCGAGCTAAGCGTCGCCTCTGTTTTCTCTTTCTCCTTCTCAAGCGCGAAAGAGAAATCTTTATGGCCCACCGAGTTAATTAAAGGTATGGTGTGCGCGCTCCCGCTAAAGATTTTAATGCCATTCCTCCTCTCCCACCCCCCTCTCTCGAAAATAAAAAAAGTAGTAGAGGAGAGTTGGGGATGGGAAAGGTGTGGCGGGGAGAAAAATGTGAGGGGTTTGTTATTCCGCCGTTAAAACTAGAGGGCGAGTTCATAAAAGCGTGCTTGCGTGTGTGTGTGTATGTGTCGGGATTTTATTTTGGGGTGAGTGGAGGTGATCTCTCCCCCTGCGCGGAATTACACTCGCGTATTGACGGCGGAGCTATGAGCGGTGTTTTGATGGCATGTTTCCCCACTCCCTGCCCTGCCTTCCCCGTCTGCTGCTGCCCCTGTCCTGCCCGCGTACAGCCTCTGGAATGGAAAGGGTAGATGTTTATTCGCTCGTTATGCATACTATATAAAGGGATTTGGTCCCGCGTGCTCCGAACCACATCCTTTCGCATTCAAGATGAACGCTTATCAGCGCCAGAATAATATTTCAATTAAGGAAATTAAAACGAGCGTCGTAAACTCCGGCTGATGAATGAGCGAGTGCGATAAAGTTAATTTCACCCCCTGATCGAGGACGGTTTAATGCAGTTTTGCATGTTTATATTTTTCTGATTTTATTTTCTTTCCCACGGTTCGCCGAAGAGAGCGTATTATGACGTTAGAAGATGGAATATGAGGGTTTGGAACGATATACATTGTCTTCGGTCGCAAAATCTTTGGATTTTCGCGTTCGGTGCTTAGAAATGGGTTACGAGTTTCGCATAAGTGCAGGACGCGACAAAAGGGTGACTTACGTTGCTTGCATTCCCGAAAACTTTCATTTAATGACGTTCGGACGCGGGTAACACACCGATCTCTCCTCGACAGCTTCCTGCATATCATATCAGACCCCGCCGTATCCAAAAAAACCTCTCGTAGTAGTAGTTTTATGGGAGGCGACTGACAGGTGAGAATATGTGCGCCATTAGGGATGGACAGGAAAGGATGAAGGTTAGAGAGAAATTATTATTATTAGTCGGCAATAGCGTGCTCTTTGCGAAAGACGCCAAGGGGTCCGCAGCTTAATGTCCCATCCGACGGACGGCGTACTCACTCAAAGTGCTCTACCCGAAACATCTCAAGTAGGGAACGGGTTACCACTGAAAAATATCTGTCGCCGCCGGGATGAGCACCCGGGCCTTCAGGGTGGGAAGCCAGTACGTTAGCCACCGCACAATTGCATTCCCACAAACTTTTTGTATTCGCTGCCGTGGAGCCTCATGATAGCGGTTTCAAGTCATGTTTTCCGATCGGGTTTATTAGATAATTAATCCATTCAATAGTTCCAAATTATAGCACTCCGTTATACGTAAGCGTTCCCTTAATTACTTGGACGGTGAGATGCTCGCGTCGGATTTGTTTGAATTGGCTCGTGTCCGCCTTTTGGAGATGCCGATGGGAGGCGGCTCCGGGAAAGCACCTTAATGCAGTTTCTTGAACCTCTCATCACAGCAACATAATCTCCCTAAGAAAGATACTTCAGTTGAGGTGGAAACGAGAGCTTCGTTAATTAATGCGTCTTCAATTCGTGCCCGAATGTTAATCGTTTATCTCGTTGCCGGAGGCGCGCTTTGCAGGGCGGTGCCCGCGGTGGCGGTGGTGTCGACGTTGAAAGCAGAGAGGGGGGGGCGGCGGCTCTGAGGGCCCGGCGTGGGTGGGAAGGGGCGGGAGGAGGCCGACTATGTGTCAGTGGATGCTGTAGAATGTTGGAGAAAGGATTGGGGGCGGGAGGGGGTGCGTGCGGTGAGGGTTTGCGGAGGCAATTCCCGCGAAGATCCCGAGGGATAGCAGCGGGACGGGGGGGCGTGTTCGCATTAGTGCGGGGTTTGAGGGGGGGGGTGAAGGTTGGGAAGTGCTGGTGGCGGAGAGTGTGTGTGTGATTCAGCGTGGGTGTGTGAGGAGAGATCAAGGTAAATTACTAGCGGCGGCGAAATCTGGGCGGCGGGAGGAAGGAGGCCGTCTTTCCTCGGGCGGGGCGGCGCGTGCGTGCCATTCGGCTCAACTGTGGCATGGATGGATGGTCTTGAGAAGAGTGGGAAGGAGGGCGTGAGGATGGCGAAGGAGGCAGGAATAATGTATTTTCCAGTTGGCGAGACCGGCTCGGGGGAAGAGCGAAGATCTTGGCGGTCGTCATTGCGAGGGGCACGCATCCAACAGAGAGGATCACGCTAAAAATGTTATCATGCATCTGGCACAGAGGGAACGTTTGATCCATTTTGTCGATAAATTGATTTTGGAGTCCTTGGTTTACGATTTGAGTGCCCCCCCCCTAAAAAACCTCTTCGAAATTTATTTATGTTCCTTTTGGTGCGCACGGAAAAAATAAATGGGAATGCGGAAACGCAAGGGCACACTGCGTGCTTCAGTTTGTGACTGTGGTTGAGGTGGATTAATGCATTGCCCTCGTCCGCCGTATCTGCAGGCGGTACAGAGGGTGTGACATCGTGTAAGACTGAGGTGTTAATGAAGAGGATGGTTTTTTCAGCTTTGCTGTAATTCTTTATTGATTTCCACGTCGGGAAATTTGAAAAAACGGTCCGTTGATTGGGATGTGTTCAGGTGGGTACTTGCAATACTGTAAGGTTATCTAGCCTCTTTTCCTGAAAGAGTCCCTAAAACGTAGTTTTCCGCCACGTTTACTCTTAAGTAATTTGTTGGCCTTATTGCTAGCCAGCTGTAAAAAGTTATTTATTCTCTAAAGGATAGAAATAATATTCGCAAATCATGGGTGCATTACGCAGTAAATACTTCAAGGGTGTAGACGGTAACTATTCCCTCCCTTATAACAGATAATGGTAAAATTGTCGCAGACGGCCTAAAAACTGATATCCTAAATAATATCATTCAGTGCGTCTAAACCAAAAATATTGGTGAACAATATTGCGTCCCTTGACCACTTGAAGAATTCACGAGTGACATTATTTTCCAAGGGAGGAGTAGAAAATCGGCTCCGAAATTTAAAAACAAATTAAGCACCAGCGGAAGACATGGCAAATTATTTAAAAAGATTTTTTGCTTTTCGATAGAAGGTTCAGTACCTCGCCACTGGAAGCTACCTCACGTAAATACCTTGTAAAGGTGTCGATAATGGGGACCCTGGTAATTCGAGACCGATATCTATAACTAAAAGTCTCTGCAAAATCTTAAAACATACCATAGATTGCTGGACAAGGTTGTATTATGGTTGTGTATTGTTGTCTCTCGACAGTCAACGGCCACAGCGAGCACGGGTTTACAAAAACGATTTTACGTAACAAAAATGAGTTTTTATTTATGATATCTTGGAATCGGGGGAATGGAATACCCAAGTAGATACCGTATTTTTAGATAACAAGGAAGCCTTCGCAAGGTTTCTTAGCACATAGATGCACAAACTAAAGTTTTCTAGTTTTAAAAAGAAAATGACTCTTTATCTAACCTAAAACGGAAAGTAGTTTTCGATGGGCTGAGTTCATTAAATGCAGACATAAGTTCTGTTTTGATACAACTACCAAATAAAGAAATATCTTGTCTCTCCTAACAAAACACGACGCAACGTCCTACTCTACGACAAGCCTCTCTTCATCTGTGTGTACTTCCTTTCGTCCAACATCCCTATCTAATTCCTAGCCCTATCTCATTTGCCTAATTCTCCCTTCTATCACAGTCTTCAACATCCCACTGCCGTTCAAAATTTCCAATAAATCCCCCACGCCTCCTTTGGATTTCTCCCAAGAATCCCCTCTCCTCCCCCACCATGCCTAGCACTTGCTTCCGCATTTGTTTTCCTTTTAAACCTTCTCCATCTTTCTCCAAACCCACATTTCAAAAGCCTACAATCTACGTTTACCCTCCTGCTTCAATGATCATGTTTCCGCCCCGTATAAAACTATGTTCCATATCAAAGTTTTGACGAGCGTTTTCTAAATATCCTTTCTTAATGTACCTGTCATCAATTCCCTCCTCTTGTTGAAAGGGCTTTGCCTAGTGCAAGTTTTGTCTCTATGCCCATACTACGTTGACTATTTTGATCCCAAACACTTCCGAAGTACGCAAACTGCTCCACCTGCCCTAGTTTTTACCCCCCTATTTTAACGTTGAACAGTTTAAATTAATCTTTCTATTTCTGGAAAACCTCCTTACCTTTTTTTCATTTATATTGATTCTCATCCCATATCTATCGCACTAGATTTCTTATTTACTCAGCAATGCTTGCAACCCCTAGGCTGATTGACATCAACTATAGCTTGGCCATCAGAATGTTGCCGTAACACTCCCCCCGCCGCGCCATGTGCTTCTCCAGAATCTTTCCGGGTATTCTGTTGATGTAGATTGTGTTTGGGGGAACCCATTGACAAAACGCATTTCGTCACGCCATGCTTCAAGCGTTAAAAATAGGTAATCGTATAGTGTGTATGAAGGTGGATAGAAAACAGCAAATTTCGATCCATGACTTTGGGAAGCATACACCTGGATCGAGTTTACTCTCAATAGATACACATGCAATTGGTCTTCGTGAGAAGTTCAGTTTATTTTCAGCGGAAATAATGCTCCCTTGTCGTCGTCATGGGGGAGCCATTCGATTGGTGTGCGGCGCGCAGTTTCCCTTCTCGAATCTCTCTTTGCTTAACCATCCGAGCATAAAATTGTCAGGATGGTGTCCCTCACTCCCGCCTCTCTTCAATCTTTGCTTGATGGGAAAATTTCTCATTGGCGTGGGCGGAGGGGAGAATCTGGGCATGGGTAATCTGGGTGTGTGTGTGTGGGTGAGTGTTTTCCTTGGGGTTTGGGGGGGGGTGAATTTCGGTGTGGGGGTGGGTGGGTGCGCAGGAGAAGTTGGCTATTACGCTTGTCGCTCGCCTCGTCTAGCAGTAGTTCCAACCTTCACCGCTAACCCCCTGGTGTCTCTGATCGCTACCGGAGAAGTCCAGATCTAATCTGACAACATCTAAATCCTACGTTGTCAGAATTTTTTTGCAGATTGGACTTCTCCGGGAGAACTCCCTCTTCCGCCTATCTTCATTCGTTTGAAATGTTTCCGATAATATCCCTTTTAGACTCGGGCTTTCCTTCGTGTCCTGTTTTCCGGGAATGCACGCCTACGGTAGCGCCAATTTAACCCTCTGCGAGAGAAACCCGCGGATACGCTGCTGCAAATACTGCGAATGGTAGTGGGGGCGAGGGAGGGGAAGGGAAGGAGGGGTGTCGTGCGTGGTAATTGATGGGGTGCCTGCTTGCCATTGTGTTCCATTTTGATCTTGGTTTAGCTAAGAGTTTTAGAACTTGAACTTATTTGCTCTTACTCATATTCCACCTTGTTTGTTTCCTATATGAAAGATAGCCTTGCGCGTGTTTTTCTAAAACAAGCCCCCTTTTTCCAGTGTTTCCCACTCTTCTTGTTGGGTCCGTACGTATTTTTTCCAAAATAGCTTTTTCCGCGACTCACTACAGTGCATCATTGCCTTGCCCTGTTTCCTATGATCTGTTTGCTATTTTGGACGTAGTAACCTATTTTATACTCTGCTTATTTAATTGTCTTTTGGTTGGTTCCGCTTCGTCCGCATGTACACCTTAAATATCGTCGGCTTTCAAATGCTGCTTTCGAGCAGGAATGTAGTTTCGAACGTCCCCAACGTCGAATCTGAATCGATTCCGGCAGTTTTTGTTGTGGTCGATATACGTACTAGATAGCGTACATGTCAATTTTTAATTTTTCATGCGTACTCCACAGAAATACAATTGGCTCCTGGCAAGTTAAAGTTCACGGTACTCGTGGTCTCAGAGGTGTGAAACTTTTCACTTTTCCTTGCGTGGCGAAGTTCTCCCCGAACGTGAGTGCCTTCGGCTCGAGTGACGGTTACAGCTTCGCCTTTTGAATCCGCGGGAATGGCAGCGCGGAAGAGGCCAGGCTGCCTTCCTCTTTCCACCGTTCGGTGACTGAGAATTTCACGGCAAATTTATCGATAAACCCCTGACGTCGGTCTCATTTGTTTATGAGTCTCCATCGTGTGTAAGAAAAATGTGTGCGCCCTCCACATTATTAAATTTCATTCAGTTATATTGATTTTACTTAAGTTTGAACCAAATCTCACGCCGGAAGTGCCAACTGATCGCTTCAACCTTTCAGTCTCATCCCATAATGGTGATATGATATATTTTTTAGATGTAAATGTTATCTTTATCTCATCTGTGATTTCGTTTCTTTCGGCCCCGCCTTTCAAAAGCCGAGAAGTGCTGTGGCATGCCACTCGCTCTGACTTCACTTTCATTTCCTTCTCCTTCCTCATTAACTCGCGCCCACATTAACTGATTTCCGCACTCCATTTTAATTTGGCTCCCACTTTAGCTAATTAACCGCGCCACATATTTTCCCCAACTGCCTCCTCGCCCATGCTCGGTAGGTCTCTTCTCTTTGACTCATCGGTCGACGGCGAGAGACTTCACAGGCGCCCTTTTCCCCTTTGTTTTGGGTTCTCTTCTCATAGTGTTCACGTGAGGGTGATGTTAAACTTATTCGAGTTTATCTTATGGATAATACAGTAGTCCAACAATCTAGCTCCTGTGTGATTCACGCGATCTAATTCGGCAATCAATCCGGCTTCATGAGGATCCCATATGCTAGCTGTATGTTCTGAATGAGGCCTAACCAGCGAAAGATAAGATTTCTCTTTAAACTTTTTCATCGCATTCACCCAGTACTCTTTTAATAAATTATAATTATTTGTTAGCTTGTCCACATATTCTCCGTATATGTTTCACCCAGGAGAGATCGTGAGTGAGGGTAACGCCTAGGTATTTAATCGTGTCTGCACTTTCCATTTCGGTGCTCCCGATGCAGTAAGCATTCTGGAGGGAATTGCTCTTTTTCCAAAAATTCATCGCCATGCACTTTTTTAAGTTAAATTATACTTGCCAAGTGTCGCACCAGCATTATATTGCATTTAAGTCATCTGATAAAGCTGCTGTGTCCTCAGGATTACGTGTAGTAGGTACCTTAAGTCGTAAGCGTGAGTTCTTTACCTCGCACTGCATTTTTCGTCTCGACACGTCCTGGTGCTCCACGCTCTTCTGCGACCTCACGTCACCTCGATTCCCGGGAACCCTCGGAAGAAAACAAGGACCCAGGTAGAATGACGGTTTACGCCGCCGACTCTAAAAGCGAGCGGATGATGCTCCTTACTTAATTTTCCGCCGTGTCGGGCTGCAGGATTGCAGTTTGCTCTTTATTATTTCGCTCGGTTGGGTGGATGGGGGGAGGGATTGGCTCCCCGGCGTGAATAATGCTTGCAAATTGGTTCATTTGGGCTGGGCGCGCAAACTTCCTTCCTCCTGCATTCCGCATCCCAATAGCTTTGCACTCTGCCTCCTCGACGATCCACGGTTGCCATTAATTCGGGGAGGCGTGTGTGGGTGGGTGGGAGGCGGCAACGGAGGTCTGATGTCTCTTTGCCTTCGAGGCCCCCACGCGAGGCCTACCCGCCCGTACCCAACCCCCTCCCTCCATTTCCCAATGTTTACTCCGCCCCCCTCGAGGAAGCAGAAATGGGAGATTGCGCGACGTTCGGCACCCTCCCCTTCCCGCTCTCTCTGGGCTCCCCTTTCCCGGCCATATAATGCCATCATCCAGTAATCTCATTCTTCCAGCAACCCTCTCTCGCGATAAAAAGATTCCCTCTCTTCTCCCCTTGGCTTCTCACCCCACGTACATCTTCTCCCACCCCCCGACCTTTCCCTTTCGCCTTCTTCCGCCACTTCACCCCGCATTCCATCCACCATACACCTCACGTGCACACTGCCTTGGACTATTATCAATCCTCGGGTTTATTACGGCTACGCGAGTACTTCTCTGGCTCCTTCGCATCGCACACTAACATCTCTCGTGAAAATTTCACCAACCACTCTATACATACATTTGAACTTTTGACGCGAGGCACTTCGGCAGGCATGGAATTAAGCAATATTTAAACAGTCTCGCGATGTGGGTCAATTATTTAGCCTTCATGTACACAGTGGTGCGAGCCCGTTGGGACGAGAATGTTGACACTAGCAGCAACTTGCCTGTGCACACAGTCGAGCAAGTAAATACCAACCAGTGATTCCTCGATGTATTTTTTCCGTCGACACTGGTGCAGGAGTATACATATGTTGTTTCGCACGTGTAAAATTTAGCCTGGGATCAAGAGGAGTCGCGGGCCTTTTGACTCGGAAACTCGAAGAGGGGAGTCGAGGGGATGCGATTCGGTTTGACGTTTTGGACTTCAGCCGGACGTGAAATCCGCGGACCCGCCGAGTGGAAGACGCGTTCAGTGGGCAAATCGGAATTTGTATAGTTTGTTGTCTTTTGAGGCTCTAACTTTGGGGACAAGTCCCGGGATTTATATTTATACTCTGTACTATTTTCCCATCATCTCCGTTCGTGGCCACCGCATATGTGATGACGTCTCCTCCCTACTGCGTTTTACAGATAAAAATTAAAAGTCCACTTTATATTTGGGGGTGAAGCTGTGTGGAGGCCACCTCCATCGCGTTGCTCCCTGAAAGAAAACAGTATGGCAATAGTAATTGCAGTGAACTGACCACCCTTGACTCGCACTCCAAGTAATACGTAAGAGCCGTTAGTATTCTCCCATGCCCAGGAAAATTAAATTGTCTCTTATGGATGTCTCTGTGACCGATTTCCATTCTGTCTTCACAGCCTAATATTTCAATTTCACAGCATGTGTACCTGTCGTGGCCTTTTAAGCTGTCCATTGTTTTGCGATCAATAGGAGTTACAGCATCCTGCTGCTAAAATAATTCCTTTCTTTTTAATAAAAGCTTCCCTCCGCCAACTTCTGGTGCTGTTTTATATCTCGCCAGTTATTTCCTTTCCCCGTAATAAACGCTTCAACACTACATTTTCAACGGCATTTATTTTCAATGCAACAATTTCAGAGTGTAAAAATCATTCGCCTTGACATCCCAGTCAAGGCGAATGTATTTTACACTCTGAAATTGTTGCATTGAAATGCACATTAGCGGATGACTCCGTTAAAAGTTACTGTTGCGGCATCTCCCGCAGTTTCTTTGGCATTTATTTTATTTCTTTCTCTAAAAGGGGTCTCACCATCATCATCCATCGTGTTTTCATTCATTTATCGTCAGATCGCCAGAAACGCCTCTCATTATTTGTATCTGTATGTATGTACGTTGCAGCCCCATCATATTTACTCCGTAGTGATAGTGATGGTGAGGGAATGAACATTTTCGAGAAATGAACATGAAGCGTGCCAGAGATTGGTATCCGTCGCCGATAATGGATATGCGTGTAATGACTCCCAGATCACTTGACCCATGCCAATGGCCTATGCTTACCCAGCAGCGAAGGTAATTTGGGATTTCTTAATGATTCATTCCAACGCACGATCCGTGATAAACAATCGCTTCTTGCAGACAACAATCCTTTACAACTCAAATTCATGCTCTACAATGAGGCGCATGCGCCACTCGCAGTCAGCCTTGCAACATTCGCTAGAATTTTTTGGCGTACCGATGTTTGATGTACTGAGATTCTCTGTTGGTGTCATCCCCAATCGGGCGTTAACTTTTGGGTATTTTCATTTTCGTGTAATGGATAAGCGACTGATTTCAGAATAAACGTTTTTACTAAATTTATTTTGCACCAATCCCCAAATCACAGAATGAATTTGAGAATCGATCCCGAGGAGTGGTGTTGTCCCGTGCTTCCGGCCGTATATGAAACCGAAGACGCTAATGTATGTATGTGATGTGCAGTACGTACATTTCATACGTTAGTTAGCGAGGGAAAAACTTGGCGAGTGGCTTCCGTAGCGCTGCCGTCACTACCAGGCCTTGAGTATAAATGGCCGCCCACTTCCTCTCACTCCGCACCCCTAAGTGGTTTGGGAGGGGGAGGGGGGGAATGACGGAGATTTTGGGTGGAGTTTCTCTGCGTTCTCCAGTCAATGGCTGTGGAAGAGATGGTGGGCGATGATGGAAGGTCGTTGCCGGGGTGGGCTGAAGGATGGCCATCAAGGCCGGAAGGATTCTCCCCCGCCTGCCTTCAGTGTCGTCAGGGGTGCGCCTGCGCTGTGGCCGGCGTCTTTTGGCACGAGGGTGAAGATCTGATGGGCGTAGAAGAGGAGGGAAGTGCGCGGAGCTGATGCTCATGAGAGATTGCGGAGAGATTTTTTGCGCTTTGATTAGTTCCGAGGTGGTGAGGGGTGGATTGGGGGAATGAATGTGTTCTAGGGATCAGGGTGTGACCCTTAAAGGTGCCTCCCCGTTAGTGGGTGGCAGAGGTAAGTTAGGCGAGCGGGGCTGGGGTGGCGGATGTGTAATTTACATAAGGACTCCCGCGCGCTAAATGAAAAGGGTGTTTTGTGATGTTTGCCGGGTCATTAGCGAACGTCCCTCCACCTTTCCTCTCGTCCCTTACACCCATTCGAACCATCCCCCACTCCTCTCTGCCTTGCGCGTGGCATTTTGACGTGGCTAATAACCCTTTGTGATGGCCCATAAAAAATTATTACATAAACTGGGATTTATGTCAGCCTACCCGTCTGCGCGGGTAAATTTTATGTCCTTTCCAGTTCGAATTTGAAATTTATATGCTTGTGTGTGTTTGGTGGTATTACAGGTTAAGTGCATTTCGAATATGCCCGAGCGAGTGTAGGATTCTGTGTGCGCACGTGTGTGTCTGTGTGTCGTTGTTTTAGGATCACGGAAATGCATCACGCATTGAGTGGTAATGGCTGTTTCGAGGCGGCTGAGGCCATATTCTCGACATACACGTGCCACCTCTCTTCATGGTGGATTTAATGTCTTTTCGGCGAAGAATTATTTGTGTGACTGTCAAAGAATCACTGGCGTGTAAAAGCCAGCAACAGCATTTCTCTCTCTCTCTCTCACCTGGGCAGGGCGATCTTCCCTGTGTTTGCAAGTGAAAAATTATCAATGTCCTCGAATTGATTGGGGATTTGGTTGAAATATACCGTCATAAATACATGTATTTAAAATTTCGAATGAAATCCGAGCCAAGTCCCCATAATTTGCGGAATTGCAGCTCGGATTCCTATTATGTCCCTTCTATAGTCTTACTTATATGCGAAGTGCAATTCGTAAAAAAAACAAGATGCGGTTTATTGACGAAATTATGTTACTTGATGTCAAACCGCGAATTGCCAATTTCATGTTCTGTCGTGCGCGACGGGGTAATTGTGTGCGCAATATTAAAAACAAAAGTTTTAATTTTCGTAAAATGAAGTTTATCCCACAACCATTAAAATCTCCTTAAAGGCCCTCCAAAAAATTCGAAATTGTGGTTTTTTTATGGCCCCCTTGTAAATGGATCTTCGGGAAACGGGGGAGTTGATAGAGTGGGCATTGAACGAATTAAAAGGAACAGATTGGGCGCCGGTAGCGGAAGGAATGGGGGAGTGGTGGGGTCGTTTTCTCGCCGTGTTGGTTTAACTGGGGAGGCGGGGTGTGGGAGAAGAAGCGCAAGATAATGGGATAAAAAAGATGACGGGGAAAGGCCGTGTTAAGGGACATCGTCAACTTTTAGATCACCTCTGTTGCGTCACTTGAGTGGGCTTAATGAAATGGTTCGGAGGGGGTTGGATGGGGCGGGGAAGGGTATAGGAGAATGGATGAATTGCTCCTCGGTGGTGGTTATAATGGGGAAGTTAGGAATCGAGGGGGTGAGGGGTGCTGAGGGAATATTGGTAAGCTCCTTGGAAATCATAATGGCTCGCCATGTTTTTCGGCCCTCCTCCTTTTCGTCGGGTGTGGTTGGTGGAAAATGAGGTGGCTTGGATAATATGCGTGTAATAATCTGTCGTATTCTACCTGCCGTTCGGTACTGCGCTTTGAATTGATGATTCAAGGAGTGATGCGTACTGAAGCGATGAATACTAACGTCGCTGCCTTGGCCTTGCTTCGCCGCCGCGCTTAAAAAATGATACCTCTTCTTCCGCCCAGATCTTGTTTCCGGTATTCTTGATGATGGTGGCGCTGAATTCTTCGAATCCACGTCGTCTGCCCACGCCGCTCGTCCTCTCTCCGAGTCGATGAACCCTACATTTTTTTAATTAATATGCCGCAATTGTTTTTCCAACGTACTTATGCATAGATGAGGCAGCCCACTCCAGGCGCCTAACACGTTTGATGATAGCTAAACAATCATATTTTATGCATATCGAAGTATATACAGGGGAGATGAGTTTGTACATTTCACTCCTTTCAAAGCAGTTGGAGATCGGAAATGGTTGGCTCTAAATGCCCAGGCAATTTTATTTCTCAAGGGTTACATTTCGTTTAACTACGCCGTATTAAGGGGACTTCGTAGCCTAAAAAATCCAGTAGTTTTTTTTCTAATTTTTAATTGTTTTCATATCAGTAGGAACTTGTAATTGTAGAATTTTGTCTTTTCGTCCCTAGATTATGTAAATGATAGGCGTCTACTCATGATACTGACTCGTGCCGAATCCATTTATTTAAAAATCATTTGCCCCTGGTATCTCATCCCTCTTATTTTGGATTAACATATTGATTTTCGATGTAATCGTGTTATATACCTCTTCTTCAAAACTTTATTCGCATGAGACAGAGCCTCTTTTGAGACTCAAGACCAGCCAGTTTGCGGAGCATGGCACGATGTTCGTCAATATGGAAAAAAATATTAATCCGAAAACCTAATATGAGTCCGGAGTTTCTACAAGTGTGTATTTTTTGCGTTTTGTTAGTGGCCACCACCCTTACCCTTAGAACACTCACGACATACTCGAGAAGTTAAAAGATCATTTTTTTCCACCAAAGAAGTATGTTTTTCCTATATAAAAAAACATTTGCATGTTCCCCCCACTTAGAACGTGGCTTGGTCGCATCAGGCGTTTTGCAAGGAGCCTCCCTCCCGTTAGAATGATGAATATTTCTCAATTCCCTAGTTGCACCCCCACCCCCCCCCCCCATCTACCTTAGAACACCCCCACCCCCTTTGTCATGGGTGAGCCCGGGAAAACGGCCGAAATCGGAGACGAGGGGCGGCAGAGGGGGATGGGGAGGGTGCTAGTGACAGATTGAGAGAATGGGAGGGGGACATATATCCTTGACCCCTCCCACACCCTCTTTTACTTTACTCCTCCGCCCCCGTCCCGTCTCTCTTTCACCTTCGTGCTCCCCTCCATCTCCACCGCCACTCGCGCACACACAGACACACGCCAGAGATGGCGTTATTTTCGTTTGAGGGAGGGAGGCTGGGGCGCGACGCAGGGGCGGGAGGGCGCTCCGCTGCTCACTTTCCACGTTTGCTTTGGCTTCCCTCCACCCGCCTTCGTCCCTCCCAACCCCCCAACTCCCCACCCCCCTTCCCCTCTATTTAAATTAATCCATATCGTCCCAGACGCCTCCGGGGTAACCCCCCCCCGCCGCACGCCTTCCTCGCCCCCACGCCCCCCCCTCACCACCCCGCCCCCTCACCCCCACGCCAACCCTTTAGTGTTTCTGCACCAAGTTCGATCCGGCATCAGTAGGTGAGCCTCTTTCCCCCAATCCCCTCCTTTCCTCCAACCTCCTCCCCTTCTTCCTTTGATCCTCGTGGGTTGCGCACGAGGACTGTGGGAGAGAGAGCAGCAGAGAGGGAGCCATTTCCCCCGGGAGGGAGTTAGGTCGCGCTACCTTTTTCGGAGAGAGTTAGAGAAACCTCCGTAACTACGCGATAAATATTTACATATTATTGTATTGGTGTATATGTATTATATCCATTTGTGTTGGTATGTATGCATGGTGCTGGGATACATACATACATATATATATATATATATATATATATATATATATATATATATATAGTATATATATATATATATATATATAGTATATATATATATATATATATATATATATATATATATATATATATATATATAATGTACACAAATATATGTGTGTGTGTGTTTATGTTTTTGTATACATACATACAAACACCTCCTGCATGTTTTTTGAAAACGCTCTCTCTTCTGCGACTTCACGAATATACGTATGTACAAACTCTGGTTCAAAGTTAACTAACACTATGGAAGGTCGCTCAAGAATACGTTTGGGATTTCGACGGGCGGGCCGTCATCTTCTTTAAGAAAATAATTTATATTTATATATATACACACACACACACACACACATATATATATATATATATATATATATATATATATATATATATATATAAAATGTTTATTTATGTATGTAGTTTGATTTGAGCGAAGCGGAATGATTTATTATTTTCAGCTTGCATCATTTTTCCCCCAAGAAGCGATATCATGTCGCTTATATTTCACCCCCTTTATCGTAGTATATATTGATTGAGGACCGTTTGTTTATTCGATTACATTCTGTACTTCTACGATGCGTCGAACCGATCGATAATTCTTTTTTATGCCGTGCCAATGCTCCCCAGTGGATTACACGCTAAGCCTATTTTGTCGAATCGAGTGACTAATCTGTAAATCTTCATATTTAAAGCATTTGAATTAAAAGTCCCCTTAGATTCTATAATAGCGATTCTGTTATTGTTGGAAATCTTCATGATTGGTGATATTTATTTTATTTCTCTTCGTCCCTTTGAGTTCATTGTCCGTAAAATGTAATTAAACTTCTTTCTATTCTGTTTTCATGGCGCTTTTAAAAAAAATGCTATTTGAACCACTCTTTTCGGAAAAGCTGATGTTTTCAATGAAGTTAGGGAAAAAATAGTACAGTTTTTTTCATTCCTACAATTTGGTAATTCGAAGTTATCGTTTTCTATTTATAATCGTTCGCGAAATTTTTTTCGCCCGATGAGGCTGCCCAATTTGTTGAGATGCTTTTGATATAATAATGTTGCAAAAGTGAGTTTGTTATCGTCAGGTGCTTTTGTTCTAAATCCAGTGCCGAGGTAAATGCACTCTGCTAAGTTGTTCCACGTCTGTTAGCTCTGACATCATAATAATCCATTATTCAATTGTTGTTTCACGGAGTAACCACGCTTATCGTTGCTGGGTGCGACTTCAAAATGAATGCCTTTTTCATTTTCAAATTATTGCTCCTTAGAAGTTTATTGGGAAAACGATCTTATCTATCGTAACAGTTGAGTAATCTGAATACAAAACTGTTACGGTCTCTAGTTGAATATTTCATTAGCTCCCGTCATTGTATGGGATTGGCTCTGTGACCTGTGTATGGTATTCCTCCGACGTAGCCCCAGGTGAAAATCCCAATGACGCTGGAGTTTATAGTGGAATATAGACTCCTATCGATCTAATCCCCCTCTACTAGTTTTCTGCTACACTACGTGAATGTTATTCTCTCAGTTTTCCAACGGTTTACAGTCCCTTAGTGACTCATCGTTTTGCTCAGTAAAATTTTACTCAAAAGCTCATTTTCGCCTAAATTTCGATTTATCTCTATGGTTTCAGAAGCACACAATGGGAAAGTGTTTCTTAACATCCACTCGTCACTTTGGCACATTACCGTATCTAATTATTCTTCTTGATAGCTAAGATCTCGCTGACATGATAAGAAGTTTTTACTGGGCATGGATTTGGACCTCGATTGGCTTACGAGACGTGTCGTGTGTAGTCTGTAGGCATTTTAAATTACTCCTCCTGTAGTCTGCCTCTTGGAGGGGGCGGGAAGGGTTGCGAATCCGACTACGAAGCTTAAGGTCTCCGGTTTCTGGCAGCGCCATAATATTACACCTTGGAGAAAATCGTATTTCTGATTTTTTCGGAACGAGGTAACGAGGAAAAGACATTGCGGCACCCAAAACTACCTTGGCAATCACCAATCGTGAGAGGCAGAGGAAGTTTCACCACAGGGCACTGATGGAGCAGGTGTAGATGATCGGCCTGACATCATACCATAGACAAGGCTCTGGACGAGAATGAAAGTCACGTAATAAACCGCAGTTCGTACTGCGATGTGGAAGGCAATGGGAAACCACCAACCACATCGGTCTACCTAGAAGCCGTGGCGTAGCATTCAAATAAGAAGAGTGAAAGGTTACAATGATCCAATCTTAGGATTGAAATACTATTTTTATTCCATGTATCGCTTCACCGAACCTGCAGATTATTCCAGATTTTCGGAATACTAAAAGTAATGCGATAGAAAAGACTCTTGTGACCGTACGACCTGTATAAAATACGTTAAACATTATTTATTCAGTGTTTATTATTTAATGTGACCTTGTTTATTTTAGTTGTGCATTTTTTTATTCCTTCTTGCGACTTTCAAAAGGAGGCATAAGCAGGATTCGCATTGTTTCCCGGTGATTCACGATTTAATTCTCTGACAATGCAATTACACCGTAGAGTTAAATTTTTGAAGCTGCATAGCCCGTAATATTATTGTGGTAAAATTTCACTGTGTTACTTTTTTATTATGTTCGAAATCTCGAAAATGCTTTTCTACCATAAGTTTCGAAATAAAATCAGTCTTTCCTCAGACAAATGTATTTGAATGAAAAGTAATGCAAGCACATAAGAAGATATAAAATACGTAGTGTAATTCCTTGGCTTCTATTTTGGGTTTAATAATCATACGGTTTTCGTCCTCAATTATTCATAAGAAAAATATTACTTTGTAGTAGAGGTTAGAGTGTTAAAATCCTGTCCTCTCCAGCCAAACCCCCACCCGCCGGCCCCTCCTTCAAGCCATGGGCATCATCGCCCTCTTTAGGGACAGCCGTGCATAATCCCGAATCCGACCCAATCGAGCAAGGGTGCTCGATTATCGGGCTTTCCCCCTGCCCTCCGCATCCCTCCCATTATCACCACCTCGCCGCTCCGTCCCAAGGGGCGGCAAGGGCTTCTTCTGAGGGCGAGCACGCCCCTTCCCAGAGTGGTGGAGGGAGGGCGCGTGGGGGAAGGGGGCGGCGGAAACTGGGGCTTCTCCTTCCCTCCTTGAGAGTATCCAACTCTCCTTAGCGGGGGCCAGGGGTGGGGAGAGGGGTTGCCAAGGTGGGGAGAGGGGTCGCCAAGGTGGGGAGGGCAAGAGGTTTCCGGCGGCGGGGGGAGAAGCGGAAGGTCGGTCGGAAGAAGGCCGGTTGAGATGCTCCGATACTGCTTCCGCGACGGTTGTGGACGCTGCGATTGCGACTCGCTCGCTATATATCGTCCAACCTTGTTTTTAGTTCTGCCATATTGCATAGAGACATCATCCGTTAACAGTCCAACCATGAAGAGACTATCGAATGGCTCTTACTGGTGGGTGCCGTCAATGTCTGAAATCAACGGATTCTTACACCTATCGTCCTGCTGAGAATTACCTTTCTGTTTCTTTCATTCGAGTTTTAGTGCCAGTCTCGATTACCTCTTTTGTGTTTTATCTAAAAGGTGGTTATTAGGGCTGAACTAGAAATCGACAGCACCCGGCTGAGAAGCTTAGAGGGCTTTTTGATTAGTCCTTTACCCAGAAACCGAAGTCTGTATTGGTTAAAAGGGTAGAGGACGGTCATCCAGACGTAGACTCACGACCCTCCGGGCAGAAACCAGCCGTCTTCTCTACGCTACCACGCCCTGTTTCATGTTAAACATGCGGTTTATTCTGATGTCATATTTCCAAAAGTCCGGATGAGAAATTCGGCTCCACGGCCGGTGAGTAGGTTTCCCGGGGGCATTTATCCGACATTTCTAGGGTTCCATTTTTTTCCAATAATAGTCGACGGATAAAAATAAAAAAGTTGTATCTGTATGCAAAGGGAAAAAATTGGATAGAAAAGAAAATTTCCACAGATTGCATACCACAAAACTTTGACTTGAGAGGGGGTCGCGATGGACGGGCCAGGGTTTGTGAGGGAGGTGGAGAGAGTTGGGGGCTTTGAGGGTGTGACGGGCGTGGGCACCGAAAGGTCAGGGGGTTCTGATGGTTGATGAAAGGGGCGGTGGGGGAGGGAGAGAGGAATGGGTGGAAGAGGACAAGAGGAAGTCGTGGGGAGGGAGGGGTGGGTCGTGAAAAACGGCCGGCGGGACCCCCGTCATTTGCCGCGAGCGTCTCCCGTGAAATTGAGGGGGAGGCAAGGGGCCCTCTCGCCGCACCCATCTCCTCGCAAACGCCGCCATGTCGACCCTCCCCGTCCCCCTGTGGTGTCAGGGAATGATGCTGGTGGATCTTGGTCATGGAATGTTTTTGTGGCATCTATTTTTCTGTTCCTGCGCCAAATTCATCACGAAGCGATCTCGGAATAGTTTTAAAAATCAGTATTCATTTAAAAGTAGTCCTGTTGCAGCGGCATGGAGAATGTAAGTGGAGAAGAGGAATGGAAACGGGAGGGAAGAAAGGAAATTACTTGTACGTATATTAAGCTGAAGAGCGTTAAAAAGGGGTATGCTATATTGTTCAGGAGTATATTACAAGCCTTCACGAATTGTTGTTTGGAGATATCATAAATCCGCGTGTACGCAAAAATATCAGGAGAAATAAAAAAATGCATTTTGCGCTCTTGTGCGTAATGCGTGTCTTCTCGCGTTTAAATTGAAAAAATTAAACTAAAGCAGTTTTAGTCAGTGATCTAGACGACACCACGCATCCTCGTATGTGAAGAAGGGTGGTCGTAACGTGCAAGCTCGCCAAATAAAATGTATAAGAGCAATTAAACAAACCTTGTGTTTCGCTATAAGATGTCCAAGTAGGCGATGAATATACAAGTGGGAATGCATTAGAATACGTGGGAATGGAGCAGTCTTGGGCGGGTGGCACTCTAGCTTCTTGAAATGCGGGAGCGTATTGTCATTTCTAATTGTCGTGAAGTTTTGACTTTTCGTTGAGAGGAGGTCTGCTCTTCTGTCACCCGTCGATCGCCCTGCTTTTGGGGCCATTGGATTGAGAAGTGTGTTTACCGCCCGTGATCGACTCCCGCGGCCCAACTCGCACCTGAGATGGACGGGAATTTCTTAGTCTGGTTCCTCCTTACAAGTTACGCATTCCTCTCTGGCACAGTGGACGTAGGACAAGTGGGGCTCATTACCCAGACAGTGTGTCCCAGAGTTTTGTGATTGGATGAGTAAAGAGTGCATACTTTTAAGTCATGTGTCCCTTCTTTCTCTTCCTCATCCCTCCCGAATGCTGCTCTTGCCACGTTCTTTGACCGGAAGTTTGCAGTATTCTTCTTAATGAAAAATAAATTTGGTGTAATTCCTAGCTAAATATTTATTTTACGTTTGTCGTCCAAATTTCATGAAAAATAATTAAATTTCGTGAGAAGCCGCTCCTCATGTTCCCCCCGTGTTACCCAAACTTTTTTAGTGCTTTCCGCATGCACTTCGATACAGAATCCCCACCCCCTGACGTTTTTTCAAAAATACAATTTAATGAAGAGTGCGTGTTTTGTGCTCATTATATCCTCATCGCCTTTAATCCTAAACCTTGAAGGATAGTCTTCCCTTATGAAGAGAAAGTGACAGTGGATCATAGTGACGCCTGCATGTCTATCAACTAGTTTCATGTGACATTTAAAGGGTGGGCAACATCGGAGAGAAATAGTTGGGGTGCGGATTGGGTGTCCGAAATTTGCTCCAAACCCTGACAGACACTCGGGGGATGTTTTCACCCACAGGGAAGGCAAATGTCCAAATTTCGCCGGTCTACTGGCGGGTAAGCATAATTGATCATACAAAAACGTGAGAGTAGGTGCTGCACGGGTTCAGTAATTTAAAGTCCGGGTATCGACCTCATTCACCGGTGTCTCACGATGGGTTCCTTCGCGTCCGTCCGTCGAGCGGTTGTGTCTTGGAGCGGTTGGCGATTGCAGAAGTACAGAATAGTCTCCTTTATTCACCTTCTCCCGCAAGGTGCTCGCCCCCTGAAGCGTATTATCGGCTGTGATCTGCGCGCATTCTTAATTGCTTGCACGGGAAGGACTAGTGCTCTTCATTAAAGTGTAAACGAATTTATAGCTCATTGTATGTAGAGGAAAGAATTCTTTCGAGTGGTGGGTGGTGCGCTTGCACTTCTGGTGCTTAGCGGCCTCGAATACAAGAATGAATAAAACTGATAGTTCCCCAACTTGGTCTGCCAGTCGGTCGTCTTCCTCATTCCTCGAGTCCGCCTTCGCACGTCGCGCCCCGCTGGCCGGCCGGCACTCGCGGCCCATGGCCCTCGGAATCTTTTGGGTCTAGTGTGGAGGGTGTCGATGTCCTCGGCGGAAGGTCAATGGGATGAGAGGGAAGGGAAAGAGGAGGTGCTGGTCCCCCATTCTGCTCTAAAGGGGTATGGAGGGAGCAGCGCAAGTAAATCAAAGAGGTTGGGGGCAGATGACCCCCCCCTCCCCCTGGCCTCTCCCCCGGGCGTCGTGGGCGAGAATTCTGGATGCAGCGGAGGGAGGGAATCACCGTCGATCGGTATCCTCAGGGTGAAGGTGCCGCCAACCCCTCTGCCTCCCGCTCGGCCCAATTGTTACGGGGCTGCCACCCCAGGGGAAGGGGTCCGAATGGCGAACAGGGGTGGGTTAGCCGAGTGAGGTTGGCGTGGGGGAGGGGTGGGTGGGTTCAACAGTTTTCTATCGGGGAAGAAGAGTGATAGCGGGAGCGGAGAGGTGGGGACGGGGATGGGAGAGGACATTCGCTTCGGATCGGGGCTTTAGGAGGAGTTTGGTGGGGCAACAGAGGGGGGAGGAGCACCCTTGGCTGTGTGGAGAGTATAGGAAATGGTTGCGGCGAGTGGCGCCGCCAGGATCACGTGATGGTCACATGTGCGCTTCGGGTGTTGGGGAAAGGAGCGCCGTCCCTTGCCCCCAGTCACCTCCACTCCCATCCACTCATCCCCCCTTCGCTGTCTCCGAGGGTGGGCAGCGAGTGAGCGAGCGGGGGGTGGGGCCGGCGGAGTGTGAGGCGCGCTTTCAAACCCCACCCCCCAAGTTCACATTGAATGTAAGGACTTTTTAGGCTTGACGAAACCTCAAATGCTCGCTTCATTCACATTGTCGTAATATCTTCCAAGGTAAGCCAATCAGTGGGCTTCCATTGAGTAATGTTTTCCTTTTAACTTGCCGTAGAAATGTGAAATACTGTCACACTCCTGACGCTCGAAATGGAATTCTAAAATTTAATACGTTCTTCGGATCCGTTGCCACAGGCCCTCATTCAGAAACGCCACTAGGTACAGTGGCCACAACCACTACATGCGTCAAGGGATGACGGAGGACTCTTCATACGGTATACTCGGTTGCTTTTTAGTGGAGATGTTGCTGCTCCCGGACCCTGCATATATACATACATGTGTGTAGTGCTGCCTAGCAACCCTAAATAAATATGGCGGGAGCCGAAGCCCGTCCGCTTCATTCCTAGACGATATTATAGTCGATATTATACATTCGAGCAAATTAAGCTATTTCAAAGCATTTTATCATTTGCGAAACCATTGCAAAAATGTTCTGAAACAGCCTTTTGTACCGCTTTAAAGAAATGTTATTGGAATATGATGATGTCTCTATCCGCATAATAGTGCTTTTTCAAGTTATTGAGTAGCAGTTATACATTTTTGATTTGATGGAAGTTTATTCATGTTTAAATTCTATGCTTTACTGAAATGTTATCCGCTGAACGAACTCAACCATTTCGTTTGAATTTCGAGTTAGTTAATCACATGTGTATTTCATTTGCCATGTTCTCTTTCAATGATAATTATCCAAAACTATGTATAGCTAGTTAGTTTATTTGGTATTTATCTTGAAATTTCCTCGTGTGCCAATGACGTCTGATTTTATATTGAAATTATCAATAGATATTCATTCATATGTTCCCATTTCATTGATCCAGTTTGTGTGAATATAGTTCACAAGATAATAAGGGGGGAGAGGGGTCCCGGGTGCATGGATGGCGCGGAGAGCGATTCGGTCCAAAGGAAAGGACGTCTAGTATGTGGTGGACGGGTCGACACGCTCCTTTCCCCCCCTTCCTCAATCTGTATCGTAGTTAGAAACGGTATTCCCCTCGGATGGTGCCGCTCTCGAGACCCAAGGTCCCTTATCGTGGTAAATTGTTGCGGCCACGCATAAATAATTCGTGCCCTCCCGGTGGGAGTTGCTCCAGACAACGGTTGAGTGCTATTTTCTTTTTTTGGCTCACTGCAGTCGGTAGCCGATGGTTTCTCATCTCTTGAATCCGTCTTCAAATGGACTTAATTGACTCAGAAGTGACTTCGTGGAAATGAAAGATTTCTATAAACACAACCAAAACTTCTCTGTATTTCACAACTTTAGCGGTAGTAGTATTTAGGGGAGGTGACCTACAGCTGAGGACATTTGCGCCTTGTAGAATGAATGAGAAAGGAGGAAGGGTGGAATGAAACCCGGCGTCGGCATTTGCCTTCTCTAATAACGAAAGGTGCCAAGGGGTCCGCAGCTTAATGTCCCATCCGACGGACGGCGTACTCACTCTAAGTGCCCTCCACGAAGCACCTCAAGGAGGGATCGGGATACCCCTGAGAAAGATCTGACGCCTTCGAGATTCGAACCAAGGCACTCAGGGTGGGAATCCAGTACGTTAGCCGACCATCCCAATCCCCTCACACACACACACACGCCTCCAGTTTAGTGAAGGAGTCAACGGCAACCATGCGTCTTAGTTCGATGCACTATAATCATGCGCTTGATCATTAATTGCACATTACTGTGCTGCAGGTTAGAAAAGTGCATTGGTGAATACCAAACTCCATGTGTGTGCCAGATATTACAGATACTCTTGTTGATCTCGGAAATAATTCATTGACTCATTTCACTTGGAGGAAACAGGCATTGACAAAAATTTCGGATTAATTTCCGACTGCATAAGCTCAAGTTGAAGAACAGTCGTGTATCCTGAAGCCGGAATGAGTAAAAACATTCGTAGCAGTGAGCAGTGACCCCAGTTTGCCTCCTAAGTCGTGATTGGTGGTGGATCATTTTTTTTTCCTATCACTCGTGCCCCTGCTGACTTATCTATTTAATTGAGTCCCTGTTGTTGTTGTTGAATTGCATGGTTAAAAGATGGTTGCAGTTTACAAAATGTACTTCCTCAGTTCCCACGCTCTTGCCGACGCGTTTTCCCTTTGAAATCAGTTTAATCCTTGTGGGTGGCTTAAAGCAATAGCCATTCTCCTTTGATTGATGCAATAGTAATGAATTGCTATCATTTCTTTCAAACTTAGCGTGTAAACGATATCTCGTTTCATTTTTGTTTCGAATGACTTTGATTTTCAGATTATTATGGCCTCTGCCGGGACTTCCTGGAGGGAGCGATTGTGTCTTGGGGGCGAAGTTTGATACCGCCATTTGCATTTTATTCTCTTGCGCCCTGTCCCCCCAACCCACACATTCAATCAAGTGTAGTGAGAACTCGAGCGACTCATACCCTGAACAGTTATGGCGACATCAACCAAACGCCTACTATAAATAAACCCTTCAACGAGTTCCCATCTCATGAGCAATCCAACCATTTATAGGCTATATATTTTCCTCCTAATTTCGCCTCACCCCCTACCCTACCGTTGCGTAAAACCCCATCAAGCCAGTCCTACCTGTGATTACATTAATTTAGGTTGACGGGGAATAAATTATCACCCGTTCACGATGCAAAAGACTGCGAGTGAACTCTTCTTCAGGAGTGCTCAACCCTTCCGAAACTTCGCGTGATTTCGACGCTAAGGAAATCCGCCTGACGTGCGTGTGGGCGTGCCGAAACAAACGCTGAGAAAATATCGAACCCGACTTGATGACTGTTTCGTCGAGCCGCTAATAACCCCTATAGTCTATATAACTAATTGATTCTTCAGTGTTCCACACGTGAATAATTAAACTGTTTTATTGTTTTACGACGCAATTCTGTTTTCTGTCCTCGCCCAGGTTTCTTTTATTGAAGGAGAAAATAATGTGTTTCATTTGAGTGAAACTGAAATGACTGCGTCTCTTCAATTAGTGGAGCATTTCTGCGGCGACCTTAATACAAAATGCATAGATCGGAAAACTATTCTGTAATTCTTTTTTTTTATTTTCGATGGTGATCCTGTCAAGCGTTCCATTTTTTTTAAATGGCTTGCGGACCTTACCTGCTCTTGGAACCGTTCGTTATATATGCAAGTTGAAAGGTGTAATCCTTCCAACTGGTTTTCCCCCTTTTCCAGTAGTCTTCTGGAGCTCATGCATGCACCTGGTCGACGGTTTCATGAGTTTAGATGGTCGGAGAATTAAGTTTCAGTGTTGTGTTCCGTTATGACGATCCGGAATTTTTTTTTGTTTTAACCCTTCGGCTAACTTGATCGTTTTTTTTTAGCTTTTTATGAAAAGTGACTGAGTACGCATTTGCGATTATCAGTTTCGCCGTGATGCTGTATATACCTCATGAGTAAGATGGTAATTAAAACCTTAACCACCTAAGGGAACGAACGAACTGCGCACGTGCATCTAGATTGGGAAGGAGATGGGAATGGCGAGAGGCAGGGAATAGGGTTGAGGATCGGCGTCGAGTGCTTTCTCTTTCCCCTCCAATCTCGTCGAATAGGGTATCCGTGAATCGCATCGCCATGAGGAGTGTGGTTTGGGGAAGGACTTGAAGAGCACGTCCTTCGAGCCAAGATATTTGGGGGACGCATACGCGACTGATGCATCGACCCTTCTTCCTCGCTCCCTTGCGCGTTCCTTCCCACCCATAATTATCGTGCCTACTTAAAAGACTTTTGGATAACACCGGCTCGAAACGTCGCTACGTAAGAAGTTTCGCGGAAATTATTGAGAATCATTTTTGGAGCGGAAGAAAAGGAAACGGGGAGGTTGTTGAACTATTTTGTGGCGCAAGCGAGCTTGGCGGACGATACCCTATTCCTGTGACCAGAGATATAATGTGGCCCGTAAAAGCTAGTCGCCCTCGAATTCTGGGGATGGAAGTCATTCTCGTTGTCAGGAGGCCGAAGCGGCGCGTGGTAGTGTGGTTTGTTTTTTAATCCCGAGAAATCGGAGGAAATCAATAGGTATAACAATAAAAATTTTATCTATAAATTATTTATGTTCACTATCTATGCTAGCCACATATTGCTCTTTCATTTATTCGTTCGACATAAACTAACGCGCTTTGTAGCAGTGGTGCGCCATGCATACGAGAGGGGAAGGAAGCTTGACCTCATTCTCTTCTCTCGATAAATACGAATTGGCCTCTCATCTGAGTTTTTCCGTAGCTTTTAAGTACGCTAAAGTTCTATCGTCGCATTTGCACTCAATTTCATGGTGGTGGATCCGATTGGCCGATCGCTTCTAAAAGCTCGTTTGGTCATACTTTCGTATCTCTGAATATCTCGGCCTTAACTTTATAAAAGCAAAAAAGAAAGACAGATTCATAAAATACAATTTGGGTTTAAAAAAGTGAAAATAAATATGAATGAGCTCATA
Organism: Hetaerina americana; assembly: GCF_022747635.1. NCBI lineage: Eukaryota > Metazoa > Arthropoda > Insecta > Odonata > Calopterygidae > Hetaerina > Hetaerina americana. Next base: position 13,356,015 of record NW_027287095.1, read on the forward strand.
TTTCGCGCCAACGATTAGTTTTCCAGAGCCTTAAAATCGTCAGAAACAAATGGTCGTCAGAAGATGAAGTGGGAACAACGACGGCTGATTTGGTGCTGCAGAATCCTCTTTCAGATCGAGAACCTGTGGGTAATCGATGCGGAAATGCCCTCTTCCCCGCCCAATTACGGGAAGGAGAAGAATGCCCAAAATGATAACATATATGTACCCACTAAACGACAGCGACATATCAGAACACCGACTGAAATCAGTTCGACGGGGCTGTTCGTGCGCTACGAGGTTGCCCGAGTGTGATAAGGAGGGGTGGAGTGACGTGCTGTGCAGTCAGTGGAATATACTGCGGTTTTGCTCGGTCAACAGTTCACACAAAGAAGGTAGCGTAGTTAGCTTTATTTTTAACGTAGTTCTGATCTTATTTACACTGCCGATGACATCAGCCATTCCTCGCCATAATCTCTGTCGTTCAGGTGATGACATCCTTATTGGCCAGTATTCTTAGAAGAAATTTTCTCGTGTCGTATCTCTACTTAGCCAAAACACTCTGTAGAATATGTATTTTGACGAGAGTCGGCATTCAGAACGCAACATGGACGCCATTTCAGTCGTGCTATTGTTCCTGCTGCTCAATTGTCGTCGAGCCCGTAGCTCCCAGAATAATAAAGGAAAATGCCAGTCACCGTGAGTTACTCCATTAGTACTATTGTTAGAGCTTATAGCGCAGCGCCTTAGTTTCATTCTTATTTGATTCTTGCCCGCGTTTATTTGCAGCATCATTTTCGGTAATCTCCCCATGCTCTATATTTTATTTTCCTACATTCATCACTTTTGAAGTTTTCATTCTTTTTCATCCCCACCCGAAATTGTTCTTTATATCGTCGTTGTCGACCTAGTTGTTTGTAGTTTCACCAACCCCTGACTATAATCGGGCCTATAAAACCTGAATTTTTATCTTTGCAGTTATAAAATTAGATGCCGAAATCATATTGGACAGAGGTCTCTTCAGGCAAAGTGAACCTTGGTTTCCATTATTTCGTACAAACTACTTTCCTCTCCATCTGGTTTTCAACTTCACGGTTTTACGATATGAATACATAGTTTTTCATCCGCTTTAGTTTCGTTTCCTGCTTGGATCAATGTTTTCTCGTTTAGTCGATGAGTTGAGCCCTTTTGAAAATTACCTCCATCAAAACTAATGAATGCGTTTTCCGGGAGCTAAAAAAAAGTTGAAATTGGGTTATTTGTGGATAACCGAATTCGCACGGAATTTTATTCGTGATTTCGGGACGTGTTCCATGGTAGCGTGCCCTTTTCATTTTTGGCGAAGCGCGCTCCCTCGTCGGGAGAAAAGTCATTTAATCCGCATGGTTTTATTTTATTCTCGAGGCGAGGGGAAAAAGAAGAACATTTAAGTCCATCGCTCTCGGTGCGAGAGGGAACCGCGAAAACAAGCTGCTTCATTATAATTTTTCAAAATAAAAAAAAGGAATCGTTTTAATGGGACTTGAAATGTTGGTAAATTCAAGCCTCGAGAGAAATAATAACTCGGTTAATTTGACTGAATCAAGTCCGGACTGTGTGCTGACGAAAGTTTTTTTTATTATTATTACTTTCGTTGTATTTTGCGTTTACCAAGGGATATTAAAAAGATGCGGGGGTTGGGTGTGGGTTGGTTTGGTGTGCGGGAGAAGACGCGCTGTGAATTGCAAGTGGCTGCTGCGAAGTTAATCTCGGTTATGTTTATTTTTTCGAACGAGGAAGAGTTTTCGTCGAGCCGCGAATTTCATCTCGACTTTTCATTCAACACTTAACATCAGCGAGGATGGGTGGAAGTGCAGTGTTTGTATCTGTCCACAAACCGTTCCTCTTCTGTAATACCACCAGAACAATAGCGGTGCACCTTGGTGCAAGCGCACACACCCTCCACGGGCGGTCAGGAGGGGGGGGGGTGGTGCGAGGGATACGGGGTGCTCGGACTGGACCGTCGAAGACTCCCCCCCGAGAGACGTCGTATTCAGGCGAATGAGTATCGCCCCATTTCAGTCAGCCTCGGTGTCGTGAAGGGGTGTCATGCAGGAGAATTTAAATCAAATTCATGTTTATTAACCCAGGGGACATTGGCGATTGTTTGAGCGGGTGGTGGCGGAGGTAGAGTCGTGCAGAGGGAATTACGGTGCACGAGTGTGGTGGTGCGTGCTCGAGAATCGTCGCTGATTGTCTCTATCCGGTGTCCTTCCGTTGAGCCGCAGTAGCGGCTAATGAAAGTTCTCGCAGGGAAGAAATCGCGCCTCTCAATTTTTTTATTTACTTACTAGCAGTTGCTGGAGAATGCTTGCTCACGCTTTTCGCTTCAATTATTTAGCTTTTTAGCCATTTATTCTATGTCAGATTGCAAATTATATGCATTGGTGGCTGCCAGCTGCAGTCCCTACAGTAGATGATTCTCGAAAAATTAGTCATGACCATGAAACTGACAAGTTTTGCCGCCCTTGCATTTGCCGTGTGACCTAATAAGGTGGTTTTAAGGCAGGTGATGATGTTTCCTTTTTCACCATTGTTCATATGTTTTATGTGTCCATTGTTAATAAGGTAGTTTATTAATGCACGTTAAGCTTGACAAGTAGAGGACGTGTTAATCGTCTATAATCGTTGTTCGCTCCCTATTTTAAGTATACGATTTGAAACGCGTGATATGCTGCTTATGATTTAAATCGCGTTGACGTCAACGTGAATCTGAATTTTTTTTAAAGGGCCTTCATTGCGTATTCGACGTTTTTTGAACATCTATTTTCAACGTTATGGATAGCAGTCCCTCCTCGACCGTATTATTGCTGTTATAATTATCAGTGAAAGTGTGGATAAAATGTTCCGCATCGTAAGGTCATATGATGGAAACGAGAATGTTATCTCCCACTTTCAAAATGGAGACACCATCAAAGAAAAAAAACGTGCGAAATCCGTCACTCGTCTCCTTCGACAGGAAATGGTGGTTGTGTGACTGGCCCCGACGGGGGGACATGGGCGGAGATTGCCGTCACCAAATACAAAGTGTATAATTTCGCGTGTAGGCTGGAAAAATACAGCCCTCCATCGATTGCCTGATCCTTGACTTGAAGAGGTTTGTTTACTCCACTATAACTGACGCCCCCATATGTTATTGTAATAATCGATAAAATACCGTGGCTCAGCCTATGTTTCCCATTCTCCCTTTTACTTTCCACGGCGGGTCTCCGCTCTCCGAGTTAATATTCCATTTGCGTACAGCAAACTTCGTCGCTTTCCCGGAGAATGATATGATCTCACCCTTATTACCCTTCCGTGAGCAATCAAGTGAACTCCCCCGTCATAAATTAAAAAGCCTCACGTCGAAAAAACGATAGTCGCCGCATTATAAATTTTCCCCCGGACTCATTTCCCCTCCGTCGGTCCGCTCTCCCCCCCACCCCCTCCCGCCCGGAATCCTCCCTCCGTCTCGCGTGCCACCGAGCACACGAGATGGGTTAGGCGCGCTTTCGCCGAGGTGTTAATATCCGAGCGAAGCAGTCGAAAAGGTTATAATTGCTTTCCGATGGTCTCAAAACAGTCTCCCCCCCCCTTTCCCGCACACGCTGATAGTTTCTCTCGACGCGCTCTTGTAATATGTACGAAATTGAAAAATAAATAAATGAAATCGAAGCAGAGAGCTCCGTTCACTTTGCTCGTTGGCTGGTAAGCGTCTGTCCGCACGGAGGGGGGGACGTGTGATTTGTGGGGGCTCGCGCCCCCTACCATCCAAAGGAAGGAGAGACCCCCACCCTCCCGGAAGCAAACGCCTCGGTATTTTTCCTTCCCGCTCCAGAATCGCCGGGAGGTTGTTTAATTGACCGATTGGCCGAAATGTAGCGAAATGATTCCAAGCGCTGACGATGGGAAAGTGGATTTCAATGAGTTTCTTGCGTGTTATTTTCCCGACCCCATCTCCAAAAAAATGTGTAGAATATAACCCTTTTCATTCCCTTTCCCTTTGTCCTTTCACCGCACCCCATCCCCCTTTTTTCAACCTTCCTCGCTTCCCACCCCCACTCTGTTCCCGCCCCCTCCTTGCGTCTCCCCTCGCCCCCCTCGTGCCCCCGGAACGCGCCACTGAGTAGTGGGTAGATCTGGGTGGGGAGAGGGCCGCGGGGGTCTGGGTGAAGGGTGGCGCGAAGGGGGTGGGCGGGGAAGGGCTGCTTAACCTCCGGCCAAAAAATCCAACCCAATATCCCCCCAATTTCTTTTTCCCCCGAACCGCATTTGTACGCTCGCTCGTCCTTCCCCGCCCCTACCTGACCCCGTCCTTACTTTTCGAGGATTTGTTTGGCGAGTCACGGCGCGCTCTTTAATAATGCTGAAGCAGGAATCGATTCGGTATCAGTTGGTAGACTGACGCCGCCTTTCCCACATCGAAGGAAGGCTCTCGAGGACTAGCCCTGTTGTGTTTTTCCATTTTTTCATCCTCAACTCGACGGAGTGTGTTGTGCATTTATATTTTTAGCCTTCCCCGTTTCCTTATAATAATTACTTTGCCTCTTGCAGATACATTTGTGGCATCGTTGTTTCACCCCTCCCTTTCGTGGCTATCACCCACTCTCCCTTTCATCCCCTTTCAATTTTAGACCTCTCGCACCTCCTCCCCCTCCGCGTTCCACGTTTTTCTTCGAGGTTCGATACGTGCGTTCTATCTGTTTCTTTCCCGTCCCCTTCGCGAAAATCGCACTCCTTACTGACCGTAGCTCTGCCCTCTCGGGTGGGGGGAGGGGAAGTGGACGTTGGCCGATGGCTTGAAACACGTCACGAAATTTGCCGCACTCCTTTCCAGGACATAGTTTTTTATTACGAGCATTCTCCATGTTTAAAATGCGTCATTTCTCGTGCCGCATCATGTGGCGATTTAAAAAAAAAATACATGGAACTACGGGACCACGCCCAAGAGCCTACGCTTAGATTATTGCCACAAAGATCATCAATGTGGCCAGTATTGTTGTATGCGTAGAATGTTCTTGCTGCGGAAGCAAATGGCCGAAGCTTTTGTCAACACCTTCCACATATGTATAACTTTAGAATGGGAAAGCGCTGAGGTCGTTGAAACCTTATCAAGTTTTTTTTTTACTTTTTACGTTATCTCTCTGGAGTTGGTCAGAGTTTTCCTCAGGTTTTCACAAACTGTAATACCTGAATACTTTGAACTACGTTACATTTCGCGCATGGACTCTTTCGTCATAGTTCCGTACATTTCCAGGTAATTTATGTGACTGTATCTTTTAGGATCCGTGGATTTGTGAATGCATGACTATCACGGTTGTATTTCGAAACGAACCAAGCTTCTGAAGGTTTCGTAATTATGTTTTAACCTCGAAAATAACCTGTTGTGACTAGATTTAATTCTTTTAATTTTCACTCTTTAAGCATTAAGCTGACATTAAAAATATCAGGAATTCAGATGTTTTTCTATAAATAAAGTTTTAATTAATCAGCAATTCTATTAGCTGCACCGATTCGTTGTGCGTGGGTACAGTGCTCCATCGGGGGGACTAGTGCAATTTGTCCAAGGGGCGTGTCCATTCAAAAATTTATTGAAATCATAATTTCGAGGTTGTTTACATTAGGGTTGTCTTTGGGTAAAATTCCTAATGAGTGGGACACAATTGCTCCCTTCTGCGTTGCGACTCCGAGCGATGCGCGCCCATTTTCAGGATATTTGGCCGACGACACGGGAATCGGTCCTACCCCCCACCCTCCCCTCCAATCCGCCTCCTCTCTCTACCACTCCCCGACCCGACCACGAGACCGTGCAACCCCCCCCTCTTATTTTATTATGCTCGTGTGCAACCGTGCTGCCATCTCTCCGTCGTCAGTGTATCTTCCCCTCATTTTTCGGGTAAACTAACTTCGCGTGTCCTTTCGACGCGATTCCCAGCGCCGCGTCAGCCCCCTGCACCTTGCCCCCCCCCCCCCCCCCGGGGGTTGGGTGAGAAGGTAGGGCGGGGCTGCGTGCGGCCGCCGCCATCGCTGCTTTCATTCCCTCTCATCCCCCTTCCCCCGCTCCATTCTCTTGTCTATTCCGTTTTTTGGGACGGCGGGCTCTTAATCGTCGGTTGTTTCACCTCGCGGCCCTTTCTCCTGCCACCTTCATTATCCTCCACCGCCCCTTCCCGCACACCCCCTACCCTCTCTCCTCGCTTGGCTCCCTCGTGTCGCAGCGTTTCGTGATCTGCTAATTCAATCAGTGTATTTGAGGTAGGTGATGGAAAATACGTATCAAACCTTCGCGTTTCCGGAGGATCTGGATCCCCTGAGAAAGTGGGGCGTATTCTTGATAGGCTGGACTTGAGAATGTTAGAAAAATCAAAATCTATTGGTTTGTGGAAATTGAATAGATTTTACGAAGTACTCCGTAGTTCTTGCATTATAATTTTTATAGCTATGATAAAAATTATTTATTCCTCTTATGCCGATTTCGATTGAGGGTTGGAAGGAAGTATATGAGGATGAATAGGGACTTGGTTGTAGAGTAGGGATGTTATACTTCGTTTTTGTTTGGATAGATTAGAGAAATACTTTGTGGTTGCGTCCATCCAAAACCTAGCTTCACCGGTAGATTACCTAATAGTAATAATGCTGCTTTCATGAGTTTTGGAGTATGCATGAAAGATTTTCCATTTGAATGTTCTATTTGTTCTCAATAAGTGGCGGACATGGAACTTTTTGTCTTGGGTGACGTGATTTCTATTCTCCTCTGCGTCAAGTTCGCCGTCTTCCCCGAATCAGCCGCCGCCGGGAGCGGATACCCCTCGCTCGCCTCTCGGCCGCCGGCGCCGTCTCACCGGTAGTTCATGAAATGCGGGCGTTGAAAATGTTAGGATGATTAAGGATTTAACTTTTCTTCCTTTTTATTCGAGAATAGCCTTGTCACGCAGTCACTTTCTTCAAGAATGCCATTCAATTTTTCGGGGCGTTCTTCATCGAAGCAGTGCCCCGGCCTGCCCTCCTCCCCGCCGAATGCACACGCACTCCTTGGGATCCGCCGTTCGTCCCACGCACCCATCCCAGTCTCTCCCGTCGCCCCATCACCACTCCAGGGCTCGCATCATCCACAGGACCGAGCGCGCCTTCACTCTGGGCACTTCCACACTCCCGTCCCCCTTCCTTCCCTCTTATCTTTTGATCATTCGACGTGTCGGTCGTCCCCCCTCTCTTCCCGCCCCCCGCATCGAAATGCGCTGTTTGCTCTCCTCCCGAGGGTCTTTCCTGCTCAGGAAACTCAAATAGGATTTCTTCTCCGCTTTATCCCCGACGAGCGCCGTCTCCCTTTGGTCTCCCTCGAAGCAATGGTCCGCCCTTGATTCTCATTCGCAGGATCTTAACTCTGATCCGCCATCCATTCATGATGTTCTCGTTAGGCAGTGGAAATGAGAATGCACGTGGAGTTAATTTTGCACATGCATTTTGGGACTGTTGTGACCGAATTTGGTCCACTTAATATCCGATTTTCCGATAAAGACCGCCGCGTGAGGTGTGATATGTACATATTTTAATCTTTTTCTATCAAAATGAAATTTGTTGATACTTCATGAATTATTGTTTGCAAAAAAATAGGATCCATCTTGTAGATTCATTATAAATGTGTCATAGGGGATGTTTTCTTTCATTGTTCGTAAGTGACGCAATCTTCATGCTGGGTGAAGAGAGAAATGCTGACTGTTTTCGGTCGTGCGGTTGTGAGGAGTTATGGTGTAGTGGGCGTTATGGATGCCATTGTTCTTCGTTTCATGTATCCATTCTCCTCTTTAGGCTATTTCAAAGATATAACGGTCTTTTTTATAGGACCGTGCACGAGTTAAACTCCCCTAGTCCTTACTTCTGGGCAATTATTTTCAATATCCCTCTCTAATTGTCGTCCTTCCTTCCCGCCAATGCCAGATCTCTCCATGTAGAGCAAATGATTACAGCAAGTCGTTCCAATCCCTTTAAAAAGCTACTAAAATTAAAAAAAATAAGTTTTAACTTTCCATTTGCAGCTCTCGGCGCACATCCGTGGTTAAAATCTTCTTCTGCGAGCATTTGGCTGACTTTGCATTTCCTCGTTACGCAAACGGTCGTGCTAAGGAAAATACCTTATCTCACCCAAATACCAGTCCTTACTTCCTAAATATTTTCGAAAAAAGGCATGGAGAACAACAACATTCTAAGGGCAGTTAAGAGGAGAGTTAATTTGTAAATGTGCTCCGATAAAATGTACAGTCAAATTATTATGTGATAGGGAAAATCTAGGCCATAAAGGTTTTTTTAATACTAAAATTGTGCATTTCTATGAGAAAAAAATAAAAGATAAAGATTATAATTTGTAGCCGAAGCCGTTTATCTAGTAAGTTGTGAAAGGGGCTGGAGGTAGAGGTACTGCATGTTGTATTTCGCACGACAAAAATCGGCGCATGGTGCGGGGGAGAAGGCGGCGGAGCGCCCCTCATTTTGAGATGTGCTCCCGAGAGGCGCACCATCTTGTTTCAAAGAAGCTTGCACTCGTACTCTGAAGGACCCTCAGGAATCCACCTACCAGGGAGTCTTCAAGTCGTGGAAAGTCCGCGGGAAAAAGTGTGTCGACGCTCACTTTGAAGAATTTTGAAGCTTTATAGCAATATCTGAAATAAAATATAAATTTAAAAAATATTTGAAAATTTTCCCGATACTTTTTATGCAAGCCATATAGGGTTAAACATTTGGTTCTCGGCATACTTTTAGTCGCAGTCGCATTGGTTTCATGTTCATCTTCACTGGGGTACCTATAAATGGTATGTATTACAACTGTTATTGACACCATTTATGTATAGGCTATATTTAAATTTTACTTCTCGTTTGTCCTCTTAAATGACATTACATAATGCTCGTGAGAGTGGTCTTCAGACTCTCTTTTGGTCGGAAAGCTCCGTGATACATTTTCAATTCGACTGAACGGACACTACCCTCGCCACCGTTAGCGTTCTTGTTTAAATGTAGCATTTTAGTGAACAATGAACACCGCTATTTTTTTGTTGAATTTAAGTCTCGTTATCCAGGAGCTTGGCACCGCACTAAGACTACCCACTATTCATGATCGTCATCACACCTGCAATCAGTAATTGTGATTACCACGTGATTTATAGTTTCCAAATATGCACTTGTTTGTGAATGTACCTTGTGAGCTGGAATCAATCCCTGGAAAACAAGGAAATTCCTGAATAGTTATTTGTAGGCAGCGGGCTCAGCTGGGAAGCTCTTGCTCCTGTTGCTGTCGCTATCGCCTTGTGGAAATACTCGCTATTTTGGTTTTGTCCGGGGGAAGTCGAGACCCGTCGCTTTATTCGGGGAGAAGCTGCGTAATCGGTCGAAAACAAGCGTGGCGACGCGGGCAGAGGGAGGGTGGTAGGGGGGCAGTGGGTGGCAAGGGGCGTGTGGGCGACTCCGGCATCGGGCGTACTTAATCGCGGGGATCTGGAAATTTGGCAGGTGGCAGAATTCCCTGAGCTTAGCGAATGCCTATCAATATCAATACAAAGCCGCCAATGAAATATGCATGGATTCCGTGCTCATTACGTCATAATTGAATTTATAATGACTCATTAATTTCTTTCACGGCATAAAATTGCTTCAGAGAAATCGTTAGCCATGGATCTAATGATACACCGCGGTTCATTAGCGTGGGATTTATCTTCAGATGTGTGTACTGCATAATGGTTTCGTGGATCCCGCATTCTTCACGACAGTTTTCACTCATTCATTCGCATGGCCTATTTTGTCTCGCAGTCTCATTATGTATCAAGAGATGACAAATATGGAGGGCGTCTTAATTTTATCGCGGCTGCCTTTTTTTCGTGCCTTTTAAAGAGATCCCTTGATAAAAAACAAACGATAAATAACCCTCCAGTTGGCATAAATCAAAGAGGAAGGTTTTCCGGGAGGGTTTAAAAAATTTTCGTCACGTAGAAGATCGGTAAAAAAGAGAATCGGAGGGAGTTCGGGCAAACAAACGAGGAGTTTGAGGATAGAGGAGAATTAAACTGCTTCCCTCCTCGCCGCTCTCCCGGCTTCATTTTTTCGTGCCTGGATATACGCCGCGCGCGCGCGCGTCTGAAGACACGTGTCCGTCCGGCGCTAACCCACCCCACTCACTTCGGAACCCCAGCCCCGTCACCCGCGGCGTCGCTCACTTTCCGGCCAAGGTATAAACGGCTCGGAGATTAGCATTCCGCATCCGCTGCGATATACCTCTCTTCCCTTCCCCGTGACCGAAACGCCCCCACACCCCCAACCAGTCCCACAAATCATAGCGGCCTGCGAGAGGTAATTAAGTCGGAGGGGAGGGGAGACCCTTACCTAATTCTCCCCCTCCCTTCCTCCCCGCCCCTCCCGTCTTCGGACTCCCGTCCCTCCCTTCGCCTTCAACAGAGCCACGCACGCACGCCTCTCCCGACTCGCTCGCACGCACGCATGACGGAGGGAAGAGTGATGGGGTGTGCATTGGGAGCCACGTGGTGTGGTGCCGCCTCTCTCCCGAAGGCTGATTCCGCTGTGTTGGCATGGGAGGGGGGTGAGAGGAGGGCGCGAGGCGAATGAATGGACGGTCCGTGCGCTGATGAGGCTGAGGGAGGGCGGGGGACGGGTCGCGGTGGCGGCCGGAATCGTGTCACGCCCCCATCCACTCCTCCCGTGATGCGCAAACCGAAATGCGGGAGAGGCAAGCCCTAGTGCTTTCGACCCCTGATCCTCTAAATGATATAGTATACCAGGGAGTTTTGCACATTAAGTTCATGAAGGGTATATATACTTTCGTGTGCTCACTTGTCAAATGTATCTGCTACGAGGCGTCGCGGAGGCCGTCGCGACGTCCTTTTTTATTTCAATTTGATCGGTGGCGGGGTGACGTCCTCGTCTGGCGGCCCAGAGGTCGCGGGTTCGAATACCGCTTCGGTGGATATTTTGCCACCTCGGGCGTGGATGTTTATCGTTGTTGTTATTTCCCCTTGAAATAGTCCAATGTTAAAATACAGTTTAGTCTTATGCGTATGATAATCTTGGGGAGCGGGAAGAAAATATTTGGTTTTAAGACTATTTTCGACTGACTTATTAGAAAGAAGGAAAGGGAATTAACTTGCACTCGTGCCATGCGGCAAAGGACTTGGCTCTTGTTGTATTGCGGCGATGAACACGGCTAGAGAGGCTGGAGATGCTGGTTTTTATTTGTACTCATGTACTCTTACTACGGCGCGAATAGTTGTTTGAAATACCTAAGTGGAGTGCGTCAACTTGTACGAGGTACGTCCTACCACTCTGCTTGTCAGATTACTTCTGATCTCGTTTCTTCCCGGCAATCTCCCACGAAGTCATTTTAAACCGAGCAGCCGCGTGTCCATCACGTGAACATGGAATGCGTGCGTGTTTTTTTTGTCGGAGGGAAATAGTATTCACGTGCTAGCGCAGTCACCACCTGTCCGTCGCGCCAAAACGGAGGGTAGGATTTTTCCCTTCCACCCCACCCACTGCCCCACCGTGCCCTGCCTCCCACCCCGCTTCTCTTCCCCCCCTCCGCCCATACCTTAATACCCACCCCGGGTGTCACTCACTCATTATTCCTACCCACTGTTCTGGGGGTGGGGGGTGTACACTGCGCAGTTCCGGAAACTCCCGCGGGTCGGCGTGTCTGTCACAAGGTTGTCCCCTGTCGTTCCACTCGTCGTCAAAAACGTTTCTCTCGGCGGAAGTGAAACATTGGACGGGAAAGTTTTCCGAGCTCCGCATTTATGGCGTCGCTACTCTCTCTCCCTCTTCCTGCCTCCCCCTTCCTTCCCCCTCCCTCTCTCCCCCTTGCGAATAGCGGTCGTGTCGTATATGAAGTAATGAATGTCCGCGTGAATGTATTCCGTTTGTCCCTTGGTTGTGCACACCCTCGCACCACCCTGTACCCTTCCCTCGCCCATCTCTCAACTCTTGTTGTCACGTTTCAGCCGTTGGATGGAATTTCAAAGCCCTCCTCCCTTAATGCTTGGCCTGATTTTTCATCGGAATGATTGACTGCTCGTGGGCGGGAGCGTTTGTGAAGATCAGTCAGGGAAAATGCATTTCTTTTTTCCTCCGGTGGTTAAAATTGTAGAAATGATGAGAATTAAAAATCCTCCTCCTTGTCTCGGTGGCATTTAACTTCTCCAGTTTTGAAAATACCTTGGTGATACCAATCCGCGATGATCAACGATTTGCATCTCGCTGGGCGTTATTTGCCCTCTGCTTACTCAATATTTTCCGACTTGGCTGTTTCCCCCGAGTTATTTAAAAAGCTCTCTTGCAGTTTTTTGTGTAAAATTTTGTGATGCTCCACCACATACCTATTGGATTTCTCATGCGCACGCAAAATTTGGAAAGAGAAAAGCAGTAATTGGCATTGCAGCTAAAATTGTTCAAGTACTTGGATGATTTAAACTATAGTTCAAACACAAATTTTGCGCTATGCTATACTACTTATTGCAAACAAAGCTGTTGTTGTAATTCAGAATTGCTTATGGTTTTCATGAAAGAATGTCGGGATGAGAGCAAAATCTTCTAGACAGCCAAAGACAATTTATCAAAATACGTTTAAAAATGAAACGTGGAGTTGTTCAGCATATGAAGAAAGGAAACGTTTATCTTTCGGAATAGAATTTAAATTAGGTTTCTGAGCCTTTGAAACAATTTAAACATCTTTGACAACAGCCAATTATATTAATTACGAAACTGTATTAAACTTTCTAAAATCGATTTTTGGTACTTGAAAATCCGTTAAAGTTTCATTGAAAATTAATTGGTAGTGTTCACCTGCTGTGGTAGGTAAAATTTACGACTGATTATCTTTTTTGATTTTCTCTGATTAAGCAGCATGGCTTTATTTTCGAACTTGCATTGCTATTTTAACATTGAAATAATTGTTTGTTGATATAACAAATGTAAGTAACACCCTTTGCGTTTCTATCTCGTTAATTCTCGATAAGAACCATTCACAATACCTTAATATTAACCGCATATACATAAATGAAAACCTAGTTATGAGATATCTCGTATTTGAGGATGAATGAAATTAATTCATATGGAAAGCTTTCGTTATTAGGGCTGTCATAAGGCTAAATCATTATCAGTGTTGAGGGGTATGGTGTGGGTGAGGCTTGATTGTCCTCCCGGAGAAGCGCTCCCTCCTCAATCTGGAGGGTGAGGTCCCTTCTTTGAAGAGAGTGACGAATAGGGTAGAAGCCAGGCCGAGCGGCAGTCGAAGCGTGAGGTCGCCGGAATCACTCCCCAGGAGTTTCCTTCCTCTTCTCCCGTATGCTTTATTGCTCCCTCGGACGGGGAGGGGAGAAGGACACCCTTTTCACAATTCCTACCACCCCCTGGACACCTCTCTGTCCTTTTTTTTAGCTTGGTGAACTGAAGCTCTCGCCGGGGCATGTCGGTCGGTCTCCTCGTCCGTTCTCCTCGTCCGTTGAACTGAGTGGTTTCCAATTCATCATTTCGGTGGGCTAGGTGAACAAAAGGATTTGAAAACATTTTTAAATGTAAACCAATATCACTTGCGAACACATATCACGTGGCATTACGTTGCATACGTCAAGTGTAATGTGATTATAAAAGCTTAAATTATGTTTATGAGTGACCTATATGTGAGAAATTAAAATGTAAATTAAATAACTTTTATTGCGTAAATAGCAGTCAAATAACTCTCTGAATAGAAATGCTAATTTATATTTTTATTCATTGACCATTGACGAATGTAATTTTTCTGAATGTGAAGGTTGAATAAATAGCATGGGCATGACCCAATCGAACTGCTACTTACTATGAATTTATCTTTAGTCTCTGCAGCCTAAAAAATCAAGTTGAGTCGTAGCAAATACTTTGAATTGAGTGTAATAGTCTTGATTGGGCATTTAATTGGGCTATTGTGATTGGTCTCATGATTTGTGTCCCGAAGAGGTGACTTGAAGCACCAAAGAGGAAACACTTACGGCTGACGGAACCGTTATTAGGGCTGTCATATTTACGTATATTCACTGCAGCGATAATGCATTAATAACCTTCAGTTATGCATTACCAGATCGTGGAGAATTTGAAAAATGACTTGGATTCTCCAGCTTCGAGTGCCTCTCGTGGCGAGAGCTTCTTTTTAAATTTCGGAAGAGGTTTGCATGCTAGAGAAGGGGGTGGGACACTTTGTGGGATTTAGTTCTTCATACGGTGCGAAGGTGGGCTATTACCTTGCTATAGCGGACTCAGCACATGGAAGAGGACGAATAAGTTGGCTTCGAAATAATTTTCAACCGCGCCCCCCTTTCAATGCTTCGTCCAATGAAAAGGCGTTCCCACTTTCCATTGGGCTGTTAAATTTTAAGCGCAAATGATCGGGCGCTATCATAAAATTGTTTTTTCAACAGAATGTTTCACATCAATAAAGTAAATATTTTTTCATTCGCTATTTTCCTCTCAACTCAAGGATTTCTTATTCTGTGCGGTGGTTCAAATTCCTGTGCACATTATACATAATATTTCTCCTTGGCTAGTTTTTTCCTTCTGATTTCATTGATCCGATATCCGGATATGACGGACGTATTGTGGTTACACACTGTAAAACTACGAATGGTGGCTCGTTGACCTTCCGGTCCCATGATCTCGTCGCAACTCTCTTTCTCCGCCGCCTCTGAGCGCATATATCGCCGTCTTTGTCCCCCCCCTCCCCCCGCGTCAAGGGGGAGGAGGCGTCCCCCGTCCCTCTCCCGCCCTCCCGCACTTCCTCCTCTCCCCTATCCGCGGCTCAAATTTTCTGTTTCTGCGACCTTGTCCAGCGGAAGTCGCTCTGCAACGCTTCGTCTAGGAGTGGGGGAGTCATTAATTAGCCCATCCCACGGGGTTTTATGCGTCCGGCGTAACCTCAGGGGTGTCGGGAAGGTGGAGGTTGGTTCCCTCCTGTAGTCTGCCGTGCTGGAGGAAGGAGGTCCAAAGGCCGTCGTCGCTGCTGGACCCCGCCCCCCCCCCTTGAAAAGAAGCTCGGAAACCACCGCGGAGTCTTTTCGCGGGACGGCTGGACGGACTTGTACCCACTGCGTGTTGTCTTATACTTAGGTTGCGCACTTATCTATTTTGGTCGGCTCCTCTCGCGGAATTTTCCTGTTTTGTCGGAACTTGTAGCGTCATGCGGAAATCTCGGAGGGTAGATTTAGGTGTATACGGCGAAAGTATGTGTTATGAGCAATAAAAGTCTTCGTTTCCCTGTCCCGCGGTATACTTAAGCAGTTAGGTCACGAAATGTAAGCATTTGACTCTTTCATATCGGTCGCGGAAATGTCGAGCAGAACTTTCGGGGCCAAACTTCGGCATACCTAAGAGGAAATGGTACAATGAAAACGGCGAGAGCCTACCTCACAGACATTGGAGAAAATATTTTTAAGTCGGATATGTATATTTTGGCTGTAGTTGTTCTTTTTACATACCCATCTTCTCTATGGTCATTTCCAAGGGAAGAATTGTCGAAAGGACATCTCTGCATCAATTTCGTTCGTGCATCTATCTACTAATACTTAACTACCTGACGCCACTATCGTGGCGCACCCTTATAGATATGAGCGAAGGTCTAAAGTCGTTGTACGTTTGCAAGTAAACAAATCTTAAGAAGATCTTCATGAAACCTAAATTGATTAAAATCAGAATCTGAAGTGATTAGAATCAGTACCTAATGTGATTAGAATGCATTTGCTAAGAATGTATTTTCGTCCATTTTCATCTAAATCTCTCTCATTCGAAGTATTTACCGTTCTGCCTTTATACCTCATGGCCGATGACTTAGAGAGGAAGGGACCAATCCCTGGGATTCGAACTGAGACCATCCAGACAAATAGCTGGAAACCTAGGTGCTATAGCTCGATGCTGGTTGTTTTTTATTTGTGATATTGATGGGAAATATCTTCAGTCGATTTGCAGAACAGAACATTAACATAGAAAACCGACCGTTGGTAATTTTTTTCGTAAAGCTCCGAATGTATTTACTCACGCGATGGGCGATTCCAAGATGCAATATAAATTGAACCCCATACTTCTAAACTCATGATCGTTAGTAGTATCCCTTACTTTAAGTACATCGCCAGTGTAGCTAACTTCAACAATTTTTTGAAAGTTTAAATGATACAATGGCCAATTTTTTCGTGAAATCCTTGGTCTAAATGAATTATTTCTTAACTTTTTACAGCTATGCACCGTATGCCTAAACTTATGGTCTATTGCCACTCCGTTATTATAACGGGGAAAAAATGTCGCATTCAGCTCAGAATCAGCAGGCACCTCTGTCAAATCACCCCAATGAATGCAGCGTTACGGTACGTCTCTTTATGACATTGTCCATCGTACCACGGAGAAATAACACCATGAATATCCAGGGATGATCCATGTGGGCCCAGACGGTAGTGGAACTGAAGGAATTTTTTCACCATATTGGGAAAGCACTGCATTGTTAATGTATTGTATCCATTATATATTTATTGCACACTTTCCATTATGTAATTGAAATATACTTAACTTTATGATAAGATTTATACCAGCATCAAACCACATTTTTACGTTAACGTCTGACTAAAATCTTACCCATTGACTTGGAAGACGAAACTTTTGATGCAATAGAGAGGTTATTTCTCTCGTTCGACCGTTTTACTTGTTCTTTACATACACATCATTCACACTTTGACTGCCTTCTCTTTACATTTCCCAGCGCTCGATTTTGGTCCCGGATTTCACATCCTCTCTTCTCTCTCTCTTTCCAGGAGGCGGAGAGTGCCATAGCGGCCATGAACGGCCAGTGGCTGGGCAGTCGCAGCATCCGCACCAATTGGGCCACGCGCAAGCCGCCTGCGCCCAAAAATGAAGGTAAGGAAGGCCGCTCTCGACCAGCCGGCCTGCCGAGGTCGCTCACGCGCCCATCCTCCTCCCCCCAACCACCACCTTCCCTTTCGAGAGAGAAAAGCACGTGCCCTAAACGGCGGCGAGGGTCATTTCTCGAGATCTCGCAATCGGCATCACGGGATAGCACGCGGTACACTCGGTCGGGATGGGCTGCCGAGGAAGGGGGCGGGCTTCGTCCGAGTGGTTGATTCCCATTGTGGGTGAAATCTTTCCCCCTCCAAATGGTGTAGTACACAGCAGCTGCTGTTGAAACGTTGAGTGCAGCCATTTATTACATTGGCTTCGTATATTCACTGCAGCAATCACAAGCCTGTTCAAGAATTTGAACCGCTAAAAAATCAAATTTAAAGCAATAGGGGAGGCTAAAAATGCCCATAACAAATTAATGACGACCTCCAGTTCAGTTTTTGCCACCCGAATGGGAGTTCAATTTATAAATATTGAAAAACTCACTATCTCTTACTCTTTCACTAAGACTGCACTAATAAATAAACTCAAGTCAAGAGGAGTTGACGAAATAAATGGAGAAATAATCAAGTTGCTCGTGGTGAAAACAAAGGATACCCTGTATGGAATAATCTAAGATAACCTCGACAGTGAAAAATGGCCAGGAAACTTAGAGAAGAGAGTGATGATTACAATGCCCAAGAAACCAAGAAGAGTGAATGCGAAGAACATTGAGCCTGATGTCTCACGCCTCGAAAATACTTACTCGGATAGTTAGCCAAAGAATAGGAGGATAATTAGAAGAAAACCCCTTCGGAAAAATGATTGGGCTTCAAGAAAAATCGAGGAACAAAAGAGGCAATACGTAGCTTGAGGGTGCTGGCTGATAAATGATAAAAGAATCAGGTGACAACCATGCCAATGAAAATCGGAAGGAAAATGGTAGCCAAAGAAAACAAAGGAGTTAGATAAGGATTCAAACTCATGCCCGCACTATTCAGCGTTTATCCAGAAGAAGAGGCAAGAAAAGAAGAATATCAAGCAAGAGTCAACTAGGTTAATGGTGAAGAAATTAATAACTTAATCTTAATCTTAATCTTAAACTTGCAGATGACATTGCAGTAGTCGCAGAAATGAGAGGATCTGAAAGCAACTCTGAATGTCATGGACCAAGTACTTCGGTAATGTAATATAAGCATCAATCAGGTGAAAACTAAAGTCCTTGTTCGTGGGAGAGAAAAACTGAATACATATATCACGACCCGAGGAGTCAAACTAGAGCGTGTCGAATCCTTCGCCTACCTGGGCATAAGTATAACTTGGGATTGAAGAAGTTCGATCAACTTCAAATGAATGATATCTCAAGCGAGGAAGGTGTTCAAGAGGAAAAGGCAATCAAAGAACCTGAGGTTACAAACAAGGAAGCAGTTGGTGAAAACGTTCGTATGGAGCATGGCGCACTACGGATCAGAGACGTGGAACAGCGAAGGACAGAAGTTCTTGAAACATTTTGATACCCTGGTGAGGAAACTTCAGCTTAGGGGGGGGGGGTCCATGATGACGAGTTTTTGGGCAGGACGCCTGTTCTCCTTCACGGCAATGCCAGGCTTCACGCGACTGAGAAAACGCAACAACTGATCCGAAAATGCAGATGGAAAATTTTGACAACAAGCAACAAGCCACCCTACAGCCCGCACTTGGCTCTTTCAGACTTCATCTAAAAGGATCAGACTTCGACCTCAAGACGCTCGTTGGAACACGGGCGAAACTGTTGTCCAAAAAATAACAACCTGCGCGGTGGCATCCCAAGAATGGAGAGTCTTACGATTCTTAATTGATTTCATTCCGACAGCTCATTGGGCGGCGACTATTAGTCAGCTCGTTCTTTGCGAGCTTTATACTCGAGATCTCACCCTCGCCGTCAGATATTGTGCTGATTGGTTCATGGTGTCATCTGTCAAGTTGTGCCATGGTATTTGCCACTTTGATTGCCATAAACCCAAAATATTTTATTACCCCAATGTTGTTATGGACTTGTAATACTGTGTTTAGAGTGTATTGAAATATCAGCCATCGCTTTTTCCTGCATTCCTGGGTAGGGTGGATATATGTTTGCTGCATTGAATTCCCCTACCCATAGTTCTTTTAAGTGAAGGCGTCCGCCGTTTACATCCACAACTTCGGAAGTGAAACAAGGGTTTTTGATGAAGTGTTTTAGCATTATTTAAGCTGTAAAGAATTAATGCTTATTGTGACCGCTTGCAGTCGGTGTCGTGCGCATTGTATGTGTGTTAAAAATCTATAGAGCACCATTGTTTGTTAACTGGTTACTTTTCTTAAATGTCGTGTAACATTATGCCAATAATGCAGCCTCAGTTTGAGTAAGATGCATGTTACTTATCTTCTCTGTGTTCTTTGTGTCGGGTGTCTCTAATGTCATACTGAATATACGTGTCAGATCTCTCAGTGTTTTCTCTGCACATCATCCTACGGTGTGTTCTCTCGTCTCGGGAAGCTAATCAACTTCCTCGAGCATTTCAAAGCGAGATAGCATGGCCCAGCTCGCGTCCCCTCAGCGCGGCGCGAGGGCACTGTCGCCGATGAGGCGCGTGACCCCAGCGATCACACGTTCAAGCCGCCCTTCCCCTCATACCTTCGTCGAGTGATGGCTGAATATTGTTGTTGATCCCCCTTCCTCGAGCAAGTCTCTCCCAGCCGCCTCCCCACACCCCCCGCCCCTCTCCATATGTCCCACCGTCCCCCTCTCCCTCATCCCCTTGACATCCCCTCTCCCCCTAGAGGCTTTTGAAATTGAATTAATCCCCAGCATGTGTCGACCTAATATGCCGTGAATGGGAATTTGTGAAATGTACTTCCTTTCCACTTATTTTTAAAATACTTTTCTGTTTGTGACACTTATTGAGTATGAGAAATTTGTTTCAAGTGAGAGGATTTGTTCTTTTGTTATGATGGAGGAGGAAAATGGTGCTTTTGGCCACTTTCTATGTGTGTGTGGTGTGTGTTTGTTCGTTAAATCGATGAGAGACTGACAGCGCCTCCAAGGTGAGGTCATTAAGAGTAGCTTTCTCATAGAAATGCATCCCATTGTGCTGTGTGCGTTTACGTATAATGCATATGCAGGATTTATGTGTACCTGAATACATATGTGCTTTTATATACATATTTAATCCTTAGTTTCCTTGTTGTCCGGATTTGTTTTTTATTGTTCACGCTTTTAAAAACCCTGCTTTAAATGCCACTTGTTCGTATCGAGCTTATAGTTGTAAATGTCATGTGATATCCTGAACCAAATTGTCAATACTTCCTACTGCCGATCTTCGTGGTTGCCTGAGACTCAAGCTCCTCCTTGTGCATTCATCGTGAAAACCCGACCCCAAAGAGGAGTCACTTTTGCTTTGTTCGTCACTTCACTTTTGTTCGAAGAAATACAACTTCCATTGAAATGATGCCTTCTTCTTTGCTGATAGAATCCCCATGTCATTTTTCTAGACGTTTCGAAAATTTTAATGAGCTCTTTCTGGCTTTGAATCTATTTCCAATGGACGGTGGTGGTCGAATTAAAAGACGCCTGCGAGGATATGCATCCATAGTAGATAAACCTAGCGCTGACAAAACTCACCGTTGCTCTTAATGTAGGCGCATCGTCCACGACACTGAAAATTCCAATTAATGATTGAAGGCGACTTTGAACCAAGGAGTCGGCCTTTGATTGACATTGATCTTTGAGAAACTCATGTGTCCTGCATGACGTAATTAGGATTTTCTCTGTTTGACAAACTAATGATGTTACGAAATTTCTTTCGGGGTAAGAGGCAATTATTTTAGATTTCTCAAATTCTTCACGTAGCTGGCTCCGTGTTTCTACGAGTTTGCCTCCACAGTTTCACGACGTTAGGGTTTCTGACTGTTCTGATGACCGGATGAATTATAACCGGTGTGTGCGTGTATCCAGCACACTCGTAGAAGTTTTTAGAAATACATTATTCGATCCCATTCGATCCAATTTGATCCAACCTTGTTTACATCTCTTCTTTATTACAAAACTTCAGTGCTGTACATTTTCTGATACATATTTAATGTTAACCCCGCTTCGATATCTGGTCTAAATCGTTCGTGAGTAGCACGCAATTTTCCGGCTTCCATAGTTCTCTGTTAATCACTGTGTCGTCTACAAATATTCTAAGATGCCTGCTAACGTGAGAGCTTAGGTCGTTAATGTATAACAAGAATAATAAGGGCCCTATAACACTCCCTGCGGCTTTCCTGAACTTAATATGAACACTTATACCTTATAAAACTTCCTACGGCTCGTCTGAATTTAATGAACTCAACCCATCAACTACTACTTTTCGCTTTCGGTTAGGGAAGTCTTTTTTTTTTAAATACCATAATACATTAGTTGGTGTATCAAGTTCTAGTAAGAAACCTTTCGAAGGCTTTCTCGAAATCTGAAAATACAGAAACCACTGGGGTATTCCCTTCTTCCGGTTTCACGGTATCAAATAGAAAGGCTCCGTTGTGTTTCGCACGATCTGAGTCTCCTAATCTCGTGCTGGTTACAGCAGCTGACAGTCGAGGTAATTGCTAACGATATGTTCTAAGATTTTTCAGGAGATAAAAAGAACGCTCTTCAGCGACAACACAAATATATGTATGAACTGTGATTCAAAATTTAACTAAAGAAACACGTAGAAATTACACGAAAACATTTGGCGTTTCTGCGAGTAGGCCGCCATCTTCAGAATCAATAAATTAATATATATGGCCAGTGTAATAAATGTTCATTAGCGGTGTGTGCAGAGTTGGCAAGAGGGTAAGACCGATTATCAACGTGTATGGAAGAAATAATGAAAGAGGCCTGGGAAGAACGTAATAGGAATAAATTACGGTGGGTAATAATGTAAAATAAGTTACATTTGCGGGTGCCCAAGATGTATAATGTCCGTCAGCCAAGGGGTTGAAAGCACTGCTGAGTACATTGGAAATTCAGTGGGATAGGTATGAGATGAGATTAAATGAGAATAAAACAAAGCCTATAAAGTTTTCGAGAAAGAGAGAGGCTAAATGAAACGTTAAAATAGGCGGGCAGAAACTATAGCAGGTGTTTTGGACCAAAATGGTCAAAGCAGTAGGGGCATAAGAATAATTGCGTTAGGCAAAGAAGCATTCACATATACTGAAAGAAGAGGAAGAAAGAATAGATGCAGTAGAAATGTTAAAAAAAAGGCTGTACAAAGCTTGAATAAGGATTGGGGTTTTGAACGGTGCGGATACATGGTCATTGAAGTTAGGTGTAGATTGTAAGCTTTTGAAATGTGGGTGCGGAGAAGGATGGAATCGGTGAAAGGTACAAAAAGGAAAAAACGAACTAGGAAATACTAGGCTTGGTGGGGGAGGAGAGAGGATTGTTAGGAGATTTCCAAAGGAGGCATGGGGATTTAATTGGCAATTTTAATTGCTAGCGGTATGTTAAAGACTGTGATAGAGGGTAGAATCTTAGATCAGCGAGGAAGGGGCAGGAATAGGATAGGGACGTTGGGCGGAATGAAGGGAGGAAGGAAGTACGTTGAATTGAAGATGAGTTAACTGCAGTATCGGATTTCAGGTTTTTTACTGTTTGAGGCAAGGGAATATTTTTAACTCATGTGGCACCATGTATCCATTAAAAACTTCGTGAACTGGTAGAATACCAAGTAATGATAACGAGTCAAAAAAGGTTATTAATTTACCTAGGGACAAACCGCCGGTACACGTTTAAACGTAGTATAATGCGACAGTAAACACTACAACACCTCGCTCTAAAATGAACCATTCTTCAATTCCGCATGAATTCCATCTCTCTTGATGCCCTCCAACGTGCCAATTCCCTTTCTCTTTACCCCTCTTACCTAACCGTTTTCCGGAATTACGGTCTTCAACATTCTTTTGCCACTTCCATCCAATTTTCTTGGTTGCTCGCTAATTCTCCCAACCACCACTTCTCTTTCTCTTTTACATATTTAGGACTTCTTTGTTCGTTTTCATTCCTCCATTTTTTCCATTCTTTTCCGCACCCATATATCAAAAACTTCAGCTAAGACTATCCTTTTCCCTCTCCGACGTAGTTTCGGAGACACCCAGAATTATGTATCATGTTATTGTTTTCGCCGAACCAGAGAATAGGAAAGTAATTAATTGACCCCTAAAAAATCGGTAAGACAAATAGTACGAGAAATTTCAGAAATTTCGAGTGTTGCGCTCAGACTGCAGATTTCCCATCGCCAGACGCAAAATAAACCGGTGGAAAGCTGGCTCAGGTCTGATAACTGCGAGATGATACGTCGGATGTGCAGTTTAAACATATCTGCAGTGGACAAAGGGTTCCAAGTAGTGAGAGAGAGTCACGGAGACGGTTCGCCCCAACCGGGAGGAGGTGGTGACAGGACGGGGCGCGACGTGCGCCCTGCGGCTCATGCAACGCTCGTGCGGCGGAGGTGGAAAGGCCAAGTGGACGTGTTCGCATCCACCTGGGAGGGAGGATTAGAGAGGGGCGAGGGAGAGGCGTCGAGAGGCACGCCGGGTGATGAGTACATACGTCCTCGCGCGGGAGGTGCCCGGCCGACACTCGATGTTCGTCATTTTATGCATCTTCACCCGGAAGAGTGGCACGGGGCGGGGTCACAGGCGGATCCCTGCGAAGAACTCTCGTTCTCTAGAGTCGCGTGACGCGAAAGAGGATTATTGCTTTTTTTCCGTCTTGCTTTCTTTTTCCTCGCCGTCACAAGACATCAGCCTTTCGCAGGCGTTCGTCTTATTGTAGAGCTAGGGAAGCTCTCCGCGTCCGGTGACTTAATGCCGACGTGAACAAGGAGCCGTTTACCGAATATGCGTGAGGAACGATTCTCTTCCATGGCCTTCTCCGAAATAATTCCAGAATTCCGCCCAACTCCCTTTGCACGCCACTGCCTCGTCTCCTTCGTTCTCCACTTATATCATCTTCAAATATCTCTTCCCCTATGGAAGTGTCTTTGCAGGACATTTGTCAATTAATCCTCTTATCGTTCGTAATTCGTCTTAGTCAATGCTCCGCTGATGGCGTCCTCGCATCTCACTTCCGTTCACCCTTTCTGAGATGACACCCTATTTGAGGGAATCCCAGGTGTCGACCGGTTCATATTTTTCCGTCTCTATTACTTTCTCCGTTTCATAGGTCGAAGGCGAAGCGAATTTTCTTTACTGAAAACAATCGAGTGCAAGTCAAGTAAGCAGATTCAGCTCCGGGATTATTGTGACTGCACTGCCATTGTACCTGAATATTTATCGGCGCGAATTTAAAGACTGAGATTATCGGAATGTGATGTGAAATCAATTTTTTGAATCGGTAGTGGCCCTCGCTCAAGGTTTTCTTGGTTTCGGTTGTGCAAATCATTGATATTCCATACCTCGCTGAGCCGATGTCTGTTTCCTTCGGTTGGAGTGCGCATGCGTCAGTTGTCGTTGTGGCTCGCCGCGGTACCACGGCTGCGCCCTCTCCTACCGCCGCTTTTTCCCTCAGTGCCGTCTTCGGTTATGCTTCATTAAATATTTTATTCCTGCAGCCTTGTTCTCCCTTTTAGCTCGTTCATAGTTGTATTTCCAGGGATGGGCAATGAAAATCAAATCCCTTACACTTGCTTCCTGTGTGATATCATTTATTTTGTCAAGTGTTTATCAATTTTTGTGGCTGACTCATGCTTGGAATATCTCTTAGTTGAGTTTTTCTATAGTCTTTACAGTATTATGAGTTTCAAAAAAGGTTGAATCTGTCACAATAAAGAGCATGTCCCAGTTCTAAGGATAAATGGGAAATATGTGATCGAAAAATGTGTCGAATGGAGGGAGTGTTTATGAAGAGCATTAATTGCTGTTGCCCCACGCTTCCAATCGGAAGCAGATTCTCCTTTTCAAGCGGCTGCGGAATAAATTGATCTAGGCTTCGAGGTACTTCCTCCTCTTAGTAATCCAGCCATATTGCCAGGTGATTGTGAAGAGCTTTTGGGCCACCTCCGCGAAATACTCTAAAACGTGCTTGATGAAGCGAAATAGCGCGAAAAAAATCATATAAAAATAAGCCGTCAGAAATAATTGTACTGCTCTTTGATGAAATGGCTGTCAGGATTTCCTCGTTAACACATTAGTAAATGGACGGATTGCAGCAGACGCGATGACATTTCACGAAAGCGCTCTTAACGACTTATTCGACAGATCTTTTATTTTTTAACGCTGAACATTTTGAATTCTCAGCTTTGCTATCTTTTTTTCCCAATTAATCGCTCCCATACTCACCATTGCGCAAAAATGACACTTTTATCAAACTCTTCACCCGATACATTAGCGGCAAGAAGTCGCGATGCCTCCTCACTTAATTTTTTTTTGCCAGAGTAGAGGTGTTGCATTCATAACCCAAATTTAATTTTGAAACGAATTACTTGCAGAGGGTTTCTTATGCCGGCTGTTGCTTTATGATTTTCAATTTCCCAGTTTATTGTCACGCTTATTCCGAGACTTGAATATCAGCGCGGGATTTCACGCCGCAGTATTCGCGCGATCCTCAACCCATGATTCCATTTCTCCTTCCTTCTCTTCTCACTTCCGAGGTTGCCGTTCCTCGCGGTGGGCCCTTTTCCTGCTCGACATCCCGGTTGACTCTAGTTCTTGAGAGAAGGGTGGGGATGGGATTGGGTGCAAAAGACTCACTTAAGCCAAGCTAAAACCCGCGGAACCTCCACCCCCCCTTTCCCCCCCTTTCTTTCTCCTTCGATGTCGACGGTAGCGAGGAAAATATGCAAAATACGGTCTTATTGTCCCCTTCCCCCCTCTTGCATAAGTTCGTTACCTTCTCCCCATCCCATCCTCTCCCGCCATCCGAGAGCCTCTCTATCGTACCCTATTTCCCCATCTCGTCATAGGGACGAGGAAAGAAAATAGAAATGCTATTAGAGGGTGTGCGGAAAGACAGACACCCCCTGTCTCTTTTCATTCTTATCGGTATCCTTGACGGGTGGGTGGCAGAGGGGACCTCCTCCGGAATCCAATTTAAAGAGTCAAATATTGGGCGGGGAGGGATGGGTTGCTTTTATCAACCTTCGTTAATATGCTCTGGCTCCATTCCCTTCCTATCTGTGTGTGCGCCCCTCGCCACTTCAAAATGCAGCACGGAAATCGAATTAATCACTCGATCAGTCGACCGTATCGACCAAGTGTCAAAACTGTCTAGCGCACGTTGATTGGAAAGTGATAGCCCAAGTTGTTCCCCGCGTCCGGCAACTCGATTGAGTTTCATCGCCCGCGCGCGCGGCCCGTCGCTTCGGAAATGCCAAATGAGCCTTCGCCGAGAACACTATTTCTTCCCCCCCCCCACTTCCCCCCTTCCAATTCACCCCCGATTCGATCTCCGTCGCCCTTCGCTCCAGCACGATGCGCGCTAATGTGCTCATTTGGACCAGCTTCTTGACCTCACCCCAGCTATTTCCATTCGCGTGCGGATTGGTCGAGGAGTTAGTTCTACTTGGAATTCCAATCGTTTAGCCATTTCTTCTTCCTTTTGATGCCATCCCCCCCCCCCTTGGACCCTGACCTGGTGCACCGAATAACGTCGGGTGGGCCTTCAGATTGTTTTATTAAACTAGTAGCGGACCGATTAAAGTAGTTTTTTGATGGACTCATCACTGATGCACTTCTAAATTCTGTCTAAAACGGCAGTAAGTACCATGAAAGACTTGAAAGACTAAAATGTTCCCTGTTAAAAAAAAGACTAAAAGACATCCCTGGTGTATAGTAAATTATTGTCTTCGGAAACTTTTTTCATAGTTTCGTGATCTCTGATTGCTGTTTTAATTTTTTGTTCGTGTATTCTGTATATTGGGCATTTCATTTTTTATCGGGATAAAGTTTTTAATGTTTCCGGCCTGTTTATGGCGGCAGAACTTCAACCCCAGGGAATGTTAAAGTTATTATTTTACTGAAAACACAGTTCAATTCTGCCGTTGTTTTCGGCTTAAGCTTTAGTCATTGATATATTTGTATTAACTTCTTTCTTAATTTGCTTCTTATCCGAGCTCCATGGCCTAAAATTATTTTTCCAGTATTTCTTTCACGTTTGAGGGGAATTTTATCATACGTACACAGTTCCGTCTTGAAAGAGAGTAATATTTTCTTATATTGGTTAGAGTTTATTAATATTTGCTCGTGGATTCCTCCTCAGATAACATTCGTTCAGCACTAATTGCATATTCAGACGAAAGGTAAATCGTGTGGCAGTACTCGGGCATTTCTTTTGAACTTTTCTCTCGATTTGGATCATTATAGCAACGAATAGGAATTTAAAACTCTCCATAAGTGTAGTCTAAAGTAAAATTGGTCCGAAATATTAGGATGGCGAATCAAGTAACTAACGGCTAGGGGAAAAAGAGAAGTTCCCAGTTGCAATAAAAAGATAGGATCTTCGATGCCGGAGTAACTGGAAAGGAGGGCGAGAAACACATTACTTTTTTCCCGTGACCCTATTTTCTTAGTCCTTTTTTCTCTCTTCTACGCGGGATATGGAATTATTATTCTTTGCGAATTCATTATTACCACGCCCCCCCCCCTTTGCCTCCCTTCCCGCTGGGTCCCTCCCATCTCCCTTTGTGTGCCTGATTACTCAGCATGCGGAGGAGCGCATGGCCGCTCGCCGCCCCCCCTTGCTCATCTTCGACCCCCCCTCCACAAAACCCTCTCGCCGCGAAGAGCAACATTGGCAAAGAAGGGATCCGCTGCAGCCGCTCCAAGCATTCCTCTCTCCCACGGAGCGGTGGCAATTATTGGATATCCCAGTCGCCGTCCCGCTAGCTTTCTGCGAAAACTTGGGGGGGTCCTGGCGTGGCAGCGGCAGCAAAGAGGGTGTAGGCGAAGCTCAACTCCTATTGTCTGCTGCGAGGAAAAAGATATTTTTCTCATCTCCTCCCCCTTCAATCCGTCCCTCCCCGGAGCCATTCCCATCCGCCACCACCCAAACTGCCGTGCCGCCCTCACCCGCTTTGACTGCTCGGTGTGAAGATTCCAGAGCGCCGTCGGTAATGGGTTCGAAAGGGTTGAAGAGCCAAGGGTTTGGTGGGTGGGTGAGGGGGGGGCGAATTTCCCTTCTCGCTCTCTCTAGGGCCTCTGGGGGCTCTATTCTCCTCCCCTCCCTACTCTTCCCCCGAGAATGAAACGGTCCTTTTCTCAGGCGGTCTTCCCTTCTCTCCTCGGCCCCTACCGCCCTCAGAAAACGTTCCCCTCGCCTTTCCCCATCGACCCTTACCCGGAGCCATCCCCAGGACCATTTTCCCCACCCCCTCTTCTCCTTTTCCCTCCCCCGTCTTTCCCAACTCCTCGTGAACAGCTGTTGGCTGCGGTCGCCCGGAGGCTCTGGGTATACCGGATGGGGAGGAGGGCGCGGGTGGGGGTTGTGGTGGTGGACGAGGGTGGGGTGCTGGTGGTGCGGGGAGGGTTTGGAGAGATCGAGGAGCGGTAGATTCGCGGGAGGGAGCGGGCGAGTGACTGGTTGGGGGGAGGATGTCGAGCGAGCGATGGGGAGCGCGGGAGAAGTTATATCATGTGGGTTGTAACACGGGGCCGGCGGGGGTGGTGGTGCAGGGAGGGGCGAGGGCTCCGAGGAGGCGGAATATCTTATTCAGTCGGGCGTGTGTGTGTGTGTTTTATTAAAGGAGTGCGGACTTTCCGGTCAGTAAAAAGGACCTTTGGAAGGGTACGTGCTCTTTTTTCCGTTTTACAACTTTTGTCCCTATCCGTTGGAGTCGTGGGTTTTACGCCTTTTTTTACAGCCACCCTAATCTAGCCCGGGGCGCGTCGTTAATGTCGCTGCGATCATCAAATGAAGTTGGATAGGGAAATACTTGGTCACTTGGTGCCCTGGGTGTAGGGATTCGGGCCAATTGGTTTCGTGGACGCACAGAAGTTTTTTTTTACTTGGTCAGCCATTTTAATCGCTTATGCATAGGTTAAATTGTACTTCTGCTTGTGGTTGCTGGTTTGCCTGGTTGGCGAAAGTGTGCTTACGTTCTGGGTTGATTTTTTACGTTTTATCTTGGGAAATTATTTGCATACAAATTTCAGGAATAAGAAGAATTTTAATTATCTGGAATGGACGATATAAATTCTCTCGCGTTCTCTTAAGTTACCTGATAATGGTGGACTGTGATCGCTCGTTGGTATGATTAGCCTCGCTGGTCCTCAGATTCTCTGTACGTTACTTCTCGGTGGTTGCTACTGGCCACTGTTCGGGATAATGTCCTCCAACTGTTAGCCCCACCGATGGCAAAACCAGTTAACAATTACGCTGCTACGTCACATCTCGTTCACCTCTACATAGTACACAGTAAGCCTTTGCGAGGGAGTGTGTTGGAGGTTGTTAGGATACCAAACCTTCCATATAGAATCATTAGTTCAAACATACATTGGAATACATATTAGATCATACCACTACTCTCATGCACGCACATGCCCATTAACATCATACGATAATTGTGGCGCATGACCAATTCATCCAATTCTAGTGTTCTAGTCAATTTAATTTTTTTCGGACTTTTGGGTTCAATTTTGTTATGACTGTGTACGCTGTGTTGCGCATCGTCTAACCATAATCCATTGAATAGGAGAATTTTCTCTCGTCTGCTCCGAGAACCGTAGCGGTTCTCTCCCGGGGAGGGGAATAGGGCAAGGAAGCGTCTCCTGGAAATAGTGAGGGGTGAGAAATAATTTCTCCACACCTGTGTACTGAGGAAGGCGGTTGGTGTCCGACGAAATGTGTAAAGGGACTGTGTGTGTGCCCTTGGCTGCACTGCGGTCGAGTGGTGGAGGGTGATTCGGGGACGGGTGGCATGGGCAGCATTTCAAGCCCTCCCCTAAGGCCCACCCGCTACCAAGCCTTCCCCCTAACGGACCGGCGCCCGCCGCCGCTCGGGAAACAGGAGCAGCAACTCGCTCCGGGTGCACGCGCGTTTTGAAGTTTTGCTAGTCTCGCTGGGTGCGGGCTATAGGTGTCCTGGCGGCGGCGTTAAAACCAGGGTGCTGGTCCTGGGATTGGGGAAGTGAGCCAAAACTTAGGAACTCATGCGGGGGCAATACGAGGAAGGAATGAGGTGTGCGGGGTTCAAGTAGGATAGATAGGGTGGGGATTATGAGAGGAGTGAGGGGTGAATTGGATGGGATGTTGTTCCCACTTCTATTAACCCCCGGAGCAGAGCTTCCCTTGTTATTCATCCGTCGTCCCCTTTGTCCCCGGACCCCCCCCGCCTAATCCTATTTTTTTTTAAATCCACATCAGTCCCCTTCGATCGAAACTCCTCAGTATCCTCCACGCCGAGCGACCCAAGGCGCGCGCACATGCCATACCCGCGCCTTATCGATAGTATTTTCAATTTGTAATATGCAATAATTTAGAAATAGAATACTGTTTGAGGTTAAGTAACACATAACAGAACTAATCGCTCCAGCAACAAATATCAGAACTAATGGCTCCAGTCCAGTTAGCTATGATTTATATTCTAGTAAATATAAATTAAAATATTCGAACGGAACGACTTAAAAAGCTTAATAGTTGAACACTGACGTTAAAATTTTATCCCCCGCCCCCACCCTCAAAGTATCTTAATTTTCGTAATTTTTAATGGCTACGTGCGTGATCCGGCGTGAGACCTATACTCTTCTCATCTCGAACGTGGAAGAGTCACCCTTCAAGGTTTAGTATTATGGTTGCTGGATATATTGTGGTGGGGTAGTAGACCCGTCCCAAGCCGCCTCCGCATTCTCCTCCCCCACCTTGCTGTTGCCTCATGGACCCTGCACGCTCCCCCCACTCCACCGCCCAAACTCCCCTTCCCGTCCGACGGTCGGTCAGAAGGTCGGGGAAAGGTTTAGCCCTCGCCAATGGGGAAGGTGAGGCCTTGTTGTTTCCCTCGAAGAAGGCGGAACGGGCGGCGCCGGAGGCGGAAGAGGAGTAGCCGGGGGGTGGCTTCCTCCTCATCCTGCGGCGCTATCTTTAAAAGTTGAAGTGGCGGAATTTGGAGCGAGTTTGCTCGGGATATAAGGAGGGAGAGGTGGGGGAAGAAAGTGACTGAGCTCGGGAGAAGAGAGAGGGGTGCCGCCAAGCTACGCGAGTCGGGGTGTGACGGGCCTTTTGGGAGACTTCATGGGAAAGTTGGCGCTCATAATGTCATAAATAAGCCGTGTTGGACGAGAGAAGAGACACGTTGACAATTAACCCCGTTGATAGCGACCGTGAGTTCGAAAGCATAATTAATAACGTCCTTTCTCCTTCCATTCTGCTGGCGGTGTCCGCATGCCAAGCCATTCCGTCTGTTAGTGGTCAAATGCAGCCCCTCGAACACTGACTGCTCCTTTCTCTTGGTCACATCCGTTATATAACCCTCGGAAAGCTGCTCCGAGGAAGACGTTAAGTTCCGGACGCGAGGGGCTTTCGTGGTGCATGCAAGAAGTCCCCCTGTCCCCTTCTGCGGGCGGGGGGGGGGTTGGCTGGGCGTTCCCTCATAGTCTCTTTCCGCAGCTCGGCTGGATACTCACACTTGCTCGTACCCAGGCGAGGGCCTCCGTAGCGACGCTCAACCCTTCCGGCCGTTTCCCATCTCTTTCCCCAACACCCATCTCGCCATCTACCTGTCATCTCTCGCTAGTTTTCCTTTTCCATTGTTGCTTATTAATAGATTTATTATTATTCCCTTTTCTTTCCGGTCTGGCGACTGCGTTACGGCGGGACATAGAGCTTTTTTTTGTCCTTAGCAGTATCCGAGGCCGTTAGACGAGGTGGAAAGGGCGACAGAGGGCATGGGTTCGCGCCCGGGGTTCGATTTGTGGCGGTCAGGCCTTCCCGGGGTCTCTCGCGTCTGCCTCCGCCAGCGCACGCCCTGCATTCCCCGGGTGGCCTCGGGAAGGAGTGGCTGGCAGGGGGGTGGAGACGCGGGGAGAAAGGGGTTGATGCGTGAAGTGGAGGGAGAGGGGGGGATAGCGTCGGTGTTCGGTCAGTTTGCGTGGCCGTGACGTTTTTGGGAAGGGGTTAACTCGTTAGCTTGGCCGGCCTTCGTCTTCGTGGCGCAGTGGGGGGAGGAAGATTAATAGTCCCGAGATGTGTAACCTTTTGCCGAGAACGTCAGGAGCACGCATAGAGGGCGGGGAGACGTGGTCTCGTCTCCCCGTCCCCTCCTCCCTACGCCTCATCCTCTCCCTCCCCCGAACTGAAAAAAGAATCCAGCCTAAAAACCTTTTGAGTGATGTCACCTCCTGGGTACAATGGAGCCTTTAACGTCTGTTTTTATACTCCTGTCCTGCAAAATTTGGTTTCGCAGGAAGGAAAAACATGACTTCCAAGGAGATTTTAATTTAATAGTGAACTGTGGAACGTTGAAACTTGGTAAGGGCCGAAAGGATGAATTTTATTTCCCTATACTTTTTATTATGCTTACCATGCTTAATACTGAGTTGAATATATTAATTGCATTTCAATTGGATGTATAAATGATTGTTTTCGTGCAATAATTTTAATTAAGAGTTAAATTATTGATGACCTGCAACTTGTGCAGTACACGGGTGCATATCGAGGTTTATTAACTTTGGTCGGCGTGGTGCAGTGCACTTTGAGAATGAGGGTCGCGGAGAGTCAAGAATGCGGTCCGGGGACAAATCAAGGGCGTCGTTCCACGAATTCTATTTATTAATCTCCGCCAGAATTTCTCTCGCTAGCCGTCAGAATACTTAATGAACGTCCTAATTGGTGTCATAACCCCAAATTAATCTCAGCACTCCCTTTTTTAAAGTGATCAATTTCCTTGTCTGCATAAAAGCGTTTTTTGCCTTTCTCTTTTTCTTCTCTTCTTTATATGACCGGATGAATGGACCCCATTTTCCTAATTCTGAAAGCTTCGGTCATATTGGTCCACGAGAGGGGCGAGGGAAAGGAAAAGCGAGTGGTTCCGGGTGATGAGTGCCCATATATGTTCATATATATATATATATATATATATATATATATATATATATATATATATATATATATATATATATATATATATATATATATATATATATATATATATATATATATATATTTATCACCATATCCCCTTATCTGTCAACCCTATACCTCCAGCCCAGCCCTGTGGCCCATTGAGGCACCGACCCTTTCGCGCCGAATGACGTCACGAGTGGAAATCCACCCCTCCCCCCCCTTTTCGGCGGCCGAATGAACCGGTGCACGCGCGCCCCCGCACATTTGTTTTTTCTTCTTTGTTAAAAAAATGTTTATTTCTCGTCCGCTTCACTCACCCTCTCGCTCGTCGTCTCCGCCCACCCCCTCTTCCTCGCAAATCATTTGTCTGCATTCGTTATCTCCGTGTCGCCGTTTTATTTTCGTCCTTAGCAGCCATTAAGGGCGCGCGTAAATCCCTTGGAAGCAATCCCGAACGCAGGAGCGACGAGCACGAGGGCCGGCGGCGGGGGGGGAGGGGTGGTGGAAGGGGTGGAGTCGGCGGCGGGATCCGAATCCATTCCCTTCCCACCCCATCCCACTTGCTCCCTTTCACTCACTCCTCTCTAATCCGAAAGCGCGCATGTATAAAACATTCCACTGCGATGACCAATTACTGGTCGTTAAAAACTATCCACAGGGGCGGTGAGGGGGACGGGGTGGAAGGGAGTATCCTCTCACAATTTGTGTCATGTCATCCTTTAGCCCGTTAATGTTCGTTGTCACTTCTCTCCCTCCCCGCTCCCCTTTTTTCCTTAATTGCCTCGGGGGGGGGGAGGGTTTTGATTCGTGTCGGGAGAGGGAGGAGGGATAGCGGGGAGAGGGGTTATGAGGAATTGTCTGTGATGAAAAATATTCCGAGTTAGAGGGACGGAGGGTGGGCAAGGGGAGGGCTGGTGGTAAATGGTAGAAGGGAAAGTCTTGGTCGATTTATGAAAAGCGGGAGGAAGGTGGGGTGGATGACTCGGCTGCTGTAAAACGTTTGGGGGGGTACGGGGTTATTATTTGCGTGGGCGGAAGAGGAGACACCCCGCCCCCTGCTCCTGCCATGGGCCGGGGGAGAAGAGGAGTAATTAACTCCCACTTGCCTTATTACTTCCTTCCCCGGAGTCACCGCCTCCTGCGACCCCGGTGGTACCGCCGTGAACGGCGGCACGCCCTCTCCCGGCCCGCCGACCCTGGGGCCTCGCCTTGAACTCATGTCGGTCGGAAGCGGACTGACGTTAGTAATGACTGCTCTCGGCATTTCGTTTCTTTGATGTGGGCCTCCGGATCCCTTAGGAGGCCGTTTCGCTCAGGGTCCCATGCTTGCGAAATTTCATTATTATAATTACATATTCGTATTGGTCTACCGGTCTAGTTAGGTTTCTGTGGACCTAGGGAGTAGGCATCGCTGCTCTTCAAGGTCCCACATCACACGATACTCCTCTAGGTTACGATAGACCACTATTATGCTCCGCATAGACTCTCCTGCCTCCTCTTATTTCAACCAGCATGTCCGATCTCTTTCTCTCTCTCGCTTAACTACCATCCGTATCATAGTGCTTATTAGTTTTCACATCCCATTTCCACTCAGCTTCTCCCGCCTTCTTGGAATTTTACTCTACAAACCTTCCTCATTACTCCTTCAAACCTATCACTTCTTCTTCTTCCTTTCGGTCCGAGAAGGAAGGAAGTTGACTAATATGCCATCAACGTTTTGGAATTTGTATGAATCTCGCGTGAAAGTTTGATTTTGCATTGCGGCCTCATCGCTTTTGGACGCAATCGAACCGCTTTCGCGTTTGTCGGCCATATTTTATATTCCTGCAGAATGGGCGGGAGCTTTCGTATTTTTATCCGTTATTCATATTTGTATCCGTTCCTTCCGTGATCCTTGCCCGTGCTTCGAGGGCTGCATGCGTTAATGTCCGTTGGCGGGGCATTTTCACCTCCGCCTGAGGCCACCTCCACCCGTCGCGCCGATTTGGGCTGCTATTTTGATTGTTTGCAATGTCACTTGATCGCCCGCCCTCTCGAGGGGGCATGGCCATCCCTTCCCGCTCCCCCCCCCAACCTCCCCTCAGCTCTGTTGGATCCCATCGGCGACGTCGCCAGCGCCTCGGGTGTCCGGTAATTCGGGCGTCTATGCGTCAGCGTCGAGGTGTCCCGCCAAAAAGTACATATTCTTTTTTGTTCGCCTGCCCTTCGTGTTGTTTAAAGCATGGAAAGTTGTGTGGGTCCCTTATCCTCGCAAGTACTCCCGTAGATTTTGTTTGATCTAAGAGCCCCCGCTAAAGTAACCAAAAACTAATACTATTCCTTCTGTTTCGTCGGCATTAGTTTTCGGTCAGAAAATTGATCGACTCAATCTGGCTCCCTTCCTCGTGAATAATAGCCTGACCTCATACTATTTCCCTTTCTTATATTTTGTCACAAAGTACTTGCCCTTTGACACCCATATTCCTGTCGTTGACTTTCCCCCTTCCATGATCTCACGCTCAAACTGATTTCTTAATGTCCTCCCATGGCGTTTGATGACCCATTGATCGTCAACATTTGTAATTCTTACAGACTTATTTTTTCAACAACTAGGAGCTTTGAAACTGAAAAAAATTGAAAGTGAAATATTGTTTGGATTCATGCTGGGGAGAGGATCAGTGGTGGGATTTTCGACGAATATCTTATTTTTCCATATATTTATATTTTACGTAACTTTTTTAGAGGTGTGTAATATTCAAGTGTTGGAAAATCTTCCATTCTTTAGTGTGACTTGGTGGCGCTTTCTCTTTGGACCCCTATTAGAGGTTTTCTCTCCTTTTTTTAAGAGTTCGCCGTCCTTTTCAATTGATTAATTGATGCCCTTACGACGCTGTTCTGATTTCATCGCCCTATTTTCGTTAATTTTTAAGATGACAATATAAATATTTATTGATTCATTCCCGGTTACTATTATTTTCTCATACAATTCAGTGCGTTCTATGTGTTTCAAACATTGAGCAATTGCCTTTTAAATAATTTTCTCTTGCATTCACTTTATATGGTGTTAAAAAAAATCAAAATTTTAAATGGTCAAATTCATGTACTCGCAATTGAAGTTGAAAAAAATGCGATTCAATTTATCTTTATTTTTGTATATTCTTTTTTGTGCTTATGATTCAGTTTTACTTTTTACTTTATCCCTGCTAACTCTTGGCCAATTTTTTTCTCGATGTCTCCATCACATGTACTGACTACTTTCACGCCCTGCCTGTTTGCAGCTTATTACGACAGTAATGCGGGTAAGTGATTCACCATTATAGTACTTTTTTACCACGGTAGTTTTTATGTAATTACTTGTCCGCGGTGTCCTTTACATTCTTTTTTTTCTGCCTTTCTCACTGAGAGGCCAAAATTGTTTTGGAATGAGCATTTGACATAGATGGGGTCCGCAATTAGGACTTTAGGGAAAAGATTATCACTTATTGCCTTGACGTGCAAAAAACTAGATCCTTACCACAAATGTCCATCGTCAGTTTGCACCAGGAACTTCAATTGATGAGTCTGCCAGGCGCGCATGCCATCGCGCGACTCCAATCCATGGGCGTCCATCGCTCCTGCAGACGACGCCACCCACGCCCATGGGGTGGCGCCGTTGGTTGTTGCGGTAGTGAGAGCGGGGTCACAACGGCCAGTGGGCAGGGTTTCTTCCCGGCTGGATCTGTTCCCGATTTTCTCGTTTTGTGTGCTCCTCCCGAGTATTCTTTCATGGACGAGGGCTTCTCGGATGACCAAAGCTAGCTGCTAGATAAGAAAAAATGTTATCAGTGTAACTCTCTACGTATTCACTTTTTCAGGACTTGAGTAACTGTAGAAAAGTGTTTGAGTTCAATAATTGTTTATCCCCGTAAGCTGAAAATGCGAAAAAAAACTTACCAAGGATCAGACATCAAGTGTGTTTCACCGGTAGGCATGTCAGCAGAGATTATTATGCTTTCCTGATTAGTTAAATGCGTTTTTTCTGGGATCTCTTTTGGCCATACAGTGAGTGAATTGCCCAGGGAAGCCGGCGGATTTTTTCCACCCTTCCTCAGATCTCAATTCTTTGGTGCTACACGTGTCACCCTTTTAAAATCCATTCCCACCGACCGGGACTGAATGAAGGAGTAAAAAAAAGATAATCGAAGGCTTTTATTTGGCGTTCATGGACTGAGTAGATTTTCCTTCGAGAAGAGGTGATTAGCGTTGACTGGAGGATTTTGAGATATTGCTACTGAAGAGGGGCGATTCGGACAAAGAAAGCATTTAGATGTGGTCAGGGAAGAGAGGTTCCAAGAAACTGCGGGAGATGTCGCGGCGGTAACTTTTAATGGAGTCATCCGCTAAATGTGCATTACACTGCAACAATTTCAGGATTTAAAAAACAAACTCCTTGACCGGTATTCGAACCCGGATCCATCGATCCTTTGAGGGCGGATGAAGGAACACCGAGGGATAGCTGCGTGGTGAAGGGTGTGATGGAAGGTAGAACGGCGAGTGAGTATGATAGAGAGAGAGTAAAGTTTAGATGGCGTGATCTGGAGTTCATGAGTAGTAGATGAGGGCTTAGATAGGACGCCAAAAACATTTTTGTTCCAAAGGTCTTGTCTTGAAAATCGGAGATACACCAATAGGCCTTTACGGAACAGTTTTTAATATAATAATGCTATCAAGCTTCCCGATTTTAACGCGTCAAACCTGGGCTTAATATTCTGGACTTCTTTTTAAGCAGGCTTCGTTTTATTGTGACTCATAGATGATCTGGGAGGGTCCCAATTCGCAAGAGCTACCGGGAACATTTCGTCTCGATTGTTGATACGAGTGGTAGTAGCTGGGTAGAGCCCTCTACGGGGAATTGGGAGGCCAATTTAAGTGGAATGATTTTGGTCCTTTCACAAGTTGAATTAAATTACGAAGGTCACCTTGGTAGCTAAAATACAGGAAGATCACGTCGTGGTTTCTGTCCTTATACCATGTGTTTCAAATGAAAGGCATGATATTATTTATTCAAACAAATCTTGATTAATATTTCTCAGGCTATAACGGTCCCTTAGGGAAATGGTAACGATAAATACATTATTTAGGGTGTAATATTCTATAGTGGAAGTAACATTTATCACGAAAATTATAGTATAAAAATCTGTATCTACGTCATACCTCGCAAGGGCTTGTAGCGGAAGGCCTTAGCAAACACACTGTGGGGCAGAAGCCGTTTTCGAAACACGAAATCTTG
This sequence comes from Hetaerina americana, assembly GCF_022747635.1. Lineage (NCBI taxonomy): Eukaryota > Metazoa > Arthropoda > Insecta > Odonata > Calopterygidae > Hetaerina > Hetaerina americana. Next base: position 13,394,201 of record NW_027287095.1, read on the forward strand.
TTTATTTGTAATTCCATATTTGTTGACGTTGCCATGGATATAAAATTGGTAGTAATTATAATCACGTAAAGAAAGGTTTTAGTAATATAGAGAGAGCTCTGACTCAATAAATGAAAGGAAAGAAATCGTATTTTTGTAAGTTCTTATAAGTTTATTTTACGTCCCTCGATAATTCAGATAAAAGTATGAATGTGTGTAAACTGCCATTTTTGAAACACGCCATATTGTTTATCCGGAACTCTATGATAGTAACTATTGTTACCGTCAACTGAGACTGGGCTCTCACATGCGTTAATTATAGCTTGGAGTCAATCATTTACTCGGGATGTGCAGGTAAACCCAAACTTGCGAGGTGAGTACTAGAGAGACTTGCGTATTCAGACAAAAGTATATCTGGCTGGTACCGACATGGGCAAACTTGTCGGCTGGCCTTCCCAGCAGTTTGTTAATGTGTTTGGTATTGTCGCACAAACTTTTGGGTCCGTGGTTAAAAAGCCAATCTCAAGCATCGTTTGAACCAAAATCTATCGCTATAATGAGAGACGCTTTGGTGTCCTTAACGTCCTGTCGAGAAATTGTTGTAAACAGTATACATGCAGTCCTAGCGAGCTCATGCATACTCTTGAATATATGTTAGCTGACATACAACTCTCGTGCACATAAATGCCAATATACATCTTGTAATAATCATTTCGCTAGTCTACTAGTCTTAACTAGTCTTAAAATCCTGGTATTCAATTTCATTATTTTTTTCGGACTCTTGAGTTTGATTTTGTAATGATTGTGTATCGTGTAAGGGAAGAACGAGTGCTTGGATCTGTCTTAGACGGCGTCTATCTCTCATTCAATTACCTCGGTAGTCGAATCCACCGATATAATGTGGTGCCAAAAGCCGAAAGGTACTCTGCAGCTTTCTAAGTCTTGCCTGCTCTCTTCTGTCAGAATCAAGGGGCTCCCAGCCGCGGAATTCCTTCAGCATACCCCTGACGCCTACTCCCTCGTAGCAATTTTTAACTAACCCAGCGCATTTTCTCATTGCCTTATCCAATTCTTTAATCGGCGTTTCGTCCCAAGGAATCCAGATACTTCGCGTCTATTCCAAAGTTGGTCAAACTAAAGCAAAATAACGCCACTCGTAGGCGTTTCATAGTACTTTCCTACCACATGTGTAATGAAACCTTGTTTCTATGAGGTTAGCCCGCATATTCTTCTAATATGTGTACTTCGTGAAGTTTTGATGTCCGCGTAGCAACATATTGATTTCACAGAACGCGAAAATCGGAATTGCTCCCTTGTTTGCCGCTTAACTACCTTATTCACTGTCTTATTCATATTTCAATTCCACAGCGTCGTACGGCACTACATTTGAAAAGTGTTTTACTTAATGGCGCTTAATGTCATTTGATATTGGCACTATTTCAATGCCCAGTCATTTAGGAGAAGTCCTTTCGATCACAGGTAATCGGAGGCAAACCACACAGCTTGAAGCAAAAGGAAACACGTGACGTAGCCATGGTTTCAAAATTTAGCGAAGTCCGGTCCACGCGGTGTGTTTTTCATTGATGACCACCTTGCGAGAAATCAAGGTGCTTGCGACTCCTCGCTTGCTCGATGCTGAACGTTCTTCGCTGCTGGTTTCTGGACCACCAGCACACGGATTGAGCGAAGGCACCTCATGAGTGGAGGTAGTAGAGGATCCTGCTTCGCCCAGATGGTGCTCAGCCGAGATAAGTGGTCACCAGCCGACTTGCACGTCAAACGGGAAGGACCTGAGTCCCTAATGCTAGGTTGCTAATAAATATCATAAACAATACCGGGAGGGAAGTCAATACAGTAAGAAAGTATGGTCCAGGTTTTTCGAAGAAAGCGTGTAGCCGCTACTGCTGTGGGAATGGCTTCGGAAGCACGAAGAGTGAAGAAAAGCAACCTATGGAGTGGCTGCCTAAATATTAGAAATTCAGGAAGATACGTCTTAAGCACGTTAGGCAATGAATTGAGTTAGGCATACACATATGTCAGGTCTACGTTCTGTAACTCTTCTAATCGGTTTACTGGGATCTTTTACTTGAAAGTGCTTCAATTCCCTTTGGATTTTTAGTACCCTGTAAGCCACCGCTATGGTGTGTGACAGGGGGTAAATGCACACCAGACTAATTTAAATTAATTTCGTTAGCACGTCAATTTAATTGCTTTGGTAGATGGCCAATTAAAGACCCCAAGATTCGAAGTTCTTTTAAAAAAATTAAATCCACATCAAAAAAATCACAATAGAGTTTTGGAGGGACTTCTGCCGCTAGTCACCCTTTTCATTAAGTGACTAAATTCCGTCATGAGAGAATCTTACATCTGTATTTCGACCCGAGGATCACTTGCAACTTGGCGGTACTTGGCTGCCGGAAAAAAAAACGTATTTAGAGACATACGTTCTGCATATGTATATCATGTTCGCCCAGGCTTACAAAAACACTTTGTCGAAGGTGGCGCCGTGTGCTGACAACTCTCTCAGCTCTCGGACGCGAAGTTCACTGTCTGTAAACTGTGTTGGCGAGGAAAGCTGTGCCAGAACAATTCCATGTCGAATTACGAATTTCCGTTCATGTGTCATATTCTGAATAGAACTCATGTGTGGTATGAACTGATCACGTGATTGGTCGATACCTAAAGCCAAAACACGCACGATAAATAACGCCTTACAAATATCCTCCAAATCCAGTGAGGTTGCTGCCCCCCGCAAAGGCAGGCAAGCCCACGAGCAAGCGACCACGCACGAAAACAGCCAACACGAGGAATACAAGCACCTCGTGAACCATGATCGAATTTTTGCATCACACTTGGAATTCTGGTATGATTTTCTCAATAGAATCGAGTGCTAACGTTAGAAAGTAAAAGCTGTGAAGCAGATTCAGCGTGGCCCTGAAAGCTCCGTATCACGGAATGCACTTGCCGATCACACGAGTTTTTCGCTAGAGAGAGACATTTAAAAGGCCTCTGTTTCAAAACTGTTGATCCTTGTGTTCCGAGGGAAAATCGTGATTTTTTGTAGAGTACCACATGTCTCCGCCTTTGGCTCGAGTAAAAGGTCGAGGGAATTCGACAGAAATGGCCGCCCTTTCACTCGATGTACGAGACCGAATGAAAAGTCCCTTAATAGTCGCCAAGCTCTGTCTCGCTAGCCATTTTTCTCAATTTTACGGTTTCATCGGTGTCTGTGTTTGACACTGATTACTTGACAAGCGCTGTGTTTTGATTTAATGGAGTTCCACCTCTCTTGAGTAAGTTTTGCTACATCGTGACTGGCCTTCGTTATTTAATGTCACGTGACAGCGCAGTGTCCAGGCCGTCGGGCTGACTTCCAAACGGTGACGTCGGATGTGTCCGTGGCAACGCTCTCTCCACGCGACTAATCACTCCTAGCCCTAATCATTGGCATGAACATTTAATCGTATTACTCTAGCTGTGCATTATGAAGTGTAATGAATAATTATGGATTAAAAACTTAAATATTACCACGTAAAATAACCTTCTGACACTGTAGAGGACCGCGGTCGACTTTTTCATTTCAAATTTGAAATAGCGTGCCTCGGTGCATCGGCTTAATACATCTTTTTTTCCCGCTTCATCCTCCCCTGTACGTTACAGGTATGTAATTAATCGAACCTATTATCCATTAAATTACGGTATTCATTATTAAGCGCGTTAATATTTTGTGTTATCGGAATCGGGCAGTTTATTATCATGTCATGTGTCATTATAAATTCATTTGCAAAATTTTCCGGCTAATAAATTAATATAAAATTAATGTGGCTTGGGTAATGAAATATTCAAGAGGAAATGAGTTTTTCCCTAGGCATGAAAAATGTTGTTCACGTTTGGAATAAAAGAAAAATAAATGAGCTTTCCCCGGGAAAAAAAATTCCGATGATCTCGTATGTAGGTGTTACTTTTTATAATTTTTGCACATCATTTGATTTCGGGTTTGAAAAGCAGCTTGCTTCATATTTTTTTTTTGCTCGGCGTCGTCCATTTTATGACCAGAAGGGGGTGGTTGTTAGTTTTTCCGCAGTTCCCGCGGACCCGTGCCCATATCCCTGTGTGCTGGCTGGCCTCTCTTTCACAATGCTCGTGCCCCTGCGCCTGGCGTTCGTCAACTTTTCTGCTCCGCTCGTGTTTTGTTTCGCTTTCCACCGCCAATGCGAGCCAAGTAGTAGCACATCGATCCCTTTATGCATTTCACAAAAGACCCATGCGAGGCCACTCGTGAAAGGCTGTCAATTTCCGGACTCGAGAGTAATTGATAACTTCTTTCGCCCCGCACCACATCGCCGTCGTGGGGCCGGATCCGAGTTCGACAAGTGCCTGTGGCGGAGAGGGGGTGGGGACAAGCCGAAGGATTAAGTTGTCGTGGCGGCGTTCACACTCGGTGCTCACCGTGCACAGGACGGTCACCCGCGCTCGACGGGGGGACAGCGGCTGGCGTGCGAAATTCTGGGCCGGTTTCGTCGTCAGGTCGAAATAAATTCTAGCCTTACCCATTATTTTGGGAATACCTGGAGACGCAACTCAGCATTTTAATTCTGTCGCACGGACAGCACACGAAATCCCTGATTCCGAAACTAGGTCTTTGAGGGAAGCAGATGAGCGTAGGTTGCAACTCTGTGGAGGACCGTGAGAATCATACGCTGGGCAGAATGTAGGGCCAACGAGGGGGCGGAGAAAGATTTTGTGTGGAAGAATTTCCAAGACTAGGTAAAATTGTAATTAGATAGATAGTCTTCTTTACTTTGGGACGAGATAGAGACTATGGAGTCTCTTCTACTACCTAACCCCTAAACCCTAGTTCATGGAAGCGGCAAATTTTGAGCAGCAGGAGAGGCATTTCATATTGTTCAGGAGTTTTTTTTAGATGCAATGAATGATTAATGTATCTGAATGAATTCGTTTTCAAGAGCCATATAATATGGATCTCAAATATTTTCGAGAAAATTTAATTAAAAATATAATACTCTCTTTAAGTATATCGTAGGCGGGGCAGCACCGCGATCTACAATTTTAAATTTGCAGGAGTAACAATTGGAACGCCGTTTCCTCTGAAGGCTTTTCAGGTCGAAAGGGAGGGGTCAAACTCGGGCGTGCCCTGTTTCCCTCGGACGCCGAGTATTGCCTGACCACTTCCCGTCAATCATCACTCAGGCCTTCCTCCTGCACACTAGTGCGCAGGGGGAGGCGCTTCCGGTAAGTGGCGCCACCATAGCTCCCCTCCCTTTATTCCTGTTGGAATGCGCCTTGACGGGATAAGGAAGATCTCTCTATCATTCAAACCTCAAACTTCTCACGTTCGTTTGGCGGAAAAGCACGGAGGTAGTTGGCACTTCTGTCCCTTAAATCATGTGTGCATTGTCACTCTGTTGAATTCTTAATTATTATGTCATAATTCTTAGGGATTTGTATTTAGTTTTGAGAACAGAAGAGCATCACACTAACAGAGATAAAAACTCTTAAAATTTTCCATTTGTTAAAGATTTATTATCGACTAGTTTCGATGTACTACATCATTTTCAAGTGAAGCTTTTATGAAGACTTACATCAAAACCAGTCGACAATAAGTCTTTATTAAACTGAAAATTACAACGTTTTCGTCTATCTAACGTCTCGTATTATGGAATGGTTCCACAACATCAAGCATGAATCTGTAATTTATATTAGAAGAGTATTATTATGTTGATTTCATACAGAATAAATATATTTACTTCAAGGAGTTAGCATGTTCCTAACAGCGTGACAATTTGTGTCGCAAAGTGCGGAAACGTGAGAAAAATGAAATGCGTATTTTTTCTTCAGGAATGATGTTGGTAAGGTGTCACTTTTTTCTTCGGCGTTTTGTTTACTAAATGAGCTCCATCGACGATTCATTTGCTTCGATCTACACTCAAGTCTCCGGATTCCCTCAGTTTTGAGTCCGCCCTGGCCCCGGTAATAAAGGCGCAATGCCTGGCGTGGGAGGATGCCTGTTGCTCGTCACCACTCGCTCGCCCTCCGCTGCCACGACCCCATCCCGACCCCTCGGGAGCCCTGCACGCCATTTTGCTTAAAACGTAAGCCTTTATTTCATCCTTCCGTGCGCTTTCGTGACCCCTGCCCGAAAGGAAAGCATATCCTACCCATCCCCCCCCCCTCCCACGACCCCCCGCTATTGTGAGGGCCACCCCGAGCGGGCCGCTCTTCTTCCTTCTACCGATCGCACAATGGGGCGCAACAGAATGGACCGCCCTCCCAACCCCTCGGCCCAGCCCTTCGCCGACTGCCCCGCGGCCCCAACTCCTCTTTTGTGGTACCAGAGTGCGATAACCTGGTGCGGGTGGCGAACCACATGCCGATTGGTCGGGTTCCGCCGCCCGTATTCAACGCCAGGGCCCAGGGTGGGGTCGGCGCCCCGGCGCTATCGGGCGGGTGGATTCAAGGGTGCCTACCCCGTGGTGCATGCACCCTTCTATTGCGTGTCTGGTCCCACACTCCTGCGCCTCGTGATATATTCGTCAGCAGAAGTAATGCCTCGCCGTCCCGTGGGACTCCGTCGGTGCGATTGAAAGCATCTCGGTTTGCGGCCACGTCAGGAAAGGAAGCTCTGTTGAAGATATGAGGTCATTTCTCTCGGGAAATAGTACATATATCCGATTTAATTGGAAGGCATTCTATCTTGAAGCTCTTTATCTTCTGTACTTATTTCTAGCCTTAAAAAAGTATGGGTTTATTATTACCGGGTAGGCATTCTCATTATCGGTAGAATGTCTCCCCATTTTTCGGGTCTTCAGCGCGTGCGTTGTCAACAAATTCAACGTACGCGGCGATGACCCGAAAAATGGAGAGAAATTCCACTGAATACTTGTAAACGTCTCGGCGACCTGAGAACCAAGGTTATTGATCAAACTTCTCCAAAGTCAAGTTGTCATGGAAAGAAAGGCCTACATAGAGCTCCACTTTTTATTCATCACTCTTTTTACGAATGTTGTATATAGCAGTTGCTTAAATTTCGATCTTAAATGCGAATATCGCCATCACAATTGTGCCTTAGTATAGGGTTTGCTCAACGGTAAAAGTGTGTGGGTTCAAATAAAAATTAATCCGGATGATGAATTGAGGAATAGAGAGGAATGTGTTTATGGATGTGCGCACGGGAGAAGCCAACCTTGCCCCCCCCCCCCAGGTTCAACACACCAAAATGAGAGGTCCCTGTTGGCTCGTTTGTAATTAGACGTTTTTCTTGCCAACGCGGACAATTGTCCGGCTTCCCTAGGTTTTGGTAGGGTAACGATCAAGCATCATCGTACACATTTTCAAGGAACGCCGCAATGAATATAGAGCCCTGCTTCGAAGATGCCAAACCTCGAAACCCTTCTCCTTCATTTGTATCGTCCAATACACATCTCCCCGTACCTCCCTCTTCGTCGCTTGCTCAGAAGCCCCCCCCCCCCTATCGCAATATTGTCAACGCCCAAACAGCTATGCACGTATATATCGTCTCTTTCCACCACCTCCTTTTGAATTCGCCGCTCAGGGAATCACCGCCACCTTCTCCCCGACTCCATCCGTCGAAGTCTTCGACTTCCTCACCGGTCACTTCGATATCTCATTCACTCCATTGGACGTGTCTGAATCGGAAACTTTACGATCTCGCTCGCTCCGGCGGTGGACTTCATTTGTTTCGCGCATGCCATTTCGGTTTATCGTGGAACCATTGAAAATAATCGAACAGAAATGTTCGTCCCCAAAAGAGAATACATCACTTAGATTTTTTTGTTCATTTTGCACTAGAATGGTTCGAGGAATGCTTCGGGTGATTTGTTGTTTCTATGATACAAGGAATCCACCATTCCATCCTTCTATTTTTGTTCCTTAAAAGTAAACGTTCTGTATATTTCTTGAATTTAAAAAGGAGAAATGTAACGGACTCCGGGAACACTCCTCTGGAAATATGAAGCGTCGTAAAGAGCCATTCCGTCGTCACCGCCTCCTGCCAAATCTTCTTTTCTTGACTTCCCCGGGCGTAATAGAATTCTTACTTATATAGTATTCTCTCCGGCCTTGCCCGACTTTTTCTCTTCTCTTAATGTCCTCTCTAGCATAGTTCACTCGTTTTCACACCTCTGCACCCAACTTCACCTGTATATTTTATTTCCATGTTCACTCTTCTCCACACTGCTAAAGTTCCAGGAGATAATAATGTTATGAACTAAAAATTAGAGGCGATCTCTATTTGTGTTGCCAGGAGTGGTTCTAAATTTTGGACCAGAGTTAAAGGATGGGCACAGACCTAGTGCCGATGCTAATAAACCTTATGTTTATAGTCAGTTTTTCCATATTCCATTTTAGTGATAAAATATGTGGATATTATGTTTTTAAAGCAACTAAATGTAAACCATTGGGATAGTTTCAATTCAATGATCATACGATAGGTCTGTCCGCTTGAAAGAGAGGCGTTTTCCGGTCCGTTGGATATTTGCGTCCATCAGTTTTTTCGGTCCGCGATTAAAAAAAATGTTTTTGAATTAATATCGATATCGCTTTGTTTCCTCTTTACTTTACATAAAAAAACTCGCATCAAACTTTGTTAATTTTCATCATGGATTCGAAGGGTATGAATCCAATATTCCGGTTTTTAGCGCCGCTGGGATGATGCGTCACATCAAGCCAATGCGGCCGCCATATTAATAATCGAGTCGGGATTGCTAATTGCCGTGCGTGGCAGATAAATTATAAGTTAAATGAACTGTGTCACTTGTTTCCCTCCTTTTCAGCGTTTAATGTTTTCATACGTAATGTATTATGCATCCGCAATCAACAGAGGTTTTTCTTTCCTCTCGCGCCAGGCGCATTAAAATTTCACCTGGCGTTTCTTTTAATTTTAAACGATTTTTAAATGCAATATTGATAGAATATAAACTATTTTTCCTGTTCGTAAATGTTTAATTCTTTAATTAATGGTTTTTCTATCGGTGCGATGCTCCACTCAAAAATGATTATTCCCTCCCAATTATTATTCCCCTGGACCTCCATGCGTGCCGGGTCCCTCTACCTGGCCACAAAGGCCACCGGTTCAGTCGCCCACCTGAAGAGAAGGCATGCGCCCGTCGTCCACGCCTCTCATATCGCTCACTTCCTTGATTCGAAGGAGACACCAACCATTCCCAGTGTCAACCGACTCACTTCCCCCTGTTGGAGCGTTCCTGGAGACTGATCGCTGTGCGATCCACGGGGAACTAGGCATTTAGGGCTCCTCGGAGCAGTGCGCGGACGAACGCATAGGTCTGCTTAAGAGTGGCGAGTATTTCTCGTTACAGCGATGAAGCCCTGATTAGCTCAGCGCCCGAGACGCGCCCTCCGCTAAAGCCTAAAACGATTCAAAGGAGGATAGTTTAAACCCCTAAAGCTTCATGTCATTTTTGCGCGAGTGTTGAATGTTTATGGTGCTCCTAACAAATTTGACCACTAATTACGAAAGTTTAAATGGATTGAATGGTAGTTATAAATGGAAATAAATTATGTACTATTAAACTAAGACAGTAATCATTAAAATCCTTCAGTTAAAGAAGGCAACGTATTACTTCCACATTTGAGTCGTCAGACCCAGGTTTCGTTGGCATTCGTCCTCATCGTCGTCAAACTTGTATACTGCCGACTCAATTTCAATGGACGAACCAAGTTACGTATCCATGATATTTCATCATGAAACAGTTCCATAAAGTTTCACCGGGTACGGTGTACTTAATTCAGTTAAAGGTACCGGATTTTATGTTCAAGTGACCTTCGCAAGTTGGTAAAAACGTTTATTTCGACTCGTGGGCAATCGGAGGGGATCGCTGATCGTAGCAGGTACTCAGGACGTCATTTGTTCCTCTATTAAGCGGCATTGGGGGTATTTAAGGCTCACCACCCCATGTCTACCCCCGTCCCCCTTATTCCCTCTCACGCCAGCCCCTCGCCGGCAGGGATCAGGATGGCCCCGGCTGAAGACCTGAGGAGATATTTACCCTTGTTGCTGTTTTAGGCAGCGCCCTGTTGAGTGACGACTCTCCCGAGTTTCCCTTCAAAATGGGATCGCGCGACGAAAGCCGGGTTGCCAGGTTGCTTGTCTTTGACGCTGCTATGTGGTTTTTCTTTCCCGTCACCAGGCGCGGCGGATTCCCGTGGAGAGGGTTGGGAGGGGCGGAGAGGGATAATAAAATGCGATTCCGCACCCCAACCGCCTCCCTCCTCGCCTGTTTTTCTTTTCATTAGCCCGAACCCTTTTTCGCTCTCCCATCGCCCCAGGGTGTGTTTTCACACCGAAAGCTTCTTTTCTCGGGCCGCCCTTGTTTTCCCTCCCACGCCCTGCGTTCCTGGTCTCCCGCCGCACTCCCTCCCCCCTTTCCCTTTCCCCCCTTTTTCACCCTTCCCTCCATTTTCTTCCTCCCCCACAATCCTCCCTCCCCACAATACCCCCTGCACCTCCCTTACGCACAAATTCCCACGTTCACGATTGTCTGAAGCTTGCCTGCATGGGTTTCGTAAAATGTCGGTCCTTGCGAGAGCAAAACGTCGGAACGATGTACCGTTCACGGAGGCATTGGGTCATGTTTATGAAAGAAGGGTGCTGGCATTCAAGTATAGGGGTCCCCTCGGTACGGGTAATGTTAAATGTTCATGGTTTCACCTACCCGGGGATCGATTCTCTTGGGAAGAGGGTGGTGTGTGTTTTTCGGGCTCCAGCCAGGGTGTTCCCTCGTGTCTCGCCGGCGTCTGCCCTCGGGAAGGAGAAGTCTGAGAAGAGAGAAGTTCCATCTGTTGTTTGTGGCTGTTCATTTGTGACTGGGTTCGGCAGTCCAGTGGCTAGAGCGCTGCGCGATTGACCATACACTTGTTCCAGCGGCGTTCCCATTCCTGGAACGCTCCCGCGAAGGCATCATCGGGAACCTCTCGAAGACTCGTCGTCGACCTCTTCTCTGCCCTCCACGAACATCTTGTGCCACCGAAAGATCATGTTTCTGGACATGGCTGACTCCCCGTAAGCCTGGTTAATCATACCGACAGTTTCGGTAGACGATTTCCCAAGCTTTACCGCAAATTTGATGGAATAACGCTGCTCCAAAAACTTCGGCATCGCGTTCCGTGACGTGGGTCGAGCGTGGAGGTTCGCGTTAACAGAGCTCCTCACTACACCACAGCTGGAGCGGCGCGCCCAGGCCAGGAGTCAGTACACTTATTTTCCGGACGAACCCTGTATGTACTCGAGAGAGAGAGAGAAATATTTTCGTTCCACTATTAAGGAAACGGTGATTTCTCTAGATGTATTAGTAATGTGGACCGGGCAGAGGGAAGTGATTCATTTTCCGTCCTCATCAAGTTTAAAAAAACGTACTGCAAGAACCCTTCCGGCGACTTCCGACCACCAACAACCAGCTCAGAGTTCCTACTTTTCTGTGGGATTATTTCATCAAAATATTTTCTCCTCTGAATTGGATTTGTAATTGTAAAAAGCGTATCTGATTCTTACCACCATCCCAGCCCAAGTTGTGCCATAAATGTAGACTTGATTGCAAGGCGGTCTTGACGATTGAAGTAGGTAATCTTTTCTAGAACTTTGTGACGTGTAAACACATGCACATACATGGACATGTATAAGTAATCTGTCTAGGACTCGCCAGTTAAGTTATGCTGCGTACGCTTCTTTTGTTAAGTGCCTTGTATTTTCAATTCAGTTCTTAGTTTTATTAAACCCACCGTGGTGATGCCATTTGTTACTGGACGCGACCTTGAGCTTTCGGAGGAGAGAAGGAAGTCCCTCTTTGCCCAGTGTCACGCGGATCTCTCTTTGAATCCCCTTTAACTAATTCCTGTTAGGTAGCAGGTGGTGTAGTTAGCATCGGTCAGAAATTTTGGCATGTTTGAGCTTCTCGTGAGGAAGTCTTTCGTCTCCCTGTCTGGCGGAGGCACCCAATAGGAATGATTTCGATCGCCTCCCGACGCAGCGCCTGACCCCTTCGCAGCGCCTGACCCCTTCGCCGCCCCATCCCCCCTGCTCCTCCCGCCCCGTCCCCGCACCCTTTTACGTCGCCGCTCGCTTTCTCTTGCAGGAGACGCCCTCGAGGAGGAGCGCCGCCCTCCCGATCGAATTCATTCCCTCACCACGCCGAGTCCATAAGCATCACCTCGCTCTCACCCCCTCCCCTCCCCCCGCCCCTCGCAGTTTTGATAAGCGGTCTCCCCGTGTTGCCAGAAAGCCTTCTCATGTTTGTTTGTCGTATGTTAGAGGCTAGAGGGGGGCGCGGGGCCGAAGTTTCGGATCTTTCTCGCAGCTCAGGAGAGAGATCTTTTGAGGAGAAAGAGAGAGGTGGAGGGACTAGAGGATAGAGGGGTGTGTAGACGCGGAGAAAGTTAAGCAGGGGTTGTGCGAAGGGGTTGGGGGGGCGGAGGGAGAGCCTGGGGCGGCGGATGGGGAACGAGAATAATAATCGAGAGCATTTCTGTTTTGCCCCAGTGGAAGAGGGTGGGCAAGTGGAGTGATATCGAGTGGGATGTGGGGGCAGGGAGGGATAGAGAGGGGGCAAAGCGCTCAGCGCTGCCGCTCGCATTCCCTCTCTTCCGGCCCCCGGCTCTCAAAAAGTGCGCGGACGCGGCTTCCCACACCGCCACCTCGACACTGGTGCACTGGAACAGGGAAGTAATAATCATTTGAGCTCCTGCCTTGTTGGAGTCAGGGGTGGGGTTTTTTTGATGGGGGGAGGGGGCAATTATCTTCCATGCATGCCCCATCTGCCCGAAACATTCATATTTGCTGAAAAAAAATGAAGGTGCGTAGTGATCTGGTATCATGCTCTTCGAAAATCTGCCCCGGGAGTCTTTCTTGTGCTTAAGTCCTTTCCGTCGTCCTTAGGATGTGGAGAGTGTGTGCTCGTCATCGGGAAGGGAAGTAAATGTCAGGAATTTTTGCATTTTTAGCCGGAGACAAAAAGCTATCGACCCTCTTCCTATCTCTCGTGATAACTCCCATTTAAAATTTAATCCTCTATCTCTTGTGCGTCAATCTCTACCGCAAGGTTCCATTTTATGACCTAGATTAACTCATATGCGTTATTCCGTATTGACGAATCCAATCGGCGGTTTTTCAGCATCGTTTCACAACCCTGATGAATGAAAAATATTTTGCTGGCCACTGTACTCGTTCCCGCGGCTTCTTTAGAATGGAAATGAGCCTTTCGCCCGTTCTGTTAGTGAGACGGTTTGAGTGGTTTTAAAGAAAGTTATTAGAATACTAGGAAGTGTGGAGTGTGTTTATGATTTTTAAGATTCCCATTATCGTATTCGATGCATGAGAAGTATTACTGTGCTTAGGATATTGGCTCTGAGTCGCGCTAACCTTCTCGGAAACGGGCAATAATTTTCGGTGAGTAAAATATGGGTCTTCAATCGAGAAATTTGCTTAGTTCAAAAAATTAGGAAGAATATTTTGATATTTCTTACACATCTGAATATGTGGGATAAAGTTCGATACATCGGAATTAACCTGATATATCTGAAATATTGAAGTAATGAAATACGTTCGCTTTATAGTAAGGCAGCAAGATTTTTTTTCCTTTCTATCTTGAAAAATTCTCGTTGAGACGGTGTCGTAAAAGTTCTTCTTTTGGAAATTGCCAGTAGCCATATTATCAGCGATAGCAACACAACTACCGCAGTAATTAAATGTAGCTCAAAGTATTTATAAGATTTCCTATTTCTGTTTATCGGGAATGCGTGCGGTTTCTTCCCAGGCCGAAAACTAAGGTTCAATCCAGGAGGTTCATTGGCGTGGGGAAAAAACCGTACCCCCCTCAAGGGCTACGATCTCGCTTAAGTGGAAAACAAATATTTTTAGTGATGGGCAGATTTACCTAAAAAGTCAAAAAAAAGAAACCCCTACTTGCGTGCACTTTCTCGAACGGCATATCAAGAACTGTACAAATCTGTTTTTCGATATTTGCAGTTCCATTTTGACTCTATTTGTATTTCATCCTGTGTGATTAGTGCTTTTGTTGAATTTCATGGGAATTTTACTCTGCGAGTTTAATACCGTCTCTCGTTTTAGAGTGAGCTGATGATAACGGTACAATAGAAGTATCCCCCTTCCTCCTCTCTCTTGACCAGTCCTAAACTATCTAACGACCTAATGGGTGCAAGCAACCACTATAAGGTAGCAACTGTTTAAGGTTTTGCACCTTAAACAGTTGCTACCGCGTGTCAGCCACTGGACTCCCCCCGTGATGGCTTGCATGGTAAGATACCTAGGAATTGCCTAGGGGTGCAACCAGAATGTTTTCATGAGCGTGAACCAGGTACGTGCATAGCGCTGCCATTAGCTTTCAGGCGTAATAGGTGAAGGGACAAGCTGGCAGCATTGGAGTGGCGAACTAGATTCCGAGATCACAAGTAATTGTTGTAATTTATTCACCCAGATGTGTGAATTATTTTTCAAGGTGTAGGTCGTTAAGAATAATATAACTTTAAAAATTGTGAATGAATTCGTATTTCCGCCGAAGTTTTGTGTGTGGAACAACCAAGTATTTACTACTTGTCTTTTATGAAAGTAAGAGTCCGATGTCAATTCGGAAAGGTTGCACTGAGCATGGCTTTCCTTGCTTGCATTGCCCCCAAAGGAGCTTAATCTCAGATGTTACCTGTGGTATATACGACATACACACGCATTGTACCGGTAACAATGTGTTTTGAGTGAATTTGCATAGTCTAGTTAGTTTTATTTTCATCATTCTTTGATTTTTGGCCAAGTTTGAACGATAAACTGTAGTGTATTATCTAGACTGGCGTATTCATTCATTGGAATATGCCGCCTCAGTAGTGGATTTTCAATTGACCCTCCAACTGACCTGGAAACTGAAAAGTTGTGCTGGATATGTGTGGCTGTTTACTGAATGGCAAATTGACATACCTACTCTGTTGCTTCTTTTTTCTCCCTTGCCCCTTGCTTTCTCCTTCTCCCTCAGAAATTCCACCCCTTCCCTTCCCCCTCTCTCTACGACCGCGTCCTCATATCACCCGACTTTACACTGCCGTCTGTCTGGCCTGGAAATGCATTCGCTGATACCAATGGAGGAGAAACCTCTCTCTCTCTCCCCTGCCTCTTGCACCAAACCCATTGACAGAGATTAATTGTTCGGCGCGCCACCCAAATTCGTTCGCATTTATTTGTCTTTGTTTCAATTTTCTTTTCATTTTTTAAATTTCTTTATTTCTCAGAGTATTAACAGTTCATTTTTCACTGGAGAC
Organism: Hetaerina americana; assembly: GCF_022747635.1. NCBI lineage: Eukaryota > Metazoa > Arthropoda > Insecta > Odonata > Calopterygidae > Hetaerina > Hetaerina americana. The sequence continues at coordinate 13,409,495 of NW_027287095.1, forward strand.
GATCAGCACCTCACAGTAATGACTTTGTTAGTAAAGTTCAATCAGATTTTTAAGATACTATAATTATAGCTAATAGTTGTTCTGTTCTATTTTTCTTTTTTTAATGAAAATGTATTTCACGTACCTCTGGATTATTTCGAGGTAGCATTTGCAGTGACGGACATGCTTATTATTATTTTTTCTTAAATTGAATGTAGTTGTCAGCCTAAATCAGTTCTGTTGCACTAGTGTTAGTTTTGAAAATCTATTTAATGGAGAGGATTGCTGAATATTTGCGTAGGCATTTCTTAGATTGAGTACTCACCAGAATTCAAAATTTCCGTGACAATTGTATATTTTTAATAGCACTAATGGAATTTTTACTAAAATTTTGAAATGAGAACCTCGTATTTTGTTTTTTGGCAGAATGGTCCACCATTTTCCTCCTCCATATTTAACAAAATGGCTTAAATTGAATGAAAATTCTGGGAAAGTCGTGCAAGTTGACATGAGTAGGTTCTTTAGCAAATGAGAAAAGCACAATGGCTTTAATTTGGTTTTTATAAAATATTAAAATACAAATTTTTTAGACCTATTTGTACATTGATAATGGCTATAAAGGCTTAAACAAACGTTTTTAAATTCCATGAGAGAAATTTATGTGAATAACTGAATATTTTGTTTTAATGTGCTCACACGAGGCATTGTGCTGTGGTGTGGTAAAACGGCGATGGTGATGACTACGAGGACCACAAATGCTGAACTCAGTTTCAAAACGTTTTGTGTTTCAGATTGATTTCTGCCTCATAATCTCTCGTACAAACCAAACGGTGTAAGTTGGAACCCTTCGTTTTTTATTCGAATGTTTTTCTTATTTAATTTTTTTATTATATTCTCTCCTTCTATTTTTAATATGGAAAATCTATTATGGGTTTTCTTTTTCTTTTTTTATAATTTATATTATCCATACCTGTGAGTTTACTCACGTGAGCCTACCACTCTCTTTTTAACTATCCTTTGAAAAAAAATATGAGAACCCAATTCCCTTTCAACCATCTCCTAAACCTGCTATGGTATAGACTGTTGTTCTCCTTTGACCAATGCATGCTCTAGACTGCCCAAAAAGAACCCCTTCGCTGTGCCAAATCCCAATACCAAACCTAAGAGAGACAGTAGGTATGACCCCTTTTTTATACCAGATTTTTTTCTTTTTCCTAATATTATAAATATATATATATTTAATAATTTTCACTAGTAGCGCTCAGAGTTGATTCAATATTTCTGTTAGTAAATCAAAACATAAACACTTTATCTGCTGTTGGCAAAAAACGAGGTAAGCTGCCTTTATTCTTATTTTTTCTTGTTTGCTATACTTTTCTTACATTTGAATATTTTGGGCAGAGTTTTTTTTTCCTTGCAGTCCTTTACTTTTCTTGGGCAAAGAGAAAAGTGAATGCTTTTAGCCATGAGAGGGTCATCCGGGAGAAGTATTTTCCTATTAGAAGTTATTTTTAAAAGTCTCTTCTTTAAACACTTTTATCATGTGTATATGTGTGCAAAAGATTGGCAGTTTCTTCACTATCCACAATAAGAACAATTTTTTATATAATTAATGATGATGATGATGATCTGAGTTCAGCACCACTTGGGTTTCTATTAAATTCTTATTTTTAAGATTAAGTAAACAAATCTCTAAGCGAGTCTTGTTCTGTGGCAAGGTAAGTGATGTAACAGGTGAGTTTTTACAGGTCTATTAAATCGTACCTTCATTACATATTTTTTTGGCCAGATAAACTAATATTTAGTACATAGGTCCTGTGCACCAAACTCAATTTATTAATTTTTCTTGCTATCGGTAACATTCTATTGTTAATACCTTCCTTCTATGGTTGTGGGATTTGCTTGCCTATATTCATCATAGACAAAATGTGTACTTGCATAAATATATACTAAAAATACTCACTCGGTACTGGCATTTAAAAGGTAATTAATATAAATTATGTTTTCTCTTTCTCTCTCTCCCTCCCCCTCCACCCCCCTTGACCTTGATCACCTATTTTTTTTACTCCCTCCACTATTTGCTGGTCAATGCAATTCAAATATTTCCTCTCTACCTTTTACTGCCATCCTGATCCATCCTCTCTCTTACCTGGCAACACCCGTGCCTAAAATCAACGAAACACGTTTTTGCCTGCCCCAAAAGTGAATTGCAAGCCACTCACCTTTGACGAGGTGTACAACCAGTCCAGCCCTACAAACTGCACAGTTTACTGTGGAGGAATCGCTTCTGGGCTCACTGAAGAGTTAATGCAGAAAACCTTTTCGCCATTTGGTCAGATCCAGGAAATCCGTGTTTTTAAGGATAAAGGATACGCCTTTGTACGGTATGTTGCTAAATCATTCGTTTTTCTTTTTTCACAGTAACAGTATTTTCAACTGTACATGCCAATTTTATTCAATTGTAATGAGCATGATATATTACGCTTACTTTTTGTTATAATTCTCCTGTTCTCATAAACAGAAAATTATTATAAATTCTTGAATGGTTATCAACTTTTATGTCGTTAGCAGTTAATAAAATCTGTGTTTGGCATTCAACAGTATTTAAACGTAAAGTTACAATTATAGTTTTGGTCAACGTTATTCTAACTAAAGCTCTACATGTTTACGTTTCCAATAGAGTATCGCATGCATATATGAGTTACTTAGGATACATATTTGGAAAGTAGAATTTATTTATTCCCAAAATGCAACTTGTATGAATGATTCACTAAATGAAATGTAAACTTCACATTGTCATTCTATTTTAAATAAATAAATATATACCAAATATACCTGTGTGTATATACATATACCAAACTTGGGGGACGTGGTAGTCCAGGAAGTAGAGCTTTGAACAACTGACCAGAGGGCCCTGGTTCTCTTCTCGGATACACCTTTGGGCACCCTCAGTGGACCCAAGCTGTGGTTTTTTTGGTACCCGAACTTCCTGGGAAACTATTGACGGCCCAGGTAAAGCTACCCTGATGTGTGAATACGCCCTTGGGCTTAGAATTGGGTGAGCTCTATCCATACCTATCAAACTGACCTTCGGGTTGATAACTGTGTGTATGGTTCATATATATTTGATATATCGGTATATATTTATTTATTCAAAAGAGTAGAATGTTTATGTATATACACATTACACACACGTATACATATACATTTATTCAATGTGTTTGTGTATTCAAGTTACCTGCAGTATAGAACTTTGTATGAGTTTTTTAGAAACAATTCTGTATTTTGCTCCTGAAGAAAATGTTTTCTCGGGAAATATTGTTGAGTCATTTTAAATTAAAAGTGAAGTAATAATACACGTCATAGCTAGTATACAGTATAATTGACCGGAAAACATTCTAGTGCATCGCAAAGAGTTTATGTTGATTGGAAAGGTAAATTGATGAGGGTTGTCCTTCCCATTGCCAACCTAGGACCACATTCAATGAATTTTTGTGTAGATATTGAATCATGACTTTAAGTTTACTTCCATCCCACACCACGGCAGGTTTTCCACCAAGGAATCCGCAACGCACGCCATAGTGGCCGTGCATAACACGGACATCAATGGCGGCCAAGGAGTCGTCAAGTGCTCCTGGGGGAAGGAGTCCGGGGACCCAAACAACGCGCAACAGGCAGCGGCGGCTGCCGCTGCGGCTGCCGCCGCCGCCGCGGCCGCCACGGTGCAAGGGCAGGTGGGTGCGCGGGCGCCGTCGAAGGCGGGAGCGCGTTGAGTGGGATTGCCTTTCATGCCTGCTCTTTTGAATAATTTCCTTATGTGACCTCAGTGGAGTCCCAACCGTGGAGTATCCAGTCAAACACTATGAAACGTCTAGTAAATTATTGATTTCACAGTCAAAGTTTTCAATTTTTTATTAGTACCTCTCTCTTTATATTGTAATACTATGCACGTATGCCTCGTGATATTCATCATAAAGTGATTTCAATAATTTCTTGGAGGCGCCATGCATGCATGTTGAATGTAGAAGCAGCAGTTACTCATCAAAAATTCATTCCATGCTTAGTCAAATGGCACTAAGAATTTTAATTAAACATATCTGTAAGGCGAAATCTAATTGGCATTCTATGCAAATCGTACATATTTTTCTGTCTCACAAATTAAATATTTTTTTGAGAATAAGATTTTATTTTACATGGTGGCATTCAATTCTTTTCTCTAATGAATCGAGTTATTTATTATCTTAATTTTATTTCATCATCGTAAATTTTGTGAAAATATATATTGTTAAAATGGATGAAGTCATCATTTATTCAGAGAAATTTCTGATTTTGATCTCCAGAAGCTTATTGGAAGCTAAAAAAACTTAGTACATATATTATTGTGCTCCAAGATACTTTTTAATGATGAATTCCATTGGCGCACCGGATGGCATTTTGTGAGAACCATCTGCCTCTGTCACTACAGACTTTCATGGGAGTGCACTATTATTGAGAAATCACCTGCAGTAATCTCTTTCCACTATGCATTCTGCTCAAAAAGTACCAAATCCTATTTTTTCGTGGGGTAACATGCACATAAATCGAATGCTGGCAATAATGATCCAAGTTTGGTAACATAGATATTTAAGCTATTTTATATGCATTTACCCTATTCTTGAAGAAGTAATCATAGGTAGCCATTAGAGATGCAACATTTGAATACCTAGCTTGAGTTTTCTTTGTGCCTTGTGTGCTAATTCTAATTATTTAATTGTATTGAAGGCCCTGACCGGTCAGTATCCATATGGAGCTGGAGGCACTGCTGGTGGTGCTGGAACTTATGGAGCCACAGGAGCAGGGGGTCAGATGGGAGCTGCTGCAGCTTATTGGTACCCCCAGAGCTATCCTGCAGCTGCAGCGGCTGCAGCAGCTGCTGCTGCCCAGATGCAGGGCCAGTTCCTACAGGGGATGCAAGGCTACTCCACCTATGGCCAGTTTGGAGGGTATCAGCAGGGATACATGGGGTATGTTTTCTTTCATTAAACCATAAAACTAGTGGAAATGCATTAGCTATCTGGATTGAAGGGATGATAAATGTGGTGGCTCCAAATTGGCAATTTATTTTAATACCATTTATGGTGTGGAACGAAGTAAGAACAGTTGTCTGAAACATTGATTTTGTATAATTAATAAAATGTGTCTGGAAGCTAAATGAAATTGCCTTGAATAAATTTGATGAAGGTTATTTTTCAGAGTTTTAAAAATAGAAATGTATTATCATTTCCCTCAACCAATCTACCTGGATTCATGATGGCAGAGGGATTGATGAGATGTTAGTTGCCCCATAATAACCGAGTACTATTTTTGTGTAACCCTTGGCATGTATGTAATAATTATTTCAAGAAATAGTTATCTAAATAATTCTGTAAAATGAAAATGGTAGAATCTGAATTTCATATGTGAAGGTTATCGTATTCGCCGACCTAAATATTTTTCCACCAAATATAGTGACCATCTGTCTATTTAGCCATTTCTATTAACAACAGTATAAGACTCATACATGGCATGGTATGGATCAAATCACCATCATCTTATGCTTATACAAAAGCATTGCATTTCTTAATTTAACCCAGAACAAATCAAACAAATATGCAGGTGTGCACATCGTGCGCATCAATATTATGCATCACATCAATGCAGAATATTGATGCAATGGTACGGGTAAATCTTAACGTGGATAAGAGGATTTAGCAACATTTTACTTAAATTTTACTCTGTCAATCGTAAGATATTGTTGTTAAAAAGGTGGTCATTTCATATAGTTGTCTATTGTGCTAAAAGTTGACCATGTTTTCTCTACAAACTATTACACTTTTAACTGTTCAGACTTTGCTTGGAATTTTATTGATTGAATTTAATTTCGATTTCCACCACATGATGCTGAGAGGAGAACGAACTTTTTGTTAGAATTTACTTTTTTCATTCCAGTTGGGAAAAAATTTTTAAAATCGAATAAGCACATTTCACTTATGAGTATTTATTCAAATAAAAATCAGCTGTAATTGAATTATATTCACTCCAGCAGTAGTCGAATGTCTCAAATGCATAATTTGAACAAATTGTGTCGTTTATGTTGTGACTTCGTTTTGATATCATTGAAGTGTTAGACTGTTGTACTTTCCTTATCTCAATCATCAAAGGTGCCATTTATATGGTCAGTTACTTATTCCTTTTACAAAACCCATCCTGTTGTCAAAGTCCACGTTAGCTTAACCATTGAGACATTATACATTATACACTAGACATTATAAAACTGGGACTTTTTATTAGTATATGTGCTGAATTTTCACCAATTTATGAATGTAAAAGCCTAATTTTAAAGCTTTCGGTTGCCTAGAGCCTCCCTCTCCTTACTGGTTTGACTGTTGTCCCCGTGTCGCAAATTTGCTGTGAATAATTGTTCTGGAATTCTCTCTCTCTTTTCCTCTCTCTCTCTCTCTCTCTCTCTCTCTCCCCCCAACCCCTCCGCACTGCGACGTGTCCACGCTCCCTTCCGTAATCCATTCAACTCTTTGGTGTGGGACCATCTTCTGATTTAAAGATGTCACCCCTCTTTGGATAGAATGGGAATGCAGATCCCGGGGTCCGCCGGCGCAGCTGCCGCCGCGGCGGCTGCAGCCGCGGCGGCCGGCTGGGGAGGCCAGGCGGGAGGGGGCGCGGGCATGCCCCCCCCTCCCGGCCACCAGCCGCCCCCTCCGCCCCCTCCGCCTCCCCAGAGCATGACTGCGGCGCAGCAGATGGCGGCCGCAGCGGCCGCGACGGCTGCCGCGGCGCAGGCGGCCGCCATGCAGCAGCAGCAGCACCAACAGGCGGCGCAGGCGGCGGCGGCGCAGCAGCAGGCGGCGGCCGCGGCGGCTGCCGTCGCCCAGCAGCAGCAGGCCCAGCAGGCGGCCGTGGCCGTCCAGCAGTCGCAGGGGGGCGCGCAGTCGGGGTCGGGGGCGCAGTCGCAGGGGCAGGCACCCCCGCCGCCGCAGTCTGCAGCCGCGGCCGCCGCTATGATGGCCGCCGCCTACCCAATGCAACAGTTCCAGGTGAGATGGTGTTCCTCCCCTTCCCCCCCCCCCCTTATGCCCCCACTCTACTGAGAGTCTGGACGATTGGGTGGCATCATTTGTTATTTTCGTGATATATGCAGAGAGAGAAGCCATGGACAATTATGACAATCAGCCGGGAAGAGCTGAGGGATTTTGTAGAACTAATTGAAATCGTTTGGGAAAAGGGTGGCTGGGGCCAAGGAATTTTTGGGAATGCTCTTGACCCAATCTCATCTCAGTAAACCTACAAGATCAATTAAACTGTCCACTATAAACCCCTAGGTGCTCTTGATTTCCAGAATGAATCCAAATGCATTTTCTTAAAAGGAGGAGTTTATGCACTTTTGTGTAGTTTTGCTGTGGTGATCTGTTTACAGAAATATAGTTGTAATTATAATATGATGAGCATTACTCTCATCATATATAAAATGTATCAGGACTTGAGGGATTTAAAATTAAACAGAGAGGAGTGGAGGCTGCAGTCAACCAAGCTTTAAATGCTGAATGATGATGAAACAATGCTCCTTTGGGGAAAGCTATTATGTTTTTACTGATTATTTGGTAATACTAATAGTTGCAAAGAGTTTGTCAAGACTTCATTTAGGCAATAATCAGGACTAAAATAAAGGAAAAAGTTAATAGATTTTAATGAGAATTTCATTTATCCCTTCAATTATGCAAGTAATTCAATGCTTGACTTGTCTCTTTCAACTTCAAAATTTTGCACAAGTATTTTTCAGACCAGGTTCAATCATCGTGAACCTGAAGACATTAGAAATCTAATCCATTAGAATTGCACATTATAATCTTATCTCATCACCGCTTGTTCTACTGTGTGGCAGGTTCACTCATGGTTGACCTCCATGTCCTCCTGTCTTTAGCCATTGTTTTCATTTATCTGTATGATTAGGAATGGGAATAATGCCATTCTTAATCATGTCCAGCTACAGCTCTTTCTTCCTCACTCTCTCTAGCACCGTTATTGAAAGGTCTGCTCTGTAGTTTCTTCTTACTAAGTCTCTCATTTACCATAGCTATTCTTGATTTGATTTGCTTGGAACATGACATTTTCCTCAGTTCTGTACAATAATTTCAGATTGTCATAATGATTTGCATCAAGGCGAATGATTTTTATCCTCCGAAATTGTTGCATTGAAATGTACTTATATTAGTGGATGATTCCGACAAAACGTTACTGTTGCAGCATCTCCCACATTTTCTTGGAATCTTCCTCAGTGATGACGCTTCCCAGAAATACCTAAAGCTCTCTACTAGATTCATTTATTCACTTTCCAATGCGATGCTGATCCTCTCACCATTACCTCCTATTCTCATACTCATAGTCTTTTTCTTGCTTATTAACATTCTACATTCTTTAGATTTGTCATTAAGGTCCACTAGCCTCTCTATGACTTTCTCTTTACCATCTGCTACTGCAGCCATATCATCTGTAAACCTATTACATTCCACTCTATTACCTTTACTTCCATCATCAAAGCAGTATTTTATTATCTCTTTCAAATGTATGTTAAATAGAGTTGTGTCTGGCAGCATCCTTGCCTAACACATCTTCCTATTCTGATCTCATCTGGCAACCTCTATTCTTACTCTTGCCTTTATGACTGAGATACAGGTCTAATTGTAAGTCCTCGTTCCCATCAATCATTCTCATATTTCTTCACATTTACTATTAATTTGTCCTATCTAACCCTATCAAAATCTTTATCAAAGTCATTTTATACAATATTAACGTTTTTGTTCTTTTCCCTGTTTCTTTTGCCAATTACTCGCCACAGACATGTTGCATCTCTTTGTATCTACTCTGTCTGAATCCATATTGTTCTTCTCCCATCAAAGTTTTTAGTTTCTAATAAAATCTTCTATTAATGGTTTTCAAAACCATTTTAGCCACATGTGATATCAGGCAAAACGATACTCTGTCATTACTCAAATTTGTTGATTCTTTCTTTCCTATCTTATTGAGTGATTTCAATACCTCAACTGGAATTTTGTCAACCCCTGTTGCTTTACTGTTTCTCAACTCATTTAATGATACTTCAACCCTACTTTCAAGCAGGTCATAAGAATTTCATGGTATGATATGGATCTCTATGTGCATCAGTGTAAAGTCTTCAATAAATACCATATCCAGCCTTGTGTAAACGGTTTGATTTCCAATGAGTGGTATTGTGCACGTACTCATTAATATTCTTTGTGACATTACATTGGTTTTACAAAACCCATTTATCAGTTGTTTGTTTCTTTCGATTAAACTAATAAATTTTGATTTTCATGCATCCAAAGAGTTTCAAAATCATGAGCACTGTCATATGTTCTGTGACCTCATAGGAACTGGAAAAATATAATAGCATTGGTTTCCTAGCACCCCTGTAATTGAATCTGAAAGGCATATGATTATGCTAGCTATAGATTTTAATTATATCTGGTGATATAGGAAATGTGATAAAAATTACAATTTGTATGAAGAAGAATGTAAGAAGGATTGGAAAATCATAATTTTCCAGTGTAGGTGAGACTATCATGGCTCTGCAATGTACTAGTGTTTCATGTAAAGAAATACTTTTTCAAAAGAAGAAAAAGCGAACTCGATAAGTTTCTGATCATTTTTTAAAGTGAAAAATCTCTGGCTTTCATCAAGGACATTTAAGTTTTCCATGTAATTTAGGAGTCGAATGAATATTACTGGGTAACCCTAGTGCATCATCTCAGGCGACAGGTTTTATTATGCATTTGATCCAAAAGTCAGTGAGCACTTGAATGCTATCAAAGAACTTAATTCTTAAAAACAAGTCACATTCCTTCTGATATCAATATCTACCACAATTTTATCACTTTTTTTTACCTACTCTTAGAAAAATTTAGTTTTCAAACTCAAGGACATTCAGAAATTGACAGTAGTCCATATTTTATAGAAGTTTCGGTTGAAGAATTTAGGTTTCTGGAAAAATTTTTCATTCTGTTCATATGAATTACACAGGTTTCATCCATGTGGGATTCATATTGAATTTAGATGCTGCATTACTTGGACATATGGCGAACATTGTCAGGTTATGAATAAGTGTTCTGTAATCAGTTTTCTTGCTACATCATAACCATTTACAATCCATATTGAAAGATGTGGAAACATTATTATATTAAATGTGGAGTCAAACTTATAAGTACTATCTAATGGTGAAGTTTAAACCTGTCAAGAGCGATTAATTTAAAGGACTTGTTTTATTTATAGTAACAATAATTATCATTGCCCTTTTCTGTAATTAAAATAGATGTGAAATATGGGGTGAAGGCAGTCTTCCTTACAGAGCCGAAGACTATACCTATTGAGTAAATTTTTGTATTCTAATTAATTTTAGGGATCACTGCAGTTTCAACTAACACTCATTGTTAGTACAATAAAAACCACTTTCCATGGTCATGAATCAGTACTTCATTAATGTGATTCTCATAAGTCTATATGATATTGTAAGCCAGTACCTTATCAGTTGGAAAAAATTCTGTTTTTTTGAAAATAGGTCATGTTCCTAGTGTTCTAAATAAGTAGCTATATACTTTCTCAAATTGTATTTCACATTCTCAAAAATGGCCAGCAGGGTCACTCGAAATAGGATATTTGAGCAATTAGCAAGAATAAATAGCTGTAAATTTCAAGCAATGCAGGTGAGAGCATTACCCTGCTGCCATCAAGGTTTAGATCCTGTCCTGCTCACTAAGGGCACATGTTCTCTGATGGATCCTGAAAACCCACATTGATTTATATTAGATAAATTAGATACTTAGCTGAAATACATAAATATTGGAAAAGTACAATTGTTCTTAAGGAAAAGTAAAGTGAATCATTTTTGTACAATTTAGATGCCAGTAAAAATCCCTGAACTGTAGAATCTCCAGAATCTCCAAAATCAACAATGCCTGAAGTCATCCGGAGTGCTTGAAATCCTCCACATCACTGAATTATAGCAATTTAAGACAGCAGAATTATTGGAGTAATATGGGCCTTGATAAAATGATAACTGAAGTTTTGTATAAAGAGATGAATTTAGATACAATATAATAATACTCATAGCATATGCACAAAAATACAGCAGTTAAACCATACGGAGCCATTTATGGGCAATAGCATTATTTTTCTGATTCAGTAACACCTGTTTCTGTTGTTATCTTTAGGAGTATTTGAATTGTTTAAGTCCAAGGTCAAGTATATACTCTTGGGTAGACAAGGGAATGCAATTGCCTTTGGGATCAACGTGGAATTGTTATGTAAGGAATAATGGGAAAATAGTCTTTGTAGCATGTGAGTGTATGATGTGGGAGGTTTTCAGCTGGAAATTAATATCTTAAATTTGTGCTCTGGGAATCATTTTGAGAAGTAAATTATAAACCATGAATCTGATCGGGAATGAGTTGCCAAGAAAATGCTCTTCACTTGATAAACATTGGCCATGTTTGAGAGAGATCTGCCTTTTAAAGCCTTTTGATGAACATTATCTTAGAAAGGAACTGTTACAATGCAGTTGTTTCCCTTCGGATATTCAGTATTGTAACTTTTCGTCTGTGGTAGCTCTCTAAACATTTTCAGATAAATTTTTCCCAATTGATGCTAAATTTGGAATATTCAGTGCTGTTAATGGTTCTGTTGTTAATTCTTGCATTAAAGTTATGAACAGAAAATTGTGAATTAATTTCATTGGCCAGTGGTGGCACTGCTACCTGGCTTATGATGTGGAAGTGGTTTTCTAGGGAGACAACTGAACATGATCATCAAAGCCGTGGCTGAATAAGGGAATTAGGCAAGAATTAAGGTTGCCGGAATAAATAATAATTGCCATCCTCTCAGAAAAAAAACCATTAATAATTATTCACTTGCCAAAGTCTGCAATTTCATTTTTGATCTCATTGAAATTAAATTTTTGTTTAATTTGAAATTCAAAAACTGTGGCTTTCATTTGCATCCCTGTGATGAAGTTGATTTGGACAGATAATGCAGGATGTTGCCTTTTTTACTTTAAACACAAGAATCTTCGTAGTGAAATTAGCTGTTTAACTGAACGGAATAAGCACAATAGATTTTACTGAGGATGTGACCATTTATTAACTACTAGAATGTTTTATATAATCTATGGCTTTCTGTTATATACTTTACAATTTTATATTAGTCATCAACTAAGTTACATTCTTGAGTGTTTGAAAACTTTCTCTATTCTATAGGACATGAATAGGTAATATAAAATCCAATACCACATCAGAAATTTCTTCAGTGGCAGGATTGATGTTTAGTAAAGTAATTATTTAATTCTATGAAAACATGTACATGTGTAAAATATGTACTATTATGCTTCCAAATCTATAAATGGGAAATTAATTTTTGGACATTTTTAGTGGTACGGCAAAATTCAGCTTTGATGTAATGTGGGTGGAAAACGTGCAAGTCTTGAATCATGGTTCAATTTAATCCTTAGGCATTAGATATTGTAAGGTTTAAGCTCTAGTTTGATCTCATAATCATGGGATTGGGTGTATTTTTGCAGATGTAGTGGGGCAATCTAAATGTTGATGGGCAAAACATTATTTCTCCCTCCACCTTGAAATCCGGAGAGGCAGCTTCATCAGCTCTGATGCAACCGGTTGTAATTGAAATATAAATGTTCACTAAATGTCAGATTGTTTTGTTACATGCTCATTCAACTTTTATCTCTGTGCAGTTTTGAAAACAGTCCAATCTCTGCTAAATAGTCTTAACCTGGTCGATTTTTTCTCTATGGGATTCTTTTTTTTTCCATTGGTGGTTTGTACTGTTTGGATTCACAACTGCATGTCATGTGGGTGGTGGATGCTTTTCAGTGGAACTTTTATCTGGCTTTTCATTAAATGATATTTGCGACTTGTTGCAGTCATGGAAGATAATTAAGTCGCTTAATTTACAAATGGAATACCCAATCTTTGGCTTTCAATCAGAGTCATCAGCTTTGATTCATCATAGTTATGCGCTGTTAGAAAAATTATCAAAATTAATTTTGAAGATGTTTGGTAAAATTGAATAGAAAATATGATAAATTCATAGACCTGGCAAAAGAAAAGCAATTAAGAGGCACTAGTTAGTTGTGAATTTTACCAGTCCATTCCCTTTTATAAATTGCAGTTGGATCATCAGAAATCAAAAATGTTCCTTATGTATATGGTGTGTGGCATGCACTATTTGTGGAGCACATTTTGCTTATAAGATATGCTTGAAAATATTTGTTCTATATTTTACCATTTTTTCTTGTAATGTTGTCTAAGGTATAGATTCTGAGAAAAAGCTTTTTGCTTTACTCTTTGACATGGTTCCTCCTTTGTGGCTTAAATTACAAAGTGTGAAATTGTTTTTTCCTGTAATAAACTGATTTTAGAAAACGTTTTCCAAATCTCTGGAAACTATACCATTGATAGCATTATTGTTTTTCTTTTTCTATTTGTAATTTCAGATGGTTTTTTAATGTGAATTTCTAATTTTTATTAAAAAATTGCAATGTACATACATATGCTTTTGATGAGCATGATTTGGTCAAGGCCTGGATTATGATTCAGTCTTAATTTCATAATATTTTGGCATGGGTAATGCTTTTTTTGCCATTTCTTTTCAATTCCTGCATATCTTTCCTATCATTTCATGCACTACAGCCTGTTTCTTTTTATTTTTTATCTTAACTAAAGCCTTTATTTCCTTTTTTTCAGGCACTATGATATGCTTTAGCGCTATCTCTAGAATGCTGTCAACAATTTTATTTCAAACCACCATTTTTACTCCTGAATGTTGAATAAATGTAAACAAGTATAATTGCTTTGATGAGAAAATGACTTTGGTGTTAAATTATGAAAGTTGTTGAGGATCGACATTTTTTTGTAATGCTTAAATTTAAAAGGCAACTGTTATTGTCGAGACTCTGTTTAATTATTCTTTTAAAACCTTTGTAAACTCAGACAGAGTTTTAAAGTGTAACAATAATGCATTGATATCAGGAGTTGTTGTTTTGATTTATGATGTATTTGTCATCTTATTGAAAGTGAATAAAGGATAAATATTAAATATTTAAATATTTCATCTTATCAACATCATTTTTGTGCATGAGTAAATTTCTCAAATATCCTGCCAATGGCAAGGACAAAAAAATATAACCTTAAAAATGAGGAGAAGCTTATTTACTAAGATTCTTTTATTCAGGAGAGATCAAAGGTCAGTGTTGAACACTAATTTTAGTGGGCACTATACTGCCACACAACAAGTACTTGATTTCTTAATAACTTAGTGTTGTAAGCGTGGTTTGTTAGGTTTCTATTTGTTTCATTAATCCCAAATTGCTTTCTCCTAAAACCTCTTTTTTTATATTTTTGCTAAGCTAGGATACTATTTAGGAACTGCATGAAAACCAATTTGTGGTCTTGGGCCTTGCTATTTATTTGTGACATGCTGTTGTATCACATTATTTCATTTTCTACATTTCTGTTGTTGGGCAATGAGACTGTGCACTAGATAATGTTTGTTATCCAACCTAATGCATAAATTTAGGTGTCCAGTGTCTTATTACTAAGATATAATTAATTATATTGGGATAATGAAGTCATATTAAACATAAGAAAGAGACCATCAGACAGATGTCATGCATTGAGAGAGTGCATTCACTTCCGTTTTTCTATTCATTAAAAGTGTTATTTGTTCAATGTTATTTTTAGTTACTCTTTCAAAAAATTGCTGAATGTGTTTACAGATGAATAATGCAATCTTGGTTTCATCACAAAAAAATAAAAAAAGCACTCTCTTTCCTTCATTGACAGTTAGCAATGGTCGCAACTCCTATTTTTTACAGGAGATTGAATATTATGCATAAATTAATTTTTAAAATGTATTTGAACTGAGCTTATAAATGTAGTAGAATAGCATTTAAGGCAGTCTGATAACCAAATATTGTTGTTATTCCATTTGACAGCTGGCAGATGAAGACTGGCTAGCTCCAAGCCTTTTGGTTTGATGGTAAAGGTCCTCTGCAGGCTGCTAGAGGAAAGTTGAGGGTGATTGCAATGAAGAAGAGAGCTGTGAGGTCGTGGTGGGTGATGCAAGAGTTTAGAAGAAACCGTGGGAAAATGTAATCATATATAAAAGTGTGTGCTTTTGTGTGGATGTGAGAGCAAGTGTATTAGAGGTATGATGGAATGGAAAAAAATGTCTTCACTCCGTCACAAGTACTGGTGGTCACAAGTAAATGAGATTTTAGATGGCATTGCTGGAAAAATGGACTTAAAAAGTGTTGTGCACCATAGAGTGTTGTTGAGTGCGTTTTGAATATGAAAAAAAATACAGCTGCCAGGAACAAAAGACAACAGTAAAAAACTTGTATGAAATCATAACATCTCCTGAAAAAAATGCTTGTTTTACCGTAGGATACTATAGGCATTAACTATAATGCATTGCATGTCTGAATTCATTTGAAAAGTTAGAGATCAGGGTGGGAACTATGCACTTTGCTAAAGAATGGTGAAAGTTTGTGCTGATTTTTTTACATTAATCATTCAGTTTTGAAGTACCAAATTAGGTAATTAAGGAACTGCGAGTTTCTTTTTTTAAATTTAGTTGAATTGTAAAGCTAGGTGGCAAGACATGGCTTGAATGATGGCATAAAAGGTTCTTGCCGGATGAACAATGAGAAATACTATTCTATAATGTAGATAGTTTATAATTTAAGATCCTCAAAAAAGCTACAACTGAGAGAATGCATTTGTAAAGAGAATTACTTGTGATGGGACTGGGGCCTATTTTTTAACAGAATACAATATTTGGAAAAGAGGGACGTATAATTGTTGTAACAGATATTAATGCCAGTAGAAGCGGGAGATATATAAATATTATATATATATATAAAAGAAAAAAATGTGAAGGGTAAAGCCCCCTGTGAAAACAAATATGTACAAAGTTCAGAATAGTATAGATGGAAAATATGGAACAACATTAACAAAAATACTTTCCTGTTAATAGTATGTAGCCGTAGCAGAAATTCACGCAATAGTTTTTAAAGAAGAAAAAAGGCTTGTAGAATCACAAGAAAGATTGATTATAGCCAATCCAGCATTTTGTTTGTATTTTCTGTGCAGTCAAACATGCAAACAATGGAAACCACACTAACAAAGTTGCTTAGTAACAATGTAGCATTGTAGGTAGTTAGTAGTTTTTAAATGTAGTGTTGTTGATTATGAAACAGAAACCAAGAGAGCTGTGTATAATCCTCATCCCACATAATATGTTCTTGTATAATTGTAATGACTGATGTGACATGAAAAAATACTGTAATTATCTTCCATCCCTTCCTCCAAGGTCATTTCTGATTAGTGGTTAAACGTTGCTAGCATTGAAAATTGATTCATGGAAATCATTGCCCTACGTATGTTAGTATTGATAATGAATCTTTTTTAACATGAAAAGAGATGTATAATTTCACCTTTTCAGTCACATCATGTGGTGGAGGATTTGTTATTAAGTAATTGGGATGTGCAATCAAATAGGTGCATTATAATGTGTATCTGCCTCTGCTTTATGAAACAGTGTATTGTTTCCATTACTAAGGTGTTTGTTCCCATTTAATAAAAACACTGTCTCTTTTTCCCTCCATCCCCACGATTTGCCCAGACAGCATTCCTTGTCCCCATTATCTTTTTTAAACATCAACTGCACATTGTCACACATGCTAATATGAACATACATTACGAACAAAAGGTTTGGAATATATAGGAACAAAGATGATAGCTGGGGAGTGTGGGTGATGCATGTAATTAGAAGTACCCACACACACATAGCTATACATGTATATGTATGTATATGGAGATATACATATGTGTGCACATGTATGTATACATACTATATAGATTATATATATATATATATATATATATATATATATATATATATATATATATATATATATATATATATAATATGACAAGAGTGAAAAGTCCTGAAATCAAGTAATTTTTGAAGTGGTTGATAAAAAATAATCTCTACCGTTATTTTTTTTAATGTGACAAGAATTGATGCCTACATGAAACAAGTGCCAAGGTGGTGTCAACTATCTTGTGTTCAATGGAAGTGCTATCATATGCTAGCTGTAGTTGGTAACAGAATATTATTTGAATATTCTGCGAATTTGTAAGTAGCATAAAATATGGCAACTCAGTTATCAAAAGAAATATTTCTAAAATAACATCCATGGCTATAAAAAAAAACCAGCATGCCACTGCATGAAGACATATTTTTCATTGCCTCTTAGTCTGATATGCTGTTTTCAGTTGGTGTAAAGTTTGTTGTTTCCAAATGAAAATTTCAAAATACTTTTGGCATCTGCTAAAAACAAAAAAAAAATCAACCACCCATTTGTGATCATCACTCTTCATACCTACTTGGTAAAATAAATTGTGAATATGTTTGTACCATTTTATGTGACAAAGGTATATGATTTCGTAAAAATTTCTTCGGAGGTACATTTGCTCATTGTATGTGCAAAAGTGGTATTAATTTTTTCGAATGGAAAAAAAATGTTGAACAAACTGAAAAAAATGTATGGCAGAAATGTGAGGAGGTATAATTAAGACACATTATGCAAAAAGATAATTTGCACCAATGCCATGCTCCTTATCACATGGAAGAACATTTTATACTTGTGGATGGAAGTGAAAAAACTGTGTTTTGATACGAGAATTTAAAAAAAAGAAAACAATTCCATAGAAAACTACTTATAGAAAAAACTGACAGACACCTCCTAATTCCTCACCCCTCCCATGACAAGCCAATTATTGTCTTATGGTTTTATTTTATTGTAGTGAGCATTGGAAAAAAAATTTGCACAGTTGCTAGATATTAGATGCACCAGTACACGCGATGAGGGGGAGAGGTGGAATGTCATGTGTGTGCGTGCGTGTGTGTGTGTGCCTGTGGTTGTGTTGGTGTGAGGTGTATATTAGCTCTTGCAAGATGTTATTGGAGATTTGGAAACATTCTTGAGTTGTTGCCTCCTTCGGGCTGTTGCCTGAACACCTATACAATGATTTGGAATTAATTCTCTAATCACATGGTGACCTCCCCTTCCTCTTGAGGAGAGGCTTGTATTATTTCCCTTATCTTCTGTTTGTTTTTAAGTTTTCCATCCTGGATATCCATGTGACCCCGTCACACCGATCTTCAAAAGAATTCCACAGTTCAGTGTGTTTTATGGTGGAGGAGTCCTGCAAGTCATACTTTGGGATATGTTTATATAGCTCTCCTATTGTTGGATATTTTCAAGCTGTTAAATATAATGAGTACCATACCATATGTTAAAAAATATTTTGGTGTTGCATGTGATTGATACTGCATATGGTCCATTCGGATAGAGATTTTTTACACCCCAATGTTACTGTTTCTTCCCCCAATCAACTGTGACATAAGTTGACGTGTTGTAATTATAGAAATGGATTTTTATTGGTTTCATTCAATTAATGTTATTCATGTTCTCCTTACAAATTATATTTTGTTATGAGGGAAGTGTTAAAATGTAAGATATTTGTTTTTGGCTTATTTTTTAAATCATGATTGGTTCAAGTGTCAGTTGACCCCATCGACCATTTTCTAAAAAAATGTGGGCTTTGTGGAAGAATCTTGGTCATCCAATGTAAACCATGAAATCATTATCTGCTCACCATATGCCTATCAAGCATCTGCTTAACTTAACATAACATTAATATTCTGAGAGAAAATTTCAAAATTGAGGTGTAAACGATAACACAAGTATTGACAAATACCTATGTAAGTCTATATATGTATTACTACATATATACACAAATACATACATTGCAACATACACAGATGAAGCATAATGTAGATATGACCAGCATTACATAGGTTGGTAGAAACTATAGACAAACAATTGAAAATAAAGAAGTTAATATAAACCTGACAAGGTTCTTGACTATTCTTATTCCTCCTGCCTGAGTCCTTTCATTTCAAATAAAAATTGATATAATTTCCCATGTAAATTATTATATTATATTGGCCTTAAGTTTCTTCTATCTGAATTAGAATTTGCTGTCCATACTGAAGAGTGAAATTTTTCAAACATCAGCTCTCATGCATGTTTACATTTAATGGTTTGTATTTACATGGATTTGACACAGTTGCAATTGCATCTTTGTCATTAATTTTATTCAATGAAATATGCTGAGTGAATGTGACAAACTAACAATGTGGTTTACATTAAAAATAGGTAATTCTGGATAGTAAGAGTGAAATATCTTGGGAGAAATTTCTTTCCAGAAAGCTTTTAAGAAATTTGCTAACAAGAGTGGGCTTCAAATTTAAACTCCACTGTACTTTGATGTCCAAGCAGTATTGCAAGCAAGAGTATGAAAAGTAATGCACTATTTCAGATGTTGTTGGGGGTAATGTTGTGTAAGTTAGTTACAGAAATTGGTGAGTTGGTGAAAGTTGGTATTGCTCTTGCGTATGGGGATTACATGCATGGAGGGTTGATATTTAAAAGGGAAATGTTTCACAAATTTCCCTGAGGATTCATACTGGGCTAGAGTATATCCTTCTACCCCCAACTTCATACGAGCTTTTCTAAATACCTAGATGTTTATCATGGAACGAAAAGATATAAGAAATATTATTAACACTAATTTATAGGACAGGGTAGTTTTGGTGCACCCAGGGACCAGGTCCTGCACCACCATAAGTCCTGTCTTTCACAATAGCAAATACCCTACAACCATAAATTTCAACAAACTATTCCTCTGCTCTATGTATATATATTCCTCTGTCCCATAGTTGCTGGGACTCATTTTCTCTCTATATACTATCTATCATGGCATTCTTGCAATGAATAATTGAAGTAGTGTCTCGTTACCGTCCTCAATAATGTTTTAAATGTGACACTATGACTGAATGGTCATCCCAGTGGGATCGGACCCATTTACACCCGCATCACTGAGGAATAGATGCTGCATGGACTACCTTTTCTCTGGTACTGATCCTTCAACCAAACTGGCATAGGTGACCCCACAAGGAGAAATTATCATTGCTACCACCAGCACAGTTCCAGGTAAGCAGGTATTACTGGTGTGATAGTTAAAGAGCATTCTAGAGCAGAGGGAAGAGAGCCAGCAAGAGGTGGCAATAATATTAAACAAAAATGTAAGAAGAAGCATGTTAATATAACTGAAGCAACTGATAGAAAGTTGTATATAATTGCATGGATTAGTAGAAGTGAATGCAGAACCTTCAAACTTTGCCAATATTCAGGTATAAATGCCACTAAGTAATCACCGAGAGGAAGAAGTCAGGAGGCTATATGATCAGTTAAGAAGACACTGTCGTGGGTGGTCCTGGAGGGAAACATTTTATAGTGACCGGGGTGATAAGAATGCGACAATAGGCAAAGGAAGAGATGGTGATGAGGAGGGAGATTATGGTTTAGGTACGAGGAATGACTGCAGGGAGAAAGTAATTGAGTTCTGCAGGAGTTTGCAATTTGCACAGTTATGTAGAAGCAGATGCAGGCTTTGACCACAATTTAGCAATTATAAAGGGTAGCATTCCATTTAAAAGGATAAAGCATGGAAGGTAGTTTACAAAATGGAATGTAGAAGCGTGAACTGTATTGACAAGGAAGGGAGTATCAGTAGATTGTAGTCAGGAAAAATATTAGTTGAACCAGAAAAGATCCAAGGAATACATAGAAGAATTGTTTTATTAAGACATTGGACCAGCAAAGTTAGACAAAGAATATGACGTGGATGAGAAAGCAACTAGCCCTGAAAATGCTTGGCGCTGAAGGGTCTTGCCTAATCCTGGCCGTCACTGCGGGACGGACTCGGCTCGGAGTCGAGTGCCGCTTGGTGCAGATAAGAAGCAAATTCGAGAGAGCTGTGGTGGACCTGAGAAAGAACAAGGCACCGGGAGTTGACAAAATAAACGGGGAAATGATCAAGGCACTCGGAGTCAAAGCGAAGGATGCCCTCTATGGAATAATTAAAGATAGCTACGACAGCGGAAAGATACCACATGACTTCGAGAAAAGCATCATGATTGTAATACCGAAGAAACCGAAAACAGATAAATGCGAAGAACACAGAGCATTGCGCCTGGTGACTCAAGCATCAAAACTCCTTACTCGGATAATTAGCTGAAAAATAGAAGGTGGGAGAGAAGAAAACCTCTCGGAAAACCAATTCGGATTCAGGAAAACCCGAGGAGCAAGAGAGGCATCATTCAGCTTTTGAGTTCTGGCCGAAAAAATGAGACATTTAAATAAGCCATTATATGTGGCATTCGTGGACTTGGAGAAGGCCTTTGACAACGTTGAATGGGACAAGATGTTCAAGATACTAGAAGTGCTTGGATTGGACTACAATGGCAGAAGAATTACCCATAACCTCTTCAAGAATCAGGTTACTACAATGCAAACGAAAAATGGAAGCCAAAATAAACAAAGGAGTAACCTCTCGCCAGCAATATTCAAGTATACCTATAAGAGGCAATAAAAGAAAGCCAATTCTGGGCTTCAAAGGAGTCAAGGTTAATGAAGAAGAAATCAACATGCTCCAGATTACAGATAACATCGCGGTAGTGTCGGAAACGCGAGAGGACCTGCAGGCAACTCTAAAGCATTATGGATCAAGTACTAGGAGAATATAATATAAACACCAACAAGAAGATAACTAAAATCCATAAGTGTGGAAGAGAGAAGCTGAATGCAGATATCACCATTCGAGGGGTGAAACTACCTGTAGAGAGCAAGTGGAATCCTTCGTCTACCTGGGTAGCAGCATAACATGGGATGGAAAAAGTTTGACCGACATCAAGCGAAGAATAGCCCAAGCTAAAAACGCATTCATGGAGAAGAGGCCATTACTATGTTCAAAGAACCTAAGGCGAAGCAATTCTTCACTTTCGTGTGGAGCATGGCGCCTATGGTTCCGAGACTTGGAACATTGGAAAAGAAACCACTGAAGAATTGAAGTCTTAAAAACATGGTGCTTGAGGAGAATGCTGGAGATCAAATGGACAGGCAAAATAAGGAACGAGGAATATATAGAAGAGCAGAAGAGGATATGACCATATGGAGAACTCTACGGCAAAGAAGAAATAGATGGATTGAGAACACATTGAGGCACCGTGGATTGATTGGGAATATAATAGAAGGGAAGATTCCACGAGGAAGACCAAGAGACATGTCCATAGGACAAATTCTGAAGGGCGTAAAACAGAGAGGGTATCAAGGATTGAGGGCATTGACATTAAATAGAGTAGAATGGAGGGCTGCAGTAAAGCAATCCTAGGATTGAAAATCTGTGATGGTGATGAAATATATATACACGGTTCGTCCGGAAAATAAGTGTACTGAGCTCAGGAAAAAAAATTTATTGCACTTTTACATATCTTAAGCTAATATTCCTCAAAATAGGGCCCTTGTGAGTCGATACACTTGTTCCAGCGGCGTTCCCATTCCTGGAACGCTCCCGCGAAGGCATCATCGGGAACCTCTCGAAGACACGTCGTCACGGCCTCTTTGACGGCGTCCAAAGTCCCGTATCGCGTTCCTTTCAAACTCCTCTTTATCTTCGGGAACAGAAAGAAGTCCGGTGGTGCCAAGTCCGGGCTGTAGGGCGGGTGCGGCAGCGTTGCCACGCCGTGCTTGGCCAAGAAGTCCGACACGACAAGCGCGGTGTGAGACGGCGCATTGTCGTGATGCAGCCGCCAGATGTTTTTGATCGCTGGCCGGACGCGGGCGACTCGTTTTCGAAGATTACACTGCTCTGCTTTCATCCGAACACTAAGACGACGATCAGAGTCAGTACATCGCGAACTTTTCGCACATTTTCGTCGGTGAGTGTCGTTGATGGGCGTCCAGGCCGTGGTTCGTCGTCGACCTCTTCTCTGCCCTCCACGAACATCTTGTGACACCGAAAGATCATATTTCTGGACATGGCTGACTCCCCGTAAGCCTGGTTAATCATACCGACAGTTTCGGTAGACGATTTCCCAAGCTTTACCGCAAATTTGATGGAATAACGCTGCTCCAAAAACTTCGGCATCGCGTTCCGTGACGTGGGTCGAGCGTGGAGGTTCGCGTTAACAGAGCTCCTCACTACATCACAGCTCAGAGCCAACTGCCTTTTTCAGCGTCGCTTGCCAACATACCCCCCTCCAATCGCTGCCCATCAGAGCGGTGCTGGGCGCGCCTGGAGCGGCGGGAAAAATCAGTACACTTATTTTCCGGACGAACCCTGTATATATATATATATTTTTTTTTTTTTTTTTTAAGGTAATCTACCGGTTAAGGTAGGTTTTTCGATGGACACAACTACCAAACAAATATTTTGTGGCTACTAACAAAACACAACCCTAAATTCTACTCTACACCAGGTCCCTCTTCATCTCTGAGTACTTTCTTCCGCCCTTCATCCCGTCCAACATCCCTATCCTGTTCCTTCCCTTTCCTCTTTTGCCCAACATTCTACCCTCTATCACAGTCTTCAACATCCCACTGCCGGTCAACACCCCCTTCATCCACTTTTCCTGCCTCCATAGGATTGCTCCCAACAAACCCCTCTCTTCGCCCACCATACCAAGTACTTCCTCATTTGTTTTCTTCTCTGTCCATTTCACCTTCTCCATTCTTCTCCACACCCACATTTCAAAAGCCTCCAGTCTACGTCTATCCTCCTGCTTCAATGACCACGTTTCCGCGCCGTACATAGCTACGCTCCATATCAAAGTTTTTACGAGTCTTTTCTTAACATCCTTACTCAAAGTCCCCGTCATCAACTCCCTCCTCCTCGTGAAAGCCTCTTTGCCTAGCGCAATTCTTCTCCTTACGTCCCTACTACTTTGACCGTGTTGGTCCAAAACACTACCGAGATACGTAAACTGTTCTACCTGCTCTAGTTTTTGCCCTCCTATTTTAATGTTAAGCTTGCCCTTTTTCTTTCTAGAAAATCGCATAACCTTTGTTTTATTAATGTTGATTCTCATCCCATACCTGTCGCACTGAATTTCCAATTCACTCAGCAATGCTTGCAGCCCCTTGGCTGACTGACAAACTAAAGCTTGGTCATCAGCAAACCTAACTGATTTTACGAATTCCCCGCCCACTTTCATTCCTACCTCTAGTTCTTCCCATGCCTCTTTGATCATTTCCTCTGCATACAGGTTGAACAGCAACGGTGATAATGGGCAACCCTGCCTTACACCCCTTCCTAACACTGCCCATCCTGTCTCCCCGTTTCCCACCCGCACCTGAGCAGTCTGAGACATGTACAGGTTGCGGATTAGCCTCCTTTCCCTCCAATCTATTCCTATTTTCTGCAGAATACTCATTAGTTTTTCCCAATTCACTCTATCAAACGCTTTTTCGAAATCTACGAAACAGGCAAATACCTCCTGGTTGTGTTCTATATTCCTCTCGATTAATAATCTCATTACTGCAATGGCATCACGCGTACCTCTCCCCTTCCTAAACCCAAACTGATCATCCCCTAAGTAATCATTTGCCCTACTCTCTATCCTTTTGTTTATGATCCTGAGAACAACTTTAGCTGCGTGGGATATCAAACTAATTGTCCTATAGTCCTCACATGACGTGGCCTTTACCTTTTTCGGAATCGGAACTAAAACTGCTCTCACAAAGTCTTCCGGCCAGATTCCCTCCTCATAAATGCTACGGATCAGCCCATATAGCCTCTTCCTCCCACATTTCCCTAAGCATTTTAACAGTTCCACGGGAATGTTATCTACCCCCACGGCCTTTTTTAGTTTCATCTCCCTTAATGCCCTTTCTATCTCATTGTCTAGTATGCCTGGACCTAAGCTGTCTTCCTCTACGTCATTTTCTTTTTCAATGTCTAACTTTGTAGGTCTGAGTTCTTTACTATACAGTTCTTCTATATACTCCTTCCATCTCTCTTGGATCTTTCCTGCGTCAACTATTACCTTACCCGCCTTATCGCTAACTGTTAGCATAGCTCTTCCTTTCTTACTTCCCGATAACGATTTAACTTTGCTGTACAGCGCACCGATTTCACCCTTCCTCTGGAGACTTTCCATATCCTCGCACTGCGTCTTCCACCATGCGTCTTTTGCCTTATTTGTTGCCCGCCTCAATTTATTGTTCAATTCTTTGTACTTCATTTTGCCTAATTCTGTATTTATATTCTTCCATTTTCGCCGCTCATCCATCTTTGTAATCATCTCATCCGTGATCCATGGTTTCCTAGTCCTTTTAGCGTAAACGGTTCCAATAGTGTCTTTTGCGGCTTTAGACAACCCTTTTTTGATCATTTCCCATTTTTCTTCGATAGTAATAAGCCCTTTACCATCCTCCATGATTTTCTCTACCGCCTGTTTGTATTCCTTCCTTTTCAACCCATTTAATGCTTCTACATTCCATTTTCTAACTCGCCGCCCCTGCCTTATCTTTTTGAAACGTACGCTACATTTCATAACAACTAAATTGTGGTCTGAGTCCGCATCTGCTCCCGGAAAGCTGTGGGAATTTATCACACTATTCCTAAACCTGTGTCTAACCAGGATATAATCTAGCTGATATCTTCCTGAGTCACCTGGCATTTTCCATGTATACCTGCGTCTTTTGTGGTGTCTAAACCAAGTGTTGGTGATGACTAACCCCTGTCTCCTGCAGAACTCAACTGCTCTCTCCCCGCGGTCATTCCTCGTGCCCAAACCGTAGTCGCCCACCTCATCACCATCTCTTCCTTCGCCTACCGTCGCATTCCAATCCCCCATCACTATCAAATGTTTCCCTGCAGGAACACACGCGATCATGTCCTCTAACTGATCGTATATCTTATCGACCTCTTCTTCCTTATGGTTGCTCGGTGGCATGTATACCTGAATAATAACTAAGTTCGTCGGTTCTGCTTTTATCTCCACTAGTAGTATTCTATCCGTTACCTGCTCTATGTTGACTACGCTTCTTCCTACCTCTTCATTTAATACTATGGCAACCCCTCGTTGGCTCTCGTCCCCACCGCTGTATATTATTCTATACTTATCACTCCAGTAATCCCCGCTATCTTTCCATCTCACCTCGCATAGACCTAAAATATCTATATTTCCCCTTTCCATCTCTCGCTTAACATTCTCCAATTTCCCTGTCCTCATCATTGTCCTAACATTCCACGTTCCTATTCTAACTAATTTTGTCTTCTCCTGCGTCTTCTGTCCTGCTGCTGCTGGTTTTCCCTTGCAAGGGTTTCGTGGGATGACGACCGCGGAAGCCTTGCCTCCCCCGCTGCCGGGCACGACACACGGCCGATTGGGCCGAGCCCCGTGGTTGCCAGGACTCAAAATATCTCTATTGTCCATCATATTTTTCTAGGGAATGATAATTGAGGTGGTTTCCCGTTGCCTTCCTCAATAGTGTTTTTAACGTGACACCATCACTTACTGGCCGCCCCACTGGGGTCAGACGCCATTGCAGCCGCCTCACTGAGGAACAGACGCTGCGTGGACTACCTTTCGTCTGGCTCCTAACCTTCGACCTATCTGGCATGGGTGACCCTACCAGGAGCAATAATTATTACTCCCGCCAGCACAGCTCTAGGGGTCATCGGAACGCACAAGCCCTTCCACCACGTCAAGGTTGTAGTCCGGGGAGGGATATATATATATATATATATATATATATATATATATATATATATATATATATATATATATATATATATATATATATATATATATTTTAGGTAATCTACCGGTTAAGGTAGGTTTTTGGGTGGACACAACTACCAAACAAATATTTTATTACTTCTAACAAAACACAAAATCCATCATCCTACTCTATATCAGGTCCCTCTTCATCTCTGAGTACTTTCTTCCTCCCTTCATCCCGTCCAACATCCCTATCCTGTTCCTTCCCTTTCCTCTTTTGCCCAACATTCTACCCTCTATCACAGTCTTCAACATCCCACGGCCGGTCAACACCCCCTTCATCCACTTTTCCTGCCTCCATAGGATTTCTCCCAACAAACCCCCCTCTTCGCCCACCATACAAAGTACTTCCTCATTTGTTTTCCTTTCTGTCCATTTCACCTTCTCCATTCTTCTCCACACCCACATTTCAAAAGCCTCCAATCTACGTCTATCCTCCTGCTTCAATGACCATGTTTCCGCACCGTACATAGCTACGCTCCATATCAAAGTTTTTACGAGTCTTTTCTTAACATCCTTACTCAAAGTCCCTGTCATCAACTCCCTCCTCCTTGTGAAAGCCTCTTTGCCTAGCGCAATTCTTCTTCTTACGTCCCTACTACTTTGACCGTGTTGGTCCAAAACACTACCGAGATACGTAAACTGTTCTACCTGCTCTATTTTTTGCCCACCTATTTTAATGTTAAGCTTGGCCTTTTTCTTTGTCGAAAATCGCATAACCTTTGTTTTATTAATATTGATTCTCATCCCATACCTGTCGCACTGAATTTCCAATTCACTAAGCAATGCTTGCAGCCCCTTGGCTGACTGACAAACTAAAGCTTGGTCATCAGCAAACCTAACTGATTTTACGAATTCCCCGCCCACTTTCATTCCTACCTCGAGTTCTTCCCATGCCTCTTTGATCATTTCCTCTGCATGCAGGTTGAACAGTAACGGTGATAATGGGCAACCCTGCCTTACACCCCTTCCTAACACTGCCCATCCTGACTCCCCGTTTCCCACCCGCACCTGAGCAGTCTGAGACATGTACAGGTTGCGGATTAGCCTCCTTTCCCTCCAATCTATTCCTATTTTCTGCAATATATTCAGGGGATCGAGATGGTGCGGGGGCTAACGTACTGGCTTCCCACCCTGAGGGCGCGGGTTCAAATCCCGGCGGTGTTGAATATTTTTCAGAGGTATCTCGATCCCTACTTGAGGTGCTTTGTGGAGGGCACTTTGAGTGAGTACGGCGTCCGTCGGATGGGACGTTAAGCTGCGGACCCCTTGGCGCCTTTCGTAAAGAGTAGGCTAATGCCGACGCCGGGTTTCTCTCCACCCTTCATCCTTTCCTGTCCATCCCCTATGGCGCAAATGACCTTAGCTGTCGGTCGCCTCCCCTAAAAACTACTACTACTGCAATATACTTATTCATTAATTTTTCCCAGTTCACTCTATCAAACGCTTTTTCGAAATCTACGAAACAGGCAAATACCTCCTGGTTGTGTTCTATATTCCTCTCGATTAATAATATCATTACTGCAATGGCATCACGCGTACCTCTCCCCTTCCTAAACCCAAACTGATCATCCCCTAAGTAATCATTTGCCCTACTCTCTATCCTTTTGTTTATGATCCTGAGAACAACTTTAGCTGCGTGGGATATCAAACTAATTGTCCTATAGTCCTCACATGACGTGGCCTTTACCTTTTTCGGAATAGGAACTAAAACTGATCTCACGAAGTCTTCCGGCCAGATTCCCTCCTCATAAATACTACGGATCAGCCCATATAGCCTCTTCCTCCCACATTTTCCTAAGCATTTTAAAAGTTCCACGGGAATGTTATCTACCCCCACAGCCTTATTTAGTTTCATCTCCCTTAATGCCCTTTCTATCTCATTGTCTAGTATGCCTGGACCTAAGCTGTCTTCCTCTACGTCATTTTCTTTTTCAATGTCTAACTTTGTTGGTCTGAGTTCTTTACCATACAGTTCTTCTATATACTCCTTCCATCTCTCTTGGATCTTTCCTGCGTCAACTATTACCTTACCCGCCTTATCTCTAACTGTTAGCATAGCTCTTCCTTTCTTACTTCCCGATAACGATTTAACTTTGCTGTACAGCGCACCGATTTCACCCTTCCTCTGCAGACTTTCCATATCCTCGCACTGCGTCTTCCACCATGCTTCTCTTGCTTTATTTGTTGCCCGCCTCAATTTATTGTTCAATTCTTTGTACTTCATTTTGCCTAATTCTGTATTTACATTCTTCCATTTTCGCCGCTCATCCATCTTTACAATCATCTCATCCGTGATACATGGTTTCCTAGTCCTTTTAGCGTTAACGGTTCCAATAGTGTCTTTTGCGGCTTTAGACAACCCTTTCTTGATCATTTCCCATTTTTCTTCGATAGTACTACGCCCTTTACCATCCTCCATGATTTTCTCTACCGCATGTTTGTATTCCTTCCTTTTCAACCAATTTAATGCTTCTACATTCCATTTTCTAACTCGCCGCCCCTGCCTTATCTTTTTGAAACGTACGCTACATTTCATAACAACTAAATTGTGGTCTGAGTCCGCATCCGCTCCCGGGAAGCTGTGGGAATTTATCACACTGTTCCTAAACCTGTGTCTAAACAGGATATAATCTAGCTGATACCTTTCTGAGTCACCTGGCATTTTCCATGTATACCTGCGTCTTTTGTGGTGTCTAAACCAAGTGTTGGTGATGACTAACCCCTGTCTCCTGCAGAACTCAACTGCTTTCTCCCCGCGGTCATTCCTCGTGCCTAAACCGTAGTCCCCGACCTCATCGCCATCTCTTCCTTCGCCTACCGTCGCATTCCAATCCCCCATCACTATCAAATGTTTCCCTGCAGGAACACACGCGATCATGTCCTCTAACTGATCGTATATCCTATCGACCTCTTCTTCCTAATGGTTGCTCGCCGGCATGTACAGTATACCTGAATAATTACTAAGTTCGTCGGTTCTTCTTTTATCTCCACCAGTAGTATTCTATCCGTTACCTGCTCTATGTTGACTACGCTTCTTCCTACCTCTTCATTTAATACTATGGCAACCCCTCGTTGGCTCTCGTCCCCACCGTTGTATATGATTCTATACTTATCACTCCAGTAATCCCCGCTATCTTTCCATCTCACCTCGCATAGACCTAAAATATCTATATTTCCCCTTTCCATCTCTCGCTTAACATTCTCCAGTTTCCCTGTCCTCATCATTGTCCTAACATTCCACGTTCCTATTCTAACTAATGTGGTCTTCTTCTCCTGCGTCTTCTGTCCTGCTGCTGCTGGTTTTCCCTTGCAAGGGTTTCGTGGGATGACGACCGCGGAAGCCTTGCCTCCCCCGCTGCCGGGCACGACACACGGCCGATTGGGCCGAGCCCCGTGGTTGCCAGGACTCAAAATATCTGTATAGTCCATCATATTTTTCTTGGGAATGATAATTGAGGTGGTTTCCCGTTGCCTTCCTCAATAGTGTTTTTAACGTGACACCATCACTTATGGCGTCTGACCCCAGTGGGCCGCCCCACTGGGGTCAGACGCCATTGCAGCCGCCTCACTGAGGAACAGACGCTGCGTGGACTACCTTTCGTCTGGCTCCTAACCTTCGACCTATCTGGCATGGGTGACCCTATCAGGAGCAATTTTTATTACTCCCGCCAGCACAGCTCTAGGGGTCATCGGAACGCACAAGCCCTTCTACATTCTATCGGTAAATTGGAAGAGAGTTTGGAAGAACATCAACGAAATAGTCAGTACCCTAAGGACAAAGAGCGTCCTATTCCTATTCGCAAACTATATACTGACCACCCAGCAAGTGAAACAAAACCTGAATCTATCCAGCAGGAACGAATGCGAATACTGTGACAAAGACGACACACAAGACCACAGGGTGTTCGAATGCACCATCTCGAGGAGAAGGTGGTGTCTAATAAAAAGATCATTCAGAGAATTAAACACCTTTGGAGAAAAGGAGATAGGAAATAGGAATATGATGATGCTGGATTTCAACATCTTTCCCCGCGTGAAAATGGAAACAATGTGCTGGCTGATTGGACAGCACCTTCTTACGGTACACAAGTGGGTTAAAATAGATATAGAAAGTTGGTGGGAACAAGTGAAAAAAGAGAGCAAAAACCTACCGGGCCGATTACAGCCATATTGGAAGAAAGTAGAACAAATGGTAAAAAAAGAAGTCATGAAAGAATAACAATTTTAAAGAAAATTGGTCTTGGACTCAATGTAAACTGTCGTGTATGCAAAGGAAATATATTACCGATAACAAGTATGTAAATAAAGGGAATACGTTCAATTAATAAGAGCAGCATGGAATGTAAACAAATGTATCATTAATGTTTAACTGTGAAAAAAAGACGCAAAGGGGATGTTTAAAAAAAATATGACTATTTATAATTGGCTTGATTTCATTGTAATCATTTTGTTCCCTATAAAGGATCTTGTATTGTTAATTCAAGTAAGGAAAATGTTCCCTAAGTTATGCGACTGTGAACACTTTCCGAATGCTTATAGTTCATAAGTGGTTCATACTTATATCATCCTTTGTTTAGAATTGTTCAATTGTGAAAATGTTCAATCTGTGGTCTTATGCACGCTTAAGATGGTGCACATGGTGTTAAATAACTATGTCTGTGAATGGAAATACATGTAATAAAAAAATGGGCCTAGTGCCACGAAATAAAGATATTAAACAATAAAATACCACGATGAATACACCGGTTCTCGTCCGATCACCGAAGTTAAGCATCGTCGGGCCCGGATAGTACTTGGATGGGTGACCGCCTGGGAACACCGGGTGCTGTTGGCATCCATTTTTTTCTCTTTTGGCCGTTTTTGTACAGTTCAATTGCTTTCAACATTCTTCAATTTCACAATTTTGGCGAGTACTTCAAACAACTCAATGCTTTTCTCTTTAATTTATGGCCAATTTCATCTTCAGATTCATCGGTCTAACCACCGCCACTGTACCGTTCCTTCCTTCACTGCGTCGCACTTTTAAGTGCTTCGGCGTTTTCAACAATTAACTATTCCCTTGTTTTTTCACGTGCAAACGTTTCCTAATTGTAAACCATGAGTGTTTTTTTAATATGTCGACGTTTCATATGCCTTGCTGAATAAATTAATCCATTTATTATTACTTTTGGATACGGCGCAATACCCGAAACTAGATCCTTAAATATACGAGCGGATATTTCATCTGGCCCGGAGGATTTACTTAGCTTAATATTTAAAATTAGAAAGAATAAGTGCAGAAAAGATGGATTTATGATTTTCATTATTTTTTCCACGAACGATAGGCGATTATAATGACATGTTCGACCGCGGTGGGGTCATGTCGTGGCAAAATTATTCTGATGTGTATTCACCCCCTGCCGCACACCCTGGCGGTAGCTCGCAGGGTATATATAAATAAAGAAATATTATGTTTACGCATTGAGCGTTGTTTATTGGCTATACAAAAATTGGTCCGGTGTGAGTATTCGAAGAGTGAAGACGTGTCTGTGCATTCGAATCGTATCCGCTTGTGCTTTCCCCGGCGTTCGAGGCTTCTACCGCCGGGAAACGAGGAGTTCGTTTTCCCCAGATAACTGCGTGCTAAGTGTTTTGGTGTGAAAAGTGCTTCTTATTTTAACCCCGGTGTGAGCATTCGAAGAGTGAGGACGTGTCTGTTCTTCGGTTCTGTGTGTGCTATCCGCGGCGTTAGAGGCTTCGATCGCCGGGAAACGAGGAACTCGTTTCTTCCCCAAGTTCTATGGGCAGAGAAGTTTAGTTAGAAAAGTTTCTTTTATTTCAGCCCTTTTTAGAGCTTTAGGTGCGTGGATTTTTATTTTTTCTTATGTTAAGGTAACAAATTAGTAATGCCTTACGATAGGAGGGCTACGCTAATTATGAGTCTTAATGACTTAAAGAAAAGTGCTACCGCCCTAGAGGTCGATCGGTTCATCGGTGCCGAGCTCGGGCTTAAAAAGGAAGAGTTGGTGGCCATACAATTCGGAATAACTAGGAAAATTGTCTATGTTAAGGTAATAAACGAAGAATTAGTGGAAAACATTTTGAGGTCGAAAGGGGAGACCATTAACTTTCCATCATTATCCGAAAAGCGTGGAACGGCGACCTTGGAGTCGGCTTCTTGCAGGGCAACCTTTGTTAAGGTGGTTTCACTCCCTCCCGAAGTTCGCAGATTCGAGGTAGAAATGGAGCTGGGAAAATACGGTAGGTCGTCTCCTACACGGACAACCAGTGGATCGGACAAGGCCTATACAATATTAGTACGGGCACTAGAACAATCAAGATGTTAATAAACAGGGATATATATATATATATATATATATATATATATATATATATATATATATATATATATATATATATATATATATATATTTGTATGTATATACCTATAGTCGGGTATAGAGCCGTAATACATTACGTCGGGCAAAAGCAAACATGTTTCAGGTGTGGGAGTGAGGAGCACCTAAGAGTCAAATGCACAATGATGAAGACGAGCACAGCATATGCGGATGCATTGCACGGATGAAGTCAAACACGGAGGAGGAAATTCCGCTGTTGCCAATTCCGGAGGAAGACATGGAGATACTGATGCAATCGTGGAGAATAAAAGGGCAGAGGATTCTTCAGAAGAGCAAAAGCGGCGAGAACCACGAGAGGGTCCCCGGCGACACTCCCCGACGAGCGAGGAAGATGACTCATGCAGTGACGGACCGGCAGAGGCTAACGGAATAGGTAGGAAGCGGAGGAAGGGGTTAAAGAACAGGGGGCGGGGTAAAAGGATTTCGACATTAGTTACCCTTATGAATCCAATGGCGGCCACCGGCGAGGGAGGAGAAGCCGGCACAGGGAATCGAGTGGAGAGGGGGAATAGCGAGGCCGGGGATACGGAGGACATTCAGGAGGAGGTGGGAGAAGGAAGTGAGGAAATGTTGAAAGACAAACCGAGTGATAAAAAAATGGAATGCAGTGAGGAGCCCAGGGCAGCGGAGCCGGGCCGAGGAAATGAGAGTGGGGACCGCAGGGCGACCGTGGAACCCCCGGGAGGGGAAATGGCTTCAGGGCTGGCCAGCAGGGATGCATAGCGCGGCGAGGAGGACGAGCCGGAGGCAAGCGGGAACAGGCAGCAAGCAGAGGGGATGGCAGTGGACCACGGACTGAAGGGGGCGGAGGCAGTAGCGAGCACCGACTTCACCGTGGGGGCGGATCGGCGGACCCGGCGGGGAAAGGAAAGCGGTAAGAAGAAACAGGTGTTGCGCGGGAGCGGCACTGAGGGGGAGCAAGGAGAAGAGGCTAGAGGCAGCACCAGTGAGAGCAAGATCAGCAAGTCGAGGTTTTTTATCACAACACAATGATCGCGAAGCTATTATCGGTGGAGATTTCAATGTCCCATCTATTGACCGGAGCACATAGTATACTATATGTCTATATAATATACAACCCTCAATTTAAAACGGGCGGTAAAGGCAAAGATATCTGCGAATCGCTGTTAGATTCTTTCAAGTCGAACTCATTGAAGTCACTTGTCACTTGGCCAACAAGGGGCGATAATATTCTTGATTTATTAGCAACGAATATCCCCGAAAACGTCTTCACTATAGACACTATAAAAGGGATATGTGACCATAGGGCAGTAAATTCTAAGTTTTCGCCACATGGGGTCCCAAATAAGAAGCCTAAAAGGAAAATTTACTTGTTTAAAGAAGGGGACTACAATGGGATACTACGAAATGAATTTTCTAGTTTCACGAAAAACAGTGTTCACCGAAATATTAAGCATACGTGGAATCAATCCCTTGAGATCACACTATCTGCAGTCAACAGTTTCATTCCTAGTAAATTCATAAATGACAACACGGAACCTAGACGGTACAACGCGGATGTTGGGAAGGCATTACGACGTCATTACGATGTCACGCCAAGATGAAAAATATTAGGGATGATATCTCTAGCGACAAAAAGGAGATCACTTATGAGTATAAGATATCTAGGGCGAATGCCAATAATGAATTTCGGAAAGCGTTAAGGGAATTCGAAAGGAAAAGGTTAGCGGAAATTTTGGAAGAGAATCCAAAAGCATTTTGGTCATGCATCAGAGAGGTTCAGGGAAATAAGTCGACTGTTATTTCACTCAAAAATGATAAAGGCGAAAGAGCAACCAGCAGTCCAACCAACCCTCCCCGTTATGAACAAGTTGCCACGCCCTTATGCAATCAACTCAAAGAAAACTAAGGAAATATTAAGGTTCATACTAGGTACTGAGGAATAGTAGTTGCCAACACATTTATTTTACCGAATTCCTGAAGAAATTTTCCTTACAGCAATTTATCGCCAATTTAATTGGAAATTGCAAATTATTTTCAGGGTCGCAAGGAATTATCACCATCATTGGGCTCATTAACTTACCTGTGTGTTACGGTATGTATTGATATAGTCATGCCCTAACAACGAGACTCAAGTCTGGATTCACTCAATGGTCAGACGATGGCTCGTTTAATGACGCGCGCGAATTTCCGGATGGGCACGCAATTGCATTGTTGGCTGGTGGTCTTCGAGGCCTTCGAGGTCTTCGTATGTGCACTCGGCGAGGAGAGGAGCGGTTAACTGCATGACTCCAGTTCGCTCCAGTGCAAAGCGATACGCGAAATGCGCACTTCGGAATTGAAATGGGCTAACCTCCTCCTCCTCCTTTTCCATATTCCCAATTCGATTTCACTCTCTCTTGCGCGAAGACCCCCACTCAGTAAACCCGTCCCCCGCCTTCCTTTAACCATGCCGAGGAGCATTTGGTCTCCTCAGTTCGCTTTGAGAGTCAGGATCGGAGTGGATGGACTCCTCGCTCTCCCTGGGTTCGCGGAACTCCCGAGGGCATATCGTCGAGCTACTCTGGAGAAGACTAAGCGGTCGAAATCACGGGCAGCTCTACATCTGATGATATACATTTGTGAGTGGCGATTGCATGCAAGCCCACGTGCAAACGCACAGAGGTAGATTACGCGTCATCATAAACGTGTTCAGCATATCAAGTTTCTAATTGTCAGGTTTCGATTATCTAGATCTTAGGGCCACTTTCCAAAATTGACGGTTGCATGTTGGTACGTATGTAGTCAGCCTACTAAAATTATTTTGAAATTTTCTTTCTTATGCTTGCATCCGCATATACATGCGCTGAGCAGAGGGTTGAGGGACGCGATCTTCAGCTTGGCTCAGATGTTGTTGGTTATTGTCATGTGTATGTATTAATGATGGTCCCGTTAATGTCATCCCTGGGGATCGGAGTGGTGCGGTGGGTGACGTACTGGTTTCCCACCCAGAGGGTCCTAGTTTGAATACCAGAGGCGGCAGGTGTTTTTCAGTGGTGTCTCGATCCCTACGATGAAGGTGCTTTGTGGAGAGCATTTGAGTGAGTACACCGTCCGTCGTTTTGGACGTTAAGCTGCGGCCCTCTTGGCGCATTTCGTTAGGAGTGGACCACTGCCGACGTCAGGTTTCCCTCCTATCTTACCCTTTCTCATCCACCCCTAATAGCGCTAATGACCTCGGCTTTCGGTCACCTCTCCTAAAATTACAAATATTGTCGATCCTCGGCAATACTTAGGTTGCAATCACGGCTGCTGCAATTCTTGTGTGTACTCGCATTGAAATTTCGATTTGCGACGTCCAATTCTACTTTATTGTAGACGCTCCACAATTTATAATCTGATTACCTTCTGGTCTACCCCTCGCTTGGCTTGTGATTCGAAATCTGGAGGGACTGCAGTTTCGACCGCGTGTTATGTGGATAAAAATGCAGCCTGACTTTAGTAGTTCATTCCTTCGTACGCGACGGTGGCACCCTAATTAGAATCTTGCTCGCCATCCAAGCACAGAGGCTGTGCGCTCAAATCTAGCGTCGGGATTGGGAGCGACTGGAATGTATTTCCCACGAATCCTTAAAAGGAAAATAAAGAAACTTTCCCGGCGCGTTGGAGCTCGGTGAAATTAGCCACAAATTCCTTAATTTTGTCAGTCTTGAATAAAAATACTAATTTTAAATTGCTCTCTCTGCAGGTATGGTTCAGATGAGGTCACTCCTAGGCTGAAACATGTCAAGCTCTTCTCGCCATTTCATCTTTGGCCTATCGCAGGTAAATGACCTGAAAAAACGTCCACCTGCCGCCGAGAGGAGAAAATATGGGTAAGATCTTATAATTTGTTGCTCTGGCACTGCTGAGACAACTTACCAATTATTTTGACTCACTTCCCTACCATTATAAGTACGATGATGAATAATTTATATTTTGTCTTAGCAATTAGAAATGGTGTAAACGTTGACACTGTAATAGAGCCCAGAATAAATGATTACTATGTATTTTCCACAGAACTTTAAATTTGCGACAAGTAGTTTCAATGCGAAGTCATAATACTTGGGCACCTTAAGATGACGCCTGTGTGTCGAAGTTAGATGTAGCAAATGAAAGTTCTGTGGGAAATACATCGCATTCTCCTTTAATTCAGAAATATATTTCATATTCACCTAATTATAAAGTCATTCCATAATTCCTGGTGGTTGGCAAAAGATCTTGAAATACCACTTCTTAAATATGTAGTATCTGCCAAATCAAGTGAGTTTATGTAGATTTTTTGCATTAATATGAATAGAAAATTTATCAGTTTTATGACAACTAAGGTACAATTACAGATTCAAATTTAGCTTTATTTTTGGAGTAGAATAGCCCATGTTGAAAGTATCACATTAATAGGAAAAACAATCCAAAAAGTAACCAAAGAAGCCCAATTTGTAATCATCCCAAAGATGCAGTTTTTTGATATCTCTTTATCCATTGAAAAGTAATTTTTTCAAATGTCATCATTAATTTAACACAATCTTATTTTGGAAATTTAGTATGCAAATATTTCTTCTGGGAGGTGAGGTGATGAAAGGGATCAGATATTCCAGTTTAATTCTGAAGGGCCAGGCCTGTTTTTTTGGGACTTTGGATAATTCCCATCTATGTACTAGTTTTGCAAAAACACACAGGTCCTTGCATTCATCGAGCAATATTACAAGTGGAATTTGGTTTCAATCTCAACAAGAAATGATTATTTATACATTCAATACAAAGGTTTTAGGTCTATGTTTGATAAACTGGTGCATGGAATATTTATGTTAATAATCTGTTCTGAACTGCACACTATGATGTACACTATTTGGTTCCTGCATAAGTCCCTAGAGGTATTAAAACTAGTGTATCATTCTACTTTTTTCTCCAGGGGAATTGGATAGAATAATATAGGGGATCATCTGTATGCGTGTTGTCCAAAGTTATCTTCTATATTATAAGCCCATATTCAAAAAATTAAATTTCCTTACCATTCATTCTATGGAATATATATTTTCCATGGTTGTCTTAATCATAAAAAATATCTATCTCTTTCATGCAAATAGTAATGTCCACTCATATTCAACTAGGAATCATAACATCCACATAAGTTACCATAAATCAGCAAGTTCATATAAAACCCCAATGGTAATGGGTGTAATAATTTATAACATGATAGCAAACTCATTGAAAATGAATGATAAATTGTGGTCTAAAATCGAAACTCGGGGAATTCCTTCAATTGAAGTGTTATTTTTCATTGAAAGAAATTTTTAAATAACAAATAATTGTAATGTATGTCTTTGCATTTCCGGGTTCTCCATCCACGTTGGTTGTCCTTTGGTGACGAGAGTTTCACAGGCCATCCTGCCTGCCTTTTCGGATCGATGGTATTTTTTAAAGCTTTCTTGTCTAAGACCAAGAAAATATCAACATGGAAAATAGATATCCATTAAACAGTGCATGGAAAAGGACTATCCAGTCAGATCGCAGTACTTGATTACCAGCTCTGTAAAAAGCCGATAAGAAAGTTTCAAAAAATACTGTTAAGGCTTGCTTCATAGGAAATACTCTTGGCACGGGCCACCCCACCCTTGTTCACCATAAGGAGACTTAATGAAATGGCTCACATAACCTTACTTACCACACCACATCAACTCACTCCATTTGGAAGGGTGGACTACTAACTTGGGACTCTGCTTGAACCCCACTCAGTTGTTGGTCCCTGGTGGGCGTCATAGTCTCCTATTACACTTGATTGCTCTCCCTCCCCCACTTACTGCGCCTGCATCGTCCAACTCTTCATTCCCTGCATCCCTCCATTTCTCCTTTTTGCCAACATTGCTTTCTTCTGTTCCTGGCAGCCTTCTTTTCCTAGAGCAGGGCATGAGTGGAGCTCTCTGGAAGCATTCTGTTCATGGCTGCGGAGGGAGGACAAGGAGTTAATGTCAGAATGAGGGAAGTTTGAGCCAATTCAGTGGGTCAATGGAATTACTGGATGCTGCTCCGCGTATTCAAGGTGGGCTTGAATAAGTTTCACCAACTCTCGTTGTCCATTTATATCTTAGTCATCGATCCGAACTGATTTTTTGAAAGATGACAATGATTGGACAGCTTGCGATGAACTCACTTAACCCAAGTGAAACTCTAGAATCCAATGCATGGGAACATTCAAGTCATATCTGTCCTATAATATCGTTTTCCTCAATTTATGAATACCACATAATATTCCTATTTTAATTTCAGATTTCTCCAAATATATAGACTAGGATTTCATTCCAGGGACCACTTAACACTATGTAAAATTTTGGTTTTCTAGACTACCACGTCGCATCATTCTATTTGGAATATTAATGTAATACGGATATCAAATGTTTGGAGCTGTTAGTTGGCAAGGAAATATCCAGGCAGATAAGTTGCTCTTTCTCATCTCTTTTCATGTACTTAAGTTAGAATTCGTTCTAAGTGAAGTCTTTATTACTCATAGTCAAGTTTCTATGTTATTTAAAACTGATGCCATGTAATTATGACCTGGTAAAAAATTTGTAACTTAGAACTATCATTTAATAATATCAACTTTTTTAGAATGTTTTTGCTTTCTTAGTTAATAGCCAAATAACGTGACTTCAACGAAGAAGATCAGGTTGGTGTGGCAGCTAGTGTATTGGCTTCCCATGCTGAAGTTCTGGGTTTGAATCACAGTGGTGGCATAACTTTTCTAAGATATCCTGATCCCTACTTGGGTGTCATTTGCTAGAGTGGTCCATCCATCAAATGGAGCATTAAATGGTGTGACCTCTTGGCGTCTTTCCCTTATTACAGACTAATGCTGATAATGGTGCCCCCTCCCTCCCCCATTCCCAGATTGATATCCTAGGGTATTCATTAAAGCACAAATGAGAAGATTCATGAACTTCTTTTTGATTTTCCTTCCTTATATTTGCTTTTCTTTGAATGAAAAATGAGGCTTAAAATGAAATAGTTCAGATATTTCTATCAGGTCTGAGATGTATCACATCCAATGTGCTTATCTGTGCAAGTTATGCAGCTTCTTTTTAACCAGAACTCTGTCAGCCCAAATGTATGTACCGAGTGACAACTTGTGCCATGGTTTGTACCATTCCACCATCCTTTTTATTACTTTGCCCAAAGTATTTTCACATTAGGATACCATCTTCAGGTACATGTGAGCACATGTGAACAAATGTGCCTACTGCTACAGGAATACAATATAGATTCACACACAAAATATTACTGGAAGAAGTGCAGTACTTAATTGTATTTGTTTAAGTATTTGGTAGTCAATATTGGGAAAGATTTTGTGGAAATAATTTTAATGAACAAATCATAGACTGTGAGTAAATCAAAATTAAATGAATTTTCATAATGTTGCATTTTATAATAATTGAAAAAAGTGTCACTGACAATGTAATCAGCGTGTAGTTGTTTCTAAAATTAAGAAGTTTTATTAGCAAATTACTGTCATATAGTTATTGAACAATTTGGAGAAAAAAATTTAAAACTCTCTAATCATATCCATCATAACAATCTGCATTGAAAAATCTTACTTTTCTTACTTAATTTAGTCTCATTTTTATCTTGACCAAATTCATTTAACCATCTGCCATCCAGTTATAATGCCATGTACAGAAAAAGTAAAAGTAATGATAGTTCAATCACACAGGTCCAAAAATAGGGAGATTTTTTAACCAAAGTTTACCAGTTTCGTAACTTAATGTTGAATTTTTTCTTAGTTGCCTTGACCCCCGAACTGTTCATATGGTTGAATGATACTTTTTTAATCACTCCCCCCATGCTGCCACCCCTGCCATTGTTGTACTTTTCTAAATTTGTACTTCCTATCTAGAAATAATATTGATGGACCTCAGCTGTTACCCCAGTCTAGAATATACTCCACTTTGGAAGGAACTGATTTTTGATGTCTGCAACATCTCCTATTCATCATCAGTATAACTTTTGCGTCACCATTTGTGTGCTCTCAACTGAAAGAAGCCACGCTCTGATGTGTGCTCGACCTCATGAGGTCTGCTGAGGTAGAAGAGGGGATAGAAAAGTGAGCCAGATTCACACAGCAAGTAGTGACGTAAGCTATTTTAAATCTTTATATATTTTATCCCTTCTGTGAAAATTTGGAGATACTTCAAGATCTTTGCAGTGCTTCTACAAGTAGGTGTTATATGTAGTTAGTGGCATATCTGAAGCCAAAGATGACTATTTGTTCTGCAATAAATTGAAAACATTTCATTTTACTATTCAAATTTTGATTGAGATTTCTTTTTTAAATTAATCTTTCAATCAAAGAAAAAACTTTTCCAAATCCGTCTCATGTTTCTCTTTAACTTGTTGGATGCAACTAATGTGCTCTCTGAAATGAAGTTTTACAGATGTGGTCCTGTCTTTGTCCTTTAATCTATTTTAAAAAGTACAATGAACCTTATGTTGATTGAGGGATTGTGTTTAGGGTGTTTTCTCTCCAATGAGTTCAAGGATGGTTGGGACACCTATTCTAAGGATTAAAGGAGCTGGTTAGGGTGAATTATTTTTAGAAAAAGGTTAAAATAATCAGAGTATAAATTAAATTCAATGGCCTTCATGGACCCATAGTGATGATGTGAAGATTGTTTGTTTTTCCTTAGTTTTGGCCATTTGAATTTTCACTTGCATCAGTCGGTGGGCAACCTCTTTTGATACTCTTAGCTTATTTGTATGATTTCTGTGGCTTCTATGATGAGTTCAAGTTAGAATCCACTCTCAATGGCCATT
Organism: Hetaerina americana; assembly: GCF_022747635.1. NCBI lineage: Eukaryota > Metazoa > Arthropoda > Insecta > Odonata > Calopterygidae > Hetaerina > Hetaerina americana. Next base: position 13,451,482 of record NW_027287095.1, read on the forward strand.
TATTTTGCCTCTCCAAATTACATGTTGAGCAAAGACCACTCTGCAGATATAATGCTATCACCAACAAAGAGATAGTGTTTTTTCAATGTGTCTATTGTGTTATTACAAGTGACAGTTAAGTTCTCTATGAATGGACAATATGAGACTTGCCACATTAACCTTCCATCTTGCAAATGCCTGTTGGGATGTTTTTAATTATAAAGTTCTTTGGATTGATTGCAAAACTGCTTTCAAACCAAATAGACCAAAGCATTGGAAAACCTAGGACAACTAATTCTTCGTTTACCAGTCATTGCCTAACCCTCTTTTACTGTAATTAACACCTTAAACCCCTCTGCTCCCAAGTATCAGCCCCAGCCCCCTCTCTCCACATCTTTCTTTCAAATATTTGCTTTTTCCTCTGTACTTGACCACTTTTCATTACCTTGTTTTGCTCTGTTATATTGTCCAAGAAAGTCAGTTCACCTTCTGCAGAATCTTACTGAAAGATAATATATAATGAAAAAGATGTTTTGTCTTCCAGGAGATGTTTTCTGGAACTCGCATGTCAGCATTGAAAGGAATGATTATTTATAGCTTGATTCTTTTGAGCTTTCACTGTTATTAAAAAACTCCACTCTTACTGACATTTATGCAGACTTGCCTGGAGTGAAAATTATTGCTTTATTTGAGTTGAGAGAATAATTCAATCTTGCTTACCAAAAGGGATCATTGAGTTACAAATCAGTTATGCCTATAGGCCTTAATACTCACGTTCCCATGGACCCATGAATTGAGACCCCAAATGGGGCTTTGAAGGGTTTTAATTAGGGATTGACATTAATTGGATTCCAATCAGCATCATGGTTTGAATAATATAATGATTTAAAATATTCGAGAAAACCATTAAGAGGATCCTAATTTTTCTGTCACTTCTTAGAGGGAAATGTTCCGTTACACCCAACAATACTCGCCTTGGATATATCCTGCAAGAGCGTTCTTAAATGTTTTAGCTCTAAAGTTTTATTTCATTTGAATAGCTTAGGGACTGAGGGGCATGGCCCAAGTTATTTTGGAATGAGACTGAATGGAGAAGGCAGAAGGGAAGGTGGAAGACTTGTCACGGGACTTTGGAGGGACCAAATGGGATGCAGTTAAAAGGGTGCCTTCTCTAAGCCCTTCATCACCACAATTCATCGAGAGAACATGATGAAAGTGGATTGGTTGTGTTCCACATTGCATCAAATGGATTACTGCAAGGATTATGATCATGATATATTTTCATAATGATTCTTTGGCAGAGAAAAGTTTTGACTGTAGATTTCTAATATCCTTGTTGGGAATAGTGAAGATAATTTCTTTGGACAACCTTGCTCCCCTGAATACTTGCAAATTTCCACTAGATAGGCCATTAAATGAAAACTTCCACGAAAAAAATAAAAGGTTGACCTTCATGGGCATGAGGATACTTGTAGTAATTAAAAAAAATTATTTGCGATCCGAGTTAAACTTCAACTAAGTTTGATTTTGTATTTGTAATTCATTGCCGTTGTAGCTTTCTAATTGTGATATCATGGTTGACTTGTCCTACAGTTGCTTCTGACTCCTGGTTGTTGCAGTATAATAGTGGCAATAGTAGCGGATGCATGTGCGCAGTGTTCGTGGCAATGGTAGTGAAATTTTTAAGGAAGTGGGTCTCACTAGTGGGCGTCATCATTTGATTAAACATATCCAAATATATGATAGTTTATAACTTGATACCCACTTTTGAAAGTGCTCAATTAAATTTTTTTTCATACTTGTTGAGAACATGCATTTCATGAAAGTTCATAAGTTATAATGAAAATTACTTCCCTGGTATGAACTCGTAAATATTCAATAAATACAAAACACTACTTACCCAAGAATTATGTGAAAGTGAAAATTGTAAGTTAAAATTCAGGGGCCAACTAGAACATGAGATTAACAAAGATTCAGGCATATATGGTGAGACCCTCACTTTTCGGTGACAACAGCTTCAGCCAAGGGATATCACAGATTGTTTCATGTGAACCTTGGGTTACTTCCTCATGTGATACCTTCAGAAGGATATAAATGATGTCTAGGAAGAATTTTGATTGAAATAGTTTTTAAATATGCACATATGTTCTGCCTAATTCTATTTTTAATCATCATAATAGGATCTTTCTTACAGAAACTGAGTTAATGTCAGCTTATAAACTAATTGCTTCCAACATTTGTGATGTATGTCAAATGAACAACAAATGGAAGAAATCAAATGAACATATCGGTAGACCTGGTAGTCCAGGAGTAGTGCTGGACTGCTGACTGGAGGGCCCAGGTTCGATACGAATTCATGTCTCTAAGGCACCTTCAACTCCACCAAAGCTGTTTTTTTTTTGGTACCAGATCTTCCTGGGAAACAATAAACAGCCCAGGGAAAGGCACTGACCCCCTTACCCTGATGTGTAAATTTAGCAGCCCATCGTGCTTAGTATTGAGTAAAATCTTCCAACACTAACCAAAGAGACCTTTGGGATGATTACTGCGATTTTTGTGGTATAATTACAGTGGTGCTTAGCATCCAAGTATTTAGTGGTTTGTCATGATGTACCTTGATTATTCTTTTGTTTTTGTAATTAATAGATTTATCCCCATTTGATGTAATCCAATCTTTAACATGAAGCATGTAAATAAAGATTTTTCCAATCTACTTGTGGAGTAGTGAAATGTTTGAAATTGTCCTTTAAGACCCATGAAACCCAAAGCCTTAATCATGAACTCACATTCAGATGACTTACTTTCATTTGATCTTTATTTCAAATGTTTCTTCCAATATAAAGATGCCAGGTATAGAGGTTAATATTCTCCCATCCTTCCAAAGGCTTTATCTCTCACATTTTTTCCACTTTAGTTTCTCAAGGTCCAAATTCTCAATCTTCAAACTGGATAATTAAATCTGAATGGAGAATTGCAATGAAATATGAAGAGCATTGATTACACTTTGAAGTAAGTTAGCATTATTCACTCCTACTTTGAGTCACATTTTTTTGTTTTGTCAAAAAAGTCCTCAAAAAAATTCCCATTAAATTAAGATCAAAATCCTTGATTGGTATATGATATTATCTAGTTCTGATTGGCAGGTAACTCTGGTTCAAATAATTAAAGTTCATAAGGTTTTGATCATCATATACCAAATTCATAAACCTTGTTCTGATGTCAGATTCCATACACCTCAAACCTTCTACTTGATTTATTATAATCTTTATTTTAATTCCTTGGTATCTCATTTTCATTTGATGGCTGCATAATCCCGTTCTTTAACTTGGGTCTAATAATAATTATTTTTATATTAATCTACCGGTAAAGGTGGGTTTGATGAAAACAGCTACCAAACGGTACAGAGATAACTTCCTTGCCTCACCTAACTAAACACTACAATAGACCCCTCTTCAATTTATGCTTACCTCCCCATTCCATTCTGTCTAATATGCCTCTACTATTGCTACCCCTCCTCTCCTAAAATTCTCCCCTTCATTACAACTTTCAGCTCCCCATTGCTAATCAAAGAGGTCTGCATCCATCTTTCCTGCCCGATTATTCCCAGCAATCCGCTCTCCTATGATTAACAGTACTTCCTATTTGGTGGGCTAATAATATGCAGATGGGAAATTCATTACAATCTAAATTCCTTATGCCTGTGCAACTAAGCAAAAGAATTTTCATTAGATTTTTAATATGAATCCCACTGATAGGTTAACATACATAATGTCAGAATATGACGAACCCAGTGACATATGGATAGTCGTTACCAAAGATAATTTTCTGGTGTAAATGAAAGCACAAGTAAGAGGTTTTTCCACGTAATGATGCAAGACTTTTCATGTAGACAAAATATATGTGAACTTTTTTCAATGTACTTAATTTGAAATTGGGTGAAAGCCAAAGAAAATTGATTGGAGATGCAATAATATTAATCCTGAAATATCAGGGACATGGGTTTTATCAAACACAAGAAGTTTACAGAAACAGTTAAGTTTGCTGCATTGTTTTAGAAGAAATAGAATTATTTAGTTGACACTTGTGAATTCTATAATTTTGAAATTAATAAAGGTTTTGAATATATTCTTGCATTAATGATTCTCATGTATAATTAAAATGTTAACTACTGTCATGGTAGTTAACATTTTAATGAGTAAATTCTAAACAGTAATAAAGAACATGCGAAATTAGCAACCAGTACAGTGGATAGAATTGCATAGATCGACTGCACCATTGAATCCTTGCTTGGATTAATTTTTTTAAGGAATTTTCTAAAAATGCTATTATTACCTAACATTAAAGTTTTTCAGATCAAACATGACTCTTCTATACTTAACTACTGGCCGATTTCATTGAAAAAAAATTACATAAATTACTGAATATGAACCAGTAGATATTGCGACCAATCAGGATTGCCACCCCATTTTTAATTTGAGCATTATCTAATATTAATCTCACTAATTTTTAAATATTACCTCGTTCATATTTAAAAAAAACTTGAAGTTTCAGGACATTCTATAAGAAATTGCTCGAAGTAATGAGAAGGGTGCGTCATATTTTATATTAACCATGCCCCAAATTCGAACGAACCACACTAGGCCAAACACAAATACACGATGCATTATGTATTGTCACGTAAAAAATGAATTTCGAAATTACACGTTGGTGTAGAGTGGGAGAAGGATGTATTACGATGTACAGGTATTCGAAGTTGTTTCAACTAGTGAAGGCATGCGCCATCTGTTGGCTGGATCTTCAACCAACCCGTTCATTAATTTTTTGTTCACTAATTTTCAGTCAATTGTCACCAGAGATTTTGACGGTACGTTCAGGACGCCGCAGGAGATAAGGAAAACAATTAAATATTGAACATTTTTGTGAAAAGGGCTGCCATTTTTTCCGGCGCCCCGCCGCCCGGCTGGAAAAAATGGCAGCCCTTTTCACAAAAATGTTCAATATTTAATTGTTTTCCTTATCTCCTGCGGCGTCCTGAACGTACCGTCAAAATCTCTGGGGACAATTTTGTGCATATTAGCGAATCGAAAATATTTTGCAAAAAAAAAAATTTCGCCTGCAAAAGTGAATCGTGGTAATATATGTTATTCCCTCGACCCCACAATCCTCCTCTTATCCCCCAGACGACTGAGTTTCTTATTCACAGAGTGTTCGGAACTATACTATGTTCTGCAAAACTACGGACTTTCCCTTTTTTTCTCAAAATCAACTCGAACTCAGCAAGGCTCTCCCACCGGTCGAATCCGAGGCATCCGCCTGCCTCGACGCCTCGCTCGCTTGGCGAGGGGCTCTGGACTTAGAATATTTTTCGCTGGGTGGACTCGGGACTAGAACATATTTTCTCGGGGAAGCATAGCACCTCACCGTAGGTCTCACGGTACTCCGAGACGGCTCGTGAGCGGTTGACCGCCGATGTAGCTTCTCTTTTTTGAAGCGTGAGTCGGTTCTTCGAGGACATTCGATACCATGCTTTTTCGCATGTGATGGACCAATTAACTCTACTTATTGGACTTAGTTCAGTTCGGTGCATGACGTAATTTTTGACCCGGTGCGAGCAAATGTAGCTCATATGTTTTTTGTAACCACGTATTACGGCTTAAAAACCAAAGCACAATTGTTCAGAGTGCACACAATATTGCTATGCAGGATAGGATACAATTACTTCAGAATAATTTGACAACATTTTAGGCTTCCAAAGTACGTATTAAGGCATGTTTTCATATTTTACATATGCTACACATAAGCATATTTTTTACATATAGTAAAGCTACTAATAAGCTATTTCTTGCAGATAATTAATTGAAAAGCCCCTTTTGCGGTTATTTGACTTTAAACAATCAATGCGATAACTATTTGTTTCGAATAGATATTTGCAGGAAATACCAACATTCCATTCAATTTAAATTATCTAATAATAATTCTGCTTTAATTCATTACGAATTGAAAAAAAAACGCATCGCCAAGGCTGAGTATGGCAGAGTGCATAAATAAATTCAGACTCATTGTTTTAGGAGATTATAAGAATATATTCATTTACAGTTATTTGTACTTTAGGTAACATTTCCAATCAACATTTTTATAAAGTTTTAACCTCGGAAAAAGGATCTGTATTTTTTTAGATTAATTCCTGTATTTCTCTTTTTAACTCTTAACCAGCATATTAAGGTGAAATTAGTCATTCAAAAGTTACACAAAGAGAAAGATTTAAAAATTAGACAACATTCATTATCGATTCTATCATCTTTATTACTCATAAATACATTTGTTGAGATACATGCGTATTAGAAATACAGGGTTCGTCCGGAAAATAAGTGTACTGACTCCTGGGCTGGGCTCCAGGCGCGCCCAGCACCGCTCTGACGGGCTGCGATTGGAGGGGGGTATGTTGGCAAGCGACGCTGAAAAAGGCAGTCGGCTCTGAGCTGTGGTGTAGTGAGGAGCTCTGTTAACGCGAACCTCCACGCTTCGACCCACGTCACGGAACGCGATGCCGAAGTTTTTGGAGCATTTTTGGAAATCGTCTACCGAAACTGTCGGTATGATTAACCAGGCTTACGGGGAGTCAGCCATGTCCAGAAACATGATCTTTCGGTGGCACAAGATGTTCATGGAGGGCAGAAAAGAGGTCGACGACGAGTCTTCGAGAGGTTCCCGATGATGCCTTCGCGGGAGCGTTCCAGGAATGGGAACGCCGCTGGAACAAGTGTATCGACTCACAAGGGTCCTATTTTGAGGAATATTAGCTTAAGATATGTAAAAGTGTAATAAATTTTTTTTCCTGAGCTCAGTACACTTATTTTCCGGACGAACCCTGTAGCATCAGTATTCCAAGTATACTTTTTTAACCAAAACATTTTACTGAAATACCCTCATAGCCACTATCAACAAAGTTAGTGGTGGAGGAGTTTCAGTTTATTCAGAGGCCTCATTTCAGGCTGACACCCACATAAACTGCACTTCTTTAGATGCTGACGGCACGGTCCAATTTGGCACCAGCAGGTAAATATACACCTTCGTTCCTTATTTCCTTTAGTGAGGAAGCTTGCTGATCAACCTTGACTCCCATGCATGCTCCTCTTCTCACCTAGCATAAGCATCCAATGGAAGACCTGAGGGAAAACAATTTAAATGATTACGAATTTTAAGTGAATGTGGTTTTTTTCAACTACTTTTAGAATGTTTTAAGCTAAAATATCAATACTAGTGTGATCAAAAGGGCTAAAGAAATATTTACTGGTTTAAGATTGAAAGATTTAAAAGCTAAAAAATTTCAAACTTCACTTTACATCTATACATATAAGCACATTGAAATATCAGAGCTACTAAGCTTTAATTCAAATGGAAATGAACTTCATACAAATGGTATTTTAGTGACACAGATGCAATTCATCCATGACAATTTATTGAAATTATTTGAGTAACAACTGCTGCTACTTCACCCTATTTCAACATTTTCATTTGTCTAAAACCAATGGGTAGAACACCTTAAAATGAATATATCATTGATAAACAATGGTTAAGTATAGTTTGAGGAAATGAATAACTTCAGATCAGCGCTCATGAATACCATGTAAAAATTTTAATCTAAAATGCATTAATACAGGTGTATGTTTGTGCAAGTTCATCAAATGAATTTTTTTAAAGCATTCATATTTGAAAATATATTTTAATATTGTCATATGAAAGTGGAAATTATAAGATTAAGTTAAAATAAAAATGGAATCTCTTTCCTTTCAAGAAAAGGGAGATGAGGTACAATAGAGCATTAAACAAATTACATTTTACTGAATTAAATATGTTTATTTAATGGAAAATTACCTCTGTCAATAATTAAGCTCTTAACATTATTTTACAGACTTATTGATAGAATCTTAATTTTTTCTAAAGGAGATCCGACCACTGCTTAACTTCATCTTCTGACCTGCTCACCTGCCCATGTGAGCTATACTATATATCCCAAAAATGTGACCAAATATTTACCAAGGAATAAACTAGTTTTAATACCTTTTAAGAGACTTATACAGAAACCAAACTGTGTGCATCAAAGTGTGCAGTCCAGAACACATTATTAACATCAATAATCCATGCGCCAGTTTATCAAACATGTAGACCTAAAACCTTGGTATTGAATGTATAAATAATCATTTCTTGTTGAGACTGACACCAAAATCCTCTTGCAATATTGCTCGATGAATGCAAGGACCTGTGTGTTTTTGCAAAACTAGTACATAAGTATGCTGAGACTGATAGTTTCACCTAAAAGGTAAGTGTTAAAAATTTACTTTGCTGAGTAACTTTTAGTGATTAAATATATTTTTCTACCAACATTTGGTCAAAATGCATTTTATAAGAGGGAACTAGGCAAAAATTGACATATTGATAATTAATGCATCTCATAAAAGGTGGTTCTCATTGAAATATTTTTCCATGCAAAGAAAATATGAAAGAATGATAAGAGCAACTTAAACAAGACACTTTCACATTATTTAGAGTAACTTAAATTTTCATTTGCTTTCATAATGATTTATTTATCTCCTAGGGAAATTGATCAAGTTCTTGAGATAAAATGCTTTACTGTGGGTAAAAATACTTTTGTTCAACTAAGGTGAGGAATTAAAGCTATTTCTGATTTTACTGAAATTACATTAATTTGGTTTCACTTAACTCGTTTAAAAATATATTACTCACAATCTAAGTAGGGGGTCTGGTAGTCCAATGGGTAGCGTGTAGGTTTACTGCCCTGGGGACCTGGATTTAATTCCAAGTGATGCCTCTTGAGACCCTCTGCCCTTCATCCATGCTGTGGTATTTTTCAGGCATCAGATCTTCCTGGGAAACCACCATGTGGCACAAGAGAAGGAACTGGCTCCCATTGTTACCCTGTTGATTGGTGAATGTCACAAAATTTAGCTTATTACTAGGTGAGGTACATCAAAGCCAACCTACAAGTTTATTAATGTTGTTGGATAAAATGAAAGTAACCTCTTAGTCAGCATAAGTTTAGTATATACTATGGTTTAACCAAAATCCATGATACTTGAAGTCAAATTTGAAATTAAGGCGAGTAATTAGAGCTATTTCTAATTTGACTTGTCTTGGAGGCACCTGCGCTCGGCAAGTAGGGGAGCGGTTAACCGCAGGACTCCAGTTCCCTCCAGTGCAAAGCAATACGCAAAATGCGCACTTCAGAATTGAAATGGGCTAACAATTCCCTGCCCCCCTTTTCCAAAGTCCCAATTCGATTTCACTCTCTCGCGCAAAGACTCCCACTCAATAAACCCCTCTCCCGCCTAATGTTGTTGGATAACCTAAATGAAAATAACATCTCAGTCAGCATATGCACTATGGCGACACCAAAACGCATGATACTTAAAGTCAAATTTGAAAAAAATTGGTAAATCGAACTAACCAAACAATTAAACATGAGTATCCATAGTGATATCCATAGACAAATATTGATTTTTATAAATATGAAAGTGCAGGTCACCTCACAAACGCTCAAGGCATGTGGGATTAAAAAAAGTTTGATAAATTACCTCATAACCGGTTGCAAAGGTGTTGTCCCATATTAGGGTATAATGCCAAAATTAAAGAACTGAGATGAAGCAGTTCATTTCCTGGGGCTGCCTGTGGTTTGCATGTTGAGCACCCTAAATATAATAGAATTACGGTGAGGCTGGGAACCATCAAAAGTCCCAAGGAATCAGGCCAGGCCCTTCAGAATTAAACTGGAATATCTGATCCCTTTCATCACCTCACCTCCCAGAAGAAATATTTGCATACTAAATTTCCAAAATAAGATTGTGTTAAATTAGGGTCAGAGGCAATGATACCGTATCTGCGCACCATTTTTAACATTACGTTAAATAATCATCAAATCCCCGATGATTGGAGGAAGGCTTATGTAATACCAATTTTTAAGGGTGGGACCAATAGCAGTGTAGAGAACTATCGCCCGATTAGCCTAACGTCTGTAACCTGTAAACTAATGGAGAAGAAGGTCGCAAAATATCTACGTGACTTCTGGGAGGATAAGGACTGGCTATTTAAATACCAACATGGCTTTCGCAAAGGGTACTCATGCGAAACCCAACTACTTGGACTCTGCCAGGAAATATCAGACTGCTTAGACAAAGGTAAAGAAATAGATGCAGTTATACTAGACTTCTCAAAAGCCTTCGACAGGGTTCCCCATGACAGATTGTTAGATAAAATTGGAAAACTAAATATTGATAAAAGAGTACTACTATGGACGAAGGCCTTCCTACAAGATAGAACCCAGCAGGTTCGTGTTGGGCACAAAATCTCAGAAGAAACCCGCGTCACATCCGGAGTACCTCAGGGTAGCGTGCTTGGTCCTCCTCTGTTTCTTTGTTACGTGAATGACCTTGCGGAATGTGTCAATTCCAAAATACGATTGTTCGCTGATGACTGTATACTCTATAGGGAAATCAGCAGCAGCAGTGATCGCGACGTTCTGCAGGGTGACATAGATAACGTGGCTAATTGGATCAAAATCAACAAAATGGAGATAAACATTGCAAAAACTATCCACATCTCATTCTCCAAAAGGAAGGCAGGTGAGGGAAGGGTATATAAAATAATGGGAGAAACGATTGTAACAAAAGATAATTGTAAATATCTAGGGGTACACCTAAGTAAAGACTTAGGGTGGGGACTTCACACAGATTATGTGGTAGGCAAGGCCTTTAAATCGCTCCACTGGGTCATGCGGAGCCTCAAAGGAAGCACTAAATCAACTAAAGAATTGGCCTACAAAACAATTGTAAGGCCTATTGTCGAATATGCGACCACAGTATGGGATCCCTTTGAAATAGGGCATGTGAAAAAATTAGAAGCAGTGCAAAGGAAGGCTGCCAGGTACGTTTTAGGGCGACATAGGCAGACCGACAGTGTAAGTGACATGCTAGGCTCACTAGGATGGGGGTCACTAAAGAACAGACGGAAGCTGAATAGACTGTGTGCCATTTTTAAAATATTGAAAGCTGACGGAGGCTGGAAAGAACTGAACGAGAGTGTAAATAAGCCATGTTATCTCGGCAGGAATGATCACCCGCTTAAAATCAAATACATGCCCCAAAGGACAAACACCGCCAAGTTTTTGTTCCTAAATATGGGAATCAAAGAGTGGAACCAGCTGCCTGATGAACTCTTTAAGCCCTTACCCAAAAGCATTAAATCATTTAGGCGTGAATGCAAAAGGTATACATGATGGGATTGTTAAATGACTCTATTTAATGGCGACTATTTAATGACACTGTGATATGTTTTAAGAATGACTACTGTTTGTTATATCATGTCATTGCCACCCGGCTTATCGCCTAACAGCAATGTATCCCAAATAAATAAATAAAACTGATAAATTTTCTATTCATATTAATGCAAAAAATCTACATAAACTCACTTGATTTGGCAGATACTACATATTTAAGAAGTGGTATTTCAAGATCTTTTGCCAACCACCAGGAATTATGGAATGACTTTATAATTAGGTGAATATGAAATATATTTCTGAATTAAAGGAGAATGCGATGTATTTCCCACAGAACTTTCATTTGCTACATCTAACTTCGACACACAGGTGTCATCTTAAGGTGCCCAAGTAGTATGACTTCGCATTGAAACTACTTGTCGCAAATTTAAAGTTCTGTGGAAAATACATAGTAATCATTTATTCTGGGCTCTATTACAGTGTCAACGTTTACACCATTTCTAATTGCTAAGACAAAATATAAATTATTCATCATCGTACTTATAATGGTAGGGAAGTGAGTCAAAATAATTGGTAAGTTGTCTCAGCAGTGCCAGAGCAACAAATTATAAGATCTTACCCATATTTTCTCCTCTCGGCGGCAGATGGACGTTTTTTCAGGTCATTTACCTGCGATAGGCCAAAGATGAAATGGCGAGAAGAGCTTGACATGTTTCAGCCTAGGAGTGACCTCATCTGAACCATACCTGCAGAGAGAGCAATTTAAAATTAGTATTTTTTTTCAAGACTGACAAAATTAAGGAATTTGTGGCTAATTTCACCGAGCTCCAACGCGCCGGGAAAGTTTCTTTATTTTCCTTTTAAGGATTCGTGGGAAATACATTCCAGTCGCTCCCAATCCCGACGCTAGATTTGAGCGCACAGCCTCTGTGCTTGGATGGCGAGCAAGATTCTAATTAGGGTGCCACCGTCGCGTACGAAGGAATGAACTACTAAAGTCAGGCTGCATTTTTATCCACTTAACACGCGGTCGAAACTGCAGTCCCTCCAGATTTCGAATCACAAGCCAAGCGAGGGGTAGACCAGAAGGTAATCAGATTATAAATTGTGGAGCGTCTACAATAAAGTAGAATTGGACGTCGCAAATCGAAATTTCAATGCGAGTACACACAAGAATTGCAGCAGCCGTGATTGCAACCTAAGTATTGCCGAGGATCGACAATATTTGTAATTTTAGGAGAGGTGACCGAAAGCCGAGGTCATTAGCGCTATTAGGGGTGGATGAGAAAGGGTAAGATAGGAGGGAAACCTGACGTCGGCAGTGGTCCACTCCTAACGAAATGCGCCAAGAGGGCCGCAGCTTAACGTCCAAAACGACGGACGGTGTACTCACTCAAATGCTCTCCACAAAGCACCTTCATCGTAGGGATCGAGACACCACTGAAAAACACCTGCCGCCTCTGGTATTCAAACTAGGACCCTCTGGGTGGGAAACCAGTACGTCACCCACCGCACCACTCCGATCCCCAGGGATGACATTAACGGGACCATCATTAATACATACACATGACAATAACCAACAACATCTGAGCCAAGCTGAAGATCGCGTCCCTCAACCCTCTGCTCAGCGCATGTATATGCGGATGCAAGCATAAGAAAGAAAATTTCAAAATAATTTTAGTAGGCTGACTACATACGTACCAACATGCAACCGTCAATTTTGGAAAGTGGCCCTAAGATCTAGATAATCGAAACCTGACAATTAGAAACTTGATATGCTGAACACGTTTATGATGACGCGTAATCTACCTCTGTGCGTTTGCACGTGGGCTTGCATGCAATCGCCACTCACAAATGATATACAGATGTAGAGCTGCCCGTGATTTCGACCGCTTAGTCTTCTCCAAAGTAGCTCGACGATATGCCCTCGGGAGTTCCGCGAACCCAGGGAGAGCGAGGAGTCCATCCACTCCGATCCTGACTCTCAAAGCGAACTGAGGAGACCAAATGCTCCTCGGCATGGTTAAAGGAAGGCGGGGGACGGGTTTACTGAGTGGGGGTCTTCGCGCAAGAGAGAGTGAAATCGAATTGGGAATATGGAAAAGGAGGAGGAGGGAATTGTTAGCCCATTTCAATTCCGAAGTGCGCATTTCGCGTATCGCTTTGCACTGGAGCGAACTGGAGTCATGCAGTTAACCGCTCCTCTCCTCGCCGAGTGCACATACGAAGACCTCGAAGGCCTCGAAGACCACCAGCCAACAATGCAATTGCGTGCCCATCCGGAAATTCGCGCGCGTCATTAAACGAGCCATCGTCTGACCATTGAGTGAATCCAGACCTGGGTCTCGTTGTGAGTGCATGACTATATCAATACATACCGTAACACACATGTAAGTTAATGAGCCCAATGATGATGCTAATGCCTTGCGCCCTCCCCAGACTACAACCTGACGTGGTGGAAGGGCTTGTGCGTCCCGATGACCCCTAGAGCTATGCTGGCGGGAGTAATAATAATTGCTCTTGGTACGGTCTTACATGCCAGATAGGTCTAAGGTTAGGAGTCAGACGAAAGGTAGTCCACGCAGCGTCTGTTCCTCATTGAGGCGGCTGCAATGGCGTCTGACCCCAGTGGGGCGGCCAGTAAGTGATGGTGTCACGTTAGAAACACTATTGAGGAAGGCAACGGGAAACCACCTCAATTATCATTCCCAAGATTAACATGATGGACTATACATATATTTTGAGTCCTGGAAACTACGGGGCTCGGCCCAATCGGCCATGTGTCGTGCCCGGCAGCGGGGGAGGCAAGGCTTCCGTGGTCGTCATCCCACGAAACCATTGCAAGGGAAAACCAGCAACAGCAGGACAGAAGACGCAGGAGAAGAAGACCACATTAGTTAGAATAGGAACGTGGAATGTTAGGACAATGATGAGGACAGGGATATTGGAGAATGTTAAGCGAGAGATGGAAAGGGGAAATATAGATATTTTAGGTCTTTGCGAGGTGAGATAGAAGGATAGGGAGGATTACTGGAGTGATAATTATAGAATAATATACAGCGGCGGGGACGAGAGACAACGAGGGGTTGCCATAGTATTAAATGAAGAGGTAGGAAGAAGCGTAGTCAACATAGAGCAGGTAACGGATAGAATACTACTAGTGGAGATAAAAGCAGAACCGACGAACTTAGTTATTATTCAGATATACATGCCGCCGAGCAACCATAAGGAAGAAGAGGTCGATAGGATATACGATCAGTTAGAGGACATAATCGCGTGTGTTCCTGTAGGGAAACATTTGATAGTGATGGGGGATTGGAATGCGACGGTGGGCGAAGGAAGAGATGGTGATGAGGTCGGGGACTACGGTTTAGGCACGAGGAATGACCGCGGGGAGAAAGCAGTTGAGTTCTGCAGGAGACAGGGGTTAGTCATCACCAACACTTGGTTTAGACACCACAAAAGACGCAGGTATACATGGAAAATGCCAGGTGACTCAGAAAGGTATCAGCTAGATTATATCCTGGTTATACACATGTTTAGGAACAGTGTGATAAATTCGCACAGCTTCCCGGGAGCGGATGCGGACTCTAACCACAATTTAGTTGTTATGAAATGTAGCGTCCGTTTCAAAAAGATAAGGCAGGGACGGCGAGTTAGAAAATGGAATGTAGAAGCATTACATGGTTTGATAAGGAAGGAGTACAAACAGGCGGTAGAGGAAATCATGGAGGATGGTAAAGAGCTAAGTACTATCGAAGAAAAATGGGAAAGTATCAAGAAAGGGTTGTCTAAAGCCGCAAAAGACACTATTGGAACCGTTAACGCTATAAGGACTAGGAAACCATGTATCACGGATGAGATGATTACAAAGATGGATGAGCGGCAAAAATGGAAGAATGTAAATACAAGTTTAGGCAAAATGAAGTACAAAGAATTAAACAATAAATTGAGGCGGACAACAAATACAGCAAAAGAAGCATGGTGGAAGACGCAGAGCGAGGACATGGAAAGTCTGCAGAGGAAGGGTGAAATCGGTGCGCTGTACAGCAAAGTTTAATCGTTATCGGGAAGTAAGAAAGGAAGATCTATGCTAACAGTTAGAGATAAGGCGGGTAAGGTAATAGTTGACGCAAGAAAGATCCAAAAGAGATGGAAGGAGTATATAGAAGGTCTATATAGTAAAGAACTTAGACCAACAAAGCTAGACATTGAAAAAGAATATGACGTAGAGGAAGACAGCTTAGGTCCAGGCATACTAGACAATGAGATAGAAAGGGCATTAAGGGAGATGAAACTAAATAAGGCCGTGGGGGTAGATAACATTACCGTGGAACTTTTAAAATGCTTAGGAAAATGTGGGAGGAAGAGGCTATATGGGCTGATCCGTAGTATTTATGAGGAGGGAATCTGGCCGGAAGACTTTGTGAGATCAGTTTTAGTTCCTATTCCGAAAAAGGTAAAGGCCACGTCATGTGAGGACTATAGGACAATTAGTTTGATATCCCACGCAGCTAAAGTTGTTCTCAGGATCATAAACAAAAGGATAGAGAGTAGGGCAAATGATTACTTAGGGGATGATCAGTTTGGGTTTAGGAAGGGGAGAGGTACGCAAGATGCCATTACAGTAATGAGATTATTAATCGAGAGGAATATAGAACACAACCAGGAGGTATTTGCCTGTTTCGTAGATTTCGAAAAAGCGTTTGATAGAGTTAATTGGGTAAAACTAATGAGTAAATTGCAGAAAATAGGAATACATTGGAGGGAAAGGAGGCTAATCCGCAACCTGTACATGTCTCAGACTGCTCAGGTGCGGGTGGGAAACGGGGAGTCCGGATGGGCAGTGTTAGAAAGAGGTGTAAGGCAGGGTTGCCCATTATCACCGTTGCTGTTCAACCTGTATGCAGAGGAAATGATCAAAGAGGCATGGGAAGAACTCGAGGTAGGAATGAAAGTGGGCGGGAATTCGTAAAATCAGTTAGGTTTGCTGATGACCAAGCTTTAGTTTCTCAGTCAGCCAAGGGGTTGCAAGCATTGCTGAGGGAATTGCAAATTACTTGTGAAAGGTATGGAATGAGAATCAATATTAATAAAACAAAGGTTATGCGATTCTCTAGAAAGAAAAAGGCTTAGCTGAACATTAAAATAGGAGGGCAAAATCTAGAGCAGGTAGAACAGTTTACGCATCTCGGTAGTGTTTTGGACCAACACGGTCAAAGTAGTAGGGACGTAATGAGAAGAATTGCGCTAGGCAAAGAGGCTTTCACAAGGAGGAGGGAGTTGATGACAGGGACGTTGAGTAAGGATGTTAAGAAAAGACTCGTAAAAACTTCGATATGGAGCGTAGGTATGTACGCCGCGGAAACGTGGTCATTGAAGCAGGAGGATAGACGTAGATTGGAGGCTTTTGAAATGTGGGTGTGGAGAAGAATGGAGAAGTTGAAATGGACAGAGAAGAAAACAAACGAGGAAGTACTTGGTATGGTGAGCGAAGAGAGGGGTTTGTTGGGAGAAATCCTATGGAGGCAGGAAAAGTGGCTGAAGGGGGTATTGACCGACAGTGGGATGTTGAAGACTGTAATTGAGGGGAGAATGTTAGGCAAACGAGGAAAGGGAAGGAACAGGATAGGGATATTGGACGGGATCAAGGGAGGAAGAAAGTACTCAGAGATGAAGAGGGACCTGATAAAGAGTAGGATGATGGATTTTGTGTTTTGTTAGGAGTAATAAAATGTTTGTTTGGTAGTTTTGTCCATCTAAAAACCTACCTTAACCGTTAGATTACCTTAAAAAAATGCCTTGCGGCCCTGAAAATAATTTGCAAGTTCCAATTTAATTGGCGGTAAATTGCAGTAAGGAAAATTTCATCAGGAATTCGGTTAGATAAATGAGTTGGCAACTACTATTCCTCAGTAGGTAGTATGAACCTGAATGTTGCCTTAGTTTTCTTTGAGTTGATTACATAAGGGCGTGGCAACTTGTTCATAACGGGGAGGGTTGGTTGGACTGCTGGTTGCTCTTTCGCCTTTATCATTTCTGAGTGAAATAACAGTCGACTTATTTCCCTGAACCTCTCTGACGCATGACCAAAATGCTTTTGGATTCTCTTTCAAAATTTCCGCTATCCTTTTCCTTTCGAATTCCCTTAACGCTTTCCGAAATTCATTATTGGCATTCGCCCTAGATATCTAAAAATCATAAGTTATCTCCTTTTTGTCGCTAGAGATATCATCCCTAATATTTTTCATCTTGGCGTGACATCGTAATGACGTCGTAATGCCTTCCCAACATCCGCGTTGTACCGTCTAGGTTCCGTGTTATCTTTTATAAATTTACTGCGAATGAATTTGGTGACTCCTGGGCGCGTGACCTCAAGGAAGTGATTCCACGTATCCTCAGTATTTCCGTGATTACTATCTTTCTGATAACTAGCAAATTGATTCTGTAGCACTTTAAGCCATTGTAGACCCCTTCTTTAAAGAGGTAAATTTTCCTTTTAGGCTTCTTATTTGGGACCCCATGTAGCGAAAACTTATAATTTACTGCCCTGTGGTCACTAATTCCTTTTATAGTTTCTATAGTGAAGACGTTTTCGGGGATATTCGTTGCTAACAAATCAAGAATATTATCGCCCCTAGTTGGCCAAGTGACAAGTGACTTCAATGAGTTCGACTTGAAAGAATCTAACAGCGATTCGCAGATATCTTTGTCTTTACCGCCCGTTTTAAATTGAGGGTTGTATATTATATAGACATATACTATGTGCTCCGGTCAATAGATGGGACATTGAAATCTCCACCGATAATAGCTTTGCGATCATTGTGTTTTGATAAAAAACCTCGACTTGCTGATCTTAGTATTGAATTGTCTCTGTCGACTGGCGCTTTGTAAAATGTGCATACATAAATTCTTTTGAATTGAGGACTTTCAATCGAGCTCCAAACGCTTCCCAAACCATTACCCGGAAATACCTCAGCCCTGCTGACGCAAGAATTTTTAACTGCAATAAAGACATCACATCCGATTCTACTAGTTCGGTCACTTCTGTAAATGGAAAAGGATTTTGGGAAAATTTCACCGTCGACAATGTCAGAGGATAACCAGCTCTCTGTCCCAATAATTATGTCTGCGCCTGTGCTTTGTTTTCTACGACTTCGTTTTTTAAGCTTTGGCAATTTACTATCAATACAGATAATGTTTCCTTGACATTACGGTTTTTGAATTTTTAACGAGGATCGTCTTCTTATTAATATTGAATCCCTTATAAAATTTTCCGTCCGATGCTATCTGATCGATGTTTAGTGAACTATTGCTAGCACTGAACCCCACTTCATTTAAAGCTGCATACTTTGGCAAAAAAGAATTTTAAGACCAACTAATTGACCTACACTTTAAAATAAAAAAGCCCTACAGTGCTCGAATATCCTACCCGTTACACACCTGTCGGCCTCAAACGTGTAGTGGACAACAGAACGGTTCAGGGAGTTCCTACACGATTGGATCGCCGGCTGAAGGTCGACGAAGGACTCCCCGATGTGCCTGCAGAAGTGCGCAACCTCTGATTGATGCCTTCCCCTCGGCTCCAAACCAGAGGTCCACGATCAATCCTCGGGATAAGGCTGCGGGCCGTAAGAGTCATATCAACCCCTTCGGCACCACTCACCAACTTCACTTGCGAGTTCAATTCCCTGAAGGAATTCAGAATCTCTTCAGATCCACGGTCGACGGCATCGTTGACCATGACCATCGAAGCATGAGCCGCGACCCGCAGCCTGGAACGCTTCGTGCCCGCAGCCACCGCGCCGATCGTCTTCGTCAACTGGGGAACGCCATGCCGTCAGGCGCTGGCTCACGCCCTAATGGTCTCCCGCAATGGGACAATCACACGTCTGACGTTACTGCTGCCTATCACGAGAATCCCCCCTTCACACTCTGACGGTTCTAAACCGCCATTTAAATATACCTTCTTTAACATAAGCAAAATTTTCGGCCCATTCCGCCATTTCCGGACTTGAACCAGAGCTGCCGCAGTCCCCTCTCCGCCGTCTCGTCCTCATATCCTCCACCGCCGCCTTTTTCCACCCTCTCCAGAATCGGCTGGTGCTCTCCGCCGGGTCGTCCGCAACACTGCTCTCACTGGTGCTGCCCCTAGCCTCTTCTCCTTGCTCCCCCCCAGTGCCGCTCCCGCGCAACACATCTTTCTTCTTATCGCTTTCCTTTCCCCGCCGGGTCCGCCGATCCGCCCCCACGGTGAAGTCGGTGCTCGCTACTGCCTCCGCCCCCTTCAGTCCGTGGTCCACTGCCATTCCCTCTGCTTGCTGCCTGTTCCCTGCCCTATGGTCACATATCCCTTTTATAGTGTCTATAGTGAAGACGTTTTCGGGGATATTCGTTGCTAATAAATCAAGAATATTATCGCCCCTTGTTGGCCAAGTGACAAGTGACTTCAATGAGTTCGACTTGAAAGAATCTAACAGCGATTCGCAGATATCTTTGCCTTTACCGCCCGTTTTAAATTGAGGGTTGTATATTATATAGACATATAGTATACTATGTGCTCCGGTCAATAGATGGGACATTGAAATCTCCACCGATAATAGCTTCGCGATCATTGTGTTGTGATAAAAAACCTCGACTTGCTGATCTTGCTCTCACTGGTGCTGCCTCTAGCCTCTTCTCCTTGCTCCCCCTCAGTGCCGCTCCCGCGCAACACCTGTTTCTTCTTACCGCTTTCCTTTCCCCGCCGGGTCCGCCGATCCGCCCCCACGGTGAAGTCGGTGCTCGCTACTGCCTCCGCCCCCTTCAGTCCGTGGTCCACTGCCATTCCCTCTGCTTGCTGCCTGTTCCCGCTTGCCTCCGGCTCGTCCTCCTCGCCGCGCTATGCATCCCTGCTGGCCAGCCCTGAAGCCATTTCCCCTCCCGGGGGTTCCACGGTCGCCCTGCGGTCCCCACTCTCATTTCCTCGGCCCGGCTCCGCTGCCCTGGGCTCCTCACTGCATTCCATTTTTTTATCACTCGGTTTGTCTTTCAACATTTCCTCACTTCCTTCTCCCACCTCCTCCTGAATGTCCTCCGTATCCCCGGCCTCGCTATTCCCCCTCTCCACTCGATTCCCTGTGCCGGCTTCTCCTCCCTCGCCGGTGGCCGCCATTGGATTCATAAGGGTAACTAATGTCGAAATCCTTTTACCCCGCCCCCTGTTCTTTAACCCCTTCCTCCGCTTCCTACCTATTCCGTTAGCCTCTGCCGGTCCGTCACTGCATGAGTCATCTTCCTCGCTCGTCGGGGAGTGTCGCCGGGGACCCTCTCGTGGTTCTCGCCGCTTTTGCTCTTCTAAAGAATCCTCTGCCCTTTTATTCTCCACGATTGCATCAGTATCTCCATGTCTTCCTCCGGAATTGGCAACAGCGGAATTTCCTCCTCCGTGTTTGACTTCATCCGTGCAATGCATCCGCATATGCTGTGCTCGTCTTCATCATTGTGCATTTGACTCTTAGGTGCTCCTCACTCCCACACCTGAAACATGTTTGCTTTTGCCCGACGTAATGTATAACGGCTCTATACCCGACTATAGGTATATACATACAATATATATATATATATATATATATATATATATATATATATATATATATATATATATATATATATATATATATATCCCTGTTTATTAACATCTTGATTGTTCTAGTGCCCGTACTAATATTGTATAGGCCTTGTCCGATCCACTGGTTGTCCGTGTAGGAGACGACCTACCGTATTTTCCCAGCTCCATTTCTACCTCGAATCTGCGAACTTCGGGAGGGAGTGAAACCACCTTAACAAAGGTTGCCCTGCAAGAAGCCGACTCCAAGGTCGCCGTTCCACGCTTTTCGGATAATGATGGAAAGTTAATGGTCTCCCCTTTCGACCTCAAAATGTTTTCCACTAATTCTTCGTTTATTACCTTAACATAGACAATTTTCCTAGTTATTCCGAATTGTATGGCCACCAACTCTTCCTTTTTAAGCCCGAGCTCGGCACCGATGAACCGATCGACCTCTAGGGCGGTAGCACTTTTCTTTAAGTCATTAAGACTTATAATTAGCGTAGCCCTCCTATCGTAAGGCATTACTAATTTGTTACCTTAACATAAGAAAAAATAAAAATCCACGCACCTAAAGCTCTAAAAAGGGCTGAAATAAAAGAAACTTTTCTAACTAAACTTCTCTGCCCATAGAACTTGGGGAAGAAACGAGTTCCTCGTTTCCCGGCGATCGAAGCCTCTAACGCCGCGGATAGCACACACAGAACCGAAGAACAGACACGTCCTCACTCTTCGAATGCTCACACCGGGGTTAAAATAAGAAGCACTTTTCACACCAAAACACTTAGCACGCAGTTATCTGGGGAAAACGAACTCCTCGTTTCCCGGCGGTAGAAGCCTCGAACGCCGGGGAAAGCACAAGCGGATACGATTCGAATGCACAGACACGTCTTCACTCTTCGAATACTCACACCGGACCAATTTTTGTATAGCCAATAAACAACGCTCAATGCGTAAACATAATATTTCTTTATTTATATATACCCTGCGAGCTACCGCCAGGGTGTGCGGCAGGGGGTGAATACACATCAGAATAATTTTGCCACGACATGACCCCACCGCGGTCGAACATGTCATTATAATCGCCTATCGTTCGTGGAAAAAATAATGAAAATCATAAATCCATCTTTTCTGCACTTATTCTTTCTAATTTTAAATATTAAGCTAAGTAAATCCTCCGGGCCAGATGAAATATCCGCTCGTATATTTAAGGATCTAGTTTCGGGTATTGCGCCGTATCCAAAAGTAATAATAAATGGATTAATTTATTCAGCAAGGCATATGAAACGTCGACATATTAAAAAAACACTCATGGTTTACAATTAGGAAACGTTTGCACGTGAAAAAACAAGGGAATAGTTAATTGTTGAAAACGCCGAAGCACTTAAAAGTGCGACGCAGTGAAGGAAGGAACGGTACAGTGGCGGTGGTTAGACCGATGAATCTGAAGATGAAATTGGCCATAAATTAAAGAGAAAAGCATTGAGTTGTTTGAAGTACTCGCCAAAATTGTGAAATTGAAGAATGTTGAAAGCAATTGAACTGTACAAAAACGGCCAAAAGAGAAAAAAATGGATGCCAACAGCACCCGGTGTTCCCAGGCGGTCACCCATCCAAGTACTATCCGGGCCCGACGATGCTTAACTGCGGTGATCGGACGAGAACCGGTGTATTCATCGTGGTATGGTCGTTGGCCAAGAGAATGGGAGATATTTTAGAAATTTATACAAGTTTTATAATTCTTCATGCATTTTTTTCCGTTCAGATCCATCAAGTCCACTTTTAAAATACTGATTCCATTTACGCGCCGGCTCTTTCTAATTTAACATTTAAACATGCATTGGGTTTGATTGACTTCGTTATAGATACGATATGGGAGAAATGATAAGGAGGCAGGAAGCGCATATTGATCGGCAGAGTGATGTTGGATGGGATGAAGGAAGTATACAGAGATGAGGATGGTTTGTTGTAGAGTAGGATGTTGGGTTGTGTTTTATCAGGAGAAGCAAAATATTTAATAGGTCGTTGTGTCCATTCAAAGCATTTCTTAACCAATAGATTACCTAATATTAAATAAGGTCCTCTATACAATCATTAAACTTCATAAACTTGAAACTACTAAGCCCAATGGCACCTTAACCTTAATGTGTTAAACATCAGGGTAGGAGAAATATCTACGGTCAACACTCAACTCACTCCCTCCCGCAGACAGAACTGCTTACATTCCCCTAGCCAACAGCATCCTCCAGCCTATTTAAGAAATGCGAGTTGGACCAAATCCACTATTACTTAACTAATAAATTTACAAATATTTCGACTCTTGACCTGAACAATGTGAAAACAAACTTTGTTTAACAACCCATAAATTCCTGCAGAAGGCCAGCCAGCATTTGCTCACATTTAAAAAATTGAGTTTGCTAATCATTTTATGATTAAGTTCATTCTGCTATACCAACAAAACCAGTCGAGTGACTCTCCAACTGCCTTCTTCAGCACATAACGTAGTCCTGGAACTCGTCAGGGATGGGACGGATTTTTTGTATTTGTGCCATGTGCGAGAAAAGAAGGAAGGTTCCTTAGGAATTATGGAAATCTCTGAACTGATGTCAGTAAGCCACGTAGTCTTTTTTGCCTTCAGTCACTCTAGGACGATTCAACCTCATGGTCAATTGGAATGGGGCAGCCATCACAGGTGACTTGACAGCATCCCTTCTCAGTCTCCAAGCATTGCTGAGTGCATTGGAAAGTCAGTGCGATAGATATGAGATTAGAATGAATGTAAAAAAAACATAGTTGACCTGTTAAAAGTGATTGCAATATAGGATGTTGGGCCGTTTTTTAAGAGAAAAAATAGTATGTACCGAATGATAATGGCTATTTTTGTGTTTGTGGCAAGCTCTGGATGGCGTGGAGAAGGATAGAAAAGTTAGCAAGGCTACACTTGTATTGTAACAATTATCCAAAATGGGAAACTTAATGTGTAAGTTGAATAAGAGTTTTGTTACACATATTTATTAGGATAATTCATCAATGTTTTCGAGTTTATGACTCAAAGATTTGATGTGTTTCGCCTTATATCATAACTATGAGGGTAAAAAGAAACTTTACTCTTCCACAACAAAGATTTAATATTTCACGACCATGGTTTTGATGCTGCACATCATCATCAGGTGATGATGCGCAGCATCGAACCCATGGTCGTGAATTATTAAATCTTTAATGTGGAAGAGTAAGGTTTCTTTTTACCGTTATAATGAAGGAATTCCGTAAAGTTAAACCCGAAACTGTTACGTTATACCATAACCTCAAATGCATCGTCTATGCATTTAAATGCCCACGGGTTAAGAGAAATAAGAATTAGATTATAATGAGAATAGGCACAAATTTAGGAATAGGGTAATCAATGCACCATATCTCAGGAGCAGTTTTTATTTATTTAGGAAAAAAACTAACTAACAGCAACATTTATGGAATTTCCCATTCTGCAAAACAGGTCTGTTAAATCGCCAGTAAATTCTTCCATCAGGACCCCTATTAGGTCACTACTATTTAAGTAACTGAAATTATTGATCCTGGCAGGCGCCCACTTCCATCATTTGTTCCCTACCTTGGTAGCAAAGAGTGGGATGTTTGTGTTCACCTGATTCCACTGTTCAGGTGACACAACGTGGATAGGAGGAAGTGCACCTGAGACATCAACCATTCACTCCATTAAAGAAAGGACGTCGTCACTCAGTGCCAGTTATGCAAAATAATCTGCCAAAGAGTATTGAAAAATAAGGCCTGTGACTACATTATGACTTGAACTTCAATAATCTGTTCATCCGCAATTGTTGCCTTGTGAACCTTGACTGTCTTCATAAGGCTTGTCTAAAACTGTGTTCAATGAGGTTATCCCTTTTTTTATTATGGATTTCAATAGTTATCTGTTATTCTGAGTGCCTCAAAAGTATTTATAAAGCCATGTCCCAGGGTTAATTAAGTTTCTTTACTTCTATGGTATTGTTTCCGCTTATTAGGAAACGTATCTCCCGGTAGCATAACTGTCCCCATTCTGCGGACAAAATCCGTTGTGTTTGTTGTCCAGTAGGAAAACCAAAATCGCTTAGTCCTGAATCGTTTTTTTCTACTATTTTAAATCATATCTATGATAGGAATGAACTGGTATTACACCTTGAAATAACAATAAAATCGTGAGGTATTGATATGATCATTCATTTTGGTCTGCAATGCAGATCAGTAACCTTTTTGACATGGTTACTCGGGAACAAGTCAGTAAAGTTAAACCATTAAAATGTATTGAGATCAGTTCCATGAGCATTATTTAAAAATATTATTGTAAAACCCATGTATGACTGCTGTGAATACCTTATTGGTAAATGTACTGTCATTTTACCTCAGTTCAGATCCTCCCGTGAATTTGCTGATGCAATTTAACTCTTAAACTAACAGGTCACCACGAACACTCGGCCAAATTGCAAGTAAAAAATGTTCTAGTTTAGGAGATATTGTTAAGTACTTTCTGATATTTGGTGTGAAAGGACGACTCTGGTGACGAAACCCTAGAACCTAAACTGGGCAATGAGTATGGGGTCAGCGTGGGCCTGCAGGTAGAGGAATAATTGCTTTGGATTTACGCAAAATTTTGAGAAAAAAATGTTCTAGTTTAGGAGATATTGTCTCAAAAGGTTTCCCTTTTGTTATAGAAGACAACTTACCACTTGGGCCCACTAAAGTTAATTATCTTCCTAGAGGCGTTGTGTTACAATTGGAAGTGATTTCAGAGAGTATTCATGAGTATATTATGTGCACTCTAGTGAGATAAATGCAATGGTTTAGGAAATTTAATTAGCTGCTTTAAGCAAAAATATGTATATTGGAATGACTGAAAAATCCATAGTATCACTGGCCGCTAAGTAGTCGTGGGCTGGCTCTCGGTGGGCCAAGTTCAGTCAAGTAACAATTTCAAATAAACTCTATATTCTTCAAATCCCAATGGCTATTTGTTATAAGAGTGATAAAATAAACAGTCCTGACAATAGGAGATTTACAGGATACTTTTAACAGAAAGTATACATATATATATATGTATATATATATATATATATATATATATATATATATATACATATATATATATATACATATATATATATATATATATATATACACACACACATATATATATATATATATATATATATATACACACACACACACATATATATATATATATATATATATATATATATATATATATATACACATATATATATATATATATATATATACACACACACATATATATATATATATATACACACACACACATATATATATATATATATATATATATATATATATATATATATATATTACTTCTGTTAAAAAGTATCCTGTAAATCTCTTCTGTTGTTGGGATTGTTCGTTCTTTAAGCAGAGGAAGGTAGATTTGGGTTTTGGATTGGAAAAATTTTGAAATATGAGTGAGTTTCCTTTTCATTTGTGTTTCTTTATTTTTGATTGAAAATCGGACTCGCTTTTTTGTTTGAATTATTATTCACATTCGTGAGACTTTTGGACATGATATATCCATGTATATAATTCAGGCATTTTGTTAGTACAATTACAAGTATTTTGCGACCTCATCCCTTACCATTAGGTGGTGGTTATGGTGCTTATACACCCCTTAATCCTCAATACAAGGCAGAGAAATCAAATCAAGGACCCCTGAACGTCAGTTCCTGTGGGTTGGTGTGTCATTCTCTCACCTACAGATTGATATCCACAGCTCTGGAAGAACCCTCATTCCTTCATCATGGGACACCCCCACTGTTGATCTAATGATCTACTTCCCTTCCCTAAAGGTACAGTATATATTTCAGGGGTGCCAACAGTTATTGGTGGATGAACTGTAAGAGCCAAGTAATTGACTCTTGGTAGATTGTCCCCCTACTTCTTGTTCCAATTAACACCATGCATACTTGGTGACTCATCCAGCCTATACATGTACAAGCTGCGGCTGCTCAGCTGTACTTTGCAGGTGAAGGAGCCTTCATAAGGAGCAACATGCCGAGCCAAATGCTGAGGTGTATGTGATATACATACACCTCAGTCATTTGGCTTCTCATAGTCTCCTTAGATGGCTTGGCGATTTGTATTTGTTTGATACACAATAAAATACGTGGTATCAGTTGCACAAAACACAGTCAATGTGCATGGAATAAAAGCTTTACAGTGAATGTCAACACATTGTGTTCAAATGGGTACCCAAAAATAGAACTTATGTACTTCCACTTGGCAGTATATTTGAAATATTACAAATATTTGCAAACAAATAATATACAAACATTACAAAAAATTAATGCAGGTTTAAAAAAAATTCACCAAACTTCCCTTGATTTCATATTAAAAGGATTCTGTAACAGAAAATGTGTACATTACATTGCCTGCCATGTTTTGTTTAAATCTTTGTGTTGCACAGATATATTATCATCAACTCTGAAACAAATATATAACTTGCAAGAAAATGTCAACTTTTTACGCTGATTTTATAGAAAATCAATAAAATAATATACAATAATAACACAACACATACAAAACATAAATATGTAGCTTATTTGCTGTAATAGTATTCATAACATGAATTTTTGTCTTCAATTTTATTTTTCCAATCATGCATCACACTTACTTGTCTAACCAAGGGTGGAATCCAATTAGTAGGGATTACTACTCCTTTAAATGCTACTTAAACACACTGGCACATTCTTTTATATAAATATGTGTATATATATATATAATGTTGGTGTATGTAATACATGAGATACCACTTGAGTCCTTGTCCTTGGAATCCCTCAAATACTCTCTTATTTTTATAAATATTATAATTTGAAATAATTATGAGAAGTAAATTTTATATTATTAAACACATTTGAACATTATGATTCAGTGACAAAAAAAGAAACAAGCTGTAGCAGTAATGGCACTTGTGAGATAGTGACAAAAAGTAATAAAAACACATAATTAGAAATAATATATTTTTCATTGAATAAGTGCTTTAATGTTATATGAATGGAATTATGAAGTCAATTAAGACCATAACAAAGGAAATAAATTCATGGGTACCTCGACAATAATGTTTACAAATAATTAATTTGAAAAAATTAATTTAATGGTTTAATAAACAGATAAGTAAACAGTCTGCCATAATGGTCTTTAACTAAATTCATATTATGAAATGTAAATTTTTGAATTTCTGTAATTCAAACACTAAATAATTAGAAAGCTAATGGTATTAAAAACGAAATATGTAATTTCACCTCAGAAGTACTGAAGGAAACACTGTAATCACATAATTCAGGATATATCTCACTTTTACCTAGCAGACTACTTCCACTGAACAATTGATAGAAAAACTGCATTATTACATGCTGAATGGGAATAAACATAAAGTAAGATTAGAACATAATCTGTAAAAAATACCTATTTCTCCTGATTAGCAGGCATTTATTCATGAAGAAAAGAAGAGCTTAACTAAGTCCAAAGAAACTGAGGGAGATGCTGCAAAAGTAACTTTTAATGCAGTCATCCGCTAATATGCATTTCAATGAAATTTCCAAGTGTAAAAATCATTTGCCTTGTCCAGGAACCCAGTCAAGGCAAATGATTTTTACACTCAGAAATTGTTGCATTGAAGAGCTTAACTATTTGTAGGGTCCTGAAGGATAAACACATTTTATTATATATTTTTTAATTTAATGAAATGTACATTGCTGACATTACATCTTCTGGAATCCTTTCTAATGAGGTGATGATCAAGGTCTGCCTTTAAATATGTACACACATAACAGGTATTTACATCAAAATGAGCCATCTGAATTTGGAAGTTTTGTGTGATGCTTCTCATTGATGGCTCCTTTTCCTATACAAACTGGTTCTATAATTACAACAAAAATGGCCTGAATGATGAATGCAACAATTGCAGTGATTTATGATAGCTATTTGCATAAAACATCAGTGAGTTAATGAAAACTTTTCTCCTGTGACTTGATGTTTGAATTCATCTATACAATGAAATGAGGAACTATTATATTGAATATATGGCAATCTGGTAAAAAAAGTATTTTGCATAACAATTAAAAAATACCATGAAGGAATAAAAGTAAATTATACTGTGATTATTTTTTAAAAGGGCACCGTTTCACTATTACTGACTTTTCAGTTACAGTAACATAACACAGAGATAGGAAAATCATTTTGTGTTATGGGAGGCTTCATGACTTGGAGAAAAGTTGTTTTTTCCCCAAATTCTGGCATTGTAGCTTTACAACAATTATCTTTGATTTATGAAGTTGCATTAATTTCTAATCTGATTACTGGACTTGCAGCAACTAAGAGACAGTTAATTAAAACAATGACAAAGCATTGTTTTAGTTTAGTTAAGCATTGGTTTATGATGATAAGACAAGAATTTATCACAAGACTTGATGCCTTACCTATTTCTTGGGTGTAAAAGAGTAAGATACAGCAGAATTACTGACAGACATTGTTACTGTATTAGAACAAGGAATATGTATATATCAGCTTTTTTAAATCATAATTAGTATAATATCATACTTCATGATATTTCCCAATTGTCATAAAATACTGAACAGGGAAAATGGATATTTATTGCACTTAAATGAAATAGGAATGCTATCTATGTATATATAACCTTCAGCAATGATGAATATGAATCTTTACAATGATGGATGTAATGTTTCAGTCAAAATATTCTCCCTTCGACTATGATACATGCATGGTGTGTGTGTGTGTGTTTGTCAGCGGGTTATTCTGTGATAGTGCCCTTTGCCCAAGATGGAGCACATACTTGCAAACCTAATAACAGCAGCCAGTGGCTCATTAAGAAGATGGGCATACTATCAATGACCAATCAAAACAATCATTCATTAGAGTATAGCCAAAAATGTGTCCAAAAAACTACAGGGAACTTCTGCAAGCATTGCTAACAAACAGATACTGCAATTTTATCCAAAAAATGGGGATAGGGACACACAATGATGAACGTGGTATTGCTTTCTAAACTGTCAGTAACATTATTGCAATTTCAGTTAGGAGTGAGATATGTATATTGAATAGGTTTTCTCAGAAAAGGAAAGGAGGAAATAAGGTTTATACATAAACCGAGCAATTTACATGAATACCTTAGTGAGCCATGAAAAATTTCACCTGGCAAGAAATAAATGAAGAGGTCTCCAAAAAAAAAAAACACCTTCCTGCCAATTGCCATGCTCTTCCTCCAACATGTTTTTGACCCCAATTTAAAGTCAAGAATACATTGTTCAATTATTAAATATTTCATGATTTTATGCACTGTATTTTCAAGAAGCTAATTTTTTCACCACACACACACACACACACACTTTGTGGATTCACTACCACTAAAAAACTCTGTCTTCTCACTGGAAATTAAAGTGCACGCTGGCCTCGAGGCAGAAGTACTGGCCACACCATATTCACTTCATTCATTTTGAATCACCACTCCCGAGTACCACCATGCTGAAGCACCCCAGAAGAGTGAAATGATTCAAATCGCAAGGGCTTGAAGGTCCTCACCGCAGGATCACATTCTCCACGTCGTCATCTTCGGCCTCGGGGCGAGAGCCCACCTTACGCTCCCCACACCCAATAGAGAGGGCCACTGCCTTGCGGAATGGGTTCCACGGCAGCATGGTCTTCTCGCCCTCACCCCTTGCTGCCTTTGATGCCACACCCTTGGCCCTTCCACTTGCCACGCTGCCGGCCGATGATGCATTTGATGATGACGATGATTGGCTGTTGTACCTGGGCGAGGTGGGGGGAGGTGGTGTGCCAGAGGAGATGCCAGATGATGATGAGGAGGCTGAGCTGGTCGTTGAGTTAGGAGAGACTGCACCCTTTGCCACCCCGACGAGTGGCTGCTGCTGGAGCTGGAAGGACATTGGCAAGTGGGAATAGATGGCAACCAACAATGGTGGCCCCTACCTTCTGTGTTCGGGCCTCACGGCAAGAGGTCATTTCATTGGCATTCTCACTACTGATTAGCAAGATTTTCATATGGCTATGTGTAAGCCTGAATTTCCAATGACACAAAGAAAAATTAAGCTAAATAAAGGTAGTTCTGCCTAAACAAACAACTGTTCACTTACTCATGAATGGGCCATTAGGATCAGTAGAGTTGCACAGTAACTTCAGAGAGAGCAGCACATAATTAAACATGATCTGCATCAGGTAAATGTTAAAAGTTTAATGCCTTTAACTTTATCAAATATTCAGTGGAATATTGGATAAAGTTAAAACAGATAGCTAAAATAAAAAGGCTTCCCTTACATTTTAGCAAACTATTTGGTTTCCCTATGCCATATCTGTGATTCGACCATTCATTCCCTTACACATTCCAAGAAATTTCAGAAATATTAAAATTCCTGAATATGAAATTTGGAGTTCCCATGTCCAACAATTATGCAAAAAAATCATACTACTTACATCTGGCAGTACCCGTTTCCAATCCCATACCATACATACATATTTGGAAACCTACCCTTGCTAAGTAGTTGTTGCTAATGATACACAAAAATTGTACAATACTGATATGTTTATTAACTGGAAATACACTCAAATGATTGGAACATAGCCAAGGATAATTCATAATAAGCTGATTTTTAATTTCAGTGCATTATAAATTCTGGAGGAAACTGTTTATGGTAGCCTAGAATCAATTGACTATTCCTTATTGTCTTTATTTTTACTGATTCTAAGGTATTGTTTTTAGCATGCTCTTATTTATAAACTACTTTGAAACATTTTATTTTATTCACTGTGATGCAGATAGAACTGTCACACTTCGTTCAAGTTTAACATTAAGTTTCTTTAATATACATATATTCTTTGGTATGCAGCTCCTAATGAGATAACTTGTTGCCTACTAGTTAACTATGATTTGTTAGGTTCCAGATGATGGTTCTGTCTGAAGATCTAAAACTGTTTGTGTCAAATGTCGAATGCGGAAACACGAAATTTGCATGTCTAATCATATATGTGAATAATGTGATAATTAGTGATGTGCCATTAAAAATTTGTAATGTTCTTGTAATATGACTCCCCCCCCGGACTAAATTTTCAAAAGCCTCCATTCCATTATCCTACTTCAATGACCATGTTTTTGCGGCATACATCCATGCACCTCATATCAGAGTTTAACAAGCCTTTTCTCAACATCTGCACTCAAAGTCCCTGTCATCAATTTGCTCCTTCCGGTGAAACCTCTTTTGCTTAATTCAATTCTTCTCTTAATGTCCATACTACTTTGATCATTTTGGTCCAAAACACTTCCGATATACATAAACTGTTCCATCTGCTCTAGTTTTTGCCATCCGAATTTTAAGGTTCACTTAGCCTTTCTCTTTATAGAAAACTTAAGCTGCGTGGGAAATCAAACTTATTGTTCTGTAGTCTCTCATCATGTGGCCTTTACCTTTTTCAGAATAGGAACTAACACTGATCTCACAAAGTATTCTGGCCAGATTCCTGCCTCATAGATGCTATGAACTATTATAGACTCTTCCTCCCATATTTTCCTAAACCTTTAAGTAGTTCTGCAGATACTCCTAAGGACTTTTTGATTTCAACTCCCTTAATTCACTTCCTATCTCATAGTTGAGTATGATTAAACCTAAGTTATCTTCATCTACATCAATTTCTCTTTCTATGTCCTTGCTGGCCTTAGTTCTTTACCATATAGTTCCTCTATCTTGGATCTTTTCCGTTTCAGCTATTATTTTACCCGACTTATCTCTAACTGTTAACACTGATTTTCTATTCTTACTTCCCGATAGTGTTTACACCTTGCATAGCACACCAATGTCACCCTTCATCTGCAAACTTTCCATATCTTCTCATCAAGTCTTCCACCACCCTTCTTTTGGTATACTTTTTACCCATCTCAATTAATTATTTATTATTCCTTCTCACCTTACATATATAAAAATATCTATATTTCCTCTTTACATTTCTTGCTTCATGTTCTCTAATTTTCCTGTCCTCAACATTGTCCTAACATTCCAAGTTCCTATTTTAACTACTTTGGCCTTCTTCTGTGCCTTCTGCACTGCTGCTGTCGGTTTTGCTTTGCGAGGGTTATGTGAGACGATGACCCCGGAAGCCTTGCCTTTCCCACAGCTAGGCATGACATATGGCTGATTGGGCCGTTTTTCATGGTTGCCAGGAGTCATTTTCTCTATCCTGTCCATTATATAAATCTTTGGAATGATAATTGCCTTCCTCAATAGTGTTTTTAACATGACACCATCACTCACTGACCCTACTGGGCTCAATGCCTTCACTCCCAGAGGAACAGATGCTGCATGGAGGATCTTTGGTCTGGCTCCTATCCTATGACCTATTCAGCATGGGTGACCCTACCAGAGGCAACTATCATTGTTCCCCACCAGCATGGCTCTAGGGATCATCAGAATACACAAGCCCTTCCTCCACGTTAAGGTTGTAGTCTATGGGAGGGATTACATGGTGTATGTCATACATTTTAAATGCTAATATTTAAAATTCCACAGATTTAAGAAAGCTATTTGAATAGGTAGGTAATTTTTCCTTTAAATGTCTAAGGTCCAAACCTTGAGGTAGTTGCGATCCATTGGGGTGACAATGCGAAGACTCAGTTGTCGCCCAGCAGCTTTAATCAGCCTGACAACCTCTTCATGTGGTGACCATTTCACATCTTTACCACCAATGCCAACTATGAAGTCACCCTCCTTCATCCCACCAAACTATAACAAATCAGAAAGATCCAGTTTTATTTAATGCACGCAGGAGACAAAGTAAAATTGGAAGAAATGAACACTTGCTAATAGTGGCATACATTAACATCCTGGGGTTATAAATATGAAGCTTCTATGTATTCATTCTATCCTTCTTGAATCTTTTCGGGGTAATTGATTTGGAATAAACAGACTACATAAAATTCTCACGCATCCATATTTGTCCAGGAAACTCACCAACACACAAGAGTTATTTGCATAATGTACTAATGAAAAGGCAACACGCCATTTTGAGAATCCCGGAAAAAAAATATGGCTGCATAAGAATTTTTTGAAGCCTGTTTATTGCAAACCAATTAACCCAGAAGAGATTTAGGAGAGGGAAAGAACTCATTAAAGCTATTTGTGAATAAGACACAGAAAGGGTGGTGATTAATGGTGGGGAAAGATAGGGTTGTCAGGAGAAATTAAAAGGGAGTAATGGATGCACAGTAATGACAGATGAGGAGAATGCTAGACGAGAATGGAAGAAGGGATGAAGGGAGGCAGAATACATGCAAAATTGAACAAGGGTTTGTTAATTTGTAGAGTACTGCTCCATACAGAACCTACCTCAACCACTAGAATACCATTAATAATAATACCTTTTTAAGACTGGTTATTTACATTTTTGTAATTATGAGAACATTACATAGAAGGGATTAGGGATTGGAAAAAACTTGAACCAGAATTTATGTATTTTTATCAACTTTTTATAGTTATCTTTTTTGTTAATGTGGCACCTGTTGTCAAGCCACAACTGACTGGCTTCGCCGAACCAAAATGAGTATTCAACTTACGCTACTATTGTATATGATGAATTAAAAAGCTTTATATTTCAATAATACTTCAAACCCAGACATTTCAAAGGAAAATTACTTCAATACCTTCAATTTAGAATTAATGATGAATCACTTTAGTAACTTTGGAATACCATGTCTGCATGCATTTTTAAGTACAAAAAAATTACATCTTGAGCGATTCAGTGTAGATGTTCAAAGGCTTTCATAACGTACGGACACAAATTACAAATGAAATAAATAAAGATCTTCTTTACTCACGTCTGCCAAGCTCCCAGGGTCAACACCTGCAACTATGACTGGTGCATCTCCACGGACACTGAACCCAAATCCAGCATCTCCTGGGGTGCCTCCCTCACCCTCCACGCCCCCCTCCCCACCCCCTCCTTTTCTCAGCTGGACATTTCGTGGGGCAGTCCAATGGTGCTTGGCAGAGAAGATAGCCACAGGGCCTAGCTCCCTGAACAGGTCTTGGACTCTGTATTGAGCAAAATCTGGGGGCGTCAAGCTGAGCTGGAATTTGGTGGATGCTGAAAAGTAAACCAGGGAGTCGAGTTTCAGGATTCAGGTGCAACATTTTCTGAATGGATGTAATGAACCTTAAAGAACAGGAAAGAGTCTGAAGGGAAAAAGGAGAGATGTGAGAAGGGGGTGAAAAGAGGAAAAAAGGTGCTTAAGGAGTGCAGGGGATGGTGTGAAAGGATTGACATATGGGGGAGTGTGAAGGGTACAAAAGCTCTACATCCTGAGGTGTAATTGATGCCGTGTACCTAATGTTTCAAGATCATGGCAGAAATAAAATATGTACACAACTCTAGGCATATCATCAATGAAAGTAGGAGCAAATGGCAACTTTTACAATCAATCTTTAAAAAAATTATGGGCATTTGAATTACAAAAAGATCATTAACATGAAGTTATGGAGAACAAAAAGCAAACATTAAATATTAGTACAGAAAGTATCAGTGATGACAATACGTTTGTTTTATTCATAAGAGGGAATAAAAATACTGTTGAAGTACCATTTCCTAGGATATACATTCCAAATTTATTTTCAACATTGATTTAGAAGCAATCAATTTGTAATTCTCAAACTTTTGGATGTACAGTGACACTCATCTTTTACACTTTTGAGTAGATAAAGGAAAAAAGTTTAAATAGTGGGAAATAATAATTTGCAGAAAATGGAGGAAAATCACAACCTTATGTAACACAATTTTAATAAATTTATCACACAAGAAATGGGCCACTGAATCTTGACACAAATAAGTGAGCAAACAAAAGTTGACATAATTACAGTAAAAACTACTTTTGCAACAGGAACCAAATAAAGTCCTTTGAAAAACTACAAATTCACGTAATTGTACATGTTCTGTCCCAAAAATGAGTAGATTTTGATTAGATTGACACAGATAATGACTCACAGCAAACACGTGGAGGGTCTAGTATTTCACGGAAGTCATCCTCCTCCTCTGCCGCTGCATACGCATCCAGTGCCCTATCGTGGGCTGCCCTCAGGACACCACGCAGGGCATCCTTGCCACGCAATTCGCGGCACATGCGGAGTAGCCTCTCACTCTCCTCATGGAACATAATGGCTTCCCTTAAATGAGCTCGTCCTGAAATTAATAGATAAATATTCCAGCCAATTGTGTCTAAATTATCATGCCATAAGCATCATTTCATGGCTGAGGGGATTCCACCACAGATTGGTGAACTTCTGCCCTACCTTGTGAGCCTGTTTCGTTTCCTCCACTTCATCTATGATACCCCAATGGTATGAACTGAATTTTGTGAAATTTATTCGTGTGTGTGTACTGATTAACATTTAATACACAGCAATATGCACGACAAAGCCATCATCCAATTTAACACATTCAACAACAGATGCAGCAGTGAAACACTCAACACGCACCAGGATAATGCAAGACATTGGTGGACATGAAATGCAGTCATGGTCCATTTGCACTCTTTCAGAGTTCAATGTTTGTGCAGTTGCCTGTACTTGCAGTTGACCGTAAGCATGAAAGCATGTTTTGCTCTTTGGATATTGAAGCCTTGCAATATTTTCAAATGACATGGAATAACATTTGCGTCTTGATTTCCAGACCCACTAATTTCTTAACGACAAGCTCTCTCAAAACTTCCACCGCACATCAAAAAGACAAATTTCTATCAACAAACCAGTGAGAATGCTTTCTTTCACACCAGTGTAGCAGCTTTCCAATCTATATCCATGCAACAATTTCAGAGTGTAAAAATCATTTGCCTTGACTGGGATTCGAACCCAGATCCCTCAATATCCGGTCGAGTGCTTTAGCCACTTAAGCTACCGAGCCGTCCTCTTAAACTCTGAAATTTTTTGGGTTAACCCCAAAAATTTCAGAGTTTAAGAGGATGGCTCGGTAGCTTAAGTGGCTAAAGCACTCGACCGGATATTGAGGGATCTGGGTTCGAATCCCAGTCAAGGCAAATGATTTTTACACTCTGAAATTGTTGCATTAAAATGCACATTAGCGGATGACTCTGTTAAAAGTTACTGTTGCGGCATCTCCCGCAGTTTCTTTGGAATTAATCTATATCCAGTCCCAATCTGCCAATCTCTTCATTCCCTCACAACTCCTGGCACCAACATTTTCCATTACCTGCTTCCTGTAGTTAATTCTTACCCTTCCTCCATAATTCCTGTCCCATTAAACTAATTAAATTAAATATGGTCTTCAGCAAACTATCATGCCTCAGAATACATCCAATTAGTTACTTTCTTCTCCTTGTAAGCATCCTTGATTAGCAAATTGAGTAGCCTCGTGCATGATGTGGTGAAAATCGAACATAATGAATAACTGATCTGAATGGAAAAGTGCTTCAATCAGTTATTCATTATCCTTCATTAGCTTGTAATTTGTAAATCTTCACCCACTCTTTGAAGCACTTCTTCATTTGTTACTTGCCGAGCCATTTTGTCTTTAGCTTTCTTCAGTAGCTTAGAATTCCAATTTTTACTTTTACTTAGATGTCCCCATCATCCACATCAATAGAAAAACTTTCATTATATACTGGTTTAATGAATCGTTTCCTTTAGAACATGCCAGTACTACTTACTCTCCGTAGTTGTTTTTCTGATAAGTAGCATTATTCGCCATTTCTATTCCGCTTATTATTTCCTTCTTCTTAGTGATTCACTTTCACAAATATATATTTACAGGAGATAACACATTACTAAATTACTTCAATCTGTTGCATGCTAGATACTGCACATGCAAATGATCTAACAAATAGTTCAGGTTCTGCTACCCAACCATTTAAAAAATATATACCTTATAAAGTCATATTCAAGTGATTTGAAGTACTAGCATCTCTTTTTTATTAATATATATGCCTGGACAATAATATTTTAAGCACATGAATCTATGTAGTAGAAACCAAAGTAAGACGCAGTCTCATCACATCCAAGTTGAAGGAATTATGCAAAGAAACCATAATATGCATAAGTTAAGTGTAATATTTATAGGCTGTAAATAATTGGGAGGAATAAAGCAAACTTGAGCTTGTGTGACACTCCTTAGTTGGATATTTTTTAGTAAAATAAATGCTATCAACACTTGAAACTTTTATAGATTTAATGCTTGGCAAGATAATTGAGGGTAAATACGTAAAAGAAGAAAAAGGAGCCAAGAGACAATTTCAGGCATGGAATTCTTAATTCTATCTTATAAGTTTAAGAGTGAAATAGATGATGATGCATGTGATGTTATACATCTCAATATGAAACATTGCAATTTGAGTGTTCTGTCCCACATTCAAACTGTGCAGCAAAATCTTTAATTTATTCATTTTACCATCAATTTTCTAATTTTTTGTTATTGGCAGTCGTATAAATGTGTTTGTTTGGTCCAGGTATTCTTTCTGTACACCCATAAGTGATATACACCTGGTGAAAACGTTGGTAGTCAAATGTAAGCCAGTGTCTTTCCATCGGTCAGCAAACACCAAGCACCTTCCATTGAATGCACAAGAAACCAAACAATGTCGTGTATACTGCTGTGTTACACCCAACCCTCCAACAGAAAAATACACTGATAGGGAAATCTTGAACGCTCCACAAGGCGCATGGAGGAATGGAACGCACCAAGGAGTTTCCTCTCTGAGTCATCCTTGGGCACCCGTATGTCTAGCTGCGCTGACTTCCGCGATATGCCGCTGTGGATGCTCAGGATGCTGTCCGAGCTGCCCAGCTTGCCTGAGGCCCCCTGGCGCCTTGGTCTGCGCCACCTCCTACGCCCCCTCCACTCCTCTCCACCCCCATCACCCTCCTCGCCCCCACCCTCCTCGCAGCCCCCCTCCTCCACCTCCTCCAAGTGGATGTATGTCAGCACCTCTCGTGTCCGAGATGTCAGGGCACCCACTGAGGGGAGCGCCTCCAGCACCCCGAGGGCCACATGCAGGTGTGACAGGGCAGCATAGTGCTCCCGCTTGACGAGGGCCAGGGCAACCCATGAGTGGGGCACATAGTCCCGCACTGGCGGTGATGATATGCAAGCATGCACTTTGGAGTATGTCTCAGAGACCTGTGGGAGACAATAGAAAAATGATCACACTCCTAAAAGCCCATAAAGTACTCAAATTTTGTGTCACTCAACCATTCAATACATACTCTCATTTACAAGTTGCCTTTTAAGAGGCATACTAGGGTCATGCGGGATTGGTTGCTACACCTGGAGGGCACTCCTACTGAGATGGTGTGCCATCCAGGTGTAGTGACCTCAAAGGGATCACATCAATTGCTCCTTATTGATCAAAGCATTTTCACAAAGCTCACACACTACTCTTCCACCATTTGAATTGAGCTAGCACTGCAGTGTGGCAAACTCATAGAGCAAACATGCAGATCCTGAGAGAGTCACCCTCACCTGTGCTGCTTCTTGTGCCAAATCCAGGCAGAGGTCAATGTCAAGTTTCCTTTCCTTGCTCTGAAGGTCCAGCTTTTCAAAGAGACACTCTCTTGCTTGAGCCTGGGGATAAACCAAAGTATGTAAGCAAGGCAACCAGCAATGCCTATCGCCAATATATAAAGCTATCATCTCATGTGGATTAGCGAATATTATTAAGTACTACAATAAGCATCAAGTTTATCAAGCTAAAAGGAGACTACTACCTTGATCAAAAAGTTCCCGGAATAACCACCGTGTGGCGCTCCCATTGTTCCGATTTGAGTTCTGTTTTTTTTGTTAAATTGGTACATCTGTTGTTGATATTCCCTTTAAATCTTAGTGTCATAACTTGACATTTGCAAAAGTTACGTAGCCAAGAGTACATCTATCTCTGTGTGTGTTGGCGATTTTTTACAATTTCAGAAATGGATTTAAATTTGCAACAACGAACTTGTATTAAATTTTGCGTAAAAAACGGATTTAGTGGCGCACGGACGTTGGAAATGTTGGAAAAGTGTTTCGGCAACGATTCTCTAAAAAAACGGTCGTTTACCAGTGGCACGAGCGGTTCAGAAGTGGTCGTGAGTCAATCGAAGATGATGAACGCAGTGGCAGACCATCGACATCGAAAGTCGGTGAAAAAATTGATAAAGTAAAAGAAATGTTGGTCAATAACCGCAAATTAACCATCAGAGAAATAGCGGAGGACTTGAACATTGCCTATGGATCCGCCCAAGACATTGTGGTTAATGATTTGGGTTTCCGTCGTGTAGCATGCCAAAAGACCTCAATTTCATGCAAAAAAGAGACCGTGTTGACGTCGCAAAAGACATGATTTGCGAGGCTGAATCCGATCCCACATTCATCAAAAGGATCATTACTGGAGACGAGACGTGGGTTTATGAGTACGACACGCAATCCAGACATCAGGCAAGTGAATGGCGTTCACCAAATGAGCCGAGACCAAAAAAACCACGTCGTTTTCAGTCAAAAAAGAAGGCAATGCTGACGGTTTTCATGGATTACAACGGTGTAGTGCATCATGAATTTTTGCCAGAAGGCCAGACAGTAAACAAAGAGTATTATTTGGGCGTTATGAGACGTTTGCGTGAAGCAATTCGCCGAAAGAGACCAGAAATGTGGGCAGAAAACTCGTGGATTTTGCACCATGATAACGCACCGTCGCACAGTGCTATCATTATTCGTAATTTTTTGACGAAAAATGCAACAAATACCATCCAACAGCCACCGAATTCACCTGATTTGGCTCCCTGTGACTTCTTTCTGTTCAATCGAGTTAAAAAACCATTACGGAGAACGCGTTTTAGCAGCCGAGAGGAAGTAATGGAAAAATCGCAGGAAGCACTGATGGACATACCGAAAACCGACCGTAACTTTTGCAAATGTCAAGTTATGACACTAAGATTTAAAGGGAATATCAACAACAGATGTACCAATTTAACAAAAAAAACAGAACTCAAATTGGAACGATGGGAGCGCCACACGGTGGTTATTCCGGGAACTTTTTGATCAAAGTAGTATGTTCAAAAATAAAAAAATTACCCAAATTAATTTGTATTTCTATTTTTTTCTAAGACTTATTTAAATGACACACATAGCATGGGTTAGGCTTTGTTCAGTTCTGAATTCATTGCTTCGAGGAGGGTTTCAAATATTTTAAGTGAATGTCAACATTAAAAAAATTAATAATCAAGATTAATAGGAAAGCCTGTCATACACTTCTTGAACTCTAACTGGACAAAATAATTCCAAATTTTAAAAAATAATGCTTTACCCAAACTTGAAGGGTATATCTAAGAATGGCTAATCAAAGAATAGCTCACCATCATAAGTTGGACAAGCATCTGTAGGACATTTGGGCTCAGGTCCATAGAGGGGGCATTGGTAAAATGGTCGTGCAGATAACGAAATGTCCCAGCCGCTCTCAGGAAGCAGTCTACAGCCCTATCAAGACCCTTGCCATTGCCACCCCTATCTTCCCTGGCACCCAGCTGCGTCTGGAGGGCACCGGCATTGAAGAGGACGCAGGCCTTCTCAAAGGCCACCGTCCTCTGGCAAGATGGAACACCAGTCAGGGAATCATACCTGTAAATCATTGCATGGTCACTTAGAATACATGGTTTCCAGAGAAAAAACCTAAATAACTCCCCACATTAAATAATAGATAAACTGTCATTAAGTAATGCCAAAATGCACTTTCAGAGTACAGGATCTGTCCCAAATACAAGCAGTCTTTTTCAAGTCATCTTTTTCGACTCAAAACGCATTATCCACAGAGAGTTTGTGCTACAGGGAAAGATGGTGAAAAGTAGTTTTACGGGAAAGTCCTTGAAAGGCTGCAGAAAAGAATGCAAAGAATCAAGGAGGAGATCTTTCCAAACTAGAGACTGTAACACACTGTCCGTAACTGAGTACTTGGCCAAGTACAAGGTGACAAGGCTACTGCAGCAACTCTACAGCCCCGATGTGGCACAACCAGACTTCTATTTGTTCACAAGAGTAAAAAGGAGCTTGAAATGCAGTCATGGTGGAATGCTGGATATCGTAAAAGGGGCAAGTGGAGTGGAAGA
The DNA here is from genome assembly GCF_022747635.1 of Hetaerina americana. NCBI lineage: Eukaryota > Metazoa > Arthropoda > Insecta > Odonata > Calopterygidae > Hetaerina > Hetaerina americana. The sequence continues at coordinate 13,493,513 of NW_027287095.1, forward strand.
AAAGAAGACTATATAGTCCTCCATTTCGTGCCAATGAAGTCATGAAATAAAAATATTTCACAGATTATTTAAAGAGTTGGAGTGTCCACGATATTTTTAGTCTGGCATCAAACGAACTAACCCATTAATATTAACTTTAAATTCCTACATATGTAATGAAAAAACATATGAAACCATCAATTTAAACTTATATGACAACACCATGCATTTGTATTTCGTGTATCAGCCCAATCAGAGAAATATTTCTTTTCTCAGATGTAGTGATATGTAGCAAAAATTGATAAATATGAAGAATATGAAATATTGAGAATTGTAAACAAAGGAAGAAGTCACTCACCACTCAAAGTATATCCCTAAGCTCCTATCTGGTGGGAAGAACCTCCTTTCCACAAAGTAGAGTTGGTTGTAGTACTCGAAGAGCAATGAAACCCCACTGTTGTCTCTCAGGGGTGTCCGCATGGCCTAAAGAGTCAGAATTAATGATTAATATGGCCTGTAGAGGATGGAATACGATGGAATGAAGGGAGGTAGGAATTATGTGAAACTGAAAAGTGTTTATTGTAGCTTATGGTGTTAGGTTAGTCAAGACTAAGATGACTCAGACTACGTTTAGTGAGAATGTTGGGTAGGCAGGGCATAAAGAGGCAAATAACAATTTGGAGGTGCCTGAAATGACACTTGGTGGAACAGTGAGAAATAAGCAGCTACACATTCTCACTTAAGCAATAAAATAATGAAAATCAGATCAGTGGATTACCATAAAGAATCAAAAAATGGCATAATATACCCTCACTTATAAAAGGAAAAGCATACTTGTCTGATATCCATGAATTCTGATATGGCATCTTCATACAGGTTTCCATCTTCACTATAGTGCTCCAGAATAAAATCCTTCAAAGAGAAGAAAGAAAAAAAATGACAATTACTCAAATGCATGTATGAGGACAAAATCCTGGAGGGCAATCATGTTAATATTACGAGGCATGTTCAACTAGAGTGATCATAATATTAGCATTTGCATAATTTTTCAGACATAGTTGTGCAAACATTTTATGGTTTATGGTTTCCTCATTGTCTAATGGTACAAGTTTCATTGATTTTGCTTTATTATTGCATCAGCAGCAACCATTACATAGTTTGCAAAAGAAAACGGCCCCCTCAGAAAACAAACTATCAATAAGCAAATAATTCACTTGTTCATCAAAATTCCACACATTACATAGCACTGTTTGTTTATGACAAATGTCCAGTTCTTTCAATGGGCTCTTGTAACTTCTGAAGAACACACCTAATTATTTTGAGTTCTTCCGGCAGTATGGAAAACGCACATCTTTGACTGTAGTAGACAAGATGAAGGTACTTGAGAAGTTGGAAGCTGTGGTCCAAGTGACTAATATGGTTTGTGAGTTTATTATTACTAAACAGACTGCCTGATTTGGAAAAGATGGAAGGTTAAAATCAAGGTATTTGCTCTCAAGCTAACACACAATATTGCCGGGAAACCTAAGAAAACACTTCAGATTACTAGGAGATATGAACCTGGGAAGATGCCATCTATTGTGTGGTATGCTCAGTAGCAATCAAGTAGTATAGGCACTGAAATTCAAGGTGCAACACAAAATTTGCCTAACACTTACATGTACAGGTCTTCACTGCAGTAGTGGTTGGTTAGAGCAATTTAGGAGGTGACTTAATTTTTGTGATAAAAGAGTGTCAGGTAAAGTTATGAGTTCAGATAGTGATGCAATTGAACCATTTAGGATAGAATTGCAAGCACTTATGACAGAACGTGATTTAAAAGCATGGCAAATGTATAATGCAGATGCAATAGGTCTATACTGGAAAGCTTTGCCAGAAAATGTGCAACCTTTACAAAGTGAATCAAACGCTCCTTGATGAAAAATCAGAAAAAAAAGGGTCTCAATACTTTGTGCATTAGCACACAGAAGTATTAAGATGGCAGCCACAAGTTGAAGAATGTTACTGCAGGAAATTTTCGACAACCCCAAGCTCTTTGAATAAAATAATGGTATGTACTTCATAGGCATTCGCTATTGTGTGATTTAACCAAGTTAGCAAAACAGACTGGTTCCAAAGCTGTGAAAGACCAAGAGGATACTCTGGGAATTCCAAAGGATGAAGTGCAAGCACTTTTGACTTTGAGCAATGCCTTCCCATTCTGACGTTGAACATTTGCATAGCAGGGATGATAAACTTCTCTTACCCAAAACTTCATTCTTTTTCATTATTTCAGCCAATAGTTCAAGGAGTAATTATTCCTAGCTAAAAGTTTTGCAAGCAAAGTTTTTTTAATGAAATTGGAAAAGAGTTGGAGTCAATTGACGATGACTATTAAGACAGAAGTGGACAAAACAGTAATTAATATAAAAAATATAAAATATTCTGCAAAAATTATGTACTTTTTCACTAAAATAATACATTTAAAACAGAATGCTTAAGGTGGGGAGGGTAGCATCAGTTCAGTCGAATTAAAAATGAATCACTCTTTTTGACCAAATGGGAATCTGAAAACCACTCTCACAACCACAATTAAGTCACATTTAAGAGGAAAACTGAGAAGTGAAATAGAAATGCTATAAATGGCATGAATAATGACTATACAGGTATCGCAGTGAAGATGAACATGCCCCATATGTATGCTCACATTAACCATGAGCCACAGTGCCTCAACCTCAATGGAGGGAGGGAGGAGCAGGGCTGTAAGGAGAGAGAGAGAGATGCAAGTTGGCATGAATCGGGTTCGTATCTCAAAATGAGAGGTGGGGAAGGGGAGTGAGAGAGGGGGAAAAACCCCAAATGGACTCTGGTGTCCAATACTGATAGACCTCCAGCACATTTGCCAAAACCCAAGAGTGTTCTTAAGGAGAGCAAAGCTGTAACGAAGTTGTCCGAACAAAGCTGTCCGAAACAACAAATACCATACAACAATATTGATATTAAAGATGATGCCAGGGCAAGGGATACTCACCTTGAAGGGGTCCCGGAAGTCAACCTCCTTGGTCTCCTTCAGCCCAAGGGGGATCATTGGCATCACAGGCTCTGAGCTAACAGCGCACCATGCGAGGAAGATTGAACACAGACATATTAGCACACAGAGCAGAGAAGTGATGGTGATAATTAGCTATTCCATGAAACATTTTTGTAATTCATAAGACACAACTTAGTGCCCACTATATTTGATGTTGAGGAAAATCTTGATACTTTGCTAATCGAAGGCATGCATAAAATATTGAGGGGCAGTCGCCCTAGGAGTGTATGCGTACAGTGCTTGACAGGAAAGACTTGAGATCTACCACATGAAATGGGCACAGCTATTTGCTTACATTTTTATGCAAGATATTTGACACTTACGCATAGGGAAATGCGTAACATGCGGAAATCCATTTAACATTTACTGATATATCTTCTGTAAAATTTTTGTGACTTTTTTGTAAATAAAATAAACTTTTAAAAATTAATAAATTTAGTAATGATCAATAATTGACACCACTGTGTAAGAACCAATTGATTGCTCAAATTGGAATGCTGCAGTAGCAATTTCCTTTCTCATGCTCACCAAACCTATTTATTCAACATCTATGACTTGTTCGAAATCATGTCTCTACATTAGATAAAACATAAAATCCATTATGTATGCTTTCAGCATTAATAAAAAGTTTACTGTCATACTTCCTGTCATCATCTCATATTGACATGAAGCTTTGCAATGGATAAATAAATGAATCATATGGACAAAACATGCGTAATAATCTTTCATGAACCATCTTTGCATTGTTTTCTTCAATGATTTACAGACATGAGCAGACTATGTTGGTAGAAAAACTTCAATAACATGACAAATTTTCTCCAGAGAAATCCATATAATAAACAATACAAGGGAAAACTGATGCTGCAGGATCATAGTTCACTTTATGTTATTAGGTTCTTTCCTCTGAAAATGAATGCTAGTCTATATTTTCTCATCTAAGAAGTTAACACATATTACTCTCTTCTCCACCACGTCCACTAATCAACACATGTTAATTTCACACATGTTAATCTGGTATTCATTGTCATGTTAATCATTTTTACCAAAAAATATGTATATGCCTCTTTCTTTATAAGTTCCCATGCATTGTTGTGTCTGCTAATTGAACGGCTAATCGCCACTGGCTAATATCATTTTTGGACTGCATGAACACAATACTTTTCATATATATGAAGCTTCAGGTTACTAATAAAACTCTGACCCCTAAAGTAAACACTGGCCGTCAGTGAGACTCAGGCCCCCTCACTTGTAATAACAGCAGGCGGAGTCACAAAGTGTGGCATCAGTAAACTCTGCCTGTTGGAGTGACTCCACTCTCTAGTTCATAATAGCCCATTTAGAACTCTGTCTCTATTACCACTATTTCAAGTTTTGGAAATCACTGATTCATTGAAACTTCATTCTAGTTTCATATTTGTGCGACAATAATAACATAAAGTTGGACATTCATGTGATGTGGATAGTAGTTCCTCATCAATGCCTTAATCAGCAAAACTCACCTCTCACTTTGATACACCTCCACGGAACTGTTTAACTCTGCCAACTGTTCCTTGAGCAGTTGGAGGTTGGAATTCACAAAGCTCAGCTCCAGAGCAACAGTCTCACGGAGTTTCCTGTTTGTTGTGGCCCTGGAAAGGAAGGATTAATGATCATAGCGTTTAATTCTTTAAAATGATTCTGACACTCTGAACTGAATAGTTTTACTAAGACAACAAAAAGATTGCTCTCCTCCACTTTGATGCAACCAATTGTACACACTGGACTTCAAAATGAGTGACTATCGAAAAAAGTCGGAATATTTTACCATTGTTCAACTTAAATTTCCTGAGACATGGTGTTAGTAGTGGTCATCAATATCATCAAGGCAGGTAAATAAACTTAGTCAAAACTGATATCATTGAGAAGATCAACAGTCAGTGATTTCCTGTTATTCTGTTGCCACCTCTAATCCCCATAGTGCCCTTTGAAATCATTTTTTTCCAAAATAGGACTATGAGTAAGGTTCAACTTAACTAGGATTACTGCTAAAAAGAGATGTTTCAGGCGTGATATGGTGCAATATCATAGTTAATTAAAAATTGGCAATTTTCCACAAAATATAATTAGTATTTTTATAAATAATTTTTAATTAGGATTACTCAGATTTTTGGTCCATTTTTTGGTTACTTATAGATTTTTTATATTTTTATTTGTCCAGACTTTTGTTGTTTACACACAAGCATAGGACATGTCAATGTAGGCAGGCAGATGTAATATATAAATGCAAATAAAGAAACATATAAGAGTTTCCACCATCTTAGGTCTAATTCGATGGCTAGGATTACTGCATTTACATGGTGTATGAAAGAAAAACGAAAAAGATGGTTGGTTGCTATGTTCTGTTTTGCTCTAATTCCACAAAAACAGGAAGACTAGTTGGTTTTCCAGCCGACCATGTAAGTAAAACATTTGAGTAATCAACTAACAAAAGGATTGATGAAAACCTACTAGGATGGAGAGCAGGGCAAATAATAACTTTGGGGATGACCAATTTGGTTTCTGGAAGGGGAGAGGCACACGTGATGCCATTGCAATAATGAGGTCACTTAATAGAGAGGAATATAGAACACAATCAGGAAATAATTGTCAGTTTCGTAGATTTAAAAAAAGGTGTTTGAAAAGAGTGAATTGGGTGGAATTAATGAAAGTATTGCAAAAATAGGAATGGATTGGAAGGATTTGGAGACTAATACGAAACCTTTCTCTGTCTCTGACTGCTTAGGTGTGAGTGGTGGACATCTGGATGATAATTGCTAAGAAGAGAGGTGTCCATTATCACCTCTGCTTTTCAACATAAACAAATGAAAGGAATAGTAACAGAGGCATAGGAGAACTGAAGATAGGAATGAAAGGCAGTGGTGAATTCATAAAATCAGTTAGGTCTGCTGATGACCAAGCCTTAGTATGTCAGTCAGCAAAGGGGTTGCAAGCATTGTTGAGTGGTTTGAAAAGTCTCTGAAATTTTGGAATTGAAATTTTGAAATTGTTGCTTTGAAATGCATACTAGTGGATGACTCCGTTAAAAGTTACTGTTGCGGTATCTCCCGCAGTTTCTTTGGAATTTGTCTAAAGTATAAACAGCCTAAGTGTTTATAGCTGGCTTTAACCTTGTGGACTGTGGCACGTCACCCACGACTACGATTGCCTGTGATGTTGTATTTACAGTATTTTGTTACATCTTGTTCCTGTAAAGCCCCCAAAATTTCAGTTTAAGAGGACACCTCGATAGCTTAACAGGCTAAAGCACTCGACTGGACATTGAGGGATCTGGGTTCTAATCCAGGTCAAGGCAAATGATTTTAACACTCTGAAATTGTTGCATTACGATGAGATGTTGAAGGTTGTGATAGAGGGGAGAATGTTAGGCAATTGGATGGGGTATGCTAAATTGAGGGACGGTTTATTGTAGTGTCTAATGTCTTGCAGTGTTTTAGTAAGAGATACAAGGCAAATGTCACTTTACTGTTTGGCAGCTGGTGTCCAAGCAAAAATCTACCTTCACCTGAACATTACTTACCCTAATAACATCCTGACAGTTCCTTCACCACTCTTTCCAACATTTTTACTTTACTCCGTTAGTTGCTCGCCTAATTTCATGGTTTAACTCTTTGTACTTTTTTCTTCTAATTCTGTGTTTACATTCTTCCATTTCCTTCCTTCATCCATTTCCTGATCATTTTTTTCTTTTATTAATGGCTTCCTGGCCTATTTACCATTTCTATTATTTCCTTTACTGTTTACTTTATTCCTTGTTTGAGATATCTCCTCGTTTCTTCACTTTTACCAATCTCCTTATCCTCTCTCAGTATTTTATCAACAACCACCTTATACTCCTTCCTTTTTCTCATTTAAGTCTTCTATAACCTATTTTCTTATACTCCTTCCCTTCCTCATTCTTTTAAATTTAACATTCCACTTCATGAGTATTAATCTGTGGTTCACATCTGCATTTCTCCTGGGAACTATGTGAGTGGATCAGATTATTCCTAAATCTATGCATAATCAAAATATACCATATTTTCTGGAGTATACTACTACATGGGCAATAAGGCACACCCTTAAAAAAAGGTTGCGTCTTATACAGGGTTCGCCCGGAAAATAAGTGTACTGAGCTCAGGAAAAAAAATGTATTACACTTTTACATATCTTAAGCTAATATTCCTCAAAATAGGGCCCTTGTGAGTCGATACACTTGTTCCAGCGGCGTTCCCATTCCTGGAACGCTCCCGCAAAGGCATCATCGGGAACCTCTCGAAGACACGTCGTCACGGCCTCTTCGACGGCGTCCAAAGTCCCGTATCGCGTTCCTTTCAAACTCCTCTTTATCTTCGGGAACAGAAAGAAGTCCGGTGGTGCCAAGTCCGGGCTGTAGGGCGGGTGCGGCAGCGTTGCCACGCCGTGCTTGGCCAAGAAGTCCGACACGACAAGCGCGGTGTGAGACGGCGCATTGTCGTGATGCAGCCGCCAGATGTTTTTGATCGCTGGCCGGACGCGGGCGACTCGTTTTCGAAGCCTGTCGAGCACTTGGACGTAAAATGCAGCATTTACAGTTTGTCGTTCAGGTACAAATTCGTAGTGGACGACTCCCCTTTTGTCAAAAAAGACAATGAGCATCGCCTTGATCCGAGATTTGCTCATGCGAGCTTTCTTTTGACGGGGTGATGATGGGGTGTGCCACTCCGCACTTTGTCTCTTCGACTCCGGGTCGTACTCAAAGATCCACGTCTCTTCACCCGAAACAACGTTCTCTAAAAAATGTGGATTATTTTTGCAGTGATCCGCAAGTTGTGTCGCGATTTCCAAACGATTGAGTCTTTGATCATCGCTGAGCACTTTCGGCACCAACTTTGCACAAATTTTTCGCATCTGTAATTGCTCCCTAATAATCTCGTGCACTATTGTTTTTGGCACATTACACTGCTCTGCTATCATCCGAACACTAAGACGACGATCAGAGTTCAGTACATCGCGAACTTTTCGCACATTTTCGTCGGTGAGTGTCGTTGATGGGCGTCCAGGCCGTGGTTCGTCGTCGACCTCTTCTCTGCCCTCCACGAACATCTTGTGCCACCGAAAGATCATGTTTCTGGACATGGCTGACTCCCCGTAAGCCTGGTTAATCATACCGACAGTTTCGGTAGACGATTTCCAAAAATGCTCCAAAAACTTCGGCATCGCGTTCCGTGACGTGGGTCGAAGCGTGGAGGTTCGCGTTAACAGAGCTCCTCACTACACCACAGCTCAGAGCCGACTGCCTTTTTCAGCGTCGCTTGCCAACATACCCCCCTCCAATCGCAGCCCGTCAAAGCCCACACGCTGGGCGCGCCTGGAGCGGCGGGAAAAAATCAGTACACTTATTTTCCGGACGAACCCTGTATGCCCATGAAATTGCACATTTCTAAAAACAAATTTTCTAAATTTTTTATGGATATCTATAATGATTTATTATAGTAATTTTATAGTTATTTATGTCTATAAAAATGTAACCATTACATCTAGATGCCATCATTTTATCACCAATCTCAAAACCCAGAAATTTACTTTTGGAGATGCAGAATCACCAGAAGCCTATCCATCAGAAACAGTCTTCATACAACATGTCACCCTCTGGGCCAACAAGTGAGTTACTAATTCCACATTTCTCAAATGACTTTACAACTTTCTCAAATTTCACAGTATTCCATGAAGCTTTGACCCATTCACAAATCTGCAAAATATGTTCCTTCCTCCTTCCTGAAGGTGTCACTTCAAAATCAGTAGTCTGCATCCAACTGTTCCATTTCTCCTTCATGAATTCTTCAAAAAGTATGCTAATGCAACCATCTATCCATCAGAGTTGAAGCTTGCTTGTTAGGCCACCTGTAACTACAGGTATTCGAATTTTCAACAGGTTGACTTCATTTTTCACATCCTCTGTTCTGTGATTCTGAAACTGATCCCTAACAAGCGAAATAGATTCCAGGATTCCTAGATCACATATTCACTATCCAGAAGTTCATCCCCCCTTTCATCCATTCAACCCTTACAATGTGCATGTAAAAAACACAGCTGTATGCATCTTTTCCCTAGCACGAGGTTTTCCTTTTGAAAATGAAATGAGGGGGCAATTTTGTTCCATGTAAATGTTCATTCAACATATTTTGAGAATCACAATTTTTACACCTCTAGAATATACAGTCCTGTAAAAGAGCATTGAATGTCAGTGGGACCTCATCCACGTTTCCAATTGGTGAAAGTTAAACATGTTCTCATATTCTATTCAAAGTGAAGTTTTGCATTCCCCTCCTATTTCTGGTCATTTTGCAATTCCATGTCACAAGTTGCACTTCCTAGGAATTGCTTTTTGCAGGCCGTCTTCATGTCTTTGACAAGTTATTATCTTTTCAGGTAGCAAAGATCCCTCTCAGTCGCTGTTGCTGTGTTCCTTGCCACACATAATCACTCGTAGCTGGAATGCAAAATCATCATAACACACTTTGAACTGTTTGAGCAATGCTGCACCATGTAATGCCAACGTTAAAATAATTTTGATAAAATGTAAAAAAATGTGTTCCAATATTTGAAACACCCTGCTGTTAATATGCTTTAGTTGATGAATAAATTCGATTGCGATGATTGTAAATATCCATGATTGCACATGCACAACAGTCTCATATCCATGTAGCAATGGCCATTCTGGCTACTTCCTCATGCTCCCAAATTTTGAACAAAAAGTCGCCTATAAGTAACCAATTTAGCAGTTAGTGCTTTACCAAAACCCACAGAGTAACGAAAAATACAGAATTATCACCAGCGCTCAACCCAAGGCTAAAGTTGGGAGTTGTACCATTCACATCCAAATGGAATGCATGATCTCATCACCTTTTGCCTATCACCTACCATCGAATTCCACTCCCCCATCTTTATCAAGTGTTTTCTTCCAGGCACATTTGCCATCATTCCCAGTAGCTGATCATAAACACTATATCTCCCCCGCCACACGCCCTTGCGGCGGCTTGCCGGGTATTATGTAGATGTAGATCCTTCTTTCTCCCAATGACTGCACTCTGATATGCAAACCTGGAACACATCTAATCGACCAAATCTACTACAAATGTACTTTCCATTAATAATATTCTGTCTATATTTCCCCTCTCCATCTCTTGCTTGATATTTTCCAACTGACCTGTCCTCAGCATTGTCCTAACATTACAAGTCCCTGCATTCACATTGACATACCCCTTGTCTCTCTTCTTCACTGCTGCCATTCACTCGGCCGTGCAAGGATTTTGTGTGATGATAACCGAGGAGGCCTTGCATCCTCCTCTAGTGCCAGGCACAACACAATGTCCCATTCCCATAGTTGCTGGGACTTATTCTCAGACTTGTCTCCTTCATATATTCTTCGGATAAATGATCGAGGTGGTTTCTGGTGGCCTCCTTCAATGGTAATTTTAACATGACACCATCACTCAAATGGCCAGCCCACTAGGGCCAGATGCTTCTGCAGTCACCTCTTTCAGGAACAGACACAGTGTGGACTTTCTTCTGGCTCTCATCCTTCAACCTATCTGGCATGGGTGACTCTACCAGGAGTAATTATCATTGCTCTCAACACCACAGCTCTAGGGGTCATTTGAATGCACAAGCCCTTCCACCACATTAAAGTCATTCCTTTGTGATATTTTACCTTTGATTATGCTGAGTTGACAGAGGTATAAATTCAATAGACTAAATTCTTTGAAAAGCCTTGGTATTCTAATTCACAATGGCTGTAGTCTTAGTGAGTCATCCCTTACAGGATGAGGAACCCTTTCTAAACAGCTTTATATGAGTGAAACAAACATGGAATTTAAAGGACACATTCTACTCAGTTCCTCACGCTCCATGGAACCTAATCCACATTATTCCATGTCGACAACTCAGCCCCCAACACTCTCTCACACTGCAACCCCCTGGAGTAGCACCGACATCTATGCACCGTTCCCACCCCTGCCAGGCAACCCTCCACTATGGATGGCCGCTGGCAAAATTTATTACAGATATGTTTACTTTTGGTGGACATATTTCAAAACTATCATTCTTTACCATTGATAAATTGCAATAAAAAGCTGGAAATAAACATTGGCAAAATTCAACTGCATTGTTCGCTTTACAATTAAATGTGATCGCTACATAATGGTCGCAAGTTATTTTTTGGAATAATCTAAGATATCAATATTTTGAATAAGTTATACTCACGAATATCCCTTGAATTTTGCCCCTATAGTCTAATGAATGCATACCTACATAATACATTTTTAATTTATATTTGATGGCAATATACCTATCATACTTAAAATATGACATGTGCACTTAAAGCCACCCTTTGCACCCCCAAGTGAACTTTCAGTGAACTTGAAAGCCAAAATAAAAGAGTTGTTATCACAGGTTTACAGCAGACTTTAAAATTAAGCGCTCCTGCCTTATGGATTAGTAATTTGCAGCTATGAGTGCACTTCACCAACCAACAATCACTATTGTTTCATCTCTAGCAATGCACAGAGTGAAGATTTGCAGCTGATTGTAAGGTTTTTTTGTTCACGAATTTGAAAGAGTCATGAACTCTTTGTTTCTTGATTTGAAATTTTACTTTTCTAGATGGAAATTTTAGTGATAGTGACTGATAGGAAAACATTATAATTCCTAAAGAACAATGCAGAGGAGATACTTAACTGACACTGAATAATGTCAAAGAAGTATTAAGAATGCACATTACATTTCCTGGAACCCCTTTACAGGCTACCGTTTGAGAATCATATCAATGGCATATTTTTCTTTTAAAAGCTCAACATTCCCAAGTGTATTTTAATTTGTTCCACTGAAACTTGCACAGTTTAGAGAAATTACATCGTTTCTCTCGGATTGATGGCACATAGTTTACCGTTTTAAAACTTATCTGTATAGAGAACAAAGGTAATACTGACAATATCACTAAAAAATCATTCATTTAATGATACTACTGACTTTTTCAATTTATGCAATAACTGATCAGCATGTAGAGAATTTGATGATTCAGAAAAATTTCATTTTAATTGCAAGCTGCCCCAATTCCCCAAGTTTAGACACCCTTTCCAAGTCAAGCTGACGCAAAATGTTTAGGCACATTGTTTCGGTCACATGCCTCCCATAGAGCATGGCCTTTGATGCAGTCATGTCTTCATAAGCATACCCTTGGGACTAACACACTAAGGGCAGCATAAAACTCATCACACTTACTTGTATAAGTTTTCTGCACCAGCTCGTAACCTCAGCTCCTTGTTTATTTCCTGGTTCAGCTTCGATCGCTTGTTCTGGAGTTTTCCACGACATGTCGCTATTCGTGGATCCGAACCCTGCAATACACAGAAGGGAGAAAAACTGTTATGGAAGGGCAAATGATCAGAAATCAAGGAAAGGAGGAATTTGGAAAAATCATGATGGTCATTATAAACTATTTGTGGACCAAATAAATATTTTGTGACTACCAAGAAAACACATTCAAGCAACCTACTTGACATCAAGTCCCTCTTCATCTCTGAGTACTTATTTCCTCCCTTCATCCCATGCAACATCCCTATCCTGTTCCTGCCCTTTCCTTGTTTGCCTAACATTCTCCCCTCTATTACAGTCTTCAACATCCCACTACCGATCAAAATGCCCTTCATCCATTTTTCCTACCTCCTTTGGCAACCAACCCTCCAACAACCTGTCTCCTTGCCCATTATACCTAGTACTTCCTTATTGCACTCTATATTCCTCTTGATTAGAGATCTCATTACTGCAATGTCATCGTGCGTGCCTCTCCCCTTTCTAAGCCCAAACTGATCATTCCCAAAGTAATCATTTGCCTTGCCCTCAATCCTTGTGTTGATGATCCTGAGAACCTCTTTAGCTGCATGGGTTATCAAACTTATTGTTCTATATTCCTCACATGATGTAGTTGCCAGGCCTCATATTTTCTATATTATCCATCACTATATTCTCAGGAATAATAATTTATGTGGTTCCCCGTTGCCTTCCTCAATAGTGTTTTTAATGTGACACCATCCATCACTAAATGGCCGCCCCACTGGGGTCAGATGCCTTTGCAGCTACCTCACTGAGGAACAGATGCTGCCTGGACTACTTTTCGTCGGGCTCCTAACCGTCGACCTATCTGGCATGGGTGACCATACCAGGAGCAATTATCATTGCTCCCGCCAGCAAAGCTCTAGGGGCCATCGGAATGCACAAGCCCTTCCACCACATCATGGTTGTAGTCCATGTGAGGGTATTTGAGGAGATGAGGAGCAAAATACACTCTGGAAATTGCATTGTACAATCACCATACAAAATGGTACATATTAATTGTTAAAATTAGGAGTTATCCCAGATGGTCCCAGAAAATGAAAAAATCTGACTATATATCAACTTATACTGTGCAGTACATTGCATATAACACATTTTTCTATAACTTAGGTGATCTCTCTCATGATAGCTACTAATTGAAAGAAGATAAAATGCACAATAGAAAAATTCTAAGAAATTTCACCTGACTGCTGTTTCTTGCACCTATAGCTCAGACCCAAGAACTAATGCCACTAAATTTCCTGAGAATTGCTGACTTGGCAAGGAAAAAATTTTAAATGGTAGCACAAATGTTAACATTTCATTTTCATAATATGTAACCAGGAAGTATTTCTACAAGCTACAAGATGAATGATGGCTGGAGGCAATGGTCACTCTTGCCACAAAGAGTATACAATTGGCGGAGGGTCTTCACGGCTAACTGGCAGAGAAGGTGAATCACCAGCGCCACCCCTGAGCCCCCAGCACTACCCCTGAGGTCCCACCTTCTGGGCACCACACCGTCTCAACCTCCAGGCTCTCTGGGGTCATTTATTGTCTGCCATGGGCGAACAACATGTGCTCAACCACCTCAGATGATTCAGCAATCTCACAGTAATTTTATGATAAAATGTAATAAGTAAATAAAGTTCTATTATTTTCAAATATGAACTCAACATAAATAATTAGCAGAAAAACCCAATCCCATTTCTCTATTTACAGAGAAATTCCTTCTACTCCTATTGATTCAGTCATATGAATTGCATGACCATGGTATGCAGCTATGCTGCCTTGTAATATCACATTACAGGACAATATGGCTTTAGGGTGTTTTCAGTTAATTTTTATAAAAACGGCAACCTAAGTATTCAATCCGAAGGTTGGTTAGGTAAGTGCCAGTAGAGTTCACTCAGTACTAAGCCTAACGATGTGCGAAATTCACTCATCAGGGTAGGTAGGCCAGTTTCTTTCCCCCTGCCACATGTGGTTTACCAGGAAGACCTGGAGCCCGAAAATCACACAGCTTGGGAGAAGACGAGGGTGCCCAGAGGCGTCCCCAGGAATCGAACCCTGACCTTCCAGCAATAGCCCAGCCCTTTACCCAATGGACTACTACGCATATTATTAATGAATAATTTCCGCAAAAAAATTAACTGAAATTACAATTCGCTATCAGACAGAAGTGACAATCGCCATGCACGAACATCCCAGTGGAGCAAGGGCCGCTTCCGGCAGCGGGGGCGAGGCCAGGAAGGTGACGGGACTTAGCACAGGGGCGTGAGACCTTTCCGAAGTTCGTCGATAGACCCTCATGAGAACGACATGGCGGGTGGTATAGGGCAGAGCGCTCGGGGACGAAGAAATAGGGCCACCGCTTTGTTTCAGCGGGAAAAGGAACACTCTCCGGCCAGACAAACACGCACCGCACAGGTTGTTGTTTATGGAGTTACGTTCGCTTGGGATGAAAGTGAGCGCCACGCCACTTGTGGGAGATGGGAGCGTCGCAGAAACAATGGAAGGTCGCCACGACTGCGAGGGGCGGAGGGAGGATGGGGCGAGAAGAAACGAGGGTATCTTAGGCACATGAACTGAGACATTTCCACTGGAAGCAGTTCCACCAATAGAAGAGGGCAGCTCCAGCATATGTGTACGGTTCTCAGGGTCAGAAGCTTCATCTACGCAGTCCGCTCTCTTAACAGGGACAACCTAACCTCCGATTCCAATTCATTTAAACTCCAAATATCATATTATTCTCGAGTATAACTTTCCGTGAATTTTCACTTCTGACACCATGTTGGGTTCATTATATCCACCAACGATACTTAATCGAACCTCAGTTCAGAGTGTTCAAAGTATCAAACATCAGGTGTAATAATAATCACTGACAATCACCAACCACAGCACGTAATTAAAACAAGAGACCTTATGCAGTGGTGAGCGTGAAATCTGAAGTCGCCCAAATGCATCGGTAATGGGAGAAATATGCTGTTATGGCGTCTAAAAGCGATCTTAATGGATTAGGAGGGGCAATTGTCAAACCTACAATGTTGTCTAACCATTTACAATGCAGCCTAAAGTCCTTTAATCTTCATATTGGAGGAAGATGTTCGTGCGACAAAGTAATGAACGACCTTCCGAAACGAACGAACGGCCTCCGCATTGGGAGTGCCATTTAAATGGGCAACGGCGTGGGATGAACGAGAAACCTCGAGCATTTTCGACGTATTCAAAGAGGGAAAACAGCAAACCTACTTAGCCACTTCTCGAAGCTATCGATGACGATACCATATTCAATATTTCCTTGACGTTGTCGAAGATGCCAAGAAAAACTCTATGTACCAGCCCGCTGCCGCGCCTTCCGCACAGTTGGTCGAAACAACTGAAATTGGTGGAATCCGAGTGATGCAAAGGAGTGGGCGAGGATGTGAGAGGTTCTTCCCAAACGCCTCCCCGCGATGAATGGATCGAGCTACCGCACCCTTTTTATCGTCACTTCCGGGTTCGAAGCGCGCGGGGATTTGAATGCGCGATGTGAACAAAACACGGTGAGCCGGGACGTGGTGGCTTCAAAGAGACAGGCGGAACCAAAATACCTCTCAATGACTTGAGATGTCGCAGATATTTTGGTTCCGCCTATGAAGTTCCATCGCAGTCTGGCGACAAATACCGTTTCCATTCGAAAATCAAATCATTCAATCGACACTAATTTTATTTTTGTGGACGGAATGTTTTCTTGCAGTCGGTACGAGGAATGCGTTCTGATTTAACGGTTTTCTCGCGATTAAAAATAATTTCAACACCTTTGAAGCATTTTGTAGATATGGAAATCATCAGCTTAGGGCAGTTCGAAGGCCACATATTCCCGATGTCCACCTGAATTCAAAGGTCGCGATAAATCACCTCGAAGCTAATTACATAAAGGTTCATTGACACGAGAGTCCATGCGCCCACATCGCCGTTGCAACACCCCCTGACCATGCCACCACGCCAATCTACCATCAAATTGCACAGCTCGCAACCCGTGAGAGCCGAACAAAGCGTCCGACGCGCACCACTCTGAAAATCCTCCCACGGGCGGGCACCCCTCCGGCCGACCTCACAATAGACACTCACCCCAGCGACGAAGACACCCATGGGTGCGATTCGAAGCGACCTCACGAAAAAACTAAATGCGGGTGCGATTACCATCGCGTGTGCCTCTCGCCCTTCCATTCTCCAGTTCACAGCCGAAAAAAATCTGAATAGATCACATGGAACCCCCTTCAATGCGAACTCATAATCGCCGGCGACTCGAAAGTTAAAAGAAAAGGACAGGGAAAGTTTCTCTGTCGGCACAAATCACAGGCGGTCATCATAAACCGAGCACTTCCCAAGCCGTGATTCCCAGTTCCCGAGCTCTCGTATTCGCAACTCCTCAGGAGAATTTAAACGGAGTGATCAACATTTTACACGACCCATTTCAATTTTATAAACGGAGAATCCTGACGAAAGGAAAGTTTTGGACGGACCATGGAAATTTATCCAAAGATTCGCGGGCGACTGAAGCCCTTCAGTGGAACAGAAACGTCATCGTCACCATCGGTAATCAACATACTCATAAATGGCAGGTTTTGGGCAGTCTCTAACAGAAGATCTATCACGTATTTAAATCCTCCTCTCTTCCCCCCACAAACACCGCACATTATGTACTTTCTACTCCACCCTCTCATAATGCCATGCGGAGATACGTAACTAACAAGGGGGGTGACAGCAGTCACCCTCATTGACATCGTTCTTACGGGAAATAATTGCTTTGATGGCCATCCCACTGAGGTAGCTGTTTACTCGCCGATGCTATAAATATTAGGCTAAAACGATAAGACTTCTCTGCGAATGTCCAGACCGAACGACCGCTTACAGTTGAAGATCTGACCGGCAAAACGTTCGATTTTTATGACAGTACGGCTGCCTGTACGGTTTCAATCACTCATCTAGGCTGATCAGACGGGAAAACTCTGTCCTTTGAAAAAATACGGCATAATTGTATGCAGGCCTTGGTATCGCAGGATTACTGATGTACTCGTACATCAGTTTATTACTTTAAAAACAGTGTCACGCACTACGATTCAAAGAAAAATAGCCAGCGTAAATTTTGTTCTGCTAAATTAGGAAATTAGCAGGAAATTCAGGATAACAAACTAATTGGTTAGTTATCGAGCACGACTCACCGAGCAGCCATTGAGTCGCCGGCGCTTCTTCATACAACTGCTGCTTCAGTTGTAACATTTGGAATGTTGGACAGGACTAAGGGTGAAAATATCGTCCAAACTTTCATCAAACAAATAGTTGAAAGATCACCCGACGGATGAATACCAGCGGTAGGTCCAAGCCTCTGGTTTCGAGCGAACAAATACTGTGAGCTTACATGGGCAGAGTGCTAGTGAAGAGTGATGACATCCGAGCCTGGAGGAAAACAAACACACTCTTCCCTTAGGTAGTAGCGAGACTCATTGAAATGGGTTATTTATTAAATGATTAACAAAAGCTTTAAATGGGAACAGAGCTCTGTATCTGGTTATGAGGGACAGTGGTTGAACAATGCCATGGCGATGGGAAAAAGGCGAGAATGCTCTAATTGGTTATAGAGTCTTAGAGTCTAACTTCTACATTAATTCTGCAGGAAAGGAAATACATGCCTTTGGCTAGACATGGAGGCAGGTAGGCAATGTGAAGAACGGAAGGAGCAATTATCGAAGGGCAAACAAGCGTTTATGTCGAGGAGACGTACTGAGAGTTCTAAAAATACATGTACGAGAAAAATGGTTTGGAAAAGTCCAAAACGTAACCTCTTCTCGGTAGAACACCCGTAGCGATGATCAATAAGGAAACTGCCAAATATAAATCGCGTCCGCGTAAAATGCATTTCGAAAGAACTAATTCTTGAAGGAGCGGGGTTCCCCTGTAGGTGCCCCTTTCCAAGCAGGAGAGAAGCCGACGAGAGGCCGAGAGACATCCCCACTCTTTGAACCGGAGTCATGCATCGGAGGGCCTCCGAGGGAAGGGCAGCCGAGAGAGACAAGAGCATTAGCTGGACGCCTATGACCGGAAATTTGCTTTCGACAATTATGGAGGGATATAACGTCCATTGTTGCCGCATTTCTACCACAGAATTCAGTTTAGTCCTCGAGGCAGGGGTCGCGAACCAATTGAACTTCATAGGCAATTTTGTGAAGTGTACGGAGATAGAATAATGAGTGAAGGCGGAGTGAGGTAGCAGTCTGTCTAGCCTTCTAACAAGATGAACTGACGGGGTAAATCAACGAAAAAAATCATTAAAATCGCCGATTTACGATTGCGGATCTCTCACTAGACGTGGCTTGCGACACATCGCTTTGACAGTGACGCAGAATTGCATGCTGGTGTAAACAAGTGGACTAGGAAGACAAATAGCTTAAGAATGTGCCTATCAAATGTATATAATAAAACTTTGTCTTGTCCCTACGTTCATATTTTACTTCAAAACGTCAAAAGGTACTTTCTGGACAGCTTTCATAGATGGAAAAATTCCAGAAGAGACGCGCTGGTGATATTTTAGTGCGTTAAAGCTGATACCTAGGTAAGTAGCTCCAGTCGCTTTGAAAGGAGAAAAGAATGGTAGGAATGGGGGGAGGAGGATGTGGAGGGGGGGAGGTGTGGCGGGAGGAGGGGAAGGCGGAATCTTCAGTCAAGCGTTTGGAATGCGAGAGATGAGGACGAGAGGAGCAACCTGACGGAGCCAAGAGGAATATTGAGGTCACTAATTTCTTTCGCCGAGTCACTCAAAGATATTTTTGATTTTGTTCACTAAGACACAATGCGCTATCAACAATTTAAGCTGATTTTCTTCTTCTTAGGCGCCAACCATAAATTACGTCATTCACTACGGGTGGGGCGGGTGGTTAATGACGGAAAAATAAACCATCATTACCTCATTTATGGATGACACTATAACCGTACCAAAACCATCGCATAGCAAGTAGTTCACCACGGATTCCAATCGTGGTGAACGAATAACTATCGCGATGAATGTTCTATGCTTATGAACCCCACCTCCTCGTACATTTCGCTGCAGGAATGGGAGGGGCCCATGGCGTGGAGTAATCCAAATCAGAAGATAATCGCATTGCAGTGTGGATGCTCGAGATGTCTACGGGAATAAAACATGGAGTGTCACACTCCACACAAAATTTAACAGCGAGCAACCGGGGACGACTAAGCACTTTTTCGTCTTGCTACTTCGTGCTTTGAACTTCGGCGTGACGCTTCGGACATGATGTTTCGGGTGAGATGTGGCTGAGGGTTTCAAATATGCTCAGAGTTACGATGGCTTCGTGCCACCGTCAGCGACAGAACTTGTTTGATCTCACTACTCGTCCTATAGCTCCCGGCGTCATTCATTTTCAGCTAAAAAGGATGGCTACACCATTTTCTTTAAAGTTACTCAAAAGGGACGAAACGAATTTTGAGATTGAATTTTATTGCCCGAGGCACACATTCACTTCATTTCTAAATTCTCAGAACATAGGATACTTGTATACGATATTCTGAGCAGGAAATGAGGGCTTAATTCCGAAAAATTACAAAACTCAAAATTATTTTAGAATTAGATTACTCGAATATTTAAAATGTGCACAGCGTGAATAAGATGTCGTCATAGCTTTCAAAAGCGATTTCCTTTGGCGCTCACCTCGGCAAGTGAAACAATTACAGAGAGGCGGAATGAAAGGGGAGAGGGCATGAACGAAATAACCGCCCTCTCCCTGCCCCCTTTCCCGAATGTGGCCAAACCCCCATGCGAATATTTCGCACGGGATCCGCTCATCAAAGTCCTCTCACTTCGGTGCCTCAGTTGCCATGGGAACGCATTGATAATTGGCCCGCGCGGCACCACTTCCGGCCACCAGTGATGTCAGCGCAACTTCCGCCGAGCACACTCGGTGGGGACGAGGCGGGGTCTCCCGTCGCGACGGGGGGCCCCGGTCGCGACTTGGTTCGACTCCGGCAGCGAGAAAAGGAGGCCTGGGGTGAATGATAAATGTAAAATTAACGAACAGTATAAGAACAATACCTATGATGGAAAAAGTAAAATTGCAATAAAAATCGACGAAATACGTATCATGCATCATCCCAATAAAACGTTTATTAGAGCCGCCTGAACGACCGCAACGATTAAATTGTGCTATTAATTATTTTTCCATTCTGGAACATTCAATTGGGTATTATCAAGCGCCCGCATGATTATAAGATGGAGTCAAATGTGTAACAATGCAGATATTATAAGACACGAGAATCACCTCGCTAATTCCGTTTTTTACAAATAAAATTCAAGACAAGATAAAATGAAACTGTACAGACACTCAGCCGAACGGTGAATAAAAACGTTTGAAAATCAAGTAATTTGTAATTTTTTCTGACTTGGATTGAAATGATATATGTAGTTTAACATTCCGTCCGGTGTATTGGCGTGGTAACTCACTAAACGAACATTGTCAAATTCCAAGTCAGATGTTGATCATATTTCATAACTGCTCTTATTCTCTAGTGCATAGTATATTTTAATGAAGTCCATAACTGCTTTGTCCCTTCTAATGATCTGAACTGTTAAACAGACTGATAAGACGAAAACATATTTCCGTGTTACCTGATATAAACTATTTGGATAAACTACTGGTAAAATTTGGAAGGTTCTACACTTACTTATCCAATTGCCAAGACTTTTGCTCATCTTCAACCACGGGAAAAAGATGAGTGTAACTCAACCTCTGACTCCTTTATGCCATCGGAAACGAAAAGAATTTTTAATCCCAATACGTTAGATGTATTTTTAATCTTGAACTGTTCCTAATTATCACTTCTCTGTAATGGGTTAACATGGCACCAATGGCAATAGTTGTTTTAAAAATAGCGTGAATTATTATCTTCTACTCACTTTAAAAATAAATTAGTGATTGAAGACACTAATTATAAAATATATGAATATTTTCCTGGTCAGTTTTTGCATTTTTGACAGGTTGCTTCACACAAATCGGTCCATTTTGGAGTAAAACGTGCAAGAAAAGCTATCACAAAAGTCAGCACCGACAAGTCTCCACGATTCGCCGTGTTGAGATTCGCAAGGTAGAGATGTGTGACCAAATTCGAGGGACCTTTAGAGACTAGGGGCTTTGCCCCAGACAGAGGGGACAAACTCATCTATAAAAATCATAAGATGTCGGGATAAGTTTCGAAAATATTCATAATTTGGTTAGCTAGTACTCCGCGAGTCAAGAAGTCATGGAAAGCAAGCAAGAGAGTGGTGTGGCGGAGGGGAAATCACTACGAAGACCCGAATGTCGCTGAGGGAGCAATCATGCTAGTCAACGGCCTTGGCCCAAACGAAGCCACGACTCCGGGGAAGCAAACCAGCCGATGTCAGAAGACGGCGATTGGGATGCGTCGGAGGAGTGCCCTGCCGCGTGGAACTGGAGCGGCGAAAGCGAATCCGCCCCAAGTGCCCAGGCGGGTGCGAGCGGCACCACTTGCGAGGGCGGTACTCAGAGAAAGCAAAATCGGTCGCCGAGGAGAGTCGAGGATGGGGGGGGGGAGGAGAGTGTACCAATGAGGACGACGGCATTCTCGCCTGATGGCCAGGAGAGACGAGATTTATCGACGGCAGGAAGTACGGCGGTCACCCGCATGAGAGAGGCTTTCAAAGCGCGATAGACACGTCGAAGTTGAGTGGTTATTTATCGATGTTTTTTCGATTCGGATGCCCAAAATATTTGACTTAGTGCCTAGACATCGAGAGATACAGCGACACGAGTTGTCGTTCGGAGCGATTTGGTTGAAATCGTTTTTTTTCCATTAATAGGCCGCGGGGATATTAGATGGAGGCATCCACTGCCTCGATGTCATGAGTCGAACTCGGTCATATGATCGACATTGAGCTCAAATACAGGAGAGGGCGGTTTATAGCATTACGAAAATTTGACATATCAAGTCTCCTGCAAAAGTCAACTCCAGCGTCCGCACTCAGACTTGGCCGGACCCAATAAAGCGATTTTGAATGTCTCAGCACCTCAGAGCAGCACTTATTGTCACAACCACTTGCACTAATTACACGAAAGAATTCTTTGGCTCCATCCGCCTTCCACTTCGTGCCGAGGAAAATACGTATTCAATTCCTCCCCATTCCCGCATCTAACTCACCGAAAGGTCTCCCTTCTATGCCTTAAACAGCCTACTTCCTTTCCAAATATCCTCCCCTATTCGTCCCGCCTTCTCGGAATTTCGATTTAAGGCTACATCAATTTCAAAAATGCGTTTGCATTCGTTCATTGATTTCACCCAATGTACGTATGTATTTCTCGAGTCGTATCGTATAAGCGGTAAACCTTCAGAACACGTCGACCACGCGTCTTCGCTTCGATGGCCCGCAGTGACCCCGTGGCTAACGGGCGGCCTCTCGAGTGTGGTCGCGCGTGCAGCAGCAGCAGTGGCCTGCACTCGAGTGCAGGCCGCTGCTGCTGCAGATGTCCCTCCCGACCCGGCGGGAACGAAAACTCGAGCGGTGCAGCGTGAGCCTTCGCCACAACGACGCGGAGCAAGAGAGAGGATCTGTCAACAAAGTGCATGTAAAAGTGGAATGTTCAGATTGTACCCAGACGAAGACATAACTGCAAGAGTGAGGTGACAACGATAAGTTCAATGCACCCGGAGTGTGTTGTGCTTAACCTTTCTCTCTTCTCGTTCCAGTTCGTGGACTCCGCGAGGGGCCATTGGGGATGTGAATTCTGCAGCCTGGGGGACAGCGAAGCGGGTCAGTTTTCACTTGGCCACCCTTCCTCCTCGGTCCAGTCAAACAAATCCGCAGCATCCGACAACAAATAACAGAGGATTAGCCCAAAACATACATCGGCTGGTTTGCTCACAAAAATACCCGGTCGGCTCTACGCCGACCATTTTGTATCGCTGGATAACGTCAGATTGACCGTGACGAGGTGCCTGAACAAGGTTCCCGTCGACGCCTAACAGAAAGCGTACCGCGACTGGCAAAGGCGATAACGTCGGTGGGTCGAAACAAAAGGGTATTATTTTGAAGAATTTTAATAATTCGTGCTTTGATATGCTTTACATATTTTTTCCAGATTCAGTCGACTAAATTTTGAGATACATCCTGTATTTGTGACTTATTTATGAAAACATTTAAAATCTTGTAACTGCTATTTTTGGACACTTTTTATTGATCAATAACGTATTTATACTTTCAATTTATATAATTTTTACTCGCGATATGCATGACGTATCAAATTTAATCTCGGCTAGTAATTTTCCAATGCATTTTACCTCAAATATTTCATTTCCATTCAAGAAATACGAATATTGGTCATACTTTTCTAACAACTGCTTGTACTTCCACTCCCCCTTCTCACTTTGTACCCACTCGTATTTCACTCCAGGGGTCTAATCCCAGAGTTTGTCCAGATGACCGCTTTTATACAGCGTACAGAGATACGAACAAGGGTGCGGGAGGCGAAGGATCACAGGCCCCGCCTCTTTTACCCCAGTCCCCACAAGAGCCCTTCACGCTAACCGACATTGCACGCCGAGAAAGTCGAACTTGTTGCGTCACGCGCACGCATGATAAGGAAACTCCAGCACGAGCGGCGCGTGCGCTCCTGTATGGTCAGGGAAAACTAAGTGACCTGGAAGAGAGCAACTGCCCTTAATTAACGCGAAAGCAACTACGACTGAGTATAAACACTTCTGCTGTGTTCAGCGCTCAAGGTGCAACACTTTTTTTTTCGTCTAACTGTTCAATATTCCTCGCATTTAGTCATCGACTCTTCACAAATTCGCGTCGAATCCATACCCCTGAACGACCTCACTGCTCACTGGATTTTAGAATGCCCTGCAAAGTATTTCGGAAGGGAATTAATGCGTCAATTTACCATATGAAAACTTTTATTGTTCCTTTCTTGCGCGCTTTTGAATATGTATGTCATTTTTAATTGGATTGGAAGCCCAAACATGGATGGATTAAATGTGTCCACTTGGTGTTCAAGTATAACGCCGTGCGAGCTATTTCAACGGTTCCCCACCTTTCCTCCTGAAGAATTTCTGAGGCGAGAGAGTTGACACTTGTGTTCCCCCTCGGCGTATTCTTCCTGTCGACGCGATAACTCGTCACCTAGTAAGTCCACGCCCTGATTCCATGGTCTGTGGCATGTATGGGTGGGTCCGTCTGGTCCACTCGGCGCGATGGGCCCAAGGCGAGCTTGCATCTCGATGTTCGTCTTCGCCGCAGCAGGCCTTCTTTCAACTGTCGCGCACCCACCAACGCACATCCAGCACCACCGCACCACGCCTCCCTCGCACTCAATGGATGACGAATATCGATGGCAAAGCAACAGCAGCGGCGGCGGAAATGAAGGATTGCGCTCCGCTATTGTACGCCCAACGACTCAGTCGTTTTTTTTAAGTATCGAAAACGCACCCTTCTCTAGTGTCATCCGTGCAACCCCTGTGCACTGTCCGGGGCAGCCACCAATGCCTCGCATTCATAAAAAGTGCCCTTTGAAACTGCAAAATTCTAAGATCAAGTGTAGAACAGATAGATTTAAGATGTCATATTTTCCACGAACAACTGCGGTAGGGGTCAAAATATTCGGGTCAAAATTAGTCTAATGTGTAGTCACCCCATGCAGCACGCCCTAGCGGTAGCGTTCAGGGTAATAAAAAATACAAATTACAAATACAATAACAAAACCTCATGCATAAATATTTAAGCAAAGAAAAAACGCCGAATCGCAATTCACCGAAACTCTATGGAATCACTCGCTACTACCGGCCGTCATGAGGATATTATGAAATATGGGATTACGTTCTTAATGGCACTCAGCTAGTTTCTCGGGTTTTCATCGCGCTTTTGGGCTTCGATAGGTACCAGTTTCCCTGTTTCCGCCAACATTCAAGATAATGTCTTCAGATCGAAGTCAGATTGGCGCAATTTTCACAGTATTTATAAAGGTCATTCCGTCTCTTCGCTGCCCTCTCGGTTCGATTATCCCGAGAAGCAAGCTCATCGAGTCACGCACTGGAAACCTTCGGATGCACGTGCTTGCTTGTTCGTGAACAGTTACAGACGTGACCAGGAACAAAGAGGGCGGAGAAGCCCGTGGAAATGTGAAAAGGATAAAATGAGATTTTCGATTCGTGTTTTAGAAGGTTTGGGGAAATCGTTTACCAAGAGAGTAATGCCGACGAAATATATCGGCTGAGAGGCAAGGAGCGGACGCCCGTGAGGGAGAGACTTTTAAGAACAGGTAAAGTGAAGACTATAGTGAAAGTTATCAGGCTGATGGCTTTCTTTAACGAGCTAAGGATGACTGTTGCGAGTTGTAGTGAGATGTGGAAATGATCGCCCAACCCTGCGACTTCTCACCCGCAGTATTGTGCATACAAGCGCCAGTTTCAGTCAACTCTTCGGTGGGAATTTGTTGGGGGGGGGGGGGGGCGAGGGAGGGGCAGGAGGGTCCGCAAAAAAAATGAAACAATAAGAGCGTTTAGGCACCAATGAATGAGAAGTGCAAACTTTAGCAATGTAATTCATTGTTACTATTAAAACTCAAATTGATTATTTTCAAGTTTTTCAATAATCTGCATGGAAATTTCAGATGCATTCTAATCAGAAATACGTGCATGATATTTCGCACAATTACATCACACTATGCATACAATAATTTTAGATGTTGGAATAGGTATGAATCGCTAAGTAAAAGCGCAATAAATAATCCCAAAGATGGAATATAATGCAAATATAACAACACGAATGAAATGCGCTGATGTTGAGAACTTACTTGGCTGCGCTTTTTTAGGAAAACTTAGAAAATGTCCCAAGAAACTGCGGGAGATGCCGCGATATCAACTTTTAAGGGAGTCATCCGCTAAATGTGCATTACAATGGATCAATGTCAGAGTGTAAAAATCATTCGCCTCGACCGGGATTCGAACCCGGATTCTATCTCTCAAAAACTCGGAGAGTAAGATAGCTTAACAGGCTAAAGCACTCGGACGGATATCGAAGGATCCGCGTTCGAATCCCGGCCAAGGCGAATGATTTGCACACTATGAAAATTGTTACATTGTTAGAAAATGTTCTTCCTACATATAAAGTTTCATCCAAAGACAATTGGCAACACATGAATGACAATGAAAGATTAGAGCAACCAGAATCCACACGATGGAAAAACAAAAACAAACTAACTTCTCACGGCAATTAACATAATGCTGTTTCACAATATACGTGCTAGGCACACGATTCACACGCTTCTTATGAGATTTTCACGAATGGCTGCATTTTCCTCCTCGCACACAAACACGTATTGTGTCTATAGTCAAAAAATCACCTGATAGCAAGATTTTCGCCGTTTGGAAAAAATCGAAAGATACTTAGACAAGAAGAATCAATACTTCGACACACAAACATGATGCATTACACTCAAAAAAACATTCGGTAGGCACTGCCAGATAAAGGAAAGACACCAAGTAAACAATTAATTGGAATAGTCTTAAGCCTCGAAGATGCGTACTTTCATTTAATTCGATTAAAAAATCGCATATGAGTAGTAAATATTCTTCGCCCAGTTCTAGTGACACTAAATATCCCGTATATCACTTAAAATCAACTGAAAATCAACTTTTAATTCAGTGCAAGGAAAAATAAGCATATCAACAGACGTCGTATCACGGCGTGGGCGTGTGGCAACGACGATATTGATGTTGGGGATGCGAATCGGAGAGAATCAACCCGCCCCAAGAAGCATGTCAACACCTGACTGCTCTCTGATTGGCGGAGCATAACCAAGGGACGAGAAGAGTTTGTCGCTAATGACGTCACACGTAAGAATGAGAATACGAGCCGTGATAAATTGACGACTGCGCTCAGTTACCACGCTGGTTAAGCACACGTGAATACGGCCACTACTTTCAATTTAAGGAAGCAATTTCGTTTTAATTTATTTTTCAGTACCCTGCAAGCCACCGCTAGGGTGTGTGGCAAAGGGTGATTACACACCAGACTAATTTTAACCCGAATATTTTTACCCCTACCCCGGTCGGACAATGTTATTCTGAATCCTTATCATTCGTGGAAAGAATGACATCTTAAATCTGTTCTACACTTAATCTCACTAATTTCATTGACATGATCTCTCTTACCGTAGTACGATTGGAGTAATAATACATTGTCAACATCATCTCTAAAGAGACATCTTTCCAATTAATGCAAAACATTTAATCTGTAATTTAACCTTCGCTCCACGAATAATTTCCAGCCCAGCCCCTCTAATAATTTTGATACTCTAATCAGTGTATCACAACTACGTTTTACCATTCCTCAACGCACTTTTTCAAGTTTAATTCTAATCGCCAAGTGGCAAATAAGCGTTGCACTTTAATTTGCAATTTAACCTTCGCCACTTGAGTGACTCCAAACCTAGTTGTACTACGATATTCTATACACGCAACTATGTTTACCATAACAACTACTTGCAAATCCAGATCCTCTGAGCTGAAGGCGATCACATCCGGCAACAAATCCAACTTCCGAGTTGGATTCAGGAAGGACGCGGAAATGTAAAAGGGTTTTATGGAGTGCAAGGTGCCGCACTGTGGCTGTCAGGTGAAGCCTACGAGTGTCTATCCCTTCCATGAGTGTCCTACCTCAACCGGAATGGCCAATAATCAAGCACTAAACCTGAACCGGCCTTTGCCGCCGCTATGAGGAAGTGAGACGTCCTTGAGGGCGGACGAGAGACAGGGGGAAGGGAGGGGAAACGGCGACCACTGGACATCATCGGGGGCAGCGGACAACCATCACGTTTCGCGCACAGTCGTCACCTTCCCGGCGTACGAAACCATTCACCAAGCCCCTGAAAGCGGTACCACCCCGGGAGGCTGCGGTCAGAGCCCGCAACCCTAGTCTGACCAACACTGTTCGACCTTTCCAAAGAGACACATTTTTTGAAAATTATTTTAGTACCCTACAAGTCACCGCAAGGGTGTGTGGCAGGGTTTTAAACTTGGAAAGTACTCGCTTTGAAAAGCGCCCTCAGGGAAACAGAATGTGCCGTCGAGAGCACTTAGTGGAATCGACTGCCACTTCCGCGTTACATGTGAGTTGCGACGCACCCCCAACGGAGGATTCGAAGCGATCAGATGAAAAGCGACCAATTGCCAATCGGCGGCAACCAACACGGGAGGGACATCCCTCGATGGTTTGATCTGGATATGAACGACAGCCGAGTGAGGATCCGAGACGTCTCACACGGCAGCGAACAGTGGCGGTGGATCCGAAAATAAGTGGGCCATTTGTAAAGAAGAAAAAAACGACATTTGGGGGCTAACGTTTCGCCTATCCTGGAACGACTACTTGGGAGATCGAAGATTCTCCGGAGAATGGCGTCGCTTAAGAGCCACTTCGAGGAGCCGCAACCAACACACTGCGCCGTTGAGCGTCGTTTGTCAGAAGTAGTCTGGTGTATAATCATCCACTGCCACACACCCTAGCGGTAAGTTGCAGGGCGCCATGCTAAGCGCTGTAGTAATATGTATATTTCGTTTGGGATAGGTGAAAGAATTTCAACAGTAAACATGAACAACAAATAGCAACAACACAACCCAACAACCTCTCCTGGGGAAAACATACACGGAGAATAATGTGGACAAGCTAGCAAAAAATGAAGATTTATTAGAAGTGTTGAGTAAATGTGACGTAAAGGTGAAATAGAAATGTTATATGTCGTTGGTTAGGCCTCATTTAGAATATGCTGCTAGTATATGGGATTCTCACGAAGTTGGATTGATTACTGAATTGGATTGCGTTCAGCTTAGAGGAACTAGGTTTGTAAAAACGCTGTTACGACAAACTTGGTAGCGTATCCAAAATATTAGAGGACCTAGGTAGGGAATCATCACTCACGGAGCGA
This sequence comes from Hetaerina americana, assembly GCF_022747635.1. Lineage (NCBI taxonomy): Eukaryota > Metazoa > Arthropoda > Insecta > Odonata > Calopterygidae > Hetaerina > Hetaerina americana. The sequence continues at coordinate 13,522,913 of NW_027287095.1, forward strand.
AGGTTAAATTACAGATTAAATCTCTCGCGTGAATTGGATGGATGACTCTTTAGCAGTGATGTTGCAAATGTATTATCACCCCCGGTATTACGGTAGGATATACCAAGTCCAAATAATTAAAGAGATCAAGTGTAGAACAGATAGATTTAAGATGTCATTCTTTCCACGAACGATAAGGTATCAGAATAACATCTTCCAACCGCGGTAGGGGTAAAGATATTCGCGTCAAAAACTAGTCTGGTGTGTATTCGACCCATACCAAAGACCCTAGCGGTGGGTTGCAGGGTACTACAAAATACGATAGCATTTTATAGAGTAATCAAAGAGTTAATTGCCACGAATTTCGCGAAAGTTGACAAATGTTGCACATGCAACGCCCGTGATTTTATTTCGGACGTGGACTGAGTGGGCTTCGGCATCACCCGGTGCCCACCACAGGGGACCCCCCTCAACGCCAAAGAGAGACGCACACATGGGGGTTGCGGCCACCCGGAATTTGTCCACCTGACGCTCCATCGCAGATTCCTTTTCCTTCCCCTCCCTCTCACCGTTCCACTGGGGGGGGGGGCGGAGGGGTGGTTGCGTATTTGCATCGGTCGTCCTCATTGGCGTCGGCGGCTAGCAGCCGTTCGTTCGCATTCTAAGAGAGGGAAAGAAGAGACACTGCTGCCCCCCCCCCCAGCCCATCCGACTCCCGCGGTGCCTCTCGAATGCTCGGTTCAGCCTCTCTCTCCGTATGTGGGCCGAAGCGCGACACCCTTTCTGCATTCGCCTCCGGCGGCTCACCGTGCCACCCGCCCGCTCAATTAACGGAAGGGACGCCGACGCGACGGGGGGAGGGGGTCGCGGACATAATAAACGAAGCGAGGCGGGAGTCGCAAAGACGCAGCATATATATACTGGCCGATCGTGTGACGTTAACCCTAGCCGTGACGGCGGCTTTGGCGTGCGCTTCGAATTCGACAATGTTACTGAATCGAATTGTTAATTGTCGGCATGGCAGCCGGCGAGCCAGGGGTGGCGCTGGACGGGAAGGGGGCCGGGCCGTGGCCCCGAGACGTCGCCCCGGGTCCCATTTACGCCTCGAGCGGCGATCGGGGCGTAAATGCAATGCCTTATCAATCCATCAGTTGGCCATCGATCGCTGGGCCCCTCCCTCTACAGCCGCGCGAGCTTCTTTCCTGGGCGCGCCACTCGGAACGACTCCCTGGAATAAGAATGCATTGAGCCATGGGCAATCTTACAATCAATTTATCTAGTCGCCACGCACTTCACATTTTATTTAATCGACAAGCGATGGCTGCTATCACCGATTCCAACTCCACTGATTTCACGTCCAAGTGATTGCAAATCCCATGCCGACCCTTGCTCCCCCAAATACCCGGGCCAGAAGGCACGTGAAGCAATGAGGAATCGCACGAAAAGGTCAAAGAGAAATGTCATCCTTCGCCCTTTAAGCCTCGTTTAGAATAATCTGCTAGTATAGTATGGGGTTCTCATGAAGTTGGATTTTTTGCCCAATCAAATCGCTCGCAGCGTAGAGGAGCTACATTTGCAAAACGTTGTTATGATTAATTGCATTGGGCAAGTCATTATGACTTGGGCATATTCAAACAGCCAGAAAGGAAGCCATGACCTCCTCTACCGCTTCACGGAAATAAATGACCCACGAGCGTTGGACTTATATTTTTCAGGATTGTCCTTCCGATTTTAACTTATTGCTCCCCCATCTGGTCGATACCCAACACCTGCCAACCTGGCTGCCCTCAACAGCGTTACTGATTTCTTCACAAAAATTGTAAAATGCCGCCGGATCTCCGTAATGCGTCGAAAGATATAATTTTGTCTTCACTCTTCACTTCTAATATTCCCAACCAAATGATAACATCTGATTCAAAGAACATTTACAACACTAATAACTCTTTCATTGACTGCCCCGAACTGCTCTCCCTCGTCACCTTCAAGAGCATCTCCACGACCTACCCGCACACACTCATTACTCCACATGCCTACTCCCGGATAATCACTCATCAAACGCTCTCTTTTCTTGTTCCTGTCTACTTTAATGAACTCAATTCCTAATACTGTTGATCCTTTTTTGCTTTCCTCCAACACATTTACTAACCTAGCTCTAACCCATCTTTCCATAATTAGATAACATAATATTGTTATTACTGTTGCTAATTGTTAATAATTATTGATTTTGTACGCATGCGTCCTTATTCGTTAGTTGATACATGGGCCGATTTTAATTGGTAAGTTACTGTTATATGTGGTTCTATTTTAAAATAAATAAATGATACTCTGAGTAGCATATGAAAATTATTAGCCGAACTAGGTTGGGAATCACTCACGTAGCGAAGGTTAAATTACAGATTAAATCTCTTGCATAAATTAAAAGGATGTCTTTTTAGCGATGACGTGGGTTTATTATTATTTGTACCATCGTACTTCGGTAAGAGAGATCACGCCAATAAAATTAGGGAGATGATATGTAGAACATATAGATTTATGATGTAATTATCCCACGAACGATTAGGGATCAGAATAACGTCATCCGTCTTCGCTAGGGGGGCAAGTAATTTGTTTAAAAAGTGGTTTGGTGTATAATCACCTCCTGCCACACACCACGGCGGTGGCTTGCAGAGTACTATGTAATGTAAGGTAACTCTTCTAATGTAACCTACTTTTTTGGTAGCTTGTCCACATATTCCCCGTGCATATTTCACTCGGGTGAGGTCGTGAGTGGGGGCAACGTCTGAGTATGCAACCGAGTCGACAATTTCCAATTGCAGTGGTCTTAATACAGTAGGCGTTCGGGAGGGAATTGCTCTTTTTCCAAAAACTTATCAATACGCACTTATTTAAGTTTAATTCTAATATCAAAGTATCCCATAAGCGTTGTACAGAATTTAGGTCATCTGCTAAAGCTACGTTATCCTCGCGTTTAAAGTATCTCCGTAAACCTCTGAATCGTCGACAAATGAGCGTAAATTACTATTGGCCACGGAGTTAATGTCGTTAACGTAAAGAATTATCAAAAGAGGTCCAATAACACTTCCCTGGGGAACACTGAAGTGACTGCTACTTGATTAAAGCCTACACCACCTATGATTAACCTTACGGAGACCCGACCCGACTAATGCAATTCACACAATCCTGCCAAAACCCCCTCTCCTCCAAGCAAAGTCCTGAATTCTTTAATGTGTGGGGGACGTAGTGCTGCGGCAGTTGAACGACATTAAGAGCGGTGGCAGCGTGCGGATGGGGGAAGGGGGAGGAGAAGGGCACGAGACTTCGATTGGCCCAAAATCCGCCGAAATTGCGGGCGGCCAGCGCTTTCTCCACCAGCCACTCCCACTTCCCGTCGACACCCAGCGGAGTGCCGCCACAGGGACGCGTCAATGCCGGAGGGCATGACTGGAGGGGAGGGGGGGAGGGAGGGGCAAGGCTCTCTCCTACTCTCGCCATAATCGTGGGCCACTTAATTTTTTGAGATAAATTTGTCACATTTTACAAATAGTTTTAAAGAAACAATGCATCTTTGCGTTATAATTCACGATTGCTGTCCGCCGCGGTTTTATGAGGCACCCAAGGATTTGGCAACAATGTAGACCGTCATGTTAAACCAGAAAAATTAAAATTCTAAAATTTTAATAAATGCACGGTGGCCATTCGTATTTTATGGATTCCAATTCCCGACGAACATGACGCCCTCTGTCCCGATTTTCCCCCCGAGTGCATGGAATCTGATTGGATGTGCTTGCATGTGGGTCATCCGACACCGCTTCGCGAAGCACTGGCATCAACGAGGTCGGCCTGACTATAATTTCAGTTGTTGCCCACCCCTCCACACACCCCCCCCCCTTTCATGCCCCACGGCAAACACGAACTGATCTCACAACTAAAAGGAACATCGTTCTCATTGGAAATTTCCGATTTGCACACCAAATTCCAGCCTTTTTATTTTGAAAAAAAAATACGGTCCTTTCCCCCAGCTTTCCCGATATCTTTAAAGATGCTCGTAAATACCGACTTTCACAGATTTTACCGATTGCGTCGCTACCTTGATAAGTTTCATGATTGCCATACCATATCATTAACACAAGGGATCGGGGACTCTGCTAAATAAATCTCATGCTGATCCCAAGCCGGGCGATAGGTTAGGCTGTATGGCTTCACTCTTCTGTATTTTGGAACACTCTCATAAAACTATAATCGGGGGTGTATCTCCACCACTGTTGCGGTCTTGACGGAACGAGAAGAGTTGGAAGGTTATTTATGCAACTTAAAATGATCCGAAATATAAATAATTTACTATTTATATGCACACTCTCAGAAATGAGAATAATAGCTTATGGTGAGGTCACCAGTATGACACGAGGGGTTCCAATACGATATTACATCTAAGAAGTATCGTCATCAAATCCACCACATTCTACATTTTTGGAAACTCACGTTATTCAGGAGAGAGTTCCATTGGTCGAGCATTTTAAGACAAGTTCCCTTTAAATTCGCTCGTCGAGCAGAATTTCAGTCGACACCAATTTATTACCACGTGTTAGGACAACAAGGGAAGAGCATTTTTGAGGACGTCATTCCCAGTTGACCGAGTAGAAATTTCCAAGGGGTCCCACGAATTCAATAGAGCGACCTCTGTCGAGGCAAAAAATTTATTCCTCGCGGACATACCATGCCAGTACCAAACGTATTAGCGGCGAAGCATCGAAGTAATTTAAGCGAAATGCACCACAGTAAGCCACTGCTCTCGGCTTTGATTAATCAGAAATGCGAAAGATCATGACAGATATTGACAAAGGGAACTGAAGTCAAGGGAAACGCGGTTGCACGCCGTTTTGTGCGAATTCCCATGAAGCGCCAACGAAGCTTAAAATCAACTTCAAAGAAAATAACCATTTTATTTTAAAATAATGTCCATTTGACACTCAAACGCATCATTTGCCCATGGTGAGCACCGTCTAAAACATTTGATTCGCTACAGATCCCGAATTAAAGAATGGGAAACTAATCGAAATTATCTGTACGCCTGTACCGATAAATTGGAATTGTCGATATGTATGGCCATTTGAAATATTGACTCAATATTATTGATTCAGCGTTTAACCCTTTCAAATACAAAATACTCCGCAATTTGGAGCGCACCCGCAGAAGAGTGAGTCGGTGCTGACAGCTTCGATTGCTTGTTTTATCAGTTTTTATTTCATCAGGTACACGCCGATTAAGGCGGTCTAACTGGGATAACTTTGATACCCAACAATGGTCCATTCCATCCAATTCCCGAACAGTCGCATGAGCGGGGAACATCCCGCCAGATTCGATTTCCTCCCCGGCCCTCCGCGATCCGGAATGTGGTCAGCGCCGTCCGTCCATCCGTCGCTTTCCCCCAATCTTCTGGAAAGTCGAACTAATCAGTGTCACCGCTTTGGCGGGGCATTTAAGTTACGGTCGTGAGGGCAGCGGCGAGGAAAGTCGGCTCCGTGGGACGGGGGCGTGTGGACGCGGCCGTCCACAAAAGGGAAGTGCGGGGTGCGTTAGCGGAGATCCAGAAACGACTTCCCCACGACTTTCGCTTAAAATTGATTCCATTCCAATGATGGCTGCATAAGACGGTCGCCTCCTGCCCACCCCCCTGGGGTCCGCTCCCCGAAGTGGCGATCCACAAACCCTTGCAACTCTATAAATGACGAATATGCTCCCGTCACAGTATTCCACGCTCATATTTTCCATCACCCGAAGTGACGATGCAGTACATCGGGAGCCGGATGGTTATAAATGTATTAAATAGCGTAATAGCGCTGTCATTTGGTCATTAATACTGACTTGCAGCTTTGAAAAACAGAAAGTTGATCGGTTGAAACGAGAACGCAAGCTCAGCAACCCATTACAGTCTGAAAAACACTATATCCCCCCTGGCATCGATAGACCCCCAAATGCCAGCCAACTTAGCCCTTCCAGAATAACTTACACCTTTAAAATTACGGTTGAGTTAAAGCTTTCATTCAAATTTTTGATTGGCATGTAAAAGCACAATAAAACCGCCAAATAACTCATTCGCGGACGTGGATTCCGTAATGACTTAAGCACGAATAGGGGAGCACTCTATCCCAAACTTCACTCACCCTAAAGACGAATACTGTTTCCTGATAAGCCAATTTGCAATTTTAGAGAGTAATATTTTTCTGAAATTTGCGGAAGGTATTTGAGGTAGCTAAAATATCAAAGAACCTAATCGAAAACAAGAGTTCATTCTCCACCATCTACTGTCGATTTGAAAGAAACATCACATTGGCGATTTTTAATATTACACAACAAGATCAATGTAAATATTGAATACTGACATCTTCATTCACAACGACTATCGTCATACTGAAGAGTGAAATCTCTCTTACCATGTTCACTCATATTATTAGCCGAATGTCCTATAATCCAGTATATGATTCTTCTATTTATTTCGACTCGTTCATCCATATCGTTTAAAACCACTTTATCATCAAACATAAAACAAATAAGTCATTTCTACATGCACAAGATGATTATCGAACGTAGAGATATCGATTCCGAAAAAATTAAACAGGTAGATATGAAAATCGTCACGCGATAGACACGCAACGAACATTGTAATCGTAGAGCGCTATCGCAATATCGTGTCGCAGCTGCCAGTCATCTAACACTTCTCGACTCCTCATCCCGAGGATCACTCGACTAGGAAGGAAGGAATCGCCTCGAGGAGGATCAAGGAACGTGAGGGGGAGAGAGAGAGGAAGGGAGATAGGAGAGAGAGAGAGAGAGGCAGTGAGGAGGTCTCGGCGGAAGAGGGGAGAGCAGGGCGTCCCACCTTCCGAGAGAGCGGTTAACGGTAAACGCGAGGAAGGGGCACCTCCTCCGCTGGGAAGGAGAAGAGGCACGGAGGGGAATGGTCCACGACCGCAAGGGGCAGGCGCGAAACGGCCCGCATTCCTCCAACCCCTCCTTCGCCTCGGGTTCCCACACCCCAACCCTCTCGGGAGAGAAGAATCCCCTGCCAGCGATGGGAAACACCGACCGACCGCACACAACAGAATGGACGAACGGCGTCGTCCATCCACAGATGCAGGGGAGAAATCATAAAGAGGCAAGGAGGGTGGACGCAGAGCATATTGATTGGCAGAGAGATGTTGAAGACTGTGATGATGATAATAATAATTCGGCTTTATTCGGGCGAGATTGAGATGGAGCAGTCCCTTCTTTAATCTTACCCATCGTCAAATACACCCAATCAAAATTTAATTACATTTTTGGTGCTAAATAATATAAAATAGAACTTGATAATGACGATCGATGAGTACAAGGAATGTAGAAAGATATACACAAATGTGGGAAAAACGTAAGTAATAAGACTTTTATTCCTGACGAACAACCTCACTGCAGGAAAACATAAAGGGGGTGTGAAAAACCTGCGAAAACCTACACATACTATATATAATGCTAACGTCGTAAATGCGATAGAACGAAGAATGCTAGGCGAAGAAGGGGCAGGAAGCTGGTAAAGCGTTACGAAAAGTGCTTGGAAGTAAAAGTTGATTATGCAGAAAAGTGGAGTAGGCTTGTGGGAAACTAAAACAGTCAATAAATACGTTTTCTAACCGATATTTGTGTTCCTTCAATTTTCAATGGCTGAGAAACGTGCCGTACCGCCGTAGGGCAGTAATTCGTAAAGCCCTCGCGTCAATTCAGTGCTCAGCGGAGGAGCCTCTTGTCTCCTCCGTCTTTTCCCATGATTGGATATGCATCCTTTTTCTCTCATTTCCATTTAAATGTCTTGCCCGAAGAAAGTGTTGACTCCAGATCTATTTCACCACATCCCCAGAGCTGTGCACATCAAATTTCAGCGCTCATCCATGGCGGTGACCGCACCCTGCCAAGCCCCCTATCACCATTCAGGGCCAGACCTCAGACCAATTTTGCTCGGGAGGTGGCGCTCGGAAAACCCGTTGAACGGATTTTTAAATGCTACGTTTTTTTACTGACTCTTCCACACTTCATTTTACATGGGTGAAGCATGGACGGTAAAGTAAATAATTTTTAACGTAAAATAGGTCCTTATGAAATAGAGCCAAGAAACAGCGTTGACAGACGACAGATCCTGAAGATGTTACGCTGTAATGAAACCTAGGTCGTAATAAAAAAATTCTACGTGGAGAAGCAAAGTATCTCCTTTCATCAGTGTTGATAAGTTTACTCAATGGAGGTACTGGTATAAAATGTATTCCCATTCAACAGGAAGTCACGATGGTAATTAACTGGTGCAACTTCATTTAACTGTATTTTGGACGTTAATTGGGGTGGCAGTGGGGGGAGTTATTGTGAGAATCGGGTTGGCCCAAGAAGCACTTTGCAAGAAGATTGGTAATTGAATACGCACACAAAAAGTATCATCGTAGATATTTCCATCTCATGATTGGTTTCCTGCAGCCCTCCGTTCTTTGTTCAACAACGAGTATTGATGCAGAGAAACTATTAGGAAAGACAAACATGGATCTTAGTGTGGCATGGGTCCGAAGGCCTTGTCTTTTTGAGGCAATTAGAGGACGGGCTTGCGTATGTCGGTGTCTTTTGCAACGTGCCTACGGAGAGGAACTGAGAAACGTTTGACAGAGAGGAAGGTCAAATAATGAAGTAGGAGGAGAGAAAAGGTTTTCGCTGTTGAAATACTAAGAATGGGCGAAGGAAATATTGAAAAGTAGAGGGATGTTGAAAAGAAAGGAGTAGAAGAAACAGGCGTTCGAGACGGCACAAGCACTCGTGGCGGACTGAAGAGGGAAAGAACTGGGGGAACACGATGGCTGGTGGGGACCGTCTGGAGCCCAAGTTAAATTGTAGCTTATCAATTAAGGTGTTGACCCCAATAGACCACATGGTGATGACGCATGGTGGCGCTCCATGCGGGAGGTGTCGCCACGCCGCATCCACCATCCGCATGGCATTCCCGCGCACCCAATTCGTATGGAGCGTTCAATAACCGACCCTGAGTTCCCCTCCAACGTCCTTCCCTATCAGCGAACGCAATAAGGGCGGACTGGCGAAAAATTGCGAACGGGAACGTCCGCATTCTTCTCCGCTAATGTAAAAAAAAAGAGGGCGGCATTAAAGAAATCGAAGCGGCGAAGTAGACCTCGTGACGGAAAGGAATGAATGAATGGTCTCTGAAATCAGCCGACCATCAACTCCTAGAGCGCGCGATTGCGGTGCTCTTTTGTTATTATCTCGTATGTTATGTGGAAGCGTGGGCACTGGGAAGGGGGGACGAAGAAGAAACCCCCCTCCCGTGGACGCGATGAGATAAACCTTTCCGCCCTGCCGGTGGCGCGGCAAAGGCCAAATTCCAAGGCAGGGGCGGAGAGAGGTAGATGTGTGATCTCCGAAGGATTTCCGCGACCAACGATAACGATTTCACTTATAGAGCCCAAGCGCCTTCTTGCCACGCAAAAAAAACACTTAAAAATGTTGGAAGACCCGCTAAATTGAATACATACAGTACGAACTTTGTTCAGAGCTTTAACTAAGACTTAACTCCACAGTTCAGATAGAGGCCGGAGGAAACTTTTCGAAATCAAATTTTCGAGAGGGAAGGACATAAAAGAGTACTTGGAATGCATGGGAGGGAGGGGAGAAAAGTCTTGAAGCCTCACTCCCAACTAGTATGCCTCCAATCGCAGAAAAAGTCAATCTCGTCATATGGTATTCTGATACCATGCATCCTGCTATGACGAGCGGCGAGGACACCTAATCCTGCTAACGGTCATTAGAAGCCACCAGTTCGCGCCTCTAAATTTGATCTTATTTTCCGCAAGGATTTCTCGTCGGTGCAAGGTTCTAGCAATATTTTCCTATTTTGCATAGTCATAGTCATTTTATGACACGCATGAGTTCATATACATCGTGGAGGCTCATAATTCAATTACGCCCTTATTTAAAAAAAAAACTGCCAAGAAAAATAAAACTTATTTCGCAAAACTGTCACAACACTTTTCTAAATGCGTAGAGCAGAAAATCTGAATAAAATCAGTCATTATTTGCGCCCAAAATCCATGATAAAAATTTGTACCCTTATCCTGTGGTTAATTCCAAGATATAGAAATTCTCCGTCAACTCCAGTTTTCGCTCTCCTATTTTTACGCTTAACTTAGCTTTCCTATTTCTCGAAAACCTCAACCTTTGTTTTTTAAATTAATTCTAATCCCAATCCTACCACCTTGTCAATGAGTGAAACCCCTTGACTGACTGGCTAACTGAAGTTTGATCATCAAACCTAACTGATTCTATCGATTCTCCACCCACTTACAATCCTGCCTCCAGCCCTTTCAAAGTCTCCTTTACCACTACCTCAGCATAGTAAATATATTGAAAAGAATAGAATGAGAGTGGACATTCCTGTCTTAATCCTTTGCCTAGCACTACCCATCAAGAAACTGCATCAGCCACTCGCACCTGAGTAGTATGAGATATGAACAGATTGAGAATAAGTCACTTATCCCTCCAATCTAGTGCTATCTTTTGTAATACTTTCATTGTTTCTATCTAGTTTTCTCTATCGGACGCCTTCTAGAGATCTACAAAACAAATAAATACATCCTAACTTTACCCTTATGTTCCTCTCTATCAGTGACCTCATCACTGCTGTAGCATCACACGCGCGTCTTAAATTCTGGAGTGACTTCAACGCCCGGGAAGCGTAATGAAGTATCCAATCGAGTCGAACTGAGGAGTTTGGAGGCAACATCCAGTCGGGGATCCGATCCCCCGAGCTCTCGAAGTCGCTTCGAGGAGTAAATGACACAACCGGTGCAGCACCACGGAGGTCACCGCTGCCTTTCGCGCACCACCGGGTCGGACAGATGCGGAGGCGCCACTCGGTGGGCCCAGAACTACGTTCAGTTCGCCTGCTTGCATGGATCAATGACTAAAAATCTTCAGCCCCCTGGCAGAATACCTTGGACGTTGAAATTTCACACACCGGTATCTTTAACGTCAAATCGCACGACCTTGCACTGTTCTCCCTTAGCAACACAATACCGCCGCTCCTGATATTCCTTATTCCCTTTCCCTTATCGTCCACCTCTCACACCCGTAGAAAGTAGACTACGTGCATCAACTTTAACGAACCGCTCCCTTATGTATTTGCCGGTAGCAGTCCTTCATTCTAATGTAAAAACGTCTTCTTCCGCCCCTTACTCTACACCTTCATCAAGTACAAATGGGCAGCAACGCGAATGCGAACAGCAGCAAACCAGGATGACAAACAAAGCGAAAACCGTATGCGTGAATATGGGAGCTAAACAGTGCGAAAAAGGGTTCCTTGTATTCGATGAATTTGAATTAAACGCAAAAACCAGTACTGCAAACGCGGTCAGCCCATTCCACACGCACTAACCGATGATGAGATATAAGAAAAATGAGTCGGAACCCATCGAAGCCAATACGAAAGCTGCACTTAAGGCAAGGCACTTTTAGAGAATGCCGTATCATTAGGGCTAATTTCTGGAGCCCGGTGGAAACACTCTCGAGTAGCCATCGACCTGCGTGGGGAGCGGCGGGAAGGCCGTCGCCGATGGACGGGCCGTAATAATTTCCATAACTGCCAATATCTTCATTCTGCAATACATTGGGAAGATCGCCAAAACTCCAGCACTGTTTCCTGTTGCATATCCAACGCTTTTCCCTCATTTTCTTTTTATTTTATGGGACTGCGAACATTGACAATCAACACTGCTTCAAATACGACAGCCGTTACCTGAGCTATTGACGGAACCGAGGGTCTAATAGGGTTTAACCGAGACATCAGGGGCAAGATGAGGGGCCCGGGGGCAGGAAGACATGAAGGCCGGCCGTCGAGCGACCCCCGCACGACCTCCTTTCCGGTGTGTACATTCGCCCACTTCCCCTCCGCCCACTCCCCTCCAGTGGGCCACATTCCCACGGGAGGGCGGTAGGAGGATAAATAAGAATCTTAAACCAACGGCGGCCACCCGTGCTTGCAGCGCTCGAATGGATGGCCATCTGATGGAGTTTCCTTAAATTTTAATAACTAAAAATGACCTTATCTACACCTTTAAGTTTCCTTAAAATCCTCGCCTTATTAAAAAACATCATGTTTTTCATTGTATAATAAACAAAGACTATAATATAATAGCGGCTGTAAAATCATTTAAAACACGACGATGATGCATTTAACATAAAAAACAAGTCTGAAAGGTGGAAAATGGGTGCAAGGAATAACAAAAAATGCGGATTCCGATCGCAGGTTTCTCCAAATTTTCAAGGATACAAATTCGTTTTTCAATGTTTTGTACCATTATTTTGACTATTTCGTTTCCCCGAAGTGTCTCACTGCCACTTCTAAAAACCACACAGGCTTCATCATTCTCCGCCGTAGGATGTACATTCGTGGGTGGGTCAGGAATACATAAAAATAGCTTTGAAATTTGGATGGCTCACCTAAATAAGAGTCCCGCTTACGGCAGAGAGATCGCCTGGCTTGGAGCAGCCCCATACTTTAGTATTTGACTTCTTAAAGCATCTAGAGATGAATTATATTCGTGCCCGGAAACTTTCTTGCGTGCTTCATTGGTAGCACTCAGGAAATACAAATGCGTAGGCGACCATCGATGATCCTTTACGACCATGAATAGGAACTCACCATGACCCTGACATGAACCGAAATTTCCTTGAGGATTAACTGTTAAAGAACGTAATGATAAAAGGGTTTGAAATGCTCTCTTGTCAATCGGGAAATATTCCACATCTGATTGATAACAAAGTAGAATATTCGAGAGCACTCAGCGAAAAAATCAAAAAAACTAAACGTAAGATGAATTTAACACATTCAAAGAAATACTTCGAGCACTGCTTTTGAGTGAGGATACCACAACCTCTTCCAAGACCCAGATACCAAGCCTCTTCAAGGTGTTTATTTCAACCAAAAGTATCATTTGGAATCCAAAAGAAGATGTTCCAGATGATGATTCTACGGTGAGGAGCGAACAGGAGGGCAATATAACTCCCGGGAACCGATTCCAGGGTTGATCGACACGGCGCCAATCGCCCCGCTCTGGTGCACGAACGATTCGCGCGCCTCGAAACGCGACCGAATGCGCAGCTCTGCCCTCCCTCCCACGCCCCACCCCTCCGCCAGCAGGCTTTGCGCCCCCTGGTGCTGTCCTCTAAGCCCAGCAATTGAATGCTGACATCGAGAAGGTGTGCCATAATTACAATTGGTAAACCACCGGTTAGGGCAGGTTTTAGATCAGCACAGCCTAACCCAACGGTACAGCGAGAATTCCCTTGGCTCTCCTAACAAAACTGACGGTGGCATCCACCTGTTTGCATTGTGACCGGGGGTAGGACATGGTCCATTTAGGGTTTCAGATTAGGTAGGTTTTATACCGTTGCAAATTTCGGTCTAGGATGTATGCATGTTTTGTATAAAAAGTATCGGGAAAAGTTTCGTCAAAATAGATTTAATTCAGATATTGCTATCGTACAATTCTTCAAAATTCTCCGAAGTACATCCCTTCAACATCGACACACGGCCGCCCGCGGCTTTTCCACAATTCGAAGGCTTCCTGGTAGGCGGATTCTGGAAGGTCCTATAGGGTAAGCGTGCAAGTTTCTTTGACGGCATTTAAGGCCCCATAGTGGTGTCTTTTGAGGGAAGATTTCACATTTGGGAATAGATAGCCAACTAGGGCCAAGTCGGAGCAGTAAGGGGGTTGGAGAATCGTCGCGATGACGTTTATTGTCAGGTAGTCAGTTACCTTCGGGCAAGTATGGCTGGGTGCCTTCGGGACGGGTTTGGCGCAGATCTTTCGGAACGCCGAATTTTCAGTGATAATGATGTGCACGGTAATTTTATCAATGCCAATACGATCTCTGATCATGCGCAAGTTTACGTTCTGAATTCAGCACTTCACGCCCACGTTGTCATCGGTTCTTGGCGTCGACGGCCGTTCAGCGCGGGGCTCGTCCTCCACACTCTCTCGGTCATCTTTGAATAGCTTGTGCCATTTAATAACTGCAGTTCTCGACATACTTTCGGCCTTGAACACTTGGCGAACCATGCCCAACGTCTCCGTACCCGACTTCCCAAGTTCTACACAAAATTTGACTGCGTACCGCTCTTCAATCGTTCGCTGCATTTTGCGCTTGCACCGACTCACTCAACAGGAGTCCACTAAAAACCCAATCTAGCATGAACAAACGCTCGCAGGCGTTTGGCACTTAGCGCGTGTTGAAGGCCGGAACCCCCACCACCGAGACCGCTCGTTGCGAGGGCGCTGCGACGTACATTCACGTCAGGAAAAATTTGTTCCCGGTACTTTTTATCCATACCATGTAAGGTCAGCATAACAATTATAAAAGCAGAGGGAGGAAAGGAACGGGTTGTTGTGGGATCGTGGGAGTATAGGAAAGATTATGTTAACGAATGGATCACGCCGGAATGGTGGGAATTCTTATGTCTCGTCTCACGTCCCTCGCTCATTATCTAACCTCAAGCGCCTGGTTGCGAAGGCTTCCGGTCATCTCCAGCAGTCTCGTCCATGGCTGCTTGGAGAGCTACGCTCCCGCTCACCACTCTTGCTCCATCGTTTGGAAGCGCCCCCGAAGCTACGCGAAGGCATAATTGTAATACATGTATTTCCTCAGCTGACGTTTTGGTGAGGACTTGTTACCTTTTCCCACGTCGCTCTCAATTTCAACAGAAGAACGCTTCGTTCATTGGTCAATTAATTGCATTTGTTGGAAGCAGAAGCCTCCTGCACATTACCTACGAAACAAACGACAATCTAATAGCGAATGAGTGCGTCTCAGGCAGAGGCGTTCGTACACACGAATGCGAGGCAACTGCAGAGGGCACCACGAGTTCAGGGCATTCCTCCTCCTCCTTTCTCCACCCCCTCTCCTCCCCACTGACTCCTCCACTCAATGCGCCTTCGTGTGATGACCGACATGCCTTTCACGAAAAACGTTTAATTGAGGATGTCAACCAGAAGTTCATGAAATGAAACCTCATTTTTTTCTATTCTCAATGCAAGACTTCAAAAGGGTGAGCCTGAGATCATTCGTTTTACCTACCATTAATACATTTCATCCAAGGCAATTCAGATTTTTTATTTTAATTTGGAACGTTATGGAGAAATAAACGTTGGTTCATAATCCTTTAGGTCCCCAGCGATTTTGTTCGTGGGCAACGGTCTTTTGTTAAAATATGAAACAAATCCAACAGGTGATGCCTGAAATGGTTTTCTCCGTCATAGTTACGCTGTGTACACTTGTCGGAGAGAGTAAACACGGCATAATTGGCAAAATAATAAGAAAATTTCCTCGGACTCATGGTTTAAATCAAGTGAAACAAATTCTTCTCGGCTTCTCGAATAATATAGTACATTGTTGGCCACTCTGGGCGTGGGCGGCCGGCGCAGTGGAGGAAGAACAACGCCAGTCGCAATTAGACACCAGTCGCAATTAGACACCACTCAGACCGAACGGAGAAAGAACTCACGAGAGCGCGGGGGCGAAACGTTCGCTGGAAACGGCGTGGGTGCAAAGCGTGGCACGCCCGGACACGACAGCTGCTATAAACAAAAAAAAACTGTCAAAAATGGGAGCGCATAAAACCAACGGTGAAACCTAGGATGTTTGTTTGTGGAAAATGTTTTCGATAACGATCAGTCGATTCTGGGGCATGCTCGTAGGACTTCAAAATGCACCCTGGCTGGCGCTTGTGTCGCCACACGTCACGTGGTCGCTTTCGTCCAAAGAAACAGGGAATTAGCGAGAGGGGGTTGCGGTGGGGGCTGACGTTGCGTTGCTGGGGCAACGACGGGCATCCAACCGGCTCACATAATACCCCCCGGAAAAGTAACGTAACAGTAACCGCAGTGCGATAACCGCGCCCTACTTGCTCCCTGACCGGGGGCCGCCCGAGCGTCGGCGGCCACCCCGCGGCGGAGCGTCCTGGGGAGGGGTGAAGGGAGGCGTCACGGGTGGAGAGGCAGCGACACACGCATGAGAGCCCATCAGGGGGGGGATAGGGGCAACGCTTCTGGCGCCCTCTCTCGGAAGCGGGAAACGGACCTGGGCGTGATTTCTGAGGAAGTCATCATTAGTCACGGCGGTAGGCTATCGGTAGATTTTTCGTGGTCACTCCTAGCCCAGCATTACACTACATACTATGCAATAAACCATTCCTTTACTCTCCGACCTACATGTTTACTCTTCATCCCTCGCTTGCCCAATACTCTCTTCCCTCCAAGCATGGAAGTTTTCCCTTCAGTACGCAGTTGACCCACCCTCACATATTCTCTCCATGTCCAATCAATTCCTACCAGGAACCCTCTCCAATCCCCTTCTCCATGCGAGGACACTTAGTTTTCCCTCCAGTCAATTTTATTTTCTCCATTCTTAGAGTAGAAATAGGTGGGTAGAAATCACGGGGGGGCTCCTTTCTATATACACGGGGGTCCACGACACATACCTCTTTCACTGACTCCGTTTGTTGCCGAAGACTACCTCATAATGAGGAGTTTTAAAACTACTCTGGCCCACTTTTGTACACAAGATAAAAAATGATTACTTCGAATCAAAGGCCAACTTGCAGGGCAACCAATACCGATGAAACAAGGCCATCCTTATGTTAGTATTTCAATCCTAAAACTGGTTTAACCCACAGCCTTTCATTTTTCTCTGTGCCTCTAATTATTTTATTATTAGTTGATTCCCTCGCCCCCTGATGAGTTTCCTATTTTGCGTCATTAATTGGTTCTATGTAATTGTCTCTTGGTTTCCCTCGCGGTATCCTCCCTTCAATTTTCCCTTCTATTATATCGTTGAGGGGGGACGGGGCAGGATATTAGGTATAGCGTTGGACAACTGACTGGAGGATCCCGGTTCGATTCCCAGGGACATCTCTCGGCTTTATTCAAGTTGGGTGATTTTTCTGGTACGAGGATCTAGCTGGGAAACTAAATAGTGGAACAGGCCCTCCTTATTACTCTGATGTATGAATGACATACAGCGTCGAAGGCACTGGGTGTATTCCACCGAAACGTATCAAACCGAACTTCGGGTTGATAACTACGTTTTTTTTATGTTTATAACTACTCCGGTGTGCCTCAAAGTGGGTCCAATCCATCTAGTTCCCTTCTTTGCTGCAGTGTTCTAAATATGTTATCATTTCCATTCAACTTAACTGTCTACCCAAGCGAGAAATCTTGCACTGTTCCAGTGGGAGAGCCCCGCCTCTATCGGTCTAATTAAATGAATTGCAACAATGGCGGAAGGAAATACTTTTCTCCGAGCCCGTGTGATTTGCGTGAAATTTGAAAATTAAAGTTAAAACAGGTTAAATACAGTTGTAACAAATCGAATTAGGAAAAAGCTACAAAAACTAGCTAAGAGTAACAATTTTTGTCATTAATTTTTGATTTTTTTTAAATTTACTTTTCTTCTGCTATTCCATGTATGTGAAGATTTATCAACTGGAGTTCAATTGTCACCTCATGAAGGGTGACAACGTCAGTGTCAATTATGCAAGTGAAAACATACCAGTCCCAAATTATACAAAGTTATAAATTGTGCGGCAACATTTAGCGGGAGGTACGTTCTTAGAAATGAGGTAAGAGAGGAATTAAAAATTCCTGGATACCATTGCAACAACTGCAGCAGTCTATTGTGGGACTTTTTATCTTTGAAATTGACGGAAACCTTCGCTTTAACAAGCGATTCTCATCCAGACGCGTCCCCTCTCGCATGTTTCGGAAGACAGGACCAACACTATGGAACGAACTGGAGGAAACCACCGTTGAACTCGGTCGTTTCCCGCCGCCCCCCAAACGCCTCCCCACCTCACCTCAAATGTAGCCTAAAGATCTCTAAGGTTTCCTCTTCTACCGCCAAAACAAATCCGATTCCCTTTCCTCCCTTCCATACGACGCCGGTTCCTCCTTTTCCACACTCCCTTCCTTAAATGGGTTATCATTTCTGGGACTGGTTTATCACTGCAGTCCACGCACGTGTACCTCACCCCCCCCCCCAGCCAATCTCACCATTTCTGACTCAACGGCCTTCGATCAGTCCTTTACTCGCTTCTCGTAATCACAGAAAATGGTGGATGGAATAAAATGAATAGTAATTAAAACGAACAAAATTCGAGGCACGGTGGGAGAGGAGAAAAGGTTGTCGGGAGAAATTCCAAGGATACCATGAGAAAGAAGTGCGCGTTTATGGGATCCTCACGAGGTAGACTTAATTTTGGAACTACATCGAGTGCAACGTAGAGCAGCTAGATATGTGAACAGTTGTCATGAAATAGGCAGCAGGGTCACGACGCTATTGGAAGAGTTAGGATGGGAGCCACTGGTTGACCGTAGGTTTTAATACAGGTTAAAGTGACTGCGTAAATTCGAAGCAGTTTACTTATCTGAGGATGTTAAAGATATATTACTATGATATATCAGATTACGCACGTAAAATCAGGGAGATAGAAGAACGGATTGATGTAAAATGTTGCTTTTTCCCACATCACATCAAAGACCAAAATAGACATGACATCAATGGTGTAGGAGGTAATTAGAATTGACAGTTAATCTATTCTGTCCGCATCCTGCATGTTATTTTTTTATTGAATAGACCCATTTTTTTACATTTCTACCCCATAATTTGGATAGACATATTATGCTATCGAATACTGTGGCATGAGTATTGCTTCCTTTCGTGTGATTAACATTTTTCGAGCGCATAATCAAACTATTATTTGTGTAGAGGTGACATGATTGGGATTGTGCACACGCCCTTGCGGTGGCTTGCGGGATATTCCGTAGATGTGGATGAAAAGTTATACCTACCCTCACCCGTAGGCTACTGCAAAAAAAATACTAATGACGAACGCAATTGGCGAATGAATATCGCACAGTTCTCGAATGCATAAATTAAAGATAGCTTGGTTCCGACCGGAGTGCGGGGGGGGGGCGAGTGGAGAGAGCGGTGCCTTCGTCCGCCGAGAGCCTGCGCGGGCGGAACCCAATCCACGCGCATGCGACGGGTGGAGGTAGGGGGGGGGGGGGATGGAATAGATTCCCCTCCAATGGTTGGCGGTGGGCTGGCGCGGCGGGTGACGCAAGTGACGTCCGCAGATGTTTCAACGTACGTTTTCTCCTCAGGTATGGGCGCTTTTTCTACGGAGAGAGGGAGAGAGAGATATGCGGTGCATTCAGGAAAAAATCTCCCGCGACAAAGACAATCGGAATGTGAGGGGAGAGCGCCCGAGACGTTCGAAGTGGTTGCCAGAGGATGGGATCCCATTTTTCTCGAAGCAGACAGCGCAAATATTAGATATTCGGATCCTCGAGTTTCTAAACTGTCAGGCGAATAACAAACAATTTCACAGAAACTACCATTAATAAGAATTCCATGTTTAAATTCCAATACCCGAGACCCGTGTCTCATACCTTGCCGCCCAGAGTTCCGTTCCCCCAAGGTCTCGGTTGCTTGGCATATGTATAACGAACATGGCTTGCACTATTCACTTGTTTATTATCAGCATCGCATAGGCCTCGGTTGACGATAATGCTCCAGTGAAAGAAGTTAAAAAAAATGTCAACACAGCATATTGCTCGTCGCGTGTTACCTCCATCGTTGCCATAAGCGAACTGAACCTATTTCAACTTTCAACAGCTGCCGACGATGCAGCATTGGAGTAAAATCAAGAAAACCTGTACCATTAAAGCCAACATCATAGCAAAAATTTTATCGCAAATTTACAGATACAAATATTATGGTCGTTCTTCACCAAGCATTAAGCTAACAAATAAAACATACCCGTTAAGCTAAACAAGTATAACATACCCGTTTTTACGAGTACGTGATGTTTGCACATATTATGCGAATAAAAATGTATGATCACTCTTTATTCAACAATCATCGTAAAATTCAATGGACACTATAACCAGGTAGAACTAACGTAGCAATGTATCTAATCATGACACGCCCGGGCGTTGAAATACGTGTTGTACACTAGTAAAGAAGTGAAGAGTAAAAACAGCGTAGTTTTATATGACGCCGTCACACAACACCGATTGAAGCTGATTTAATCAATTCCTTCTAAAATCAACCACCGCGGAGTAAACAAAGGCGTGTTTTACGCTAAACAAACATTTTTTTGCTTGCTTCTCCCCTTCAAGAATCACGCTCCCAAATATCTTATATGACCAGAATTCTCATCGTTCGTACGTTATGATGGGGTCTACACAAGAACTGCTCCAAGGGGTAAATCCGTTGCGTGGCGAAGGGCGGAGTTACTTGCGAAAGATGACAGGGGCTATGAGTGTTGCCCAGGAACATTTCGAAAGATATCTGATAACGATGAACGAGTTAACCTAATTCGTTGCTTTGCATCCACGGTAGCGGAAGAGTCGCCGAGCGACCTGCAGGTGATAATATTTATTCAGGAAGGAATGATTTTGAGGCGGATGGGGAGAAAGTGAGGAGTTGAAGTACTCGTTATTGGACTTTGCGATCGAGTGTGGCGGGGATAGAGGATCGGGCGAAAGGAGGGAAACTTGGGGCGATGACCTCCACAGAGGCGCTAAACGTTGAATCATTGAAAAAACGACGCGCAGGCCCATTTTCATGTTTAGCACGCCACACATTTTGAGATGCTAGCTGAAATGCATCAACCTCTCTCTCTCTATCCACGTCGTCGCTTAGAACCGACCGCACGCCAGGGGACAGTTACTGCGCCTGTAATGGGACAAACGTTGATTGCCATACGCAATGCCCCTGGGGAATCATTCAAATGAATGCTCGAGAAAATGGAAGAACACACAATTTAATTGATTATTCATTAATTCGTGACCATTTCTACCTTCATTGAAACTTCTGAAAAGCTTTGCTATGAAATTGCGTCAGACCTGAGCACGGACTCACGCACATATATAGTATTCACCGTCGGAAGCAAAAGTGAAAGACGTTAGCTCTCAATCCTGACGCCACAACTTCACTCGTTTTTCGTCTCGACAAAATGCGATATCACTCACTCGGTTCTTTCAGCAAAGTGAGCGATCGTGATTCGTGGTGTTTACAAGCATTGTTTTTTCCGTTTTTTATTAATTTTATTAAATTATTATAATTTTTGTTGCTTTTTTATAATGATTTTCTAATTTTTTTTACTTTTTTCCCATTTACATATATTCGTCAGTGAAACAAATAAATATGATTCATAGGAAGAGCTTAGGACAAGAAAGACGATGGGATAGATTCATGGAGGCGTTTCCGAAAATAGCGCGGGAGGGTGCGTGAATGTCCATTAATGGCGGGGAAGTTATGGGCCCAGCGCATATACTGCACGTTAGTTGTCCTCGGTATGGTGAGGATGAGACGGATGCTTGGGTGTCTGGGAGGATTCGAAGACTTTCCTCAGTGATTTGATTGCTGCGAAAAGTTCGCCACCGCCCAGCAGTTTTTGGCCAATCCAGGTTCCTCTTAGAAAGAAATCACTTAGCCCACCAAGCAATTTTCGTGGCGTAGGTGAGGCCAGACGTCCAACTTCAATAAGAATCGAGCAATGCGTGTAAATCACAACTAAGGGACATTCCAGACGTAGGTAACTGACAATGAAATAGGGTAAAACTGGACGAGAAAGGAAAACTGTTTCCTTTCCTTGCATTTTCAGACTATTCTCAAGATGGATGCAGAAAAACGCAAAATACCTGACTAAATCATGGCGTTCCATAAAATCTCGTTTAAACTACTAGAATCCCACGGCATTTTCTTTCACAACATAGGAAATGAGCACTGTCGCCAATGACTCAAGACAACTAGGCATCACGTCTTCAAGTTCAAGTTAGTTTCGCCTTCCACGCACGATAAGAAACCATCCATACTTGGAATCAACAGACAAGGACACGGCCGAGAGTTAGCAAACACGGAGTTCTTCACAATACTTTTAAAGAGGCTTGACATCAGCCTTTCGCAAGACACACTTCCCTCGTCCCAGCGATCACAATTCCGCAAGAGCCCATCAACAGCCCTCGAAGTCCCTTGCCGCGAACCAGCGCGCATCTCGCTTGTCTCCTTCCTCCAAGGGCAGCAACTGGGTGACATAATCTGGTGGTTAATTCATTCTGTATTTATTTCTCCAGCAAGAGGAAATTTCATAAAAGTTGTATTAACGTTCCTCTAAGGCGTATTTTCTTCATAAAAAATTATCTTTAATTTAGTGACGTATTGAACACTCGCGACCATTCTCATGAGGCCGCCTAAGATTAAGACCAGGGCCAGCAGTCCCGAGGAGATCGCTCCTCGGGCGTGAGCACTGCACCACATTACTCCGCGCCACACGTAGACGACTGACTGATATTCACCCTGGGATCGATATCCGGATGAGAGTGCCGGAGGCTGGTGGCGGCAGGTGGGCTCCGGGGTCATGGTCAATCTCACTTTCGCTTTATCGCATCCTATCTCGTCCCCGAGCATTTCGGCGTTTCTTTTTGACTGTCCTCTTCAGTCCGCACAGGCTGACATGCACGATCAAATCAATCCTATTCAAGAAGCAAAAGTGAACGCCTTGGATGCAGGGTGGGATGAAATAAAAGGATTAGGCGGGGATCAACTGCACTCCTCTCCGAGATCAGTAAACGCCTACTGTGGAATGAAGAGTTCCCTACCCCAGCATTCATATTTGGCAATCCACTGCCACACTCGACCGATGGACCTCCTTCCGGAAGAGCTGAGACAGACTGCTTCGGGTAAATTAAACGATAGCATGTGACGAATACATTGGCGGTTGGTTTACACCGTCATACAATAACTTTCGGCGCAGAATCTATTCATGGCTCCAAGGCAACTGCAACTGAATGGTAATTACATGGTTCCTTAGATTTAAAACATCCCACAGGGGGTAGTCCGAATGGGATTAGCAATCTGCTTCAACACTCTTGTGCACTCCGGCCAACACTTAATTCGCTAATGCCAAACGAGTGAAACGTTGCCAAGCGATTACTGTTGCTTCGTTTAAGCTACATTGAGAGCTCGCTCATACTAGTGAAAACACTGATCCGCAGCTTATTTGCCGTGACTAATGACGGTCAGTACCCCAAGGACCACCAAGAACGACGCAATCCGGGAACTGAACACCTCCCGCCCCGCCGAAGCGGCAATGCCTTCCCGACAAGAAAGTTTCCCATTTGAAGTTGGCACCCGAGTGAGGAGCAACGAATTACGACCACGTAACCGCAATTAAACATGTATTGTGCAATGTAAAGCACTCTATTCGGGAAATAACAATCCTTGAAAGCTCAGAAAGTAATGCTCCGACGAATCCAAAAGTCTAACTCTTTGGAAAGGACGTTTTCAAGCGGAACCTGTGCCGGGAAATATTAGGAAATGAATGTGCCAATTTCATTTCATTCCAAAGATTCGTTTATGGCTGTCCCAAAAGGAGCCTCGGAGGCACGCCCGTCCTCATTTCTCGTATTTTTTAAACCAATCATTACCAGCAAAAGTCCTATCTGAAAAAAGAAAACATTCTTACGCAAAATTGAAAAGTAATTCTTTCCGCGTGTATTCATCATTTCGTGAAGTAGCCCAATCGCGAGAAACCGCCATAATTTCTTGAGATCGTGCATACTTTGACTTAAAATCTCCATAATAAACGGTCAACCTTACAACAATAATTTTATAAACACGAAAAAGAGGGCTTAAACGAAGAGGCTAGTGTGTGACGCACGGATCTAGACAATATCACCTCATTCGTTTCCAAACACAAGTATTCAGTCAACAAAAAGCACAACACAAGGCTTGGAAGCAGCTTCACCTCGAGTGCGGCGACGACAAAAAGATATGTACACCTCGGAGTCAAGAAGAACAACAACTTGACGGTCAAAACAACAATAATTCCATTGCTTCTCTGGCTAAAAAAAACCCGGCATCCAGGAATACATCAAGTCCCTTTTTAATGTACACATACACACAAATATTGGGCTAAAAGTGAACGATCTAGCCCAACTACCTTGATGTGTAAATTTCACACGCCGTTGGGCTTAGCATTGGACGAACTTTAACGACACGACCTTCGGGTTGTGCTTATGGTTATTTATATATATATATATATATATATATATATATATATATATATATATATACACACACATATATACACACACACACATATGCATACATAAGTATATTAACCGTTCTGCTCTATATATTTATGTATGTATGGTGGTGAAACGACTAAAAAGAGTGAATCATTAAACCAACAAATATAGTCACTTTAAGCTTAGTCACAAAAAATAAACATAACACTCAATACTCAGGGTAGGGTTTTTGGAACTTTTGATCTCAGCTCCACTTTTTCAGTTACCAGAACATAACCTGGGAAACCAAAGGTGGCACGAGGAAAGGATCTGCCCCCCCTTATTACCCTGAAGTGCGAATTTCACACGTCGTCGGGCTTAGTGTTGGTTGAACTCTATCCTCACCTACTCTGATACATAGAGGGAAGAACGTAGGGAAAACGAGTAATGGGAAGGAATAGGATAAAGATGCAGGACGGAATGAAGAGAGGAAGGAAATATACGGAGATGAAGAGGGGCTTATTGTTGAATAGGATATTGGGTTGAGTTTGTTAGGAGAAGAAAGTAAATGTATCGTTGTCCTGTTTTATAGCCTGTGTTCATCCAAAACATAGCTTAACCTGTAGATTACCAATTATGATGATATATACACCGTTGATTGGTTGTTGACACAGGCGTGACGCACGTACGCGATGAAGATAATTCATAAAGTTCACAACGAGAATGAAACTCAAAATTTTCTTAAGCTTTTTGCAAGAACGTATGAAAAACGGGATTGCAAAAATTCATAAAAACCTGTGTGTATGTCTGGCATCAAGAGGAGAAAAGAGGAGGAACATTCAGTTCCCAACCATTCATACGAGCACATAGAAGAAGGCAGCGCCGTGAGAGTACGTTCTGTCGCACTTGATTGCACGTGCGCCCGGCAGCGGTGACAAGTTCACTTCGAGTTCAACAAATCGCACATACAAAAAGATGAATGCAATGAGATACTTTTTAACTTTCAGCACACATTTCGTTCAACGGTCACAAGTGAGAAAATTTTGGTGTGTGAAAAACCAGCGGCCTTCACTAAGCAGATTCAAATTTGACTAGCTGGAAGACTTGAGAACGGCCAAATTTTTTTTAGGTATTTTAAAGGGATGACGATTTAAAAAATTGTCCGAACAAATTTAAGAATACCTTACAATTTCATTCAATGGTTAGGTCAAATTTGGGGCTTACGAGACGAGAGGACAACTGGAAGATTTCCTGTGTCATCGCTGCTGAGCTTTCCAAGATTCAACGAAAAGAAAAGGTAACATTCTCTTCGACGAGCAGAGATATATGAGGAGTTTTGCACGTATCTTCAACTAATTAAAGAGGAAATTTTCCCGAAACGAAATTCTAGTAATGCCAAGGTAAAGTTGAAATACTCAAGCCTTGCAAGATCTTACAAATGCCTCAGATCGCTTCGGACCAAGAAAACACATCTACGAGGGAATGACGCACACGCAAGATATTGGAGTGTCACTTGGCCTGAACTATCGGTCGTCAGTTCCCTCGCGCCAGCCATCGACGGGGCCATCGGACACGCATCAAGAGCCCCACCCACACACCCTTCGCACCGCGCGCGATGCAGTGCGCCCGCCTAACCAGCAAAGAGGAGGAGAGTGAGGGCGGAGAAGCCAATCCGACCCACATCTACCGCGCAAATACCCTCGACGGCCAACCAACACTCGACTGCCACTCCTTGGGCAGCAATGCGTATCACGTTTTATGGCAAACAGTTCCAAAATCCATTAATGCTCAAATTATAAGAGTAGGAAGCACGATTTTAAATCGCCGGCGATCGATGACTATCGAAAAAACTGCAGCCGTCAAGCACGTGCCTGCCTTGAGGGCAAACCAAAATGACGGAAGTTAATGAATGTGGGACCGTTGAAGAGTTATCTTGATTAAATTATTTCTAGAAGGAGATTATTAGTATCGCTGAGGTTCCTTACTCAGACACCATTAAAAAAACTATTAAATTGTGCTTGGAAGAAAAATACCTGTCGAGCAAACACTACTTTACAGTTGATTTGCAATAACAGAGCGATATTTAGTCAGGCTATGCTCTTCGACCAAGAGAAAGGATCATCGCATCCCATAAGACGCAATTCTCGCGGAAACTTCACCAATACCTGAACTGCATCCACTTCAATGTCAAGACTACCGACCCGGGTTTGATGCTTACAGTAAATTTCTTCGCCCCCCACATGACATAATTCGAAACTCGCTTACATAAATACATAGTATAGGGTATCCTGCAAGCCAAAGCTGCACACATTTCGTAGGCAGTTCCGCTTGGATAGGTACGTTCTTGTGTTTAAATGTGTGATTGCCGGGGTCCATCATCTCTTTGGTTCACCTTAAGTCATATTAATAATAATTTCCTTACAATTAGAATGTACTTTAGTACGACCCGTTCCCTTCAAACGCGAGAGTATCTCTCACCCATATGAATATTCAGTTCACAGGTAAACACACGGCTACGACTCCGCGACCAAAAATGGTGCAAACCGCATGACTTAAATGCGATCGCAAAAGGAACACTTCTAAATCCGAATTACATTGGCTTAAGGGATACCACAACGAGAAGCAACAAGGGAAACTGACTGCCACAGATACCTACGTATATATAAAGGCATCCTTTTTCTCCTCACACAATCCGTGCAGAGTAATAGAAAACAGCGCGTGCAACCATTCACAATATCATGTAAGTTGAAATCGAAAGAGATAAACCACCAATTATTCCAATAGGCTGTGGCTTCACACATCCTGCCACACGCCTTCGTGTAGCTTAAAGCGTAGTGTGCCACTAGATACATGATTAAGTATGTTCCAGGAGTCATCCTTCCTATCGTCCGAATGAACGGTAATGGAGACCCTATATTTCGATTCCTTGAACATGTGAACCGACAGCTTAGAGCGCCAAGTCCACCGATGCCACTTAAAATCAAATCAATCCCAAGATTTTCTCGCTTTTTGCGATTCGCAGTGAATGCAGTTGAAGGCAAGGAATCAATACACTGCATTTCAGTATTATTAATGAATACACTTGGAATTCCTGAGGACGAGGAATATTAGATGGTTCACAAAATGTATGAAGTGATAACAGAGGCGAAATAAGTATTCAAGTACAGTGCGCCATGGAAGAAATCAGTCATGTGAAGGGAGACGCATTAAAATTAGGCCATCTCTAACTTAATCGACCCCGAAAGGGAGCGGTGCGTACTCATGGATACCCATAAGACTGGTTTGAATCAACCCCTTTTCAGTCCCTGTAAGTATCTGCTCTATAGAAATGTTTTCCTCCAATTGATTTCCTCGGGCGCCTCTTCTGATGCATGTGCCCACCCCACAATTGAAACATTCAGTGCTCAATAGAGCGAGACGGCGTCTTCCACCCTGCTCCTTAGGCAAACACACTTCATAATATTTCAAGAAAATGTTCTCCTTAGACCGTAAGGGCCCTTTTTTAGCCATAGTACAGCAGAACCCAGAAACTATGAGTCACATTCAACGTCTGAATGTTTTCCAGATGATTGCCATAGCGAATTCGGCAATTCACCACCGACATTAACAACGCAATGAAAAGGCATTGAAATATTCACCCACAGTTGAATTATTCCACCTCTTTGGTTTGAGTGAAATTTCTTCAGTAAGAAAGGACCGATGAAACCGGGCGAGGCAGTGTAAGTTAACACAATGCGACGTGCGTTCCGAAATCTGAAACACGTTGCAAATTAACAGTTACGGAACGGGGATAAACGCCATTATTTTTACCTTCCTAGACTTTCTCTCCGAGTGCTTTCTCATGCAGTAGCGGATCGCGGAAGCCGGGACGTCTATCTCGTCGATGGTTGAGCTTATCGAGGACAACCTGCGCGTCTTCCGCGACCACGAGTCGGACTTGGAGCTGGAGTCCACCCTGAATATCCTGGTGGTGGCGCCCACTTGCTCCAGCACGTCCTCCTCTTCCCGGAAACCGTTCACTTTCAACACCCGCAGCACAATCATGTTGCGGCCACAGCCCTCGGGCACACGCAGAAGGAGATACCGACGGGCAAACGATCGCCCCCGGAGTGGCCGGGGGGCGATAACAGGGACAGAGGGTCCGCTGGCGCCCGGTGGCGTCTCGAGGCGGCCGTGTATCCTACCTCGCCTCGAGGCGTCTGGGGGCGCGTGCGGGGGCCCAGACGAGAATGTCCGGCCCGGGGAGCGCCCCGGAAGAACGCCGGCTGAGAGGTTGGTGGGGGGGGGGAAGTCACGGTCACGTGATCCCACCCTCCCCACTTCAGTTATTATCGCGGGCACGCGAAGGGGAGGGCGGTCTGACCACGTCGGCGGCTGACTCCGAAATCACAAACGAGCAGGCAATTACGCACGCACGTCCGCCGCAGGGAATAGAACGCATAGAATTAATTTGCCCAAAAATGGCTCGAACCAGAGACGGCGACGGTGATATTTAAAAAATGGCCTAATGCCGTCATTGACCAACTTGTAAGAGCTTGTACTCGAATCAAACGGAAACTGAAATGAACTATTTGGATTGACAAGAAATAAAGCCGGGGATTCTAAAAATTTAATAAAAAGGGAACAGCTGACGTATCCTATTCCTGCCCCTTCCTTGTTTTCCCAACATTCTTCCCTACATCACAGTCTTCAATATCCCACGGCCGATCAATAAAGTTTTCATCAATTTTTTCTGCCTCCTTATGATTTCTCCCAACAAACCCCTCTCCTCGCCCACCATACCTAGCACTTCCTCATTTGTTTTCCTTTCGGTCCATTTCACCTTCTCCATCCTTCTCCACACCCATATTTCAAAAGCCTGCAATCTACAAGTACCTACATCTTGTACGTCTATCATCCTGCTTCAGTGACCACGTTTCCGCGCCGTGCATAACTACGCTCCATATCAAGGTTTTTACGAATCTTTTCTTAACATTCACATTAATTTGTTTCTTGTTAACCTCCTAAAAAGATTAAGCACTGGTTCCTTTATTGTCTTTTTTGTTTATGCCTATCAACAGCCAGATAAATCAACAATATTTATGTATGAAACAAAATAATCTTTATTCATTAAAGACCATCACTTGCCGCTATAGATATCGTCATTAGAAAAACATATAAATACACATTCTTTACCGTAGCGGAGAGATACTCTATGTCCATGTCATCAACTCCCTCCTCCTTGTGAAAGCCTCTTTTCCTAGCGCAATTATTCTCCATACGCCTCTACTACTTTGACTATTTTGGTCCAAAACACTTCCGAGATACGTAAACTGTTCAACCTGCTCTAAATTTTGTCGTCCTATTTTAATATTTAGCTTAATGCTTAGCCTTTTTCTTTCTGGAAAATCGCATAACCTTTTTTTTATTTATATTGATTCTCATCTCATATCTATCACACTGACTTTCCAATTCACTCAGCAATTCTTGCAACCTCTTGGCTGACTGACAAAAAAGGGCCTGGTTATCAGCAAACTCAAATTATTTTACGAATTCTCCACCAACCTTCATTCCTCTCTCCCGGCAATATTATTCGGGCGGTGGCTTGCAGGGTAAAATACAGATCCGTGGGTCGTATTCAAATTATACACGAAAATGGTCCGCTTTTTTCCATACAACTTGATCAATCACATTCCATCATAGCGAACGTTTGCAAACATGAAGAACTACTTATATTTTCAAAATATGTGCATTTAGAGTTTAATTTTCATAAAATACATAGCATATTATATCTTGTTCAACGATTCTCTTCGGGAGAGACTCATTCGTCACCTCATGACGCAGATAGGAAAGCGAATTGACTCCTTTTGTATATTACGATCGTCTACACAAGAAGAGCTGGAGTGCTCCACTACTTTCATGGTTTAGGTCGCGATGGTTTCTCCATCAGTCTAAGACAAGTTCCCGATGTTTTGCCATCCCAAGTCAAGGTTAGAGAACCGGAACTCAAAGAAAATAAAAGTCACTTCGCCGTGTATGAACCAGCGAGCGTCTTCGATGTCACAAATACGACCGACCATCAGAGAGAGAGAGAGAGTCACCGAGATTCGACCATCACTACCACCTGCGAGCACGAATGCCAAACAAAAGCAAACATCAGGACGACGGTCTAGTTTGGGGGGGGATGTTGGCCTCTCTTCGTCACGTGGCGACAACCCCCATGCGCACGCACGCATACGTATAGCGTCGATAGTAACCTACATTTAAACCGTGGGGTTTTTTTCACTGCCTGCGAACAATCATCTCTGCCACATACGAGGATTGAATGCACGGTTTAACCAAGAGGCGAATGAAGGGACCGCTCACGAAGGTTTACTCAGCTGACCTCGTTCAAACGCGGACAACTGAAATTCTCTCTCTAAAATTTCCACAACCAATCCCTAATTCTACAAGCAGCAATATTAGGGACTTAACTCCGTGATATTAGTCGCCCCGGTTAATCAGGACCTCCCAACCTGCGGAGTTACACTCCGGTAAAATTTAAAAGGAAGTTTTAAGAGGAGGGAATTGATGACAGCTACGCTTAAGACCCAAAAAAGGTGATACGTTGGTTGCGAGTTTAAAATGCAACATATAGCTGCATGGGTCTGAAGCCTGGTCTTTAAGAGCGGGAGAACTGAGATTGAGACTGGCGAGGGACGAGGAATATAAGATGGACAAGGAGGAATACTACGGCGAATCCTAACTGCAGATGAAGATTCAGGGAAATTGATATTGATGAAATCCGAAGAGGGCCGGAAGGAGGAAGTTGGAGGAGATCATATAAGGAGAGTGAGAGTGGGATGTTGAAAGCAGTGCTGGAAGGAATAATTTTTGACAGGCAGAGGAAAGAAGGAAACAATGGGATTTGTGGACGTGATATGAAGGCAGGGAGATGAACTGAAGAACGAATAAATGCAGAGCGAATACTTGTTTCGGCTGGGAGTGAATCCACATGATGGAGGTCAATAGAAACCGCCCAAAACATGCCAAATAAGCATATTCGAATACATTTATATTTCAGAATCTTTGATATTTTTTCTACGAAGGGGTCCAAATCAAGGCGAGTCTCCATTAATCCACAACAATGGATCCTGTCATATGGTTGACTGTGATTCCAAATTTTAGGAATGAGATCTAGTGTGACTAAGGTGAAAAATATCGGTGTCACTTCAGTGTTGATAACTCTGTGATGTCAAATACCGCTACAATTCCTAAAATAATACCAGTGTTGAACGTATGATAGCGGTTTAAACGGAAGTGTTTGCCATAACGGGTTTAACTCAAAACTTTATGATATTCAGCCTCTCCTGAACTTTAGGTACTGATTTAATAATTTGTCGCAGTTGGGTGCTTGCGTATGTATAACCAGCGCTCCTCTTCAGCGAAATAACTACAAACAAAAAATTGCGAGAATTAAAAATAAATAGACATATGGCCTAAAGACAAAACCTCGGTAAACCAATTCCACTTCATTTAATTTGTGCGCGCAAGCAAGAGCTTCACCCGAGACCGCACCCTGGCCGACCCGACGCGCCGAAATGGGAGCTCCGCGCACAAGAGTCCGATGTGAGCGTCGCGGATTCATTGCGCAATTATGAAAACGGGAAAAGTTTGCGAACGAGCTGCCCCCTCACGGAAAGGATGGAGTCCTCGCCGCGTCTCCCAGGGCAACTAGGACAATCTCCGAGGGGCGCCGATTAGCACTCCCGGTGCACTAATGACCGCGGCGCACTCGCGCGAGCGCCTCGCCCCTCTACGTGTATCGCAACGACTCCGGTGAGGCGAGGGAAAAAGAGCGCGCGGGCGTGCGCCATGACAACCATGTGCCAACCCACCTCGCCCCATATCGTCACCGAAGTGGTTAAAATAACATTCTCCATTGCGATTTACTTTGCAACACGCATGATTCACGAAAATCTGACACAATGATGGCAAACGATTGGCACACAAATGAATCGAACGTCTCGAAAGAAGGTGTGCGAAACCTCGTGTGTAGTTGTAATTCAAAAAAAATATTCAACTTATCCCGTAAGGAAACGAATGAATAATAACAAAAATTAAAAAAAACAAGGAATTTGCTATCATTTGACACAGGAGTCTCAATACAAATATGAGAGCGCAAATCTAAACAAAAAGTAACAAGCAATTTCTGTATCTACGAGCGTATATCGTACAGCTCAAACTTTTAGTTAGGCACAAAGGCATATATAGCATAAACATCATATGTTTGATGTTGATGTTCATATGAACGTTTTCAATTTTGTACGAAAAATTGGGTGCGAAAAAATCTCGGCAAGATGACTGCCACATTTGCTCTCAGTGAAGAATAAACTCAAACACGTGGTCGATTCTGAGGCTGGTTTGGCGCTTTTCCGTCGCAATCCTGACGAGTTTCTGCATTTCTAGATAATTGTGGACGAAACTTGGACACATTACTACAGCACAGAGACATCACCCGAAAAGGTCATGGCCTTTTTTCGGGATGCACTCTAAGTCGTCTAACTTGATTAATAACTAAAAGGAAAAACGACAAATGGAGAGCATTATATATACTTATTACACCAGTTACGCGATAAAATCAAGAAAAAACTCATTTAGGGAAGAAAAAATTTCTCTTCCATCAAGACAACGCACGGGTACACACCTACGCAGTATAGATGGCGAAAATTTTGGAATAAAATTTCGAATTATTAAAAAAATCTACCAGATTTTACTCTCATTGACTTTTTTATTTCTAAACTTGAAAAATTGGCTCGGCAGAAAAGGATTCACGTTGAGCGAGGAGGTAATCGCCAACATAGATGACCATTTTGAGGACCTTCGGAAATTCTACTTTTTCGACGGCTTAAAAACAGTCGAAGAAACGCTGGGAACATCACATCCCTGTAAAAGAAGATTATGTTGAAGAATTGAAAAAAAATCTAACCATAATAATTTGTTTTTCCAATTTTTCCTAAGGACGTATTGGAGGACTCACGTGCTAAAGAGCGAAACTGGAGGGGATATGTTGCATTTGACCCCAAAAAGTATCCATCGATCGAATGAATGCTGAATCAGCAGCGCTCCGATATTGGCCCCCCACACACCACGACGGCGGTGGAGGGAGGGGGGTCGTCGTCTCGTCGCGCGCCTCGACACCGTATGCAAAGAGACGCAGTTCAGCGGTCTAACCTACTTAAAGCAGTGCTCGCGCGTTAACCGCGTGAGACTGACAAAGGCAATAACTGGCAGATCGGCTTCGATATAAGACTATTAATATGGCCAAGAAAAAGATGGTTCACTCACCTTTCGCCACCAAGTCCACAGGAGAAACCATCGAGTGATGATTCAAATACAAGCACGCAACTGTTACCGCTACTACCTATGTTATTTTGCTCTCATTTAGAAATGGAATGAAAAGAAGCAATGCCCGTTCCCCTCGTAGCCGTACCAACAGTCAACGGGAACAAATGCTTCGTCATACGCACCTCCGCCTACGATGGCGGCACGTGCCACTCACCACTACGATATGTCTCGCATGAACAATGATTAAATAGATTGGTGCACGGGTTAAGGTTTGCCGCTGATGTAAATTCCAGCGTAGCAACTTGTAATTTGCTTGTAATCACCTAGCGCATATTATATTATTGGATACATGTTATTGTTAATTATGATTTTTTGTGTTTGTATAATTCAAATTCACGTTTATATCATTTTCATTGGATCCCGTTAATTGGGGACACAAGTGCACTTTTGCCTTTAAATGCACACCAGCCATTTAAGTGCAGCTTCGAATGACCTCTCCCCCCAAAGTGAAAGCCCTGATGCAGACAGAGGATGTCACGGCGTTTCAATTGAGGGTTGTCGGGAGAAATCTAAGGAAGACGGGACAGGTGGATGCGGGGCGTTTCGAGTGGCGATAGAGGGGAGGTTGTTAGGCAGGTGATGAAGGCGGTGGAAAATGACAGTCAAGTTGGACGGAATGAATGGAGATATTGTGAGCGCAGAAATGAAGATCAGTTTCCTTTGATGTTGGATGTTAAGTTTGGTCTTTCCAGGGGAGGACATGAACTTTAGGGAATTTGCGTTTCTGCCCATCCAAAATCTACGTTAAACGGTGGAGTATACAGAATTGAATCATGCTAAGAAATGCCGAGAGAGGGAATGACCCGGTGAATTTTTAATGAAAACGCTAACACCAAAAAACCCCAGCGACTATACAGCCCCACAATATGTAAGGCCATAAAGATAACTTACTTCGGTAATTCATATTTAGCAGTTTTAACTTCTTTAAATTAGATAATGATAGATCTTATCTAGAAATCCGAGAATCCAGAACTCTACATTTTACATAACGGGAGTAAAAGCAAGAATTAATTGAATACAAACGGTTTTCTCACACTTAAGGCTTTCACATCTCAAGGTGCGCAGTAGCACACGAGAGGCCTAACACATCCAGCATACACATCAATTAGAATGATAAAGCCACGCGCACATCAGTGCTATTAACCTTCTACTCCTCCGTGACCACTCAGTTGCGCCACTGATTAGCACAAATGAAAATTCGTCGACATAACATTCGGAGTAAGCTGAACTAGCCACAGAGTATCGGCTTGGAAACGTAGAGCCGACCACTCGCCAAACACTCAGCCCCCTCATGCCGCGCGAGCGAAAGATTCTCTAGTAAGCCGCCCATGACAAACCCCACTACCGTTAAGAGTGTAGGACACACGGCAACGACGGATAGCACCCCTTAAAATCAACTAAGACAGACATTGGCAATTGAATGCACAAGAAAAGGTTCCAGCCCAACTAAGGCATTTAATCGACAGTAGAACACATCGATTAATACTCGATAAATATCGTCGATTGGATTCGACGCTGACCGGACCTCGGCAGGGGCGGCGAACCGCGACAGCGGGAGTAAGAGGCGAAGAGCGGTGGGGCGGGGTCTGATCTCCTCGGCGTTCGCCGCCGTGCAGTCGGATGGAAAGCGAGAAGGGGAGCACCACGAGTGCACCATCCCACATCGAAAGGCTCTCCCAAGCAGCCAAACCCAATCACGAGAAGAATAGGGTCGCCGTTCTTCTCACTCGGAGAGGCCTTCAACTCTCCAGGAGCAACCACTGTATACTCCACTACGACGAGAAACACCAATCCAAAGATATTTATTTAAAAAGCTGGAAACAGCAAATGTGACGAGGCCGAGTCTTATTAACTAATTATTAATTGATGGAACTTATATGGTTCTCAATCCTAAGGAATATTCATAGAAAGAGAGAAAGTCTTTAGATTATCGTCCTTATTTTGGGACGACATTTAGACTACGGAGTATCTTCTACCACCTTAACTCCTGGCAGGAGAGTTCAGCAGAAACATTATTGAACATTAACACTGTTTCAAAACAAGCTCCAAATTTAGAGGAATATGACCTTGATGAAATCGTTAATAAGACATAAATCTTATTAATAATTTCATCGTTGATCACTGAATCACTTCAAGCACAAGTTTATAATTATCTTCGCGTTAATACATCCGGGAGTTCAACGTAACACGCTTCTTCCGTTTCTCACAGCGGGTAAACACCCCCAATCGCAAAGTAATAGAAACGTTTCTCTCTCTATCCTTCCGGACACCCGAAGGGATACTCTTCACGGAATCGGCAAGAAGGTTTGACCTTCCCCCGATTCTATTAAGCGACGCTCTCCGCTTCGTGCGCGTCTTAATGGTGCTCACATGCTCTCCGACGCCGCAATGGTACAGCTATGAGGACACAGCCGCGCGATGGCATTCACCTCGGCAGCCGGGACTAGTGTATACTGGCGAAGTTGGTTTGTTCGCCGAAAGTCCGCCCTGACTCCGCAACGTGGATGGAAAACGGTAACAAGGCAGTACAGAGGATTATGCACACCGAATATTATGAATGCCCGATGATGCCACCATAATACTCCGGGTAGAAATATGCTGAGTACCTTTTACTTCTATGCCCTTCAATTGGAGAGGTCTTTCATTTTAACAGCGAATGGCACCGTCCACAGAGGTCAACCCCAAAGAGCATCGGTCAGGGCCGGCTCCCGCCCCGCGTTCCTCTGCTAGGAAACGAAAGAGCTCTGCTCCGAGTGAGGGAGGCTGTGACGGAGAGACGAGCACCTAAAGGGGCGCACGACCCCGATTTCGGCTCGCCATTTTGTAATCTCGGATGGCAAGGCGCTGGTCGCCCGGGATGAACGGGGGCCAACTTTTGAGAGAGGGGCATAGACCGATGCGCGTACCCTCAACTGTTTAACACAATGTTCGCTCGTAGTTTGCAATGTTCCGCCCTCTTGAAAAAAACATTAACAGCTGGTGCACAGTCCAGTCCACAATAGTTAGCGTTGAAGAACATCAAGATGATATTCATAATATAACATCATCAATTAAAAAAGGTCAAAACGATTGTTTCCCGATTCCGCCATATCTCAATCCCATTATTTATGAGTAAACCTGAATTATTAAGTGCTGCGTTCGGTCACAGTCAATGGACACACAATGAAACTAGCCTCTTAGAATTGTTTCTGGTAAATTGTCACACTTAACCGGATCAGTGAATATAAGAAGTTTAGGTGGTCGAGTTGGTGCACTGGATAGCGCACAGGCTGCCCACTAAGGGGCCCGGGATCAAATCCCGGCGGTGACTAAATTTTTCAGTGTTATCCTGATCCCTAATTGGGGTGCCTGGTCGGATTACGCCGTCCGTCCGATGGGACGATGATGTGTGGGGACCCTTGGGCGCCTTTATAGTTAACAGTAGGCTAAAATGACGACGTTGGGTTTCTACTCTTCTCCTATTTCCCTGGCATCCTTCTCGTACCAAATTTCCCGATTATGCCTGCCTAATGGTATGACCCCAGCTGGTCACCTCCCCTAATCTACTACTTTTGAATTTGACTTGACCAAATATGACTAGCAATGATCTAAGTTAACGATCGTAAAAGCAATAAATAAATTGGTAATCATGCATTTCGGATCAACAAGTATTGGATATATTCTGTTTAATTAATGCATTCCATTTCGAATGAATCAAAACTTTTCAAGAACGAAACTTTTAAGTGTTCCCTCCTTTGCCCGAAAAGGCGGAAATCAACAAAAATTACATGGACAGTTGCAAGATGGCTCTTGCAAGTACCATTCGTTCGATGGATGCCCACAAATCACCGCGAGAAGTAAGTCACGCAAATGGGAGGGTTCCGCACTCATCGGGAGAAGATGCCGAATTCCATGCCGAATCGACGAGCCAAGAAGTCGACATCCACATCGACGCATGTAAACCACCTTCTTGAAGGAAATAACGCCGCGGTCTCTGGATAGGAGATGTCACTTGAACGACCCAAATACGGAGAGAGGGGATCCATCCGAGCTCAGAGAAATGGATTTCATCTCGTTCCGAGGGGCCGCATTCCAGCCGCACACACGCCCAGCGCATTCCTCTCCCCTCCCCCGAGCGCCCGATCCCCAAACACAACCCCCCCGCGACCCCCGCCCGAGTGGCGGCGGCACCACTATAGGCGGCGGCCGCACGCGCAATGGCCGCCGCCGCGGAAGCGGAACCGCGGCCGGGGCCGGAGGATGCCCCGAGGGGCTAAGGGAGGGGGAGGTCCCCCCTCTGCAGCATCACGCACCTCCCGACTCGGGCAAAACAGCCGACACGTTGGAGGGATCCACTCTCTCTCCGTGGGGGGAAGGAGAGGCACGCAGCCAACCATCCAATCGCACCATCCCCAAAATGATGAACAACCTCCAAGCACACACGCCCGTGGGAACGATCTTCCCACCCACACACACACACAAGAGAGCACATACGCTAGGGGGAAGGTTCGTCGACTGTTACGGCGAATGATTTCGTTGTGTTCGAAAGGGGCGGGAGATGCGCTGCTTACCTTTCGGCTGGCCCTGTTCTGAGCCCTCAGGACGGCCGCCTGGGCCATGGCCCCCGCGCCGGATCCTTCCCCCGGCGACGCCGCTCGACACCAAACTCCTCTTCCTTTTAATCGCACTCGAATTGACAAAACGAAACACCGCCACAGAGCGGATCTCCTCCGCTTCGCTGCGACGCACCGACAGTCCCACCTCGATTGGCGACCGGACGAAGACTAGTGTCGGACGGATGAGGGTCGCCAGTTCCTTCCCCTCTCCTCTCCGCTCTCCCCCTCCCCTAACTCCTCTTTCTCACCGGGGGCGGAGGGGGGGATGGGGTGGCAGTGCGGTCGGGCGCTAGGGGGGAAAGGCCACCACCAAAACGACGGGGAGGAGTGTCTCCGGAAGGCCCTCTCCCTGCAGCAGGAGAGGGGGGAGGAAGGAGGTGAAGGGGGGAATGCGCCCGCGGTGCGGGGGTTACGCCGCTCACATGCACCCACTAAATCCGACCTGTCGCGACCAAGAGACCCGTCGATCGTCCGTCATTGTCGCAGCAGCGGTCGATGCTGAAAGAATCGACCAATTGATTCACTTACAATGAATGGGTGAGATCGCCTTTGTAATCGCCCGGGGAAATAAAATATGGGGAAAGAACGAAAATTTCAAGGTTGAACTTCGAACAACTCCTCACAAAATATCTTCACCCGTCCGGAGTGTTGTGAGTTGAGTTGTGAAAACGATTTAAATTTTTAAATACCGATTGGTATGGAAAAATTCCAAATTTTACCGAAGGAAAATTTGCCATTTCCTACATATTAGGTTATTTCGATGTAAATAATAGTACATTTCAATTATATATATATATATGCACATGATCAGAGTCAATACATTTCCCATGAAACATCTCCATGAATATCCACTAGTTCAATTGTATATTGGGTTACTACTAACCCTAACTAAAACCCTATTGTAAAAAGATGAACACAGTTTTTTTCTTCGAAAAGTAAAAAGGAGTGCTTTCTGGTAATCACTCGGGCTCAGGCACTATGCTGCTAA
This sequence comes from Hetaerina americana, assembly GCF_022747635.1. NCBI lineage: Eukaryota > Metazoa > Arthropoda > Insecta > Odonata > Calopterygidae > Hetaerina > Hetaerina americana. The sequence goes on from NW_027287095.1 coordinate 13,561,993, forward strand.
AGATCGGGAAAACGCCAGAGGGAGCAAAGCAGGTAGCAACACGATTTGAATGAATTATTAGTTTAAAAAATATCTCCGACCAGTCCAAATCATATGCGGTTGAGGAGATTAACCTTGTGGTTTCATTTCTCGACCAGTTTAGAATTAATTTGAGTTAGCAGTTTTCGATGAACTAAAACAGTAAAATGAAGGAGAATAGACTCGATAGCCTTCGTGGTTTACGGAAGGGGGATTTACCCTGGCTGGCCTAAAAGAAATTCGAATGGGGTAAAAATAATTATTGCTTATGGCTATGTAAATTGTTTTATTAATTCCAATAAATTCACTTAAACATAAAATATGGGAACGCAAAAATCCTTAAACCCTAGGCAGGACCAGGTTCCCAAACCTATTGCCGAGGCAGTCTTCTTCTCCCATTTGAAGAAGACGAAGTTTTCGCGCGTGGCTCTGGGAGGCGCCACCAGATGGGAGCCTTAGCAGAGGGTGGATGCAGTCGTTCAAGTCTCTGCCGGCAGGGCGCGCGCGTCGCTAGGGCAATTTCCTTCCGGGAGGGCCGGAGGGGGGAGCGTGCGTCGATGGTGGGCGTGGCTGCCGAATGAATTGAGAGGTACAAGAGAACGTGAGGAGTCGTGAGGGAGTCCTCGGTAAAGAGAACAACGATTGGGGCAGCGTCAAAGTTATTGTCAAAAATGCATGAGCCACTGTTATTTTGTTCGCAATCACAGGACACACCCACCGCTATCGCAGACCAGAATGCCACAACAACAGCAATTTTTCTTCTGGTTCAAAATAAAATATACGTTTATATAAACGGAACTAATATAAACTGGAAATGACCTCACTTTTCGCCACGAAGTTTGGAATATTCAAGTGGTGTTTGAGATTCGTTTATTTAACTTACAACTGGGGAAATTGCAACTAAATGTAATAATGATCCAATTTTCAGGTAGAAATTTTCAGGAAAATGATTCTGAGATTTTTTCATGCAAAGATCATGATCAACCTATCTTTGGCTGGCTTTAATACACGATTTCCCCCGAGTGCATGGGAATTGGAGGGAGGCCATGTTAATGGGTGAGGAGGGGAGGGGTGAGTCTCTCCACGCGCTCTCCCGAGGCGCGGCCACCTTTGACCTGACCAGTGCGGAGGCGGGCCTTCTTCAGGAGGTGTACGCGGGCTGTTGGTGAGGGAAGAGGAAGCCGAGTAAGCAGGGGGTGGCGCACAGGGGCGCCCGGGTGGCCTCGGCGCCCTGCGTGGCGCGCAGAAGCGTCGACTTATCCCGACAGAGAGCGGAGAGCGGGGCCGCCGGCGGGGGGGGCGACCGCCGCCTGCTCCGCGGCACCAGGGGCTGATTAGGTGCGGGTGAGGTGGCGGCGGGTGGCGGGATGGCCTGGTAGTAGATGGGCGGGGGTGAGGGGCAAGGCGGGGGGAGGTAGAGGGGCGGTGGGGCCGAGGCGGCAGGGATGGTCGCCGGGGATGGGTCCTCCTCCTCCGGCTCCGGGTCTTCGGCGGGCCCGAAGTCCGGGAGCAAGTGGAGGAGGATTATGGGTAGGATGAGGAGGAGCAGCAGGTATAGAGAGACGGGGAGGAGGAGGAGGAAGAGGGCTTGTAACAGCGCTATGGTGGCGGTTGTCTAACAACGGGGGTGGGCAATGAATTGATATCCACCAGCATCAAAGGAGGCACCCAGCGCGTCACACTTCGCACAATTTAAATTAAGTGCACAGTGGATTGAATAGAATTGTAGTATTAAAGATCACTAACCGAAGTATTATTCAACCGTCCAACATAAAAAATTGTTTTTTTTGGCATTTGTTGGCGATAAGGAAATGGCTTTTTTTCCCTGGTAAACGCCAGAATTTACAGCCGAGGAAACGGTCCCAAATATCATTAAAATTAATGCCACGCCCGTTTCAAAAAGGGTTGAAACCGTCCGCGTCAATTCCACAAAAAAGTTGGGTTAGCACATTGGTCCGCGTGGTGTATCGAACCGGAATGGAGAGCGGCCACGAGCGGGGTTGAAGCAGGATGACGTGAAATGGTGGGATAGACCCAGGCAGGGAAATAGCTTATTACGCGTTGCGCATTGAGGCTGAAAGTGGAGTGGGAAAGTGGCCGTGCTCTTTGGGATGGAAGATGGCGGGGAGTGTTGGCGGAGTCGTTGCGGCAGAAGTCGGTCGGGCAGGTGGAGAGGGAGTCTTGGGAGAAGGGGATCGATGTCGTAATTTCGGGTGAAACGCGAAGTCGAAGCTCTTCTATCCGAGGAGCGGTTACGTGAGCGCGCTCCAGCCGAAGCCGTGTTGCGGGCGTCGGGATTTCCTGGCGGGCGTTGAAATCTCCCACTGCCGTTGAAATACCCCAACGGACGTCGAGGTCTCCGAAAATGGCCCGTCGAGTGACAGGGGGCATGCAAATTTGGCGAACGAGCTGACAACTTTTCCAAATTGGAGTGATCGCGGTGGCGCGGGGATTTACAACAGCCACCGGGTGCAGACACAGTCACCCTCGCTCGTTTAGGGCTGCGCCCCACGATCCGATTCCAGCGTGAACTCGCACTGAGGTACCAAATTCACTCGAGAGACAACAAGAACACTCAAGGGTCACAATCCAGGAAAGGAGAGTTACGTCGCTTGCGACTGCAACCACGTCCTCTGCAAAAGGATCTCCGGGTATTAAGCGGTAGGAGGGATGCCTATGGGAGACTCGGGTTCACTCTCGCTTTCCGCCGGGGATCACAAGGCTGGCAGAGTGGTGGGAATGCCGGATTGACTTGCTGGCCGACTGCCTCGATTGCACGAAAAGCACTCCGTCCACCTGCGCGCGGCACCACAGCCGACGACCCCTTCTCCACCTCCCCTCTCTGGCACCGCCCCCCCCTTAGGAGGCGCGCGCTCCCCACGACGCCCGCTCCTTAGTCTTCTCCCGTGCTGCGGCCTTCGACTGCCGCTCCCCCCACGACCCCCTCACACTTGCTTAAGACACGACTTTCCCCTGTTCTCGGGGGCTTTCGTGTGTGCACATTGCCGCCGCCCCCCGGAGAGGGGGGTTCAGAGGAGGATTTCTTAAGAGCAGATCCGTGGTAGGAGGGGAAAGCAGGGGGGAGGTGGGAGATGGGGTTTGCCAACCACTCTCATTGTGCTCCCACTGCGACATCCCCCGTGGGGGAAGAGCCAAAAAAACTCTCGACGGCGAACACCCTTCCCACTAGAATACACAAAGATCACGGCAGGAAGAGCAAACGTGAGGTCTGTGGAGTGGTGCCAATTCGTGCAAAAACTTGCAACTCAGCTCCCCGTGCTCCTTTTGCAAATTGGCCCTATTCTAATCCAAGGGGCTCGCGGCCCACCAGGGAGTGGAATATTCTCAATTAACTTAAAGTTATTTTTGGCCATTTTTACCACCCACGCCCCGTTTGCAGCAATCAACAAAATACATACACTCATTCCTACCTCTTAAGTAATCATAGGCTATTACTGATATCAACGGTCAGCTTTTTCGTACAAAAACATTTTTACGCGTTCGACGAAAGCGTTTTTCTTTGCGATTACTCATTAGTTCATTGAGGTGTTTGTGCTGAGAAAGTACAGTATCTCGAAAAACTTTATTTTTTTTAAATTTACGTAGTGTTATAGTAACAGTGTAAATGTATGTATTTAGATCGCAATGAGACACAATGACCAAACTCTTCAGCATTTGATAAGTGGTTAAATAATTTTGAAACGAAAGTTTCATTACAGAGTCTTTGCACAACGTCCTCTTTGGTAGTCAACGATAATTAAAATTCTTTCTTCATAAAAATTGCTGAGATAATGCAGAAATGTGAAACTTTTCCCATGAACCCACCCCTCAGTGCCGTCCGGGAGCGTAATGGCTCGGCACAGCCCCTCCTTCCCGTCTCTCCAAAGTCTTACGTCACGGAAGATCGGCCCCAGATGTCCGAGGGAACAGCACCACTTTCCATTTCCTTGTAAAAACATGAAACACCTGAAAGTATTTCAACCGTCTTATCTCCCCATCACCTCTTCTTTGTTTCCCCCTTCTTCTTCCAAGGCTACTCAAGAGGGTGCACCACCCGCAACCCGATGAAATGGGCGATCACCACGTAGCAGCAGCGAGGCCAAAAGACCGCTCCCACGCCAAAAGAGGGAGAGAGAGACACCCTGGCGGCTCACTCAACCCGACGGCCCACTCAAGGAAGGAAGAGGGCGAGGCTCGGTCGTCGTACGAACGAGAATTGATATACTACACCACTTCCCTTCATCATTTCGCGGAATTTTCCAAAAGTTTTGAACAAAGAAAAGGCAATTCGAATGATTGAGGAGAATTAAGTCATGGGTCAACAATTAAAGTAATTGCAGCTGGTTCACGGCAGCGAATTACATATACTGAAGGATGTCCCGTTTCCGCAGTCCTAAAACAAGCGCCCAGATGTGCAAATACCAAATATATTTTAGAACTCCAATTATGATAGTATGGAAAAATAAGTCGGTGTTCTCGAGAAGAAATCTCGCTCATAAAATAGCTCACATATTAGAAAGTCTAACATCCGAGTAAAATATTGGAAGAAGATGAAGAGGATTAACAGGAGCAGCACCGTATTCACACTCCCAGCGAAGGTGTAGAACGCAGTGGCGACGAAGGAGACGGTGCAATATCAGCAATTAAGCAAGATGCGGAGAAAGGAGGTGCATCTGTGCGTCCAGAACGGAAGTGATGATGGGGATAAGCATAATATGGCCTAGACCTCCTGAGATATAATCAGACAATTCACGGGAAAGTAGAAACAAAGATTTGATCAAGAACTTCTCTAAAATTGTCTCACTACTAAATAACCAACGATTTTTCTTTCTGAGCAAACCAAAGTATGACTTTTGCGGGATAACGATTCAGCGTGTCTGAATGAAGGTTCTCCAAGAGGAGAAATGTATGTATTTGAACTACATATAATTAAACGTTTGTGGATTTCCACAGTAAGTGCAAAGAAATGACGATTGTGGAATATGAAGACTTTTAATTAGTTCAGTAATCGTGTTTTGAATTACAATGAATGAATGACAAATCGCCTAAATTCAGACCTTAGCAGTGGTTTTAATTTTTTCAACGGCTTCCCAAGATACATATAATTTAAACAAACAAGTAGAAATTTTTCTCGCCACTAAAATTTCGCAAATAAATGATAGACTTGGACTACGCTCATATTGTGACAAGAACGAAACAAAGATTGTAAGATTGCCCTTAATGTGAAATAAAAAAAACTGAAGAACTAATAGCTGGAGCTGTGGTTATCACACCCATTGGTCATCATATTGTATTATGATTTCGCAGAGTTATCACAGAACACTATTTATACATTCGAGTTTTCAGTAAATACCCGTATTTCGAAGTGGTAAAACCAACAAATGGGCATCAACAAAAAGAAGGGTGGCAAGCTCACTACCGCATGATGCGTAACAATAAAACCATTTCGCTGCAGGAGCGGATAGAATGAACATTACTCGATATCACTCTAATGAAAAAGTGACCGTGGCCCACTTGCTTTGGAAAGCAAATGGGCAACGGCCCTTGCGTCGGGAAAAGAAAAAATATTTAGATTCACCGAGATTCCGAAAGGATGTTGTTCGGGTGGACTTGAAGAACTTTGGCAAGCCAACAGTCGAACCCTAAGTCTTAAAAACACTTTGCTAAAAATTCCAAGTGAAATTAGAGATAAAATCACACAGATCACTTTAATTGTTGACACAGCAAAAACATATTATTGTAGAAAAAGTAAAACTCAAAGTTAAGGAAAATATAATTTGAAATTAGGTGGTTTACTAAAAAATTATCATGTAGAATAGTATGGTGTTTGGAACTGTTTCATTCATTTAAGTTTAAAAAATACATATTCTTTTATGCGAAATGAAATACGCTCGTGTGTTTCCTTTCGACCTAGGGCTCCAAAACTTGTAACATAGTCGATATTACAGAACTTTTAAGGTGTTAACTTAATTTAGATTGTAGTCTAAAAATTAAAATGGAAAAATAATTGAGAATTTTAAATAGGGACATGAAATCGGATATTTATTCCCTAACAAAAAGGAACTACTCTCCTCATCCGATAAAGCCGTGAGAATAGGAAAAGAGAATAAAGCCTGCCTGGTATCTTCCCAGGGAAAGACTACTACTTCAAAACTGATGGTATCTTCTTCCAGTTTATCCGATCCTTTCATATCACTTGCCGAAAAACGGCCGATTTAATGCAAGTAAACATTCCCCTTTATCAAAAATATATCAGAGGGTCGAAAAGACCGCCTGGAATTATTGTACAACAACGATCAAGTACTTGAAGTATAACACGAAAATAAAGGTCAATAGAACTGAAATGAATAGGTACGAAAGAGAGAACGTGAAGGCAGATGTTGAGAAACGAGGAGCACCAGATAAAGGTAAATATTTCGCCGAACTCAGAATCAGAATAATATTCGCACCTACAGACTCGACATCGACATAAATATCCAACAAAAAGGTGTGTGGTAAGGGGTGCAAGCACCAGGTGGGAAGGGTAAGTGATACGGAAAGATATGGGAGAGGAAGGGAAAAGGAAAAAATATTCATTAAAAACTATCAAATAACGTGCATATTTGTATGCGTGCAAGAGGAAGATTAAATTCAATAAATTGTAACTAATAAATTAGTTATTCTTTAAGCGAAAAAAGAGAATAAAATAATAGGGTATTTGCTCATGGAACGCAAATATTTTCAACCGACTGCAAGAAGGCAACGGTGATAGTGGAAGACAGCTGCCGGCAAGGAATCTATGTGAGAGCCTTGGTTTGGAATGTGACGCTCTAAGACCGGAGGAGGAATGGGCGATCGAAGATGACCGCCAGAAAAGAATAAATGTCTTCGAAGTACGGTGCGGGAAGCGGATGCTGGAGACAAATGGAAAGATGAAATGAGGAATGTGGAAGGGGGCTGCATGGAAAACTAGATGGGAGCCTAATCTTACATAAGAACTACATGAGTTGTACACACTACCAAGCACGAAGGATTCATTTGGATATGTTTAGAAAGAGAGGTGAAAAGGGGAAGGCAGCCACCCGGGGAGGAGGAGGGCCAGGGGGCGGGGCGATTACAGAGAGAATAATAGACGATCATAGCCAATCAAAATGTGGCCAGGAATGACAATAACAAAAGATAACTAAAACAACAGGACTCTACTGTGGTGCAATTTTAAAAGTTATTGGAAATCAAAGATGCAAATGCTTGAAGACGAAATGTTATGCTGCTATGGACAGGTTCTTTCTCGGAGACAGCACAATATTCGAGATTCACATAATATTCGTGAAATATGGTTATTTGCGAAAGAATTAGCGAACACACAGAAGTGAAAGAGGAATCGTTTCATCATTTATTTATCCACCATATAATAAAATACCAGTTAATATGAATTTTTAAGAAAGTCATGTACACTGGAAGAGAACGAGATCGCGAGATCCCAAGAGCCACCGCCGCTTGTTTCCCTGTTAATCACTTAATCGTTTGGATGCGGTCGCGCGTGTCAAAATTAAGACAATTATTCCCTCCACCGCCAATATTAGCAGAAAACATTTTAGTGTGCTAAACATACATATGCCATGAACAGCACGAGGATAGAGCACGGCTTGCATCTCGCGACTATTGTCGCTGAATATCTCGCGAACTAGCTATACAGCTTTGTTCCTCATTCTTCCGATAGTCCAGACCTGGTTCCACGCGGCTTCTGTCGAAATGTGAAGAAACACCTTCGTGGGGAGTGCAGATCTTATCAAAAAACGGCTTCTAGGACGTCATCATTGGGTAGGACAAGTGTGTGATTACTTTGGGAAGGTCCATCAAAATTTGAAGAATGAATAGAAGTAATGATTTTTAAAAAATCGCCTTCTTTTTAAATTGATGAACTCTCATGCTTTGGAGTTAACAGCGAGTCTCAAAGAATAACGTAATAAAAATTCTTACAGAGTGAAGAAATAACGAGAAATTTGAAATGTAACAAGGGCGAGTCAGATGTCTTCATGCATCTCCAAGTGTGTGAAATCGAGCTTCGAATTCTAGTCGAATTTCAAGCGAAAAAGTTCCGATAATCTCAAGCCCGCTTGAATTTGTTTGATGTGGTCCACCGGTCAAAGGGATGTTTTGAAACCTAATGCGTGGGCTGTCCAGAAAATAACTTGTTTTGAAATAAAAATGAATCTAGTGACAAGTCAATGTTTTATTATATTTACTGGAAAGGCACATTTTTGAACCATTTTTCTTTTTAGTTGCCAATCAAATTGAGGCATTTATCATAATGAAACACAAGCTTTTCAATTCCGTCTCTGAAGAAACCTGCCGCCTAACATTTCAACCACTTGTTTACACCAGCATTCAATTCTGCGTCACTGTCAAAAAGCACTGTCGCAGGTAACGTCTAGCTAGAGATCCGCTATCGTGAATCGTCTATTTTCACTAATTTTTTCGTTGATTTTCACCGACAGTTCATCTGTCACAAGACTAGGGCGACCATTGCGGTCATGTCAAGAACATTGGTGCGGCCATTTTCAAACCGAATGCACTGCCTCACTCCGCCTTCACTCATTATTCCTGCTCCGTACTCTTCACAAAGTTGCCTATGAATTTCAATTGGCATTTGGTTTTTGCCAGTAAAAACCTTATCACCGATCGCACTTCACAACTCGCGGGATAATCTACAGCAGCGCACATTTTAGCAGTTCGCAGTGCGCAAAGTAGAGGAACCACAGTTTGCAAACCACCACTGCAGGATGCATACTGTAAGTGTTGGGGACGTTTAGACACCAAGATTGTGGCCATAGCCCTACCCAAGGTGGGCCGAAACGTAAGTTACTTTCTGGACAGCCCTCTTATAGTACATGCTTTCTACCTCCCACTTGCACCATCTTAAATGCCCATTCTAAACCCTTCCCTACCTCTTAACTCGCTTACGCGACATTCTCCCATTCTCTCTCCGTCTTCAACATTCCTACCGTCACTTAATATGCCCTTCATCTAGTTTTCTAACTAATAATCGGCCGCAATGAACTTTCTCTGACCTTCCCTAACACGACTACCACCTCTTAGTTTGTTTTTTCAAATTTGCCTCCACATCTGCATCTCATAATCGTTAAACATAAACGTATCCTCTCTTTCACGACTTACGTTTCAAAACCAAATAAAGCTGCGCTCCATACTTAACTTTTACGGATCTTTTTTCTACAACATTTCACTCATGATCCTTGGCCTCAAAAACTTCCTCTTTGCAAATACATAACTACCTGCTACAATTTTCTCCTGAGGCTCTACCTCCCGGACTTTTTCGGCCCTTTTACTTTTTATATAAGATATGCTCTTACCGTATTAGATTTCAGTCAGGAAGTGAATTTTTAAAATGCACCAATATGAAAATTTCTCCTGTGAAATAAATTTTTGGTTAAAAAAATTGAGCAAAACGTGAAATATAAATTACACATTCAGGTGTGATGTGGTGAAACCGTTCCATAATAACAGATATGAAGACTGCTACAATTTTCCACTATTTATTATTAATTGATTTAGCAGCAAATTGTAGTAAGGTTTATCTCTGTTATTATAAAACATGAAATTTTGGCTTGCTTCGCGTTTTCGGCCGGCACATCGGTGGGCTTCTCCTCGGCATCACCCTTCCCTTCACTCCCGCGCTCCATTCGCACTCAGCGAGTTTCTGCTCCGCAGGATACGGAAGAGCGGATTTAGTAAAAGTGACGTAATTTAAAAACACGTAATTTAACCTAACCTGCGCTAAAGTAAAACGATTATTCTTCTAAGAAATATTCCAAGCAAGGAAACAACGCCCAGCAATGTACAAATGATCAGGGAAATTCAAAAAGGAGAACTACGCCAACATCCAATTGTCAATAAAATGAGATGTTACATTTTGACCATATATTAATTTAATAAATGAGTTCACCATTCAAGGATGAAACATTTGTAATAGTTTCAATGTCCGCCGTCGCTGGCGAACTATCTCGCAGGCAGGCAAGTGTCAAGATCCATCCCCATCACTTCTCCTTGTATAATCAATGCTAATGAGTTATCACGCAATAACTGTACTGTATCTGTAATGGCTGAAAAAAGTAGAGAGCTTAACCTGCAGCTGTTGCTACGCACCAATGTTTTCCATCCATAACTTTCGCAATGTCGATTTAGGCGGCCAACCTTAGTAATTGCAATCATAAGAATCTAAGCGTCCTTGAACCTGAGACGAGAAATAATTACTTATATTTTCCCAGCGAGAAATGGCTCCGGTGGAAGCGGGGAAGGGGGGTTTGGACCACCTACACCGGGAAAATTGTACTACTTTCGCGGATTTCCATTGTTTGCGTGCTGGAGAACCGTTGTTATACCAGTGCACCTCAATGTTTGTAATACGAAACTTACCGTAAAGGGATTACTGGAGCCATCACTAACTACTGGGTGGTCAGTGATCGCAGTGTCTACGAACTGCAGGGTAGCAGCAGAGAGTAGCGATGGTACGGATGGAGTGTGAAATGTACATAGTTAGCTGAGGCTTACCGTACTACTGGGGAAATGTGTGGAGTGCGGGGGTAGCAGAAGGATAAGGATTCAATAAAAAATAGAGACCGCAGGGTTGATGGAGAGGATACAAGCGCAGAACTCGTCTGGAGGCTTCTATAAAGGTGCCGTGGGGTCAGATGCGATTTGACGTCCCCTCCGACGGACGGAGATCTGTCCTCGACGTGGCTAACGGGCAGCGGTCGGGGTAAAGAGCTAGAACGCCCCCAAGATTCGATACTTGGGCCTATTAAGGGTTTAAAGCTTTAGCAACCACACTAACCCTATTCTGCCAAAATCCCACTTTTTACATTAACTTAACTGATACATTTTGAATTTCCTCACGAACGATAATACTGTAAGTTAAATCATGATGCAAAATAATGATTTCATAAAATGTTATAGGAAAACTTCAGTGCTGTTTCACAATGCCTCCGAAATTAACTTATCACATTCAAAATAAGTTTTTTGCATTCGAATCATATTCAATAATAATAACAGATTTCATTATTTTTAATTGAAATTCTAAGGACACTTACCAAGGATACTGATATATTGATACATTATTTATTCAATAAAATTAGAGAAATAATGTCCCTATATTCCTTGGGACGTTCCTTATAAAATAATAAGAAGGTCAAATCTATGGACCTTCACACCCAGCAACTAATTCCAGCAATGCTTAAGCTCGCATTACACAGTTGGGAAACAGAGATAGCAAAGCAGAAATACGTTTCCAACCTTCTCTTGACTACTACTTAAAGAGTTACAAAATATTTATTTATCATTAGCACACAATTCTTCTCATACTCTGCCCATATTAGCCTACTTTCATCCTGACAGCCACAACAATAGCACTAGCAAGGCATAAAATGTTCTTCCACTGAAATATAACGTAATGTTGCTCGGTGACTAGTTTCACGGTCCGATCGTCGACGGCAGTGCCGAAGGAATGAACATTAGCATTCACACCACACATAAGAAGGCTTGCGACTAAATCGCACAAACTCACCATCTACGCGAGAGACAATAAGAAATTATCCGTGACATGCAATTACAAAGAACTGAGAGGTGAATCTCATGAAAGAGGAACTATAAAGTTTCGAATTAGGAAAAAACTTAGCATTACGAAACGGTTCACGAGAAAGGTCTCCGTGCGGCGAAGCAGCCCATAAGCTGATTGCCTAAGGATATGACAGGGCGCGATGGGGGTTATGTGCGTGCGAGAAGGGGGGGTGGAGCCAAGGAAACCGAATCACAAATGACTGGGACTTAGCATGCAGGAAAACTCGTGACGTTAGGCGCACGCAGAGAGCTGTCTTGGCCAGTGACTAGCAGGAAGGCCTTCCAAGCCCCAAGTACGTACGTGGCGAGAGCACGGGATCCTTCGCCGGAAACTAATTCAAGGATTTGACGAAACACAGGCGCACGGTCACGATGAATCTGGCATCGGAAAGACACCATGTGGAAATTCACGATGACCATGCATCTCGAGATTCGGAAGAATGCATATTCATAGAGTTAGATTAAAGCCGTAAATGATGGTTTCGGTGATGCGATTGTACGTAGATGTAGGTAAAAAAAGCTAAGTCCCTTGAGCGCATGCGCAGGGCAACTGTGTGGGAGAAAGACGCATTCTAATGCTAACGGATATATTCGAAGAATTCGCTCTCCCTTCTCGCACAGATCACGATTGCAACAATCAGGGCCATGGTGACAAACAAATACAACCAGTCTCCCCTTTGCCGTGCTTTCATAATTCTCTGGCTGGTGCCCGAAAGGCTCCCCCCACCCTACGCCCTCAGCGGTCGACGAGGTGTGGTGTCGGTGCAGTCGGTTCAGGGTTTCCACAGTAAGAAAAAATCTAATGAAAATGAATTATCTTCTTAAATGAGCAATGCGTCAAAAGTGGTAAAAGAAAGCCATCGACACGCACGCACGAAACCAGGGCTTTCCCGGCAAGCATGTTGTCACTCTCCCATCAGTCCAGCGTACCATTTGGAATCTGATAAGACGTGCACATTGTTTGGATCTTCCATTCACCATCCTCGTGAGTGCCACCAGGGCCGCCGGGGTCCAACAAGCATGCAATCGCCGACGCTAATCCCGAACGGGTGAACTCCACTCCTGTCGAGTATTCCCGAATCGTTCACCCTAGTACCGATTCAAAACAATATTCAACCCTTTGGCGGATTTTTTCCGGATATTTTGGGGAAATTGAGGCGTCCCCAATTTACCTAACAGATTGGCCACCATGGTGACTGAATGTAGGAATTCCTAATCACCAAAAGGATTCCGCAGATCTGCACCTGATGGGTGAGCCACACGTGTCTTCCGCAATCAACCCGCGACGCCCAACAACTCAGGAGACGAGTCGGCTGACGATGGAATACCGTGGGGCGTTAATCAATTTCAAAAAACGTCACTGTCAAGGGCAGTATCACTCAATTTTAGGAAACTTAATTAGCAGCACGGCAGTAACCATTTCCTGTCGAGTGTATTAAAAAATGAAAATTGGATCGTTAATATTGAAAAAAAAACTCAAATCCGCGGTAACAAGTTCGGTAAACAACCCCAACACCTTTCGTGAGGATGCAATTCACCATTATGGAGAAACAGGTGACGCTCGGGAAATATTGAGTGGCAGTAAAGATTTCCGTATACTCAAGCGAATGCTAGATAATTCCATCATGAGTAGTGCTTCAGTTATATCACCGAAGTATTTCTCACGCAAATCTTAATGTTAGAGGACATAGACAAATACCGGACGCGCAGGAAAACGCAATAGATGCCGCAATATACCTTTTGTTAACAAAAATGCAAAAGTACATATGCACCTTCAACGAGGCCACAAAGAGTTTGTCAACACACGAGGAAACGTGTCCATCCCCCTAGGCTGACGGCGGCCGTGAGCCGACAGGGCGAGAACCACAGAGTCACGAATTGTGCGAAAGCTACGCTCGAAGAATAGCAAACAAAACCATCACCCGATGATGCGTACGCGTCTTTCAAGGTGAATCGAAGAGCATTCCGCGGCCACTCTGCCTGCCCTCCACAAATCGCCACCGCTTCTTCGACGCGGTGACATCAGCCGACGGATGCAAATGACGGGTCGCCTTCGAACGCGCACTCAGCGCAAGCGTGAGTCGGCTCTTAAAGACTCCATTCGACGACCGGACTCTTGAAACCTTGGAGCGACTCTGATAATTGTGGCATTAATTCCAGTTCGCATATAATCCTTAAAACATTCCCATGCCACAATTATAATTACACACGCCCCAGGTGTCAACACTGCAAATGTGCTGCGGCTTCAACTCCAGTTGAGAATTGACAACAGTACTCTTCTGCTCGAGATAGATTATTTATAAAGAAGGTTTTTCGATGGACACAAGACATTATTCTGAGTCGTATCTATGGCGAAACTAAAAAGCGCAACAACCCACATGATAGCAAACCCTTATTCAACTCCACACACCCTCTTCTGCCTCATTTCTTCTAGTTCAGCATACCTCATCTCCTCTTCCTTTTCCGTCTCGCCCAATTAGCATTCCCCTCTCTACATACATATTTCACCCTTCCATATATCATTTACACTCGCAATATTCTCCACATCCATTTGTCCTGCTTCCTTTGAATATCTCTCGGCAACCTTCCCCCCTCGACTGACACTGTCTCGCTCTTCTTCGTTGATCAATTTCATTTCACCCATTCAACATTCACTCTATTCATCTCCGCACTCACAGCATCTCTAACCAAGGCTTATCCTCCTGCCTCAACGACCATGTTTACGAGTCAACAACTTTACGTTATCATCAAACTGTTCAATAGTATTTTTCTTTACTTCTTACGGTCTGTGTAATTAAATCACTCATATTTATAAAAACGTATTTACTTGACGCAACCCTTGTTTTAATGTTCCAACTACTTATTATCCATTCCGTCGCTAGAATTCCGAAAGAGGGGAACTGTTTCACAAGTAAGTCACGGGCCACGTCACACGAAACACCCCCGTGCTTCCCGAGTGCCACTCTGGAGGGAACGAATGGATCATTACTCTGCCGAGACAAAGTCGACCTCGAAAGTGAAAAGATTTCACATTAGACCTCTGACAAACGCCAGTTAATCCATCCACCAGATGACTGTGCACCAACGAGACGAGGGCACTCATGGCTTCTCGCTGGCCAAACGCTGCCCCGAGGGTGGAGGACACATTTGCGAGCTTGTGATCTGCGAACGACCGTTATTTCGCCATCCGGATTCTATCACGTTATTTGAGTGGCTCCACGAAATTCAGGGAACAAAAGTTAAGCTAGTCCACATTTCCATTCCGAGGTATCAGCTGCGGAATTCTGGGAATTATAATCTAATAAAATATTTACGGTGAATTTTCGAATTTGAAAAAAAATCGACGAAGAACCACGTAGTGGTCTTTTGGCATATGATTGAGCCAAAGTAGTTTGTAGGACATGCTATAATCTACCATACTCTAATGCCAATGCATATTCATTATGACCTTTAATTAATTGGTATGAATTACATGTTCGCGAGAATTGAGCTCCCCTTACCGCATGAAAATAAAATAACAACACCTAAAAGTTATCGGCACGACGATCTCCTTATGAGGCAATGTCGATGGCATCGAATAGTGGAATTTCGTTGGAATTTACAATCTTCACTATGCCGGAGGAAAGAAATTCTATAAATTATCAAAATATCTTTGCCATTAATAATTTCTCTACCCATGATCTAGTGTGGCGGAAGGGCTTGTGCGTTCAGACGACTCCTGGATCTGTGCAGGCGGTGCAAATAACATTTGCTCTGGGTAATTATATTGAAGGGTAAAATGTCAGACAAAAGGTAGTCATCAAAAGCATATGTTCTTTGGTTAGGCTGCTTTTAAGGCAATGGGGCAGCCATTCGAGTGATGGTGTCACTTCATTAGCACTCATTTGGAAGGCAACGTAAACCACATCAATTATTTATCCCACGACTTAACTATGGACAAAATTACGATAAGCAGTTCCGGCAAATACGGCATCGAACACTAGGATTTCGCCGGACAACAGGCGAAGCAAGGCTACCGTGGTCGTCATCACACGAAATCCTTGCAAAATGGAATAGACAGCACAAACAGAGAAAGTGGAACCAGCTGGAATAGGGACGTGGAATGTAAGGATGATGCTGAGGACTAAGGAAAAAATTTAAGCTGCAGAAGGAGTGAAGAAATTTAGGTATCTTATAGTTTTGCGATTTGAGGACAGGGACTACAGAGCGATGAAGGATACAGAGCGTTTTGATTGGTGGTGGGATGTTGAAAACTGTAACAGGGGAGAGAAGGTTGGGAAAGCGATGGAGGGATTGAAAGAGGAAAGACATGTTGACCGTTATTAAGGGAGGGAGGACGTATGAGGAATTGAAGAGGGGTTTAATGTGGTGTCCGATTTCAGTTCGTGTTTTTGGTAAGCCGAGGCAGTTTTTGGTTAGGACGCTGTGTCCCTCGAAAATCGAACTATTGGTTAAATAGAATTTAAATAATAAATTAGAGAGTAACATAGAGCAGCTGATACGAGAGCCAGCGAGGTGTGGCAGTGATGTTAAGAAAATAGATAGGACGAAGCGCAGTTAAAGCAGAGTAGGTGAGTGACAGAATATAATCACATGATTATTGGTGTTCTACTAAGGTATTATAACTGATTTTATGAATTCTCCACCGATTTTAAACCCTATTTCCAGGTCTTCGCATGCTTCTTCGGACATTTTCCAAAAATAGAAGGGGTATACACTTAGTTAGAGGATATAATCGTGGGTGTTCCAGGAGGGAAACATTTGATAGTGATGGGGGATAGGAACGTGATGATAGGCGAAGGAAGAGATGGTGATGAGGTGCGGGACCACGGTTTAGGAACAAGAAATGACCATGACAAAAAAGTAATGGAGTTCTGCAGGAGATAGGGGTTAGCCATGACGAACACTTGGTTTCAACACATCAAAAGGAAATGGTAACTGAAAAAGTACACATGAAAAATGCCAGGGAATTTAGGAAGGCATCAGACTATATTATGGTTAAGCAAAGATTAAGGAACCACGTGATTAATTCACAATTACTTAGGAGCGGATACGGCTTCAGATTATGACTACCACTAATGAAGTCTATCGACAGACTCATGAGGATTAAAAAAGGAGGGCGGTCGAGGAAATAGAATGTAGGATATTGACTGGGACGATAAGAAAGGACATCCAGCTGGCTTTAAAGGAAAGTTTTGAAAGAGGGCAAGGAGATAATAACAACAGAAATAAATTGAAGCATATCAAAATGGATAAATGAAGAACACAAGGTATTTTTCCACCTACTTTTATTCCAGGTAAGCCTGAAGATAAAAGCCGATGCGTCGAAACTAGAGGTACCTGAAGCAAAAGCGTGTGGAAAAATACCTGGTGTTCTTTATTCCTCACGATGAACTTACACGTAGTTAAGCCTGATACCATAGTTTATAAAAATAGAGATATTAAAAGATGCAAAAGAAACGATAGGAATAGCAGATAGGAAAATGGCAAGGAAACCTGGGTTTACAGACGAAATGATTAGGAACAGAGATGAGGTGAGGAAACGGAGGAACGTAATAATATAGTTAGGTAGAAGAAAGTACAAACAGCGGAAAAATACCTGATCCTGAATATTACTAGGGCGAAAGCAATGTGGGGTAAGGCGCATATACGAGCACATGGTAAGTCAGGAAATTCATCAATCTTGCCAGGAAAAATCCAAGAGAGTTTCCTTAGATAATCATGAGGATCCACGTTTTTCGAGTCCACCATGTCTACGATCACTTCAAATAAGAGAGGGATAGGAATGAATTTATATCGTGCAAAAGGAAAAATTTGATCTGATATTTTCTTTGCATAATAGAAGCAGAAGCATTTTCTCAAAACAATTATTTTTTCAATCGGCTATCTCTCTCCTTAATTTTAACAAGCCGCTCACGCCACACTTTAGTTAAACGACGACGACGAGATCTTCAGGTGAATTATTATGGAACGCTATGCTTGCACAGGGCATTTTAGTCATTCATCAAGTAAATATAACAATAAAGGTACTTATAACAATTTTTCCTAAACTTCAGTTGATCGTTTAGTTTTCATTGAATACGATTTCCACGCAATTTCTTGCGAAAGCTGACAGGTCGTAGGGATTTTTGAAAACTTTTTTGTTTACAATTTCCCCACTGTTACCAACGACCAGCGCCAAATTCATTTTTGTTTTCCATTTTTGTCTGTGACATCGAGGCATTAACGTTGATAGAAAATCGATTTTTTGAATACGCACTTAATGAAGAAATAGAAGAAAAATTTACCGTAGGGCACCAATTAAAGAGAGAGGTCGCCGACTGGTAACACTTCAGCACAGGTGTACGTGGAGCAATTACGTCATGAACTACTAAACATCCCTGGCCCCAGGACAGAATTTTGGAAAGTGCTTGCTGCTCTTCAATATCTACATGATCCATCGACCACTCTCTTGGTGCTTGGATCATATCTTTCTCTTAAGATGATGAAGTGGGAGACTCTTTGGCAGAATCGGGCAAGTAATAAAAATTATACACCTAGGAATCCAGAGAGGCGATTGGAATACAGTCGTAGGAGAACGCCAAGGAGGAAAATCTCAAGTCTTAAGCTGAAGGAAAACATTGATTGGGAAAGAGAATGAAATTGGAAAAATGGTAATGGGTTCTGAACGCTACATTAATTAGCATTGGTCAATTCTTTGGAAAGGCAATGCCGCGGAATAAACACGAGGAAGACGCGTTTTGGAGGAAAAGGACGATTCCGAATCAAGGCGACTCTTGCAAAGAGTCACGCAAAAGCAATCCTGGTGCGGATTTCAAGAGCGACTGCAGCTCAGCGATGATGCGCTGCCAGCTTAAATTTTGGAATCAGCAAAATTTGGCGAAAATTCTCCATGGCAGGCGAGCACTGCTTTTAATAGAAGACAAAGAGATACGGTACAGAATACAAGACGTAATAATAAAACGAACACCCGCGTGCGCATCTGTACAAAGCACTGTGCATGAGCGGACACGAGCGACTATCCATCGACAATAGTGTGTCCGTCCGGACCTGCCAAACCACCACAAGGTTGGGCCCGTCGCAAGGTTGCCTCTCACCCCACCCGCTCCTTGTTGTTATGCATTTCATTTCAAGCAAACTTCCCCGCCGCTGAAGCACTTTTTGGTCGACTGCTGACCCACATGCAAAATACGCCTGAGTTCAAAGTGACAAGAGTAGTTATCCAAACTGATGCGACCTTGACAGACCGTTGACGAAACAAATCATTTGATTGATACCGCATTTTATACAATACTATTTTTTCCAGACCTGCCATTGATAAAAAAAATACCATTACACGAGGGTTTTCCAGAAAGTGACTTACGTTTTGAAATAAAAATGAATCTAGTGACAAGTCAATGTTTTATTATTTTTACTGGAAAGACATTTTTTAAACATTTTTCTTTATAGTTGCCAATCAAATTGAGGCATTTATCATAATGAAACAAGGTTTTCAATTCCGTCTCTGAAGAACCCTGCCGCCTAACATTTCAACCACTTATTTACACCAGCATGCAATTCTGCGTCACTGTCAAAGCACTGTGTCGCAAGCCTCGTCTAGCGATAGATCCGAAACCGTAAATAGGTGATTTTCACGAATTTTTTCGTTAATTTTCACCGTCAGTTCGTCTGTCACAAGGCTAGGTCGACCACTGCGGTCCTCGTCGTGAACATTAGTGCGGCCATTTTCAAACTGAACTGAATGCACTACTGCCTCATTCAGACTTCACTCATTATTCCGTCTCTGTACCCTCCAAAAAATTGCCTATGAATTTCCACTGGCTTGTGGTTTCTTGTCAGTGAAACCTACCTCAGAGATCGTACTTCTCAACTCGCGGGATTTCATACAGCAGCGCACATTTTAACAGTTCGCAGGGAGCAAAGTAGAAGAATTACAGTATGAACACCGCCACAGCAGAATGCGTACTGAGTGTAAGGGGACGTTTAGACACCAAGATGGTGGCTCTAGCTCTACCCATCGCCACGTTGGGCCGAAAAGTAAGTAACTTTCTGGATGGCTTTCGTATATTCATGCTAATGAGAGAATAAGTATTGAAAATCAATTTAAAAATAAGGAGGACTGATCCCTTTTCTCCTACGCTACCGACGATCAATGACTCTATGAAACAACAAATGTTTCCAGAAAAAGTTGACCAAACAATTAATGGGTTGGCACAGCATAGACTTAATCTACTTCCAATGGCACATCACTTTGCCTGGAGGTAGTACATTGGCTATTGAAGGAGAAGGATTTTGGGTGAAGATGAAATGGGAAAGATTGATAAGAAACCCCGTGCTAGGGATGCGAGGAGTAAGTCCCTATGAAAGGACGTGCCGCGGAGACCTTCGGCGCGTGGCATGGAAGTGTACAGTAAGGTGACGTCAATGGTTGCCATGGTGCTTGGGATGTTTTTGGAAAGGGTGGGAGAGTTGAAGTATTCCAGGAAAGGCTAAGTAACTCTCATAAAGGAACGTTGTGAGTGGACCATAGGTTGAAAGTTGCGATCGATAAAGGTGGAGATTTACTCAGTTGGGGAGCATGCGGCTGGAGACACTGGGACGATACATACGCATGTACGCCTCAAAGTTCTCCTACATTCTCCAAGAAATTCGGAAGCAGATCAATGTGCCACTCGACTACCCGTTCGAACCGAAAAGGAGCCGCTGGTAAGTTCAGGCACTTCTCCAAAATATTTCATCTTCGGAAAAAAGATTACCCAAATTGATTTAGTTTCAGAGTCAAGTTAGAACTAATTTTCGATTTTGGGGTGGTTGCCAATCATCACTACTCGAACATTTTAGTCACACCAGCACAGAAAAACTTTTCAAGGGATTTTCTTTCAATAAATCTCGATACGCTCTAATTATTTTATCAAGCCAAATTCACGAGGATCAAAAAATCCGCATACAACAAGTGAAACCGTACAAGCGAGAAGTACTCACGATTTTTTCACTTTCTCACTGCATTTTCCCAGCACTCTTTATATAAAACTATACATTGCATTTGGCTCGCTGCATATTTACCATGCAGGGGTATAATGGGTATGGGTGACGCCTATATTTTAAAGATTTACATTCGTTATTCCGGTTAAATTAATGTTGTAAACGGTTCAAAATGACTATGCTACGTAAGTCGTTTATGTATGAATAAAAACAAAACTTGAACGCTTCCTTGGGGAACAATTTACGGTACTTCGAAAGTAGGTATTGCCAAAAGTGCCGTTAATAAATACGTTCTTCGCGACAGAGTTTAGGAATTTTCTGATTCAGGACAAAGTATTATGGTCCATCCTCAAAATCTGTAATTTAGAGATAAACATATCAAGGGGGACTTCGTCGTATTTCCTTTTTAGAATCTAGATGTATTGGATCAACCTGAATATTACTTTCACTCGACACATGAGTGCACACCGTGAACAAAAAGCTGCCTCGCAAGATGTCTGTACATGGTCATTTTTTTTACCAATATATTCAAGCTATCACTATGCAACAAGACAAGTTAAAAGTATACCTTCTATGACTTTTAAGGAAACTGGCGATAGAGACAGATAGGGTTGCAGCTCTTCCTTATCCCCAATTTTAAATAGAGGAGTAATTTTGATCCCTGTTCAATCTTTGGGTGCTCTGTGATCCATATATGACATCCCAAATATTATTTCCAAATGAAAGACGAGATTAAGAGGATGGACTTATAGAGACGGACAGAATATTGCTCGGGATCTAGAGGTTTATCGGGGCTAAGCATTCCCGACATGATCAATATTCCAAGACATGATATCGCCATTTCATTCATCAGCTCTTAATAGAGTTATGTGTACGAGTGTCTCGTACTTCACATGCTTTTACACTCACTCTTCACGCTGCAGAGCCTAGAGGTTAATAAGACTATTTGCAATACAATTCGCATTATTTAAACTTGAAAATGCATCAATTCATTCCCAATCAGGATTCCCAGCCTCTCCTAGAGTTAAGAGAAATGTTACCGAATCTTGATTATTTAATTAGCCAATACTGACTGATGTATTCAAAAGCAACTTTGCTGCTATCGCTGTTTTGTTACATAGTTCTCATTGTGAGTTCACGACATAGATTATCAAAAGTGTAAGTAAAATATTTTCAGTGATGAGGTGTGCTTGCTTTTTATTGCTTCTATTCTTCCGAGAAATATGGAGATTTACTTTGAGATTTAAAGTTATCGACGTGATACTAAAACATAAAGAAAGCTGGTTAGGCTCCATACGCACGCACTTAGTTTCTAGTATGAATCTCCGTCGTGCGTGATGCATGAGATCTGGCAACACGCCGTTATGGTCGCTTCGAGGTCGGGAGAAAAGGAGGTGCGCTTAGCTCCGCTCACTTGCATCCACAAGGCTCTCTTCTAAGAAAATTGATGGCTTCCGGCGTAACTTGGTGGAACTGAAAACACTTGGCTTTTCCACATGGAAATTTATTGAAACGACTCGGATTTCGACTACGAAGTCATCATCGCTCATTTCCAAGTTGTGTATCCACATCGCACCACGCAAGCCTCCAGCATGGTGAGGTGCAGCGCCCAGAGGACGCGAATAATTTCGGTCAAGCAGCGCACGTGAAAGTCAACGCACAATAGGAGTAATCATGAAAGGTGTATAATTATCCAAATGAAGTATTTCTGAGGGCTCCAACACCATCCTCTGGGATTTACTAGTACGTCCCTCGTGCACCGCGAGGGACGGTCTCTGCCTAAGGGCCATTGTGACCTGCGCGTGACCTTTCCCGTTTCGCCTGCGCCAATGTTTGTGTGGAGACCTCACTGGGCACTGCTCCCTCTTCATTGTAGATGCCAAAGGAAAAACCATCAGCGTGGGACTCTAAGAATAGCAGTCAGTGTGATTATAAAATCATTAACAAGAAGATAACCTGTACAAGGCAGTATTTGATTAAATTAGGAATATATTGCGTTATTTTAATTAACTTTGAGGCATAATAGTAATATTCAAGTTTCAATTTTGAATGGGGAACAGATTACTAGTGAAGGCATTTCTAAATTGTTCGAAAGTTTCCCTCGACGACTCGATGGACGGGTACGACAAGAGTAGGACCTCTTTCTAATCCAATATGAAGTGCAATGGCCACATTAAACCAAGTTCATTCGTCAAAAGAGTACAGAGGGGATATTTCGTTATATTGTTTGTGGCCCAATAAATAATTTCCTATTCGCAAGGCGTCAATGGGATAGATAATGCTTCCACGGAGAACATCTCGACGAGCATGCAAACAATTAATAGAATTTTTAATTAGAATGAATCGACGTTTCGGTAAAAGCGATTTATCATTTACAGAAGTGTCATCATCTGCTCACGCAACTATGCAAACCCACGCGCTATTCTCTCGGGGAAATCAGCACCAGTTGCTCCAAAGTGAAAATGACGTTCAGCTCAAACGTGACACCATTAATGGAATATTTCGAAAGGGTTCCAGTATTGTAATTATTATAATTTATATTAATCTCAACTAAATAATGTCGGAATAGCTCACAAGGGCAACAAAAAAGGATTACATAAACTAATTGCCATGTTTGCTACCTGGTACAATTAAAACGCTATTTCTACTTCTATTACTATTTTCAGCCGTTACTCTTAAAGGAAATACCCCTAAGAATCCTTATTGCTTTTATAAAATATCCCTGGACGCATTCAATTGAATTCTTCTTTCACTGTAAGAAAAAAAGCAGATAAAACCAAGTATATATATACATATATATATATATATATATAAAATATCTTCGAAATGGAACGCTCTTCGGCGACACACAAATATATAAAAACACAGATGTAGATTTTTAGAATATAGAGACACAAAGAAAGGACACTCACAATTTGTTATTTTACGTTTCGACAGCAAGGCTGTCGTCTTCAGATTCTGAAGACGACAGAATCGGAAGTCTTCAGATTCTGAAGACGACAGCCTTGCTGTCGAAACGTAAAATAACAAATTGTGAGTGTCCTTTCTTTGTGTCTCTATATTCTAAAAATCTACATCTGTGTTTATATATATATATATATATATATATATATATATATATATATATATATATATACACACACATATATACACACACATTCATATGCATGTATTATTATTAGGTAATCTACCGGTTAAGGCAAGTTTTTGGATGGACACGACTACCAAATAAATATTTTGTTACTCCTAACAAAACACAAAATCCAGCATCCTACCCTACCTCAGGTCCCTCTTCATCTCTGAGTACTTCCTTACTCCCTTCATCCCGTCCAACATCCCTATCCTGTTCCTTCCCTTTCCTCGTTTGCCTAACATTCTCCCCTCTATTAGAGTCTTCAACATTTCACTGCCGGTCAATACCCCCTTCATCCACTTTTCCTGCCTCCATAGGATTTCCCCCAACAAACCCCTCTCTTCGCCCACCGTACCAAGTACTTCCTCATTCGATTTCTTCTCGGTCCATTTCACCTTCTCCATTCTTCTCCATTCTTATCCTTCACATTTCAAAAGCCTCCAATCTACGTCTATCCTCCTGCTTTAATGACCACGTTTCCGCGCCGTACATAGCTACGTTCCATATCAAAGTTTTTACGAGTATTTTCTTAATATCCTTACTCAACGTCCCTCCCATCAACTCCCGCCTCCTTGTGAAAGCCTCTTTGCCTAGCGCAATTCTTCTCCTTAAGTCCCTACTCCTTTGATCGTGTTGGTCCAAAACACTTCAAAACAGGTACCTGAGGATGACGCCGTAGCGTCGAAACTAGTCGTACCTGAAATAAAGTGGTGGATTGGAACAAAGTTTTTCTTTTTCATTTATTGATTCTCCTCCCATATCTGTCGCACTGAATTTTCAAATCACTCAGCAATGCTTGCAACCCCTTGGCTGGCTGACAAACTAGTATATATATATATATATATATATATATATATATATATATATATAGTGTTCGTCCTTTATACGTGTTCCTATCCCTTTTCCTTATATATGTTTCTGTATATATGAGTATATATATATATATATATATATATATATATATATATATATATATATATATATATATATGTGTGTGTGTGTGTGTGTGTGTTTGTGTGTGTGTGTGTGTATGTATATGTGCGCCACGTAACCGCCACTTAAGAATGGCCCGAAGAAGACGTTATGGCATCAATCTTGGGATTGAGATATACTATATGTTGACAGCTTCGAAGCAGACGACGCATTATTGCTAGCGCGAACGAACGGCCCTGAGAGGGAGGTTGGCCGCCACGGTTGGTCGGTGGTGCGGCCGTCATTTTGGGGGAGCAGAAGGAGACGCTGCCGATGGCTGCAAGCCGGCCTTCGCTCCCCCCCACTGAGGTTGCTCAACATTCGGAGCGTCGCCCTTCGTGTGACTCTACGCTTTCCCCGCGGGCGAGAAAGGACGGGGGACAACGATCCCGCTGCACAGCCCCGTGCGTGCCCTTCTTATTCCCCGGCACAGCCACACGATTCGAGTCCGGCACGGGCATACACCTCTGCGCCACGACGAATGCGACATCGACCCACGACAGTCTGCTGTTCCTACAATTGGTCACCAGCACGCACCAATGCATACTTCACCAATCCAAGAGGCCGTTCCTCACTACTTCCCCCGGGATTGTTCCCGCGACGCATCCGGGGCGTGGGGCAGGGGGTGTCAAAAACAATCAATTAATATCGGGGGTGAATAATGATGTGATCACAATTGACATTTCCGATCACTTTTAGGTGCTTCTACCGCAGGGGCACCTGTCCCTACTCTGACCGCGAATTCGCAAGACGAAAGAAAATTTGTATCGAAGCCGGAGTCTATGTATTTCCCACATATCTCTCTCGGATGATTTGATATCCATAGGCACGGCGCCAAGTACTCCACATTCTTTGGATTTGTGAGTAATCCCGATCGCCCAGTACCCTTGTGCCTCAGTATCGCAGGTCCTATTCGAAATCGTCGGGGATATCCGCCTAATTCTCTCAATTCCACTTTCCCCGATGGATCTCGAATACTTGCCGCGCACTGCATACGCGGTCACGGTGCAATACCTTCAAATTTCCTTTAAATTCACCCGTAACTCGCCCACCAGGTTACTTATCCGCGCGTATCCTGTTGCCTGTTAAATGACAGGCTAAAGTGACGTACATATATAAGACTGGCCGGAGTTCTACACGTAACTGTGGACTTATCGACGATTCACTCACGAAGTTTCCGGACAAAGCAAGCGCTGCCTCATTCTGCGAAAGGAGTCAAAGCACACAGGGTGGGCAGGTGCGTGGAGAAATGTCACATTATGCGCGGAGAAGGGGACTGGGCTTCTTAGTATGGGATGTACCTTCCGCGTACGCAGCATTCCCTTACTCTAAACTTGGGAATGGAACAGGAATGACGCCGGTGGCCCATAGGAATTAGCTGTAGGACAAGATTTATAAACTGCATGGAAATACTCAGATCTATCCAACCTAAATTTAAAAAGCTCCGCCGTGATGAATTTTTGGAATGAGAGCAGTTCACTACCGAATCCTACCGATTAAGAATACCAAAATAGAAAGTATAGACTCGATTTAGACTCGATAGACTTAGGCGTTACTCTCACTCACGTTCTCTCCTGGGTGAAACATATATGGAGAATACGTGGACAAGATAACAAATAATTACGATTTATTAGAAGAGTATTAGGAAAAAGATGAAAAAGTTTAAAGAGAAATCTTATCTTTTGCTGGTTAGCCCTCATTTAGAAAATACGACTAGTATATGGGATCCTCAAGAAGCTGGATTGATTGCCGAATTGGATCGCGTGAAGCGTGTAGGAGCTAAATTTGTAAAACTATGCTGTTTTGGATTTGTTGCTATGATAAACCTAGCAAAAAATCCAAAATATTAGAGGAAGTAGGCTGGGAATCAATCACGGAGCGAAGGTTAAATTACAGATTAAATGTTCTGCATAAATTGGAAGGATGTCTCTTTCGCAATGATGCTGAAAATGTATTTATTACTCCCAAAGTACTACGGTAAGAGAGATCATGTCAATTAAATTGGAGATATTAAGTGTAGACCAGATAGATTTAAGATGTACTGCTTCCAACGAACGATAAGGACCAGAATAACATTGTCCAACCGCGGTATGAGGGAAAATTATTTTGAGTCAAATCTTCTAATAAATCCTATATTATGGTAGCTAGTCCACATATTCCCCGTATTAGTGTGTGTTTCACCCAGGAGAGGTCAGTGAGGTATGATAACCTCGTGGCCACAAAGGACATCTCTTTAGATCACTGCGTCGTCGGCAAATATGCGTATTTTAACCTTGTTTGACCACGGAGTTCATGTCAAACGTAAAGAAGGCTTAAATGAGGTCCGAAAACATCCCTGAGGAACACCTGAAGTGACTTTACTGCATCTCAGCCAGCACCATTGATGACCATAATTTGTACGCGACCATTGAAACCGTCTTGAATCCATCCTAGAATATATTTATCTATGCCATATGCATCTTAGTATGCTGAGTGGTTAAATATAAGATACTATGTCAAAGGCTTTTTTTAAGTCTAAGAAAACCGTGTCCACTGGAACATTACTTTCTCCCGACCCAAAAATATCATACAAAAAAGGCGCAAGTTGCCTCTCGCAGGATATGGAGACCCTTTTGGAGACCGAGCTGGTATTTCATCAATAACCTCTTTTTTTTAAACTAATCATTTCCTTTTGAATACACTTAACTCTTTCCAAAGTTCCTTCATGACATTCGCCTCAAATATCTTACAATTGTAAGTAATCTCATTCCGTTTTTCACTTGAGATATCGTTTCCTAAATTTTTCATCTTGGTGTGACATAGCCTCCAACGTCTTAATGATTTTCTTTCTTCCGCGTTGTACCATCTAGGTTCAGTGTTATTGACCAAGTGATGCCAAGGAAGTGATTCTGGTGTTCTCAGTATTTCGGTGTTTACTATCTTTCTTTAAATTGCAAATAAACCCTGAAGCAAGCACTTTAGCATTACATTCCACGTTTTTAACACGTGAATTTTTCTTTTAGATATTTAATTTCAAAACACATTCAGAAATAACTTTGCCCTTATTGCACTGTGGTCACTAATTCCTTTGGTAGTTTCTATATTAAAGCCTTATTAGGGTATAATAGTTCCTAACTCATCAATAGTACTATCGCCCCTTGCTGGTGAAAGTGACAAGTTAATGCATGGAGTTAAACGTAAAGGAATGTAATACTGATTCGCAGGTATCTTTGTTTTTACCCTCCGTCTTGAAAATATATGCGCTCCAATCAATAGTTGGGATATTGAAGCCTCAACCCATTATACTGTTACGATCGTTGTTTTGGGATGAGAGACTTTTTGATTTGCTCATCCAATTCTAACACTGAATTGTCTCAGTCGTCCGGTAACCTGTAAAATGTGCATATATACATAATTTTGGTTTCAGAACTTTTAATTGAACAGCAAAAGCTTTCCAAACAGTTACCTGGAATTACCCCAGCCTAGCTTACGCAAGAATTCTTAACTGCAATAAAGATACCGCCCCTGATTCTACCAACCAAAAAGGATTTTTGGAAAATTTCACTATCGGGGATTTCAGTGGACAGTCAGATTTCATTTTCAATAATTATATCCGTGCCTGTGCCTTGAATAAGCAGATGATACTCAGTGACTTTATTATTTTTACTTCGGTCGTTAACTCGTGCTTACACAGGCAATGCGTCCTTGACATTTCGGATATATTGAATATTTAACAAGGTTCATTTTCCTATTATTAACGAATTCCTTACCAAATTTTCCGTTCTATGCAGTTTGATTCATGTTAACTGACCTATTGTATTCACCTCTCACACTGACCAATACTTCATTTTAAAATTTGTTGTCTCAGGCGTAACTAAGTTTCAACAAGAAATTAAGAAAGTGATTAAATCTTGTAACACGTTATTCAAAAGTTGTGAAATGTTGAAACTAGTGCAAATGAATCCCTCAGCACCACGGTTTTTCGGGCTACCTAAAGTTCATAAAAATGGGATTCCGATCAGGCCTGTAGTATCAAATATGTCAGCTCCCAACCACATACTAGCGAAAAGGCTTAATGTACTCTTCAGGGAGGTTTCCAAATTTTCCACGGAATATGGTGTAGTGAATTCCTTGGACCTTGTGAACAAACTTATGGAAAAGGTCATCCCGAAAAAGTGCATGCTTGTTTCCTTTGATGTACGCAACCTTTTCACCAACGTGCCACCCATGGAAGCGGTGAACCTTGCCGAAGACATCCTCATCCGGAAATCCATCCCAGTTCCAGTTATAAGTGAACTTTGTGCATTACTTAAGACGTGTGTTTCCCAAAATTATTTCATTTTTAATGGTACCTATTTCCAACAACCCAATGGTTTAGCCATGGGCTCGCCCTTGTCCCCACTCCTGGCCGATATGTATATGGACAATTTTGAAAAAGTTTTGTTCTCCTCAGCCTACCCTCTCATTAATAATGTATTTTGTTGGTTAAGATATGTAGACGATGTCTTCTGTGTGTGGACAGGTTCTGATAGGCAACTAGATCAGTTCCTAGCACATCTAAATTCTATCAATTCTAATGTACAATTCACGTGTGAAAAAGAGGAAAAAGGTTCCCTGAATTTCCTCGACCTATCCATTTCTAAAGACAAAGATGGGTTACAGTATTCCATTTTTAGGAAAGAAATGTATACAGACCAATTAATTAATTCCTCTTCAAGGCATTGCTTCACCCAAAAGCTTTCGGCATTTCATGCAATGATCCACCGTTTGACCGCTATCCCTATGTCAAAATTCAATGTAAATAAGGAACTTAATGTAATTAAAACGTTAGCAGTAAACAATGGGTATTCAGAAGATCTAATAAATAAACTTTACCGGAATAAACTTACAAAAATAGCCTTAAGCCACATTTACAACCCCGAACATGTAAAAGATCCCACTGCCAAATGGCGGAGAATACTATATCTTGGGACTATTTCTCAAAAAGTAATTAAAAGTTTACCTAAAGAAAAAATTAAATGTGCCTTTTACAGTCGTTCATGCCTTAAGAACCTGATCTCTCACACTAAAGACAAAGTCCCCGAAAACGAGAGGAGTGGAGTGTATGAGTTAAAGTGCTCGGATTGTAGCACAAAGTATATTGGACAAACAGGACGGAAATTTAAAGAAAGGATTAAAGAACACCAAACATGTGTAAAAAATAAGAACATAACATCCCTCTTTGCAAAACACCTCATCGAAAGTGATCACAAAAGTGACTTTGTGACAAAAATTATTCATTTTGAAGAAAAAGGTCAAAGGCTCGATGCTTTGGAGCAGTTAGAAATTTTGAAATGTGTCCGTTGGAAAGATGATCTTGCCAACGAAATTTTGTATCCCTCCCACTCCCCACTCCTAGACCTACCACTCTTCTAAATCAAAAATGTAATTCTCTTTTCTTCCCAGCTACATTGTAACCTTTTTACCCCTCCGACCTCCCTCTCTGACCAACCCCCCCCTCCTATGATCAGAAGGTATATATAGCCAGCGTGCTTCTATGAGGACCATCTGATGATGACGTTCAACGTCGAAACCTGGGTCGTGTGTTTTTTAAATAAAGTGTGTGGAATTACAAAGTCAATTATTTCATTACATTTCAATACTTCATTTTAAGTTTTGAAAATTCATTATTTGGCCAAGAGCACTTTAGAGACCCAATATTTGACCTGCACGTTAATCTGAAAAAACTTTGCAGTGCTGAGCACTCCCATCGCTAATACCTGGCGCCTTTAGTTGTGTAGTGATCACCAGAACGGTCGGTTAAGAAGTTTCCTGCACGGTTGAATCGCCGGCTGAAGGTCGACGAAGGACGCCCCGATATCTCAGCAGAAATGACGCAACCTCTGATTTATGCTTTCCACTCGGCTCCAAACCAGAGGTCCAGGATCAATTGCCGGTACAAGCTACAAACCGCGAGCGTAACACCAACCTACTCGACGCCACCCACCCGCTTCACTTCAGAGTTCAGTTCCCTGAAAGAATGCAAGATCTCCTCAGATCAGCGGTGTACGGCATGGCTGACGCCCACATGAGCCACGACCCGCAGCCAGACGCATTTTATATAAAGCCCGGGGTACTTCATAAAAATATATTTTTGGTGAAACTTAATACGAAGCATAGTTTGGTGCAGAAACATGGTCATTAAAGCAGGATGGCAGGCGTAGATTGGAGGCTTTTGAAATGTGGATGTGGAGAAGGATGGAGAAGATGAGGTGGAAAGAAAGGAAAACAAATGAGGAAGTGCATGGTGGGGGAGGAGAGGGGATTGCTGGGAGAAATCATAAGAAGACATGAAAAATCAATGAAAAGCATATTGATCGGCTGTGGGATGTTGGATGGGATGAAGGAAGTATACAGAGATGAATTGGTTTTTAGTAGTATCGGATATCTGGTTGGGTTTTGTTACGAGAGGAAATGAAATTATCGCTGTTCCGTTGGCTTACGCGGTGAACATATAAAATCTACCTCAACCGGTAGAACACCGAAATTAATTAAAATAATAACACATTAACCTTCTTCCGCAAACGTCGTAGCTTTCTAAAATAAACAAGGAATGACTACACTTCTAGGCCCTGCCTAAACAAGCGATCTATAAATGTTGGAGGGTCCTTTTTCTTCAGAGGTTGGCAGCCCTACGATATGTGGATATCGCGGACGGCACTCGTGGAGTTAGCGCACGAACGTGCAGCAAATCACTCTCTCTCTCTCTCGGCTGATGGCCAATGCCCCCCCCCCCCGCACCAAACCAGACGCGGCCCCCCATATCGGGCAGGGGCGGTGTCGCGCGTGACCTCATGGGCAAGAGAGAAGGCAATCCGGGCGACGACTTCCGATTGACACACTAAGTTGTGTTCGCGTGCTTGCCACCGTTCCTTCCGCGTCTAAGCGGAAGCCCTCACCCTTAGGGGGCCGCGGCGGGAAAGTACTCGCAGATTTTTGCATTTAAGTTAGTTATGCTCTCAAGGATCTTTCTGCATCGGGACGATGTTGATTTTTCGGCTACAATTATTAAGTTTGCAGGGTGCATAAATATTAAAACAAAAAATATGCATTAAGTAGAACAAGGTAAATAAAATTCCTAAATCTTAAAATTGAACACATTGAAAATAAAATTAAAATTGAAAATTAAATCAAATATTTAAAATAATATATTCGGCTCCGAGCTCAGTCAGAGGTAGGGTCTACGTAGAGCTCTCTAGGTGTCTCTTATTTTAACAAGTCAAACATGTTGGTTTCAAATAGGAAAGTAAATGCTACTTCCTCATTTTCATAAACGATTTCTACAAATAAATTTAATCTGAAAATTTTTTAAGTTCCAACGCCTTTTACGCAATGCGTGGCAGGTACTACTTCATCCAGTTTTCTAAAGCCATTTACTGAAACGTGGCTCAGGCTTCCTACTTGACCATATCTTGTCTGCGTTCTGATGAATTAGGCATGATCAACGTCCTACATTTTGAATGGAATGCGTCAATGATCGGAATTTATTGCATCAACCGAGTCAGTACTTATGTATCGACCATCAACCGACAAATGTACTTATCTTACGATTTGTGTCAATTATATGAACAAATTGGAAGGACGCCTCTTTACCAGTGATGTTGAAAACGTATTATCACCGCCATCGTACTGCGGTAGGAGAAATCATGTCGATAAAATTAAAGAGATTAAGTGAATAACAGATAGATTTCAGATGTTATTTTTTCCACGATCGACAAGGGACCGCGTTCGGGTCATATTCGGCTCAAAATTAGTCTGGTGTGATTTCAACCCCCGCCACACACCTTGGCGGTGGCTTGCAGGGCACTTAAATAAATAAAATAATAAGGATCGACGGCATTGGAACATTTCTTTGTGAGTAATGCGTGGAAAAATTTCGTTGCGTTGAAAGTGCTCATCTCTCCAGCTCGTCCGAGCGTGATTTGCACCTTAGTGAAATTTGACAGGAAAATTCGTCAGATATCCCGTATTTAGTTCCCATTCCAAAAATAGGAAATGCAGCCATATGGAATGTATAATAATAAGTTTGATTTCAATTTCTATAAAAGCAAAATTTTACAGCCGAAAAATTTTATTATTTAATTTTAAAATTTTATACCTTATTAGTTATATAATATTAGATACTGAAGTAAACATGTACATCACAATAAATTAATCTTTCTGTTACGTCATACTCAACAAAGTGTGATCTAAATAAATATTCGCAAAGTATATTGAGCGAAAATCTAATTTTACGCTGCATTACATTACACCCTGATGTGCCATGTGTATTCCATTGATTTGTTTCAGTGATTTGACTTAAGTACTGGCATTGCGTCATTTACAGGCATTGTCAGATGAAATATGTTCAATTCGCCTACGTCTACTACAGATGGTGAAAAGGTCACATGTGACTACAGGTCAAATCCACGTAGAGAGAGGAGGAAGAACTCATTTCCCATTGGTTTTCGCAGGATATTCGAAATAAAAATAGCGAGGAGCGGTAGTGCCGTGCGTCACATTGGTGCTAGCACCCAGGACGATTCTTTGAAATGTGGCCATCCCTGATTGTTACCGACCTGGGGAATGTCCAGTGCGACTATTAGTTTCCCAGAACTTCGGCTTTGTTTTTAGTGCCAGTAATTCTGTAGATTCCCTTAAAGGGTTCTGCTGTTTGGTCTCGGGAACAAAATGAAGAGGTCAAGTTTCATCGGCAGTGACAACCTTCGAAAGAAACTCTTCACCTTCCTGGAACTTCAACTTAAAACCATCTTTTAGCTCTGCTGAAGAGAAAAACAGACTTTCCAATAAGTCTCCTGTAACAGTACGTTCGTCTCGTCTGGCGATCTGTTCAGGCGAAAGGAAAAGTACAATGCAGCGTCCCGTGACACCGCCATCGTTTCCGTAGGCCAAACTAATGTTCAAACGAGCTACGGCTGACGCGATGCTGGAGTCGAATCAATGAGATGTGCCCAACATGTGAAATTACAGATTGAGCTAACAATATAATATAATTAGATTTTTCCACGATAAATGATTCGATTAAAAATGTTTATGATGCCTATTTATAGAAAACTTTCTGCAGATCATTTTTAGGACGTATAGCCCGGATGAATTCATTGGACGGAAATCGTCGACCCGTCCTGTCCCCACGGAGTCTGCAGGTTCTCGAGAGCGTGATTACTCGACGCTGACGGAGGCGGAAAAAGGCGGCGGTCCGCCGTGGCACGAGTTTGTCGTCCGCGGCGACTCTCATTCCTCCGAGCAAGACGATCAAACCGAATGGAAAGTGGAGACGACGTCACGCCGTGCGAGCAGCCCTCGAGGCGGGGGGCGCCGGCGCGATCACGTCCCACGCCGCGACGACGACCTCGACGGCCCCCTGGCAACCATTGCAGGGGGTACTCGTCCACTCACTCCAAAAAGGTATCCAATGCGCCACAACACGGAACACATTTTCGCTTTGACAACAACACACGCATTTCCTGCTCTTTTGACCCCTTTCCCTCTCCTGCTCCTTGGATTGCCTTTCCCTCCTCTCGCCAGTTCCTAAGTTCTCCCACGACGAAGGACGCAGTAGGACGTGTTTGTAAATACTCCCCATGTCAAATGCGATGAGGATAAGTGGGGGGGGGGGGGGAGAGTGTGCAACAGCAAATGAAACTTAAGATGTGAGTATGATGCAGGACCATGTGGACACAAAAACCAATGCATTGAATTTTATCCTAAAAATGTTATATCAATCACTCTATGCAAAGTATTTCATTAATTGCGATTATACAGAAGAACATACTACGATTACATCAGAGTTAATCTGAGTTTGTACAACCCCTAGAACTTGTAATACCTCGCGATATTGATTTCTGTTAGGAAATGTTGACGAATAATGTATCTTTTTGAAAAAGTTAAGAATTTTATATCTGGATCAGGAATAACCAGCGTGAACGGTGCTCCTGATGGTTGTTAGGTGAGTTAGACTTTTAGCCGCAGACTTTTGAGCCCTGGTGAGAACTTAAAACTATCGTATGTACACACAGTGAGTCCAACGCCCGAGACACACAAAGCGATAAAGGACGTTCCACTTGAAAAACACACATACTCGTGGTTTCCCACAGTTTACGAAACATTGGCGAAAGTGTTCACTGGATTCCCCTGCATCGTTTCACAGAGCTTTTGCCATAGGAAGACAAATCAAATCTACGCAGTGGAAAATGGATGAGTTGCTTGCATTTCAGTTAAATACTATTTTCGCTGATACCATTTTGACAGCTTTTGTTCTGCTTGTCAATCGAATTGAACACTAAACTCCAATCATAAATAGGAGTGCAGGCATTTATTAACTGAATTGACTAGTACATTGAGTTGTAACTCGCATTGATGAAGATGTCAAATTCATCTCTTACGCAGTTAATGTAAATAATAAGAATTATAAGCGAAGGGCAGATGTTTCCCGGTAGGAATTATTTGATTTTGATTATATTTTATTATTAGAGCGGTAATTGACCTAATTTAATTGTTCATATTCCGGAGAGATAGTCATTTAAGCAGAATGATAGGCGTGAATTGAAGGCTTTTGAAATGTTGGTGTGGAGAAGGCGAAGTGGACGGAAAGGAAAACAAATGATGGAGTGCCTGGTATGGCGGGGGAGGAGAGGGGATTGTTGGGAGAAATCCTAAGGAAACAGGATAAAAGGATGAATAGCATATTGATCGGCAGTGAGACGCTGAAGACTGTGATAATGTTGGGCAAACGAGGAAGGGGCAGAAATAGGATAGGGATGTTGGACGGCATGAAGGGAGGAAGGTAGCGTACAAAGATGAAGAGAGGCGTGTCGTAGAGTGGTGTTGTGTTTTGTTAGGAGAGGCTAAGGGAATTATTCGGTAGTTTGTGTAAATCCAAAACCTAACAACCGGTAGATTACAAAAAAAATAAAATAATTCAAACTTTGCCAGTTTCCTTCAGACAATTTGTCTATAAAACACTATGTCGTAGAATTGTGCCACCTTCCTAAGCATAAATAAATTGCCTTTTGCCATTTATGTTATCTGCTAACAGCTTTCTTAGCAAATTCCTTGAATAAATTGATTAATATTCAAATGTATGTATTTTCACATTCATGTTAGCTAAATTAAGTCAACATTATCATTACAGTGCATATATAGCTTTATGTTCTCATTTTTTATCTATGTGGATAATGAACGTAGTTGACAAATGGATAATAGTCCTCCCTTTTATTACTACCTAAATTCTCTCATATCAACATATTAAAACCATTAGGCAGTAACTTGCTATTTCAGAGAGAGATTAAAGTAACGTCAGACTTGTATCCTCCGATAGTTTACATGTGTTTCATACTGGATGTTATTCTGAATAACGTGTATCATATTGGTAAAAAAAATGAGAAGATCAAATCAGATACCTGAATGAATATGTTATTGCCATGTATTTTGTTAATCTAACTGCAAATCATTCCTGGTGGTTTAATTCATGGTTGCTCTTAAATTCCACGATGAAAATGAACATTGCATAAAACTGACAAACGTTAATATGATGAGAACAAATCATAAGGAGCAATTATGATATTCCTGCAATCAGGTCACGTAAAAATGTTTGATAAAAAATCACGAAACCGACACAACATGTAGTAATCTCGAATTTTGAGGAAAGTTAACCTGGTTTTGCGCAAAAAAAACTGCCCATGTCGTCATTTAACGCTACTATCGTACAATCATTTTCCCCTCTCAATTTCATTTACCGGTTTGAATGTTTTCGTTAGTTTCAAACCGGTTTTAAATGGCTTTATGCACCGTTGGATGACAGCTTTCTACAGTGGATTGCGGCAAAGAAATCTGGAGGAGAAGAGGGGGGAGGGATAGCAGCATCGTCAAAGTAGGCTACCTTTTACGGAGTCCGACATCTGAGCGCCATCTCCAAGGAGACTCGAGAAATACTCGCGCGTGTAAATTTAGGTCGCTCATGGCTGACAGCCGTGGCGCGTGATTCAATTGGAGCCAAGGGACACCAAACAATACCATCACCAGTGCACTTTTCCAATGGCAAATGCCGACACAGAATGTACAAGCATTCCACCGGTCTTGTGGGCCACGTATATTATTAATGCATTCAGCAGAATCTGAAATCCTGATCAAGCGATAAATATGGATTCTCCAACTCCATCCGATGCCAACGCTATTGGATAGCCATGCAGTGACAACAACAGTGTTTGAGGCGAGTTCAGTCGTATAACGTCAACTTATTTAAAAGCTGGAAACAAAAAATATCACTCTGCTAAATAAAATCACCAAATTAGTCTAAAATCCTCTCCATTCAAAATTTAATCAATATAGCGTGTGAATGAAATTGAAACTTTAGAAACTGAATGAATAATGAGCGTAGCCTGGGAAAGAGGAACGAACAAGTGAAGTTCACTACATGGTTTCATTTTACCTTTAAGAAAACTGAATCTCAAACGACAATCACGC
The DNA here is from genome assembly GCF_022747635.1 of Hetaerina americana. NCBI lineage: Eukaryota > Metazoa > Arthropoda > Insecta > Odonata > Calopterygidae > Hetaerina > Hetaerina americana. The sequence continues at coordinate 13,599,191 of NW_027287095.1, forward strand.
TCGATTAAATACTTGGGTGTTGTCCTCACTCTCAATCTCTCCTGGGTGAAAGATATACGGATAATATGCGGACAAGCTAACAAAAAATTGGTATTTTTTTAGAAGAGCATTGGGCAAATGAAAAGGTCAAAGAGAAATGTTAACTTTCGCTGGTTAGGCCTCATTTAGAATATGCTGCTAGTATATGGGATCCTCACGAAGTTGGATTGGTTGCCGAACTGGATCGCATGCAGCGTATAGGAGCTAGATTTGTAAAAACGCTGTTACGAAAAGCTGAGTAGCGTATCCAAAATGTTAGAGGATCTAGGCCGGGAATCACTCACGGAGCGAAGGTTAAATTACAGATTAAAACTCTCGCGTAAATTGGAAGGACTTCATTTTAGCGCTGATGTTGAAAATGTATTATTACCCCCATCGTAGTACGGTAGGATATATCATGTCAAAATAATTAGAGAGATCAAGAGTAGAACAGATAGATTTAAGATGTCAATTTCTCCACGAACGATATGGGATCAAAATAACTAGTCAAATCGCTAGGAGGGAAATCTATTTAGGGTCAAAAGTAGCATGGTCTGTAATTACCCCCTGCCCAAGCACCCTCGCGGTGGGCTTCAAGGGTACTATGTAAAAAAAGTAATCACATGAGAACAAGTGTCTTAGCGAGAAGTACAACTTTCCCGATAATAAATTCAATGTTTAACACACTCACAGCTCATTCAAGGAATTGACAGAGAATACTTTTACACACTAGTTATTCAAATTAATATAATGGAATGTTCCATGCCTGTGAGAGCTTTTATTATCAGTCACTTTCACAGAGTTACGCCTTGAACGGCTAAGTTTACTACCACGTCTGTTTCGTTGAGACCTAAATTATAAATAGGATTGAAATTAAATGCGTCGTTCACTACTTTAATAGATAGATAGACAGTCGTCTTTATTTTCGGGCTAGATTGAGACTGTGGAATATCTTCTACCACCTAACCCCTAATAAGTAAATAACATGGGGATAAGATGAAAAAGTAACATGGGGCAGGAATGTTGCAAGGTCCAAACTTGTCATCTAATCAAACGTTGCACAACGACTTGTTAAAATTATTTTTCCTTTTCATTATATTCCAGACCATGAAAATAAAAACTCGTTCGGAAATTAGATAGTTCCAAGTATAACTCTCATTCAAAAACGGTGACTTTTCAACGCAGTGACTATTGATTGCTTAAGTTTATATTATATTGTTATCTTAATGCGTTATTTATATTTGGTACAATTTGACCTGATTTCACTCCGCCACCGGCAGCCAATGCAAGTGACACATGACCAGATTGCACATGGCAACGAAGGCAACAACACGCGGCGAGCAATACGCTACATTGAAATGTTGCTTTCGCTCGAACCTATCGTCAGCTGAAGCTCATTGAATACTACAAAAGGAGGCTTAGAGAGTCTATTTTTCTCTAAAGAACAGCTTGAAAATGGTTTCAAATGTTTAAAGATGGGAGAGATCAATTTCAATCAATTCCATTGTGTGCCACCCACTTTGGTGGCAAAAAAATTGCACACGAGACGTGTTTGTTCGCGGTTGGTTCCGCGAAATCACGATCGTTCCCCGAATGTTAATGTGAAGTGTGTTCCTCATCCTCTCCACAGTCCGGGCCTCGCTCCGAATGGCTTTTTCCTATTATAAGGTTAAACACCTTCGTGGAAAACATTTTTCTTCATCCGAAGCATGGGTTAACAAACTGAACATGCTTCACATTGGAAATCTGCCTCTGACTAAAGAGCGCATACAAAAAAGCATTGAGCTACTTATATATTTAACTACGCTGCTGCCAAATCAGTGGAACTAGAACCAAATATATATTACACTTGATGCTGACTGGACAATTTCAAGTAGCATTTTTGACAACCAATTATGAATTTTAAGAAACTATTACCACCCTTTTATTAAACCGAACTCGTATTTAATTGCAGTCTCCAATATTTTGATTCACTTACTTCACGTTTATTATATAATATTCACGAAATCATAATAGTTAATAATGATATTAACAATAATTTATAACGCACTAAATATGCCCCAAAATTGTGTGAAACCACGTGCGTCCCCTAAATGATTCCTTCACTTCTCCACTTTTTCAATCATAAGTACAAATAACGACTCCCATGCTTAGAAATGGCAAAATGAATATGAAATTGAAAAATGAAAGGCCCTAAAACTGGATTTAAATTTCCGGGTAAAGGGACGTAGGTTTCAGAACTCCTTGGGAAAGTTGCAGCGCCGCCACCGGATATTCAGAAAACTGCGAGGAAACTGGAAAGAATTCGCATCTTTGCCGTTAGATGGCAGTGATGTTCGGATTTTTGCAGAGCACAAGCGACCACCATCGGTAGACATGAGTGACGAATAGAACATTTTTCCACATTGTTTGCTCCAACGCTTACTAGTTTGTAAACGCGCGCATCTCCGGACTGCTCATACATGCTTAGCGACAACCAAAGGCGAGCATTTCAACCGAGGATAGAGGGAAAGAATAGGATGAAGGAAGAAAACATAAAATATTACCCGCATATATCATACTTGGATAACTGCATGCAAACATCCAAGGCTTGGGTCAAAACTTTCTCATCGCATACAGGAGCACAGCTCACCGCAAAGTGAAAAAAGACATGAACTTTCAAAATGCAGGTTAAAAAAGTCAATATATATTCGACAGTAAAAATTTCAATAGTAAAAATTGAATTTTCACAACACTTATATTTCACTCATATTTTGGTATTATATCTCATGACACGCAGTGCATTTTATAACGTTTTTGAGGCTGTGTTTTTCCATTCTAAATAGAAATGTTTAAATATTTCCTTATTGATTCATTGAAACCTTTCACGGATAAGTTCTTGTTTTCCCTGGTTTTCATTATTTTTATTTTGCGTTCCGTTCTCCGCAACAAGGAGTTCCATGCAAAGGGTTAGAATACAAAAAATCGTGGCATTTCGCGTATTTCACTTGAAATATAGAAGGCAAGTTACCCTGTTAGAAAAGAACAAATTACCGGGGTTGTCAGCTTTGAAACTTCGGCCTTGATCGGCATGGAGAGTAGTGTGGGAGTAAGAAATAGAAGCATGAAAAGAGAGATTAGTTATTGGATTGGATGGATTGGCTCAGAGAAATTCAACATACCACAAGGGAAAAAATAAAAAGTATGCATCGCCAGAAATCGAGGAAAGAATTTTGAAAGAGGGAGTAAAAAGATCCGGTTTACGACCCAAAGACATAAGATTTGCCCTTCGCCTTTTTAATCGCCAATTCCCCGTCTCTAAATAGCATGAATAGTTGAACACTTAATGATTGAAAACTGGATCAGCGGCCAAACGCGCACCAGTGCAACTAATGCGAGCGGCACTGGTAAGTGGACGACTGTCCGCAATGGAAAGTTAATGTTTTACGTGTCTCAAGTATTAAGTACATAAAACTGATTTTTTATATCTAAAATGGAAAAGCACCAACTAAAAAATTATATAAAATGGACTCCGCATTTCCAGATACACTCTCAAAAAATCGAAATCAAAGTTGCGGCACTTAAATATTTGTTTTGAAAACTTTTGCGGACCCTAATTAAATTTGACGTTACGTTCAGACTGGAGAGGATCCGTCACTCATATTTCTACGGTGATTTTACCCTGAAAGATAAGGTCGATTCGTCACCGCTAAACCCTATACGACAATAGAATTGCGATGCCTCGTCCGCAAATTAAGTAGGGAATTTTCGTATCTAGTCATTTTCACATTGCCTCTGCGTACTGTTCTACTTTTGGGTGTTTGGAAAATCCGAATACATTTTTCAAGCCTTTAGGAAACTCCATTTCCATTAACATTTGGTGAGATTAAATGTCCTGTAAAAAGAACTACAATTTTTTTCCTTACAATTATCTGTGTATTCCAATTTCATTCGGTTCAGAATTCCCGAGTGCCTTTCCATCCTAGATATTAACGGCATCAAGAGCTCATCTCTACCCGCACGTATCCAGCAGTGCAAACAGACTTGTTTTTGGAATACTGTAATAACTATTTTCTGTGAGATAATTGCACATATAATATTCATGTGAACACCTTTAATTTATTTTTAAATATTATATAGGGTAATTTCGTGGAAAGGTTTACAAGAAAGTTAAATCCTGGAATTAGCACACAATGCTTTGACAAGAATGCCATGAAATGCCAACTACATTCGAAATACATTTGAAAATTCACATATTCCAGAAATATTTTACATGATATTGTTATCAATGTAATGGCTATAATATTAGCTTTTCTCGACAGTGGGACGATACTCTGCCTTAAAGAGCATGTGTTTAGGAAAAGTACATCATGCGAAGCACAATGAATATTTTTATTTATGATGCCTGAGATTGTGGGAAGGAAATCCTCAAGTGGATGCTACAAAATTATATTTTTTAAGAAAGCCTACGAGAAGATCTTTTACGAAAAATTGATACAAAAACTAATAAATTACGGTATTAGCGAGAAAATGATGAATTGGATTCAATTAAGCTTCTTATCTAACCAAAAACAAAGAGTAGTCTGTAGTCGTCGACGAGTTGAGTTCATTAAAGGCAGACCTAACTTCAGTAGTGCCGCAGTGAAGTGTTACGTGGCCCCAAGTCTCCTGTTTATAAATTACCGACCGAAGTTCCCACGCTAGCAACAATATTAGATTGTTTTCAGAAGGCACAGTGATTTACAGAGAGTTAAGGGCACTGGCAGGTTGCGTTACTACTCTCTTATTGATTTAGACCAGATGTCGAGGTGGTGTAGTGAATGACGGTTAGGATTAAATATGAGAAAATAAACACACTGAAGTTTAGGATTAAAAGCAAAGATAAAAAATAATAAATTACAAAATAGATGAGAATCGAGTTAAGCATCCCAGGACAGGTCGAACACTTGGGGGTACACGCATCGAAAGAAGAATATTTGGGTTAACCTTAAATAAGCTAGAACTGATTACACGGGTTGTAGGAATATGTAATGGAAAAATAAAAGAGAGTTGTTTTGAATTATGAAGGATCGCAGGTTTTCCCGGCGTATAGTATTCAAGAAGTTCTCCCGGGTTTCCCACCGGGTCAGGTTGCAGTACACCGACGTTTCGAAGGCTGACTCTGCCATCCGAGAGAACTTCTTGAATTGCTTTGAATTAGTTAAACCAAATTTAGAATACGTGGCATATTCTTGGGATCCATGCGATAAAACATTAATTCAGGAATTAGAGAAGTCTAGGAGAAAATTCTCTGGATTTCTTGAAAATTGCTGCGGGAGGTGAGTGGGTGTGTGTGGGGTATGCTGGAGGAATGAAGAGGCTGCGAGTCCCTTGATTCTCGAAGATATCAGACAAGACTGTCGCAAATTACGCCGGTAGATTCGACCGCCGGGATAAAATAAGGTGGATTAATGCATTCGATCTTCCGTCGCAAGGGACGCCAGTATTACGAAATCGAACGAAAGGACACGAAAAATGAGATTAACCAAATTGAGATTAAAGAATTGTTTTGATGCAAAAATTACACAGGCATCCATGTGGACGAGAGGTTTTATGTATGAGCTAACATGTACTCAAGTGTAGGAAAAAAGTAATAATTCTGTACGTATGGCTGGTGTTCTAACCCCTGCCACACAAACTTGCGGCAGTTTGAAGGGCATTCAGTAGATATAGGTGTCACCTTCCACTAATGCTATCATTTTATTACGAGAATCGTCTGAAAGGTTTTCGACCTCAACATGAATATAAGCAGCACTGTTCAACAAAAGTTTGGGAATGTGTTTGCGCATGCGCTGAATGGTATTCACCGAAAATTCAGCCAATTTGGACATTCGGTTGTAGTTTGACAATCGTTTGAGCGAGTCGCTATGAGGGTTTTTTTTGTATAAATGGAGAAAATTAAGTATCAAGCCGTTACTAAATATTTGTTTTTTAAGGGCAATACGCCTGCGAAAATCAAAGACGAGTTGGACGATGTGTACGGGAGCTCTACAGTATCATTTAAGACCGTGAAATTATGAGCAGCTGAGTTTAAACGTGGCCGTACCAGTTTGGCTGATGATGAGAATTCGGGACGGCCAAAAACTGCGACAACGAACGTTAACTTCACGAAAGTTCACTTAATGTTTACTGTACGACCGTCGATTCAGGGTTAGAGAGACAGGAGAGGCAAATCGAAAAGAATGCGTATGCCATATACTGAATGAAGAATTGGATATGCGCAAGCTGTCCGCGCATTGGGTGCCGCGTTTGCTCATTTTGGACCAACAACGTACTATTCCAATGAACATTTCCATGTTGGAGCGGTTAACGCGAAGAAAGCCAGATTTTTAGCATCGATTCATAACTGCAGATGAAACATGAATCCACCTCTACACTCCTGAGACGAGAGAACAGTCAAATTAGCGGGCTGCAAAGGGTAAACCTGCTTCGAAAAAGGCGAAGACGATTCCATTTTCCGGGTAGATGATGGGGACTATTTTTTGGTATAGTCACGGAACTGTGTTCATCGATTATCTTCAAAAAGGTAAAACAATAATGGGAATATATTACGCATCATCACTTGACACGCTGAAAATAGGAATTACAAAAAAATACCTAATTCGAAAAAGGAGAAAGTGCTTGTCCTTCAGGACAATGCACCAGCTCACACTTTGGCGGTCGTTATGGTAAAAATTCACGGATTACGCTTCGAATTTATTGACGACCCACCGTACGTATTGAGGAGATCTGGTCCCGAGCGACTTTTTCCCGTTTCTTAACTTTATAGTTTCGTATGGAGGACAGAGATTTTCAACGGGCGAGGAGGTTATCGCATACGTAAACGCCTATTTTGCGGAAAAATACGTCAAATACTATTTGGGAGGATATAAGTGTTACAACATCGCTGAAAAAAGTATACTGACTTAATAAGAGAATATGATGAAAATCAAAAATAAATCAATTTAAAGGAAAAAATGCCTCGTTCGGGTCGTCGGGTCGGAAACCTTTCAGACTGCCTTGACAATGTAACATTTAAAACACAAAAAAAAGAGAAATTTCCAAATCGAATGACGGGCAGGAAACGGTCACACGACCTCCGTCCCTTAAGACGACGTAGCAACTGCAAACAAATGTTCACCGGCATGAAGTGCAATTCCCTTTGCACTCGACGGCATCAATTTTAAGAAAATAGCAGTAGAAAATACGCACCCAATGAGCCGCAGGACTGCCCGCGGCTGTTTGGCGTGAATGGAGTCCAGCGTTCTTTCGTACTCAACATATCGGCTCGAATTGCCAGACAAACCGACTCCCTGGAGAAAAGCGCGGAAACTCACCTGGAATGGCAAAGGAAAAAAACAATTAGAACACGAGAGATTACAGTTCATTGGATTCAAAATGAAAATAAATTCATCGACTTCCAAACGTCATATGTTCGTTTCTGCCGAATTCACATTCGCAGAGGGCAAAAATGCTCACGCGACTGAGCCCTGGGACACCATAACCATTGTGGGGTGGCATTCTATACACTTTTGTGACCTCTGCAAACGGAATTCTAGGGGTTGATTGACACCCACCAACTGCAATCAAGGGCCAAGAGTTCATCTCCACTTGAATGGAGTCTACGCAGAATCTAAAAGCACTTTCGTGTTTTCGGCTACTACATTTTGGACGACTGAAAAACGTTAGAGAAACGCTGGGTACAGTATATCGAGCTAATAGGAGATTATGTTGAAAACTAAACAAAATGTACCCAAAATAATTTGTTTTTCAATTTTTTTTCTTAAGCCTTATTGAAGATCCACGTGGCGCTCAGTTGCTCAGTCAGGGCAATTTGTAATTGACGCCTTATCTGTGCATGACTGTTAATTTCTTGGGCTAATAAAGCACTCATCGCCTCACTGCATGGCGATGTGGAGCCAGCCCATTTACCTCCCGACGTGGTCACCCGCAGTTGGCGAGCCGCCTCACGCGCCCTCACGACCCCCCCCCCCTCTCGGGGATTGAGGTGGACGGTGGCGAGAGAGTAGGACGGCATTTGCCGGACGATCTGAGAGGCAGCTCCTCCTCGTGTCCACTCACAGAATACACCTCTTCCGCCCACCCGCTCGATGGACCGTCATGACCCTCGGCCCGTATGAGACATGGGCGGCGAGGGTAAGCGTCATTTCCAGGGGAAGGGTATCCCAACGTCGAATAGTTAGTTACCTTTCTTCTAGACACTCCTTTTCATTTACACAAGGCTTCCAATTAAGTTATCACCAAACCTTGACAAATGAGCAAAATGCCCCGTTTCGATTAATCTTCTTCACCTTCTACCAATCATTTTTTACTCCATTGTGACGGTGACACATCACAATTCACGGCATAGTAAACACTGACGAACATCTTCAATGTCTCCATTCACATCACTACGTATAACTTTCTAGAACATAAAATTAAATAAAAAGAGCTAAATATGGTCCAATAGTTCTATTCGGCGGAATAGTTTCTTTATCCATGATCGTCCCGATGTTATCCCCAATCCATCAAGAATCGAAATACATGTCTTACCTTTGTAAACCTCAGGCACTGCCTAACACTCCCTTCACTGTGCGTCAAAATAGAATTGCATCTATACGCTGCCATTTCTCCTGGACGAAAATTACAATTAAACTCCTTCAAATTTTGAATTGGTCATTAACGGTCGTTTATGCCGTCGATGGTGAGTGCTAACCAGTGGCCGCGGTTGAATATGGTCGGAATCCTGTCTTTGCCTGCCATAATAATTAATACTACTTAAATCATCATTTAACATCCGGCGTTCCTCAAGGTAGCGATAGAAGACCTATGAACGTTCTCATTTACTTTAACGATACCACTTCAAAAATAAAAAAAAACTGCATGAGACTGTTTGCCAACGACACTGTAATTTACAGAGAATAACATAGATCGTCAAAATCAAAACAGATTCAAGCATGGGGCCCAACTCAAAAACATTGACTACAGAACTGAACAAGCTGCAGAGAATTCCAGATTCGTGAAAAACTCGTACGAAAGAATGCAAAGGGTCGCACATTTACAACTAGACCTGGGATGGGAATCCTTACGTAGATATGCGAAGCCTTAGAGCAAGGTTAAACCTATTGCAAATATACAAATCTTGTGCTTTTGCATCCGACATTGAAGATACAATTCAGTCCCTCAACTTAATCATCAGGACAGAAAATTGTCACAATATCGTTCAAGAGAGATCGACTGCTGAACGAACAGATTCAAGTATTCGTTTTTCCCGTGCACTATTTCCGACAAAAATTCAAGGCGAAAACACTCAGACGGAAATGGGTAAGCACTGGCGAAAATAGTTAGGAATATACAAGTTACATTCACTCTTAACTCACTCCATGGCTGGAGTCCTAACGCCCTCCTCCACGCACCCCTGGGCCGGGTGGCGGGTGCCGTGGAAATAAATAAACTTGAAGATCTAACGTATTTGTCATTTGCCCGCCCTGCATGGGTGGAATGCTACCTGATAATTAGTAAATAAGTTGAAGGTGAGGCCGTCCTTTTACATGGGATTCCTTATTTGTATCCAGAGTGAAGTCAGTGGAGTGGTTGCTAACAATGCAATATTCATAATGTGTACAATGGACGTTACATGAATGGTCGCCCACCTTCCACGTGCCCTATCGGTGGATTGCGGGTTGCCAATGTGAAAGTGGTAGCAGTGGAGTCGTAGTAAAATGTCTGGTGACGAAACATTCCCTGCCACTCGTCCTTGCGATGGCTTGTGCGGTAGTGTTAACATGTAGAAGTACAATTTGTGCGAGTGGATGCATCTCGTCCACTGATAAAGGCATTCTTTCACCAATCAATCCAAACCCCACCCACATTTTCACCTATTATCTGAATTTCACAAAGACAAGGGGACACCCCGTTCTCATCAGCATCAATACCACCACAGAAAGTATTCCGGATTCAAAAACCTTCATTACCTTCACCTAAAATCACGACTTCCAATGCTCAATTAAATATGCCTACAATTGATCAACGCATTACATGGATTTCCTTTACACAACCGCTCCTAACAATGAAAGTCCACAATATTATAGTCCTTCCGTATGAAATACAGCGTTGACGCGGTGGAACATCTTCTGCGTTCTGATTACCCCTCGAGCAGGAGGCGGCTGCTAAGGCGTATGTGTCAGGCGTCCCACGTCTGCAGGGGGCCATTTCAGTGATGGTATCACGCGAAAAACACTATTCTACATCTACATCAATACCCTGCAAGCCACCAAAAAGGTGTGTGGCAGGGGTGCAGCACCAGGAGGAAAGGGTAAAGGATGAGGGGGTTAGGGTTTTTCAAATGGATGGGGAAAGGTAAGGGGAACCTGCAAAAAAAAATATATAAATATAATCGTATAACCATGCGTAGTCGCTACCTTGTAGGTTAATACTTATTATGTCGAGCCGGCTCCTGGGGGATTTCGATTACAAGAATTCTGGTATCTTGTTGTTCTTGGAAAAAATGACCATTTAAACCTGACTGTTTTGCAGTCAATCTCTCTAATCTTATAATCGTGATCCCTCCGCCCGTAATACTTTGGGGTTCGTATTATGTTCTTGATGTCATCGGAAAAGGACCCATCTTCAAATGTTTTAATAAGTTTAATCTATATTGTAAACGCCGCTGTGTAAGGGAATCCCAGCCTAAATTTTCTAGCTAAGTAGTTACGCTAATGAGAAAGGCCAAGGAAAACAAATTAAATTAAACATTCCATGCTTTTGTGATGGCCATAGATCAGAAAAATAATTCTAGCAGCTGCGTGATTCGGGATGATGGGTACTCTGGACGTGCCCGGCAACGGAAGTGTCTGGTCTCACGAAATCCTTACTGAGTTAAATCAACAACAGCAGCACGGAGGATACTGAGGAGGGCCGAACCAGTTAGAATAGGGGGAGGTAAGATGGAAGGCAAATTGGATTAAATGGACATTATTCTCAGTAATAACTGCTTAATGTACGCTCTGAATGGACACAAGCTACCGAAGAGCACAGCGACGATTCCCTTGTCTCTCTTAACAAAACACAACCCAGGATCCAAAATTGCAATAGGTCCCTCATAATTCTGCCTACTTCCTTCCTACCTTTATTCCGTCCAACATCCCCATCCTCTTCCTACCCCTTCCTCGCTTGCATAACACTCTCCCCTCAATTACATTCCATTCCATCCATTCCCAACATCCCATCGTCAAACAGAATGCTCTGCATCCATCATTACTGACTCCGGATGTTTTCAAACAATCCTCTGCCCTCCCCCACCCTGCTTAGCACTCCCTCGTTTGGTTTCCCTCCAGTCTTTTTCATCCTTTTCCACACCCACATTTCAAAAGCCTTCAATATACGCCTATCATACTGTTAATGGCCATGGCCATGTTTAATGGCCATGTTTCCCCGCCGTACACAACCACGCTCCAAATGGAAGTTTTTACGAACCTTTTCTCAATATCCTAACTCAATAAAAAGAAACGTTTCAGGCGTGATATGGTGGAATATCATGATTAATTTAAAATTGGCAATTTTCCACAAAATAAAATATAATACGACCGGTTTCAATGCAACTACAAGATGATGATGATGTATACACATTGAAACCGGTCGTATTAAATTTTATGTTGTGGAAAATTGCCAATTTTCAATTAATCCTCACTCAGCGTCTCTGTCATTGATTCCCTCCTCCTTGAGGAAGCTTCTTTGTCTAACGCTATTCTTCTCCCTATGTCTCCACTCCTTTGAACATTTCGGTCCAGAAAACCTCCGAGATAGGTAAACGGTTCCACTTGCTCCAGTTTAGGAACTCCTATTTTAATATTTAACTCAGTCCCCCTCTTTCTCTGTGGACGTAGCAATCACTTTAATGCATTCATACATCTTTCACGGAAACCTTCGATGGCATTCATTTATTAACTGAACTTAGGAGAAGAATTAACCTTCTTAATTAGGAAAACATTTTCGTTGCGCAAGGAAGGAGTTGTCAATGGGAACCTTAAACAAAGGTGTAAATATCAATAAAAACTTTGATATCGATCGAAAAGATGAATGATGATGTGGTAAGCGTGGAATGGGCGTAGACATGAATAGAAAAACTAAAATAACCGCAAAGCATGACTAACGTCCCAAGCGGAGTTAAGGAATAGAAAAGAAAGAAGTTCGAAGAAACATGCGGGGAAAGTGGAGGCGACATTTAGAGGCAGTGAAATTTTAATGCCTGGGGCAGAGGAGAGACATTTGGGTACGTAGCGTAGATTGGGGAAAAGCTCAAGGTAAACGGGATGGGATGCAGGGAGGTGGAAATATGAGCAGAGAGCTCGACGATGCCAGCGTTTTTAACTGGGAATATGTTTCTCACATTTTGCTGGAGTATTACCGAAATACGTTTAGCATACTTGGCCTACTTCTCAACGCTAGTGTTCATTTTAAAAGTCCTCAAAATATTATCGCTAATGTTATGCGCGTACATCGAAACCACGTAACATTGAAAAGACGTCTTGATGAGTTATTGAAGCATATTTTAGGAGAACAGATGTCACAATGATTGGCCTTTACAGATTTGTAAATTGCCTTGGGTGTTTAGGGATCGCACTCCGGAAGGAAGAAAATTAGGACACGCCTTCCTCCTTCTCCCTTCCGCTCCCCCAAACCAATTCACTCGCCCCGATGTCAATCGCAGTCGTCTTAGAGGACAGTAATGCGGAGGAAACTCTTCGGCTTCCGGCGTCATCGGCGGAGAAACCAGCGCGAGCGTGAATTTCACCCCTATGGTGGTGGCAACGCAGAGCAACGCACAAGAAACCTTCCCTATGCGTTGCTAAGTGAGCGGCCGTGACTCCGATCCTCACGGCATGAAACAAAATTACGACAAGAGCTCAAATTGCAACGGCCAAAATTTTCTCCTAAACAAATAATTTACATTAACGTCATTGCAAACGGCTACAAGGGCAAATGGTGTCAGATAAGCAGCTATGAAGGTAGATGGCGATTGTTAACATTTGAAAAGCCCAAATGATCACCCTGAGGTTAAGTTTGATTCCTGAGGGTAATGATTACCTCCCAATAACTCATATACGGCGCATGAAATTCACACATCTGGGCAGAGAGATTAAATTCACTGCCGTGTGTGATTTTCTTAGGAAGATCCTGGTACGCGAAAAATCACACAGTTTGGGCGAAGCTGATCACGTGACGATACGTTCGTACGATACATTCATTGAAGTCCCCTGAGCGAGGTCGGAACATTTTTCCGAACGGAGTCTCTCTGAGGATATGTGGTAGAAATGCTCTGTGCGGGCGCGATCGCTCAAGAACTATGAGTTGGCCTGAGCAGCACAATATTTCATTCCGCAACCGTTATCAGAAGAGGAACTAATTTGATTTTTGCGGAGGTGGACCCACTTGAAATGACCGTTTCAACTTTTTTGCAGCGGGTGACAATGGCAAAGCTCCCCAAAAGCAATTATTTAAAAAGTTCTGATTTCGTATAAGAACCGATCCTCTTTTATTTTCTGTAATTACTGGTATGAATTTCTGAGAAGAACCAAACTTAGATAGATCAGACCACAAAGATAAAATAAGGGAGAGAGATTCCAGGACAGACAGATACAAATACTCATTCTTTCCCCGACCAATCAGGAATCATCATAGTAAGAAACCGAAGTCACTTTAGAAATATTAAAAACATTGAATTTACAAGTCGGAGCAAAGTTAAACACTGCAAAGCTGTTAGGTACACTTTCAGGCGCATGTGTCTGTTAGTTGGTAGTTTGAGTGTTTGCATGTGTGTGGGGTGTAAGTGTTCTTGCATGAATGTATGCCATGTTTTTTTGTGGATGTATGAATTTGTGGGTCTTGCATGCGGTTTTTTTTTCTTTTCCAAATTACGGGTGGTGGCCTAACACCCCCCGCCACACGCCCTTGCGGTGGCTTGCGGGGTATTAAGTAGATGTAGATGATACTGACGTCTGGAGTCCTGTAAACAGAATGGGTGAAATCCGGAAAGTGTATTTCGAAGAGAGTGGTGTTGACAATCCTTACGGTGATAGCAGACTACGTCCATGGGTGCACCGTCGATTCAGTCGATGCAAACGAAATTGCCGATTCACATTTCCCGAAGCACCCGACAATTATCACCACGCCGTCATATCGTAGCTTGTGCAACATTAATGAATTTAAAATCGAAGGTCGATTTCCTCAAATGAATCTCTCAAAGCCATAGCCTCTCCTAATACAAAGCAAAGCGTAGATGATGGAGGATATACAGGTAGGTATGTATGTAGATACATATATCCTCCGTCTGTCTGCAATTAACTAGAAATGTGTCCCCGCCGGAAGTCAAAGAATGTATCAATGGTTTCCCCTGGGTACAGTACCCCCCCCCCTTTCGGGTCGTTCTAAAGGGGAAGAGCCAACGCCCCCCCCCCCTTCCCCGAGGCGAAGGGCGGGGCAGAGTACTGACTGGGCGGAGGAACGGCGAGAGGGAGGGGGTCCCGTTGGTTCACCTCTAGCGGCACCACACAGGGCACCGTGGGGGAGGGGTCGGAGGGGCGCGAGAGCAGGGAAGCAGAGAGGGGTTGGCCCCCTAGGGAGGTGGGGGGTCGGAAGGGAAGGAGGAGGCTGTCGCACAGAAGAGAGCATCAAGGAGCGCGCCCTTCCACTTCCCTCCCTCGGACCTGGGATTCATCGCATACGTAGCCCGCTGACCCTAGGGTGTGAGAGGATCGAGGGCAAAATGGAAGAATAAGGGGTGTGTTTCGCGGACCAAAAGCTGATCCAAGAATTTTTCTGAACAATATAAGTAATTACCATTTTATTCAATGGGGTTGACGTTTGTTTGTTCTTAAATATACCCGTAAAACGTGTTTAGCGAATCTAATTTTTATAGTTGCCAATTACTTTAACTTGCTATTAGCAGCACATAAATAAGTAACCCAAGCGGAATTACTCAACGATTTATGAAACATTTTGGAGGAAACGTTTTGATGGTATCATTCGTGTATTCATAAGGGATGAAGTTAGCCGGAATGATTTGTTAAAACAGCATTTGTCCCTATTCCAGCAGAAGGAAAGGCAGCTGGATGCGAGGAAAATAGAGCCATAAGTGTCATTTCACACGTTGCAAAGGTTAATAAAAAAATAATGCAGAAGAATACAAATGAGAACCCGGGAAAAGATTAGTTTGGGTTTAGAAAGGGGACCGCGATGCCTAATCTGAAGTGAAGGAACCGGTAAAGATATAGAATGCAACCATAATGATTGTTTCGCGGATTTCGAGAAGGCATTCGACAGAATGAAATACACATCGTAACTTCTTTTTTGTAGGTGTATTTAGTTGAAATTTTAACATTGCTTACTCATATCTTCATTACTGCTCAATAATAATTATTTATTCTTTCAGTGTTACATTAAATCAATGTCAACATAGAAATTTGAAAATTGGTCTCTTTGTTAAAATAAAATGAAATCTATTCACTAGAAAATATCCTTTACCGCAAATAACTGCCAAGATGAATTTTAATCTTAAAGAACGGAAATCAGGTAAACTGACTTATGCGTCGCCTAAAGCACCTTACATTACATATTTAATTTCAAACTTAAATTATGTACTCAAAATAAATTTTTTGGGAAGAAATACAGAACCAAGTCAACAATGGGCCATATCCAAATTACGAAACGGCAAAAACAAAAGATTTAACCCTTATGCCAGTCACTCCTCACAAATGCCATTCATCGGTAGTTATGCGGGTGATATCGTCGTCCGGGAAGATTTTATTCACATTTTCCACCGTTAAACTGACACCTACACCGGTGCTCACGAGAACCTGCAATTAATGCGGAAATAATTGCCACAGAATAATGAGTATTTTACACAGGCATGGCATACACTGTGCTGGCATTAGCGCCGATGGTTCTAGTGTGACGACTGACGAACCAAATGGCGAACTATAACCGTGAACTCATTGACCAGTAAAACTTAATTCCAAAATAATGTTCCATTCTGTCCTCCATCATTCAACCGACGCCATTAGATGAGCTATTCCATAAATTTCGATACCAAATGCTAAAGTGTGACCTAATACTGAAAGAGCAAATTGATTCGTTTAATTTTAACGATAATTTAGATACAGCGTCACACTGAAATGCTTACTACACAACCGCGAGTGCTGTTAAATATTGGACTTCGAAATACTTACAGCATCACCCCAAAGCTGAGGAAAACAAGGAGGTTATTTCGCCACACACGTAAGATGACATTCCTATCCAACGCTCAATCGAGCTTTACTCATACCACAATATCCGATAATATTCATTAAAATCTGATTATTAGCAAATGAGTGTCGAGTGCGTAGCAATGTAAGGGATTGGGGAACTCCTCGCATTTAATTGCACCGGCGCACCAGGAGGGGTCCTAATTGCTGCCATAGCATTTCCTGCGCTGTGCCCTTTGAGGAATGCACGGGGGTGAGAGTGGGTGACTGAGTTAGGGAGTGGGAGGGTGGGGGAGAAGCAGGCATGTAGGGAAGTGAGTGGGACGGAAAAAGGCCGAGAAGAGGTGGGCACGACCGATAAGAGGAGGAGAGTTCCCGAACGCCAAGGGCAAAATTCATGCCGCACGTTATCTTTGACACTGAACTAAATTACAGAAGAGATTACCGAATGGCCTAAATGACATATTGACTCAAGGATGCCTTGGGACAGACAGCCATTTGGTGCTTCGCCTTCGCCATTCGTTCGACTGTGGAATGTTTTCCACCGCACCATGGATATTTTGAACTGCGTGCATACGCAAATGATGAGACAAACCCCGTCGTTACTCGACACCACGATAGTCCACTTCTGGAAATGAGAAGTGATGATTTGTTTTGGAAAAGGGATACTTCTCCATCCAACGTCTACTCCGACAAAAGTACTCGTACAGCCGCAGTTCATTTAAATATCAAATCAAAAATTCATTTGAATTGATTCTAATTTGTGTACATATATAAAGATAACAATATTACCATTTTAAACATCTCCTCCACTCATACGTTGAACAGCACAGGCGATAATGGACAAAACCCTGTCTCACTCCTCTTCCTAACACTGGCCATCCGGACTCTCTGTCCCTCAATCGTACCTGAGCAGTCTGAGACATGTACAGGTTGCGGATTAGCCTCCTACTACTCCAACCTACTCATATTTTCTACAGCACATTCATTAATTCCACCAAAATCACTCAATCAAACGCGATCTCTAAATCTAAGATACACTTCCATATCCTGGTTGCATTACATGATCTTCTGTATTAGTGACCTCATACTCGTCCCAGTCATCAATTCCCAATAAAGACGAAATTGATGACAGGGACGCTGAATAAGAATGTTTGGAAAACGAGGAAGGGCCAGGAATAGGATTGAGATGTCAGACGGAATGAAGGGAGGAAGGAAGCATAGGGAGATGAAGAGGGGCTTGTTGTAGGTGAAACAAGAGAATTATTTGGTGGCTTGTGTCCATACAAAACCTAACAGCTGGTAGATTACATATTATAATAAACTGCTATGACACCACGCGTGCCTTTCCCCTTCCTGAAACCGAACTGATCATCTTCTAATTATTTTTTTGTCATCCTCTCCGTTTTCTTATTGATGATCCTGAGTACCACTATACTACTGCGGTGTGCAAATTCAAACTTTTTGCTTTATAGTCCTCACTTATGGCTGACTTTCCCAAAGTTATTTGACGAAATCTTTCCGCCAAATTCTTCCCTTATAAATAGCACCAATATAAACTCTTCCTCGCATGTTTTCCTAAACCATTAAGCATTTGTACGGAAAAGTTACGGCATCCCCCTCCACGGCCTTATTTGATTTTAATTCCCTTAAAGCCCTTTCAATCTCGCCGCCGAGTATGTCTGGACCTCATCTACAACGATTCTATACAGACGATTCTACATTCCTACTTCTACAAAGATATCCTCATCTACAACATATTTTCTTTCAATATCTAAGCTTGCTGCCTTGTGTCCTCACCATGTAGTTCCGCCATAAATCCATTCCACCTCTTTTGAATCTACCCTAGTTGGTTTTTAGTTTCCCGCGTCGTTGATCAACGGGATTTCTCCCCTATTTATGGGCATCCACCGCATGCGTGGACATTGTTATCAACAGTCTGCGGGTGTTCCAACCAGCGACACTATTGTCAACAATGTCAAAGCATTCGGTTAATGCTCAAAAAATGGAGAGACAACCCTTGCCTGGATAAATTATTTTGCTAAATTATCTACGATTTTTTGGATGTCTTTACATGCATGTATCGCCGAGCTTTTCCAGGAAGAACTGCGGCTGGCGTGGAATTATATCACGCAATCAAAGAATGACCTTCATTGCGCCGCGGTGCGGCAATACTCGTAATTGGCGCAGTGGATAGAGAGCTCCGAAATTCCCATCTTAGGTTAGGCATGTATTAATTTCAGTGTTTCAACTGTTCTGTCTTTAAATGAATGGCTAAAACGTGATGTGACACGCGAAACATTTAAGGGCCTTAGCAGGAGATGAACCCGTTGCATCCGCTGGACGTCAATCCATTGCCCTCGGTGAATCCCTACCAGGATCTAATCATAATCTCTGCACAAATAACTCAACCCTTGCAAGATTCCCTTCCGAACACCTACTGCATCGGGAACACCGAAATGGAATGTGTAGACTCTATTACATACTTAGGCGTTACCTCTAATTACTCTTACTACTCACGACCTTTCCTGTGTGAAACACGTAAGGGCAATGTGGACAATCTAACAAAAAATTAGGATGTATGAGTATGGGGAGTATTGGGAATCACTCACGGAGAGAAAGTTAAATTACAGAGTAAACTTCTTGCATGAATTGGAAGAATGTCCCTCATTCATTGAGTGAAAGGACGTCTCTTTAGCAATGATGTTGAACATGTATTATTAGCCCCATCGCACTTCGGGATGAGACATCATATCAGTAAAATTAGAGAGATTAAGTTTAAAACAGATAGATTTAGGATGTCATTTTTTCCACGAACGATAAAAGATCAGTAAAACATTATCCGACCGCAGTAGGGGTAAAACTATTCGGATCAAAATTAGTCTGGTGGAGTGTATTCACCCCCTGCCTGATGGCTTGCAGGGTACTTAAAAATAAAAAAAAATACAATACGAAATTCAAGATAACCAAAAACAAAATGGACTGAAACATTTTTAAACGTCGTAATACAATACTAATGTTTCCATGTCCTCAAAAATCGAGCACCACGTAAATACCCGACGAATGATATTGATTCTTTCAAGTCCTGCGTGCGACGATAGAAGTTTGCCGCTAACTCATAAATACTTGTACACATGAGCCCTCGTCCAAAGTGCAACTATCGAAGACACACTTCGAGCCAGCATGCGTACTCGGGAAAGGCGTTCCCTTTGGCCGATAAATAATAATAATGACGATTAAAGGCCTGTGCCTAAAAATTTCCAAAATTCTCGGTTTCGATGCCACGCTGTCGCTTTCAAGGCGCAATGATAACGACTTTACATTTGTTTTTGAAAAAGGAACAAAGCAGACCCTCGCATGTGACCGCGAGCACTCACTCACTCCACAATTCCCACCGGCCGAGGTTCCCAAAGGCTCCTCCTCCCACCCCCTCCAGACTGAAGAGCGAAGAAATGGCGAGCGAGGCTGCTGCGACAAATGAACGCTTTCGTCTGGTGCGCGTCTCACTGCTGCTGCCTTCCACTCTCTCCCCGGCTAAACCTCGCTCCCGAAGAGGAAAGAATCGAGTTTGGTGACAAGAATCGATAAATATAAAAGGCATTATCGAGTTCATTACCAAGAAGTACCGAGTTGACGAAGCCCCTAGAGGTAAGGAGGGCGGTGAAAGTATGCACTTGCAGTCGTCGCGCGGAATGGAGGAGCAGACGTGTCTGGAATGACCGCCGCAAATGAAATCCGGGAAAACGAGAGCGGCGAACGTGAGCGAGAGACCACTTCAACGACTATCATTCCCCCCCCTTTCCCGACAAACCCTACCACCTCCTACCCAGAACCCTCTCCTGACTCTGCCGCTCGGTCGTGTCTTCATTTTCCAGCCTTCTTTCACGCAATTACATATTGAGCATGTAAACTTCTCCAAATAACATCTTTGGCGCTCTGAGAACGAGCATTTTTAAAGAAGGACAAATGGCTCTCTTGACTTTCCGTCGTGTTTACGAACCATTTATAAAATTTACCATCAAATGAGAAAAGTATATGCCCTTAGGTTTTAGGCAGAAAGTTACGGCAATTCTCATCCAATGGCTTTTTTTGACTGCCACACAGGGGAAGTAGTCAGAGTCGCTTTTGTATGGAATATGAATACTAATATAGATTTTTACCATTTCATTATTTTAGTCTTTAAATGAAACCTGTATGACTATTTAAAAATAAACGAAATATGTTTGATTGCTTTTGTCGAAAACAAATCCTCATTTCCGATCGGGTCAATGAGGGAGAGGTGTCAATCATCAAATGTATTTAAATCAATAAAATGAGAGAGATTGAGTGTAGAACAGATAGATTTAAGACGTCATTTTTTCCACGAACGATAAGGGATCAGAATAGCATTGTCCGACCGGGGTAGTGTCATACTAGGGTAAAAATTATTCTGGTGTGTATTCACCCCTGCCGCGTACCCAAGCGTGGCTTGCAGGGTACTAAAATAATAAATGTGCTGAAAAGCTTTACATTTTTGGATGCAATGAGAGGTCAATTACTTCACCAATTCATTTGATACCTTAACAATCTGCGGTAATAATATTAAAAATAGCACATCACAACTTTGTTCGATCAACTTCTTAAAAATACAACCATAGACTTCAATATGAGGAGGGTGATTGACAGTCAGCAGGCCAGTGCGACAAGAGATTGTGGACATGTTACATTCCCTTCCATAAAAATTACTGTCAAAAGACCGTAATCTTCGAAGGTCGAACCAATTAGCAAAGCATATACATAGTAGGCCGCCGAGCAGACTGTTTTAATAAATATTGGATAGAAAATAACCTCGGCAACCAATTGGCTTAAATGTCAGTACATGTGGATATAATTTAGAAAGTAGTACATCGATTTATATTTATACCCAACCTACCGCAAGTTAGCAGCTGAAGCATCAAGCTCATGAAATACAGATGCACCCATTACTTTAACAAGGTGAAATACAACTGCTTTCGAAATGGAAACGAGTTGGTTTCTTTTTCAATGGATCCGGTTATCCAGTAACAGAGCAAGGGAGGATATAAAAATTCTTGATCCCATATACATGTACTTGGGTATATTCGAAGTAATTTATTGCATGAAACCGTCTAGAGAAATGGCTGGCAAGAGAATATTCACTTTGAAACCCTAATCATTTGGTTGTTTCTCTCCATTTTTCGGGTCTTTACTGCGCACGTCCACATTTTTGAAAAAAGTAACGCTCGTGTTCCAACTAAGATTTTCAAAAGGACGACAGCGTTGTCATCTGGCCACATGGAGCCGATCACTTGGAGGGATTCATGGAACAACTCAACTCCCAGGACCACGCCATTTAAGTCACCATGGGGGGAGACGGGCAATCGACTCCTCTTCTTGGATGTGAATTGGACGAGCAGTGAAAAAGAATAGCAATGGAAAACTTGACCACGCTGATTACAGCAAGAAAACGCACACTGACCGCTCTCTTAACGCCACTTCCCATCACCACCCTGCACAGAAAACCCCCCGGATCGCGATACTGGTGCGTCGCGCTAATGACCTCTCTGATGCCGACGCGATAGCTTCGGAAAAGAAGCGTCTGATGGACGTTCTGAGCCGCAAAGTTGGGGCAAATTGGTCCTGAAAAGTCTTCGAGGAGGAGAGACGGCGAATGAACGCAAAAATCAGAGTAGATTTCGTGATAATGACCCCCAAACGGACCTGTGAGACATACGATCAGACGGAACCCAAGGAATACACACATAATCCCGTTTGTCCCCGAAACATCGGAGAAATTCTCAAGGATGCTTTAGGAAAAATAATGTAATCACCAGTTTCAATTGTGTGAAAAAGACGGTGGACATTTTACCCAAAGACAGATTGCCGCATGACCCTCACAAAGGGATATACTGGGTGCCATGTCCATGTGGAAAATCATACACTTATGAGAGACCTGCGTGACTATGACAGTCCAACCGAATGAACACTTCTGAAGGCCACGAAGGCAAAAGAGTTTAAACTTTCTTCCATCGCGGAAGACGCCAGGAGTGAACCCGGCCACGACATTCTTTTTGACGATGCAAAAATCATCCTAAAGAGAAAAGATGCAATCCCAGGCTAATACTGGAAGTCATCGAAATCACTTAAACGTCTAAAAACATGAATGGAGAAGACGGATACCTTCTCCGTAGTGTTTTTGGGAGAGTCCTTTGAGAAAGAGTCAATGGGAAAGTAGCTAGCTAACCAGATACCTTACGCAAAAACGACCAAAACTTCAATTAGACATCTTCGACCTGAAGACGCTGGTTGGATCACCGGCGAAAATGTTGTCAACATACGCGGGGAAGACTCGAAAATTGTAAGAAATTCCACTGATTATGGCCTCGGATACCTAAAATACCTACCAACAGAACTTTGTTATTATTCAGGTCTTAAAAACAGTTTACCGCCTTTCCTTTCCTGTTCCTTCTTGAAGGACCTCTGTCGAGGTGGAGCGCTCAAGGGGGAATGGCGCGAGGCCACAGGCGATGGGCGAGCGCACCTCCGGAGCTGCCACGGCAACGTCGCTCCGAGGGGAGGGCGGTGTTTAGGGGGGCTAATCCTTCACAATATGCTAAACTCCCGCAGGAATCAATCTCCGATGTGTGCGAGCCACATTTCCCTGGATCACATTAATGCCATTGGATCAGATTCGAGAAACTGGTATTCACTCTACACGGAATAGAATTCAGCCGGACCTCGGCCAACCAGCCATCACTTATGGGGTCGTCCTTAAGGCTGAAATCTCGCACGAGGTGTGAGGCCAAGTCTAGCGAAATATGAAAGGAGACTGCAAAAACCACAACCAATGGGGAAAAATGCATCTCAAACTGGACCACATGTCCTGTCTGTTGGATAGATACATAATTTGTATCGCCACATATAATGCAAACACACTTATCCAAAAATAATGAGATACGATATTTATACGTATATCGTATCTACACCCTGAAATTTTGATCGAAAATCATTAATAACTGAGGGATTTTGATGAATAGAACCGGGTTTAATCATCATGTGAATTAAATAAATATATAAACAAATTAATAGTGTCAGGTAAACATCACAGGGACGCGTACCTTAAGTAAATTTAATGCAGATATTTCATGAATGCGAATTCCAGATACAGAAGTATAACCACGCGTAAATACTTGCGTCACAATACAGGGTACGTATACGCGTGCCTAAACCGTCGTGCTCTGAAACAGGCAATCCTGGAGGCCTTAGACAACAGGCCAGTGATGAGCATAAATTTCGTCTTTTGGGATTGAATGGCAGTAATTAATAAATATTTTATCAGATACTCAAAGAGCCTAAAAATAATGAATGCGATCGGTAGTCTTGCATGACTTCAGAGCCTTTGAGTCCACGGCAATTCTTCAATGCAAATCTTCCATTGGGAAAGAGCGACGGTAGGTCATGCGATGGCCCAGGCAGGGGTGGAAAAACTCCGGAGCGCTGTTGCCGGGAGAGGGCGCCGCCCACTGGACCACTACTGCAATTGAAAACCGCATAATCTGCGTGGAAAATTAACACGAGCCGCGAGATTGATGGGCCCGTTAACCAATCCTCACAGATGTTGCCAGCCAAGTTCGGAAAGAGGTGATGCAGTTCTGATGCGCGCGTAACGGGACCACTCTCCCGGCGGCTGAACCAGACTTCTTCGTCATCTACATGGTAAGTACTAAGGAGGCATTGCAGACGGTATCGAGTGAGCATCCATGCCATGGGTGGAAGAGGGCGATTCCTCGACAGGTATGCAATATCAAGATTTAACGTCAGTTGTCAATTGAAACGTGAAATAATTCTAGCGTTAAAAAATAATTCTTGCAAGAGTGTAGTGCACTATGGTAGTCCTCAATTTGTGGCAGTAGGTAGTCCTTGGTTTACAATGAATGCGACACAACGTGGTAGTAAATGAACAAAAAAAGAGAGGATAACTATCTAAAACAATGATCATATGGTTTTGAAAAATTGTTTCCTTAGCGTCATCGTTGGACGATGTCCATGGGTCACTGGAAACCATCCGGATAAGAGGCGGGGCAAGAACAAACAGCCGACTTGGCACCACGGCGCTTCTCCACATGAGGGCAGGCGACCTGCCGCTCTCAAGACACGTGCAGGATGGAGAGGACTCCTATAGCGATCATGGAACTGCGGTTTTCCTCGTAAGGGGCAGTCGCCCTGGGTCAGGATGAACTGGTTCCTTTCGTGTGTGCCGTCGAAGTGGTATCGTCACAATCAGCCGCCCCTCGAGGGCAGTCCTGCCCGCACCCGGAAAGCAGAGGGAGGTCCCATTCCCGGCACTCATCATTTAAGAGCGGCCCGGGGAAAAAGTCATTTCCCTTTCTCGGTGTTCATATCAAAAACCAACTCTTGGGCAGACAACTCTCGACAGATACCGACATTAAACAAAATCGAGGCGGAGGAACTACGTCCCAATTTTTAACATAACTGCCGGTTTTTCTCTTATCCTAAACCATTTCTTTCGTTACCGTTCTCTCCCATGGATCCAAGATACATGCAACGCATTCTAAAAGTGGTATAACTAAGGGAAGGTATACCTATTTCTTATTTTCCAAATGATTATATATATTGGAGGGCAAAATAGAATACAAAAATATAAATAGAAAACACGTGAAAGGACGCTCACGTTTCTGAGAGTTCACGCTTTTAGCCTTCTCCGAGGCCTTCTTCAGCTCAGACTACTTAAACGAAGGAGCGAGATATCGCTAATCAACAAAAACATAAAGAAACACTCCTTCCTTCGTTCCCCAGAGGAAGGTGATTCCGAAAATTCGGAATACGTGAGATTGTCATTTCTGTGTGTTTATGTTGACTATAAATACCTCGCTCCTTCGTTAAAATTATTATTCACATTCGTGCGGCTTTCTTACAATAAAACCATTACCATAGTAATCATCCGTAAGGTCAGTTTGGCAGGTGATGGTAGAGTTCACCCAGTACTAAGCCCGACGACGTGTGAAATTCACACATCAAGGTAGGGGGGCCAGTTTCTTTCCCTGAGCCGGTTATGGTTTCCCAGGAAGATCTGGTACCCGAGAAATCACAGGGCTAGGGTGGAGCTGCAGGTGCCCAGAGAGCCTTGCCCGGGAATCGAACCTGGGCCCTCCGGTCAAGGCCAACTCTCTACCCCTGTACTACCGCGACCCACTTTCCTTGCAATATACATGCATGTGTGTGCACGTGTGTGCGCGTGTGTATAAATAAATAAATATATACTCATTTACATTGAAAAATATATAAGGAAAAGGGATAGGAACACATTTAAAGGACAAACACAGGATTAGTGGGGAAGGCGGAATCACGAGCGCAAAAATATTTCCTAGACCGGGACTTGAACTCCTTTATACGTTTTATATGGTTTATATATATATATATATATATATATATATATATATATATATATATATTTTTTTTTTTTTTTTAAGGTAATCTACCGGTTAAGGTAGGTTTTTGGATGGACACAACTACCAAACAAACATTTTATTATTCCTTAAAAAAACAAAAAATCCATCATCCTACTCTATATCAGGTCCCTCTTCATCTCTGAGTACTTTCTTCCTCCCTTCATCCCGTCCAACATCCCTATCCTGTTCCTTCCCTTTCCTCGTTTGCCTAACATTCTCCCCTCAATTACAGTCTTCAACATCCCACTGTCGGTCAATACCCCCTTCAGCCACTTTTCCTGCCTCCATAGGATTTCTCCCAACAAACCCCTCTCTTCGCTCACCATACCAAGTACTTCCTCGTTTGTTTTCTTCTCTGTCCATTTCAACTTCTCCATTCTTCTCCACACCCACATTTCAAAAGCCTCCAGTCTACGTCTATCCTCCTGCTTCAATGACCACGTTTCCGCGCCGAACATAGCTACGCTCCATATCGAATTTCTTACGAGTCTTTTCTTAACATCCTTACTCAACGTCCCCGTCATCAACTCCCTCCTCCTTGTGAAAGCCTCTTTGCCTAGCGCAATTCTTCGCCTTACGTCCCTACTACTTTGACCGTGTTGGTCCAAAACACTACCGAGATACGTAAACTGTTCTACCTGCTCTAGTTTTTGCCCTCCTACTTTAATGCTAAGCTTAGCCTTTTTCTTTCTAGAAAATCGCATAACCTTTGTTTTATTAATATTGATTCTCATCCCATACCTGTCGCACTGAATTTCCAATTCACTCAGCAATGCTTGCAGCCCCTTGGCTGACTGACAAACTAATGCTTGGTCATCAGCAAACCTAACTGATTTTACGAATTCCCCGCCCACCTTCATTCCTACCTCCAGTTCTTCCCATACCGATTTCACCCTTCCTCTGCAGACTTTCCATATCCTCGCACTGGGTCTTCCACCATGCTTCTTTTGCTTTATTTGTTGCCCGCCTAAATTTATTGTTTAATTCTTTGTACTTCATTTTGCCTAACTCTGTATTTACATTCTTCCATTTTCGCCGCTCATCCATCTTTGTAATCATCTCATCCGTGATCCATGGTTTCCTAATCCGTTTAGCGTTAACGGTTCCAATAGTGTCTTTTGCGGCTATAGACAACCCTTTCTTGAAACTTTCCCTTTTTTCTTCAATAGTACTTAGCTCTTTACCATTCTCCATGATTTCCTCTACCACCTGTTTGTATTATTTCCTTTTCAACCCATTTAATGCTTCTACATTCCATTTTCTAACTCGCCGTCCCTGTCTTATCTTTATGAAACGGACGCTACATTTCATAACAACTAAATTGTGGCCAGAGTCCGCATCCGCTCCCGGGAAGCTGTGCGAATGTATCACACCGTTCCTAAACCTGTGTCTAACCAGGATATAATCCAGCTGATACCTTTCTGAGTCACCTGGCATTTTCCATGTATACCTGCGTCTTTTGTGGTGTCTAAACCAAGTGTTGGTGATGACTAACCCCTGTCTCCTGCAGAACTCAACTGCTTTCTCCCCGCGGTCATTCCTCGTGCCTAAACCGTAGTCCCCCACCTCATCACCATCTCTTCCTTCACCTACCGTCGCATTCCAATCCCCCATCACTATCAAATGTTTCCCTGCAGGAACACACGCGATCATGTCCTCTAACTGATCGTATATCCTATCCACCTCTTCTTCCTTATGGTTGCTCGGTGGCATGTATACCTGAATAATAACTAAGTTCGTCGGTTCTGCTTTTATCTCCACTAGTAGTATTCTATCCGTTACCTGCTCTATGTTGACTACGCTTCTTCCTACCTCTTTATTTAATACTATGGCGACCCCTCGTTGGCTCTCGTCCCCGCCGCTGCATGTTATTCTAAAATTATCACTCCAGTAATCCCCGCTATCTTTCAATTTCATCTCGCATTGACCTAAAATATCTATTTCTCCCCTTTCCATTTCTCGCTTAACATTCTCCAATTTCCCTGTCCTCATCATTGTCCTTACATTCCACGTTCCTATTCTAACCAATGTGGTATTCTTCTCCTGCGTCTTCTGTCCTGCTGTTGCTGGTTTTCCCTTGCAAGGGTTTCGTGGGATGACGACCGCGGAAGCCCTGCCTTCCCCGCTGCCGGGCACGACACACGGCCGATTGGGCCGAGCCCTGTAGTTGTCAGGAGTCAAAATCTCTGCACTGTTCATCATTAAATCTTGGGAATGATAATTGAGGTGGCTTCCCGTTGCCTTCCTCAATAGTGTTTTTAACGTGACACCATCATCACTTACTGGCCGCCCCACTGGGGCCAGACGACATTACAGCCGCCTCACTGAGGAACAGACGCTGCGTGGACTACCTTTCGTCTGGCTCCTCACTTTCGACCTATCTGGCATGGGCGACCCTACCAGGAGCAATTATTATTACTCCCGTCAGCACAGCTCTAGGGGTCATCGGAACGCACAAGCCCTTCCACCACGTCAAGGTTGCAGTCCGGGCAGGGGGTATATATATATATATATATATATATATATATATATATATATATATATATATATATATATATATATATATATATATATATATATATATAACCATAAACACGGTAATCAACCCGAAGGTCGTTTTGATAGGTGATGGTAGAGTTCACCCAGTACTAAGCCCTATACGGTGTGTGAAATTCACACATCAGGGTAGGGGGGCCAGTTCCTTTCCCTGTGCCGGTTATGGTTTCCCAGGAAGACCTGGTTCCCGAAAAACCACTTTAGCTTGGGTGGAGCTGCAGGTGCCCAGAGTGCCTTGCCCGGGAATCGAAACCGGGACCCTCTATTCAGCAGTCCAACGCTCTACCCACTGGACTACCGCGACCCACTTATACATATATATATATATATATATATATATATATATATATATATATATATATATATATATATATATATATATATATATATAATCCATTTACATTTCTGAAGTGCGGGATTTGTACCTTTAAAGATTTTTGCAGAGGATGGGTGACATTCGTACGCTATTCTAGGTTAAAACACTATCGGGAAGCAGAAGGGATTAACTCATAGATGTGTCGGGAAAAATATAATTTGAACAAGAAAATATCTAAGGGAAATAGATAGGATACATATAAGAACTGTAAAAATATAGGTACAGCAAGGTTGGACATAGAAATAGAATATGACGTAGATGAAGATAGCTTAGGTACTGGCCTACTTGATATTGAGAGAGAAAGTGCATTAAGCGCACTGGAATCAAATAAGGCCGTGGGGAACAACCAAATTAGCGGAAAATTTGAAAGAGAATCCGACACCATTTTGGATGTACGTCAGGGGTTCATGGAAATAAGTCAACAAATAAGTGTTAATTCACTCATAAACGATACAGGCGAAAGAGTAACCAGCAATTTGGGAACGGCTAACTCATTAAATTCCTTCTTTCGCAGCGTCTTCACCAATGTCTCCGATAGCTAACCAATTAGTGCCGGCCAACTGATGCCCAAAATTGAAATGTTATATAATGGAATAGAACTTGCGCTGAAAAATGTTATAAATAATAAATCCTCCGGATTCGATCAAATATCCTCTCCTATATTTAAGGTCATAGTGTCGGAAATTGCACAGTATCTAGAAATCATATTTAAGAAGTCGCTAGTAGATCACAAGGTTCTCAGATATTGGAAAACGGCTAACGTAACACCAATATTTAAAAATGGAGACAGGGAGGAACCGAGTAATTACAGACCTCTTTCCCTCATATCAATTTTGTGTAAGACAAAGGAACATAGGGTTGCTAGTTCGATCGTGAGACACCTAGATAGTCAGACGTTATTAATGAAAAATAAGCACGGTTTCCAAAAGAGTAGATAATGTGAGGAAAAACTTGCACTTTTGGTTCATATGAGACAGTTGACGCGATTTTTTTAGATTTTAAGAATGCCTTCAACAAAGTACCTCATAGTAAACTTCTCACTAAGCTAGAAGCAGATGGCATAGGTAAAAATATCCTGGGTTGGATTAAAGACTTTACGAATAGTCGGGTGCATAGAGAAGTCATAAATGGAGTTAGCTCAAACTCAGTAGAAGTATCTTCAGGTGTTCCCCAAGAAAGTGTTATCGGACCTCTCATTTCTACTTCACGTTAACGACATGACTCACCCCACACGACTCCGTAGTCACTAGTAAGATACGTTTATTTACCGATGACGAAGTGGTTCACCGCGATATCCGTAATTCTAAGGACACAGCAGCGTTTTCAGATGACCTTAACGCTGTAAAACGCTAGTGCGACACTTAGCAATTAGAACGAAACTTAAAAAAGTGCGTAGTGATTCATTTATGGAAAAAGAGCAAGCACCTCCCGAACGCCTAATGCATTGTGAACACCGAAATGGAATGTACAGCCTCCATTAAATACCTAGGCTTAACCCTCACTCCCTACCTCTCCTGGGTGAAACACATATGGGGAATATGTGGATGAGCTAACAAAAAATCAGGATTCATTAGCCGAGTATTGTGTAAATGTGATGAAAAGGTCATAGAAAAATGATATCTTTCGCTAGTTAGTCCTCATTTAGATTATGCTGCCAGCGTATAGGATACTCACGAAGTTAGATTGATTGCCTAGTTGGATCGGGTGCAGCATAGAGGAGCTGGACTTATAAAACTTTGTTCAGAAAACTGAGTTAAGTATTAAAATAATTAGAGGAGCTACGCTGGGAATCATACGCGGAGAGAAGCTTAAATTACAGATGAAATGTAATGCATAATTTGGATCTCTTTAGCAATGACGTTGAAAATTAATCATTACCCCTATTTTACTACGGCAGGCGAAATGTTATCAATAAAATTAGAGAGATTAAGCTTAGAGCAGAAAGTTTTTTTAATGTATTTTTTTCCAAGAACGATAAGGGATCAAAATGACATCGTCAGACCGCGGTAGGGTCATATTCGGGTCAAAAGAAATCTGGTGTGTATTCACATCTGCCATACACCCTAGCGGTGGCTTGCAAGGTACAAAAATCTCCATATAAATATAATGCCAGGTTCTTAATGTAAACTTGTATACACACACACACATATGTTTTCTAGGATTTATTTTAGTTCCTTGCTTTGGAGGGACAGCGGCCCAACCGCGCAACTATTTCCCGCTCAACCACGTAAGGGTGAACATCGTACCATTGCCGATGGACTTACCGGAAGAGCGGCATCCACGGCGGCGCCCCTGATCTGGTCCTGGACGCCTGGTTCCTTGGGCACCCACTTAAGCATCCTCTAAGACACCCTCCACCCCTCGCGGGCATTCGTGAAAAATCGTCAGCACCACCACTACATCAAATGGACCCGGAAGAAATCTGGAATCACTCCCTCGAAGGTCGTGAAACTCCGTGGGGAGAGCAGCACCCGTCCCACCTCTCTATTCGAACGGACACAACGACTTACTCGCACACACCAAATCACTGTGGTACAGAGCGTCAATGGCGAACGGGTCATCCAGAGAACGAGTGAAAGAGCGAACGAATCCAAAAGACGAACACCTACAGGGGTGATGGGGCGCAGGGAGCCGGACGAAACCAGGAGCAGAGGGAAGCCGCCCACTGTGGCACATGCCCCAGAAGAGAGCGTGGGTGGTACGTTCGCGAGGGGACGTCGCCCCCCACAACCCCCCACCCAACGTACCCAATCCGTCCGTCCGCGGCTCTCGTAATTCGCCCCGGGAGACGACGGTTTCCCCGTAGGGGCCGCGGCAGCCGTCGGAGATTCTCGTCGTCAGCAAGGTGGAGTGCGAATCGCGCGAGACGGTGGCCCGTTTGGTGTTCTGCGCGGCCGCAGAGCGCTTAGCCGTCGGGACAGTACGATCGAGGCACGTGCGATTCTCAAGGCCGTCGCCATAAAGGCTGGTGGGGGGAATGATTGACGCCCCTCCCCCCGGAGAGCCTTGGGGGTGGTGGTGGGAGGAGAGTGCGCCGGAAAGGAGGGGCAGCAAACACTCGCACACGTGATCCCCGGCACTGATGCACGGAAGGGCTTCTGATTCGAAAACCAAATCGGATTGGTGCACGCGCGCCCCCACGTGCCCGCGGCGGGGAGAAGGATAATCAGAGGCGGCCCTCCACCGCGCGGTCGCACCTGCAGCGACGTCCCAAGGGGAACTTCGGAATCGAGTAGTGGGTCGCCGAGGGCCCGGGGCGCGTTAAGTCACAATCAACGCGTTTCACTGGGTCCTCCGACCGCGGGTACCATCAATATTCCAGCGGGACTTGGCGCATCATGTTGGGTTCCCTTCGGAGAAAATCGGAGATTATCTTATCACTCGGGCGCAGCCGACGAAAACCCTAATGTTCTTCGATTCATGTCCCAAAATGTCTGCCCGCCGTCCGCTACCAAGGCTGATTCATGGGCTGCCGCGTTATTGTAGCGATTAATACCTGTCCTAATGGTGTAGTTTGGAGAACATACAAGTCGTTGGAATTAGTTCTGGGCAACTCCGCTCACTAAGAAGCCCTTCTTCCGCCTTCTGTTTTACTCTCAATAAAAAGCCATTATCACTTCCCTCCAGTAGAATAGGTCGCCTAATGACAAGGCAGCCACACACCCTGCCAACCTGAGCAATAGTTATCACTTCGACTAAGACAGTTAAGTACACGGCTCCGCCATTTCTTCTATCATCACCAGAGGTCCATTATCATAGCGGGAAGACCGGAAAAGATCCCCAAGATAATTCCGTGAGTCCTGAGGAGCTAGCCTCGTGCGTATTCCTCTCGATCTCCCAGAGCCTTATGGGAAGGATAAGCGCAACAAACGTCCTCTGTGGCACGGATGGCATGCAGACTGGCCCCTCGGGAAAATTCGTCCCAGCCAATTAATGTTGCATCAGGTAGGTAATTGGCGCGAGTCTACTTAGAGGAACGAAAATCAGCAGTCTGACCGCTAGATGGTGCAGAAAGTAGGCACGCCAGGGGTAATTCCTATGCTAGAGAAACACCGCCGTGGTCGAGTCGCCCGGGGTGTTTACTCCCCTTGAGCGCTTGTGCGGCCCCAGGGAATTGGGCGCACTAGTCCAAAGCAGTTTTGCGTCCTCCCCTTCTGGGCAGGGGTTGCCCTTCGCCTGGCACACGCTCTCTCACAGTGACGAGGAGTCATCGCCGTCACATTCCGAGCACCAAGGCTTTTCACTTCGAGGCGCAGAATACCGCTGATACGGGCGAATCCTCGAGGGCTGAGAGCACTGTCAGAACATAGGCACATTGTATGGACGTTGACTTTTGACTAATATTCAAGACTATTATCAATATTGGTCAACCAATAAATATATTGACCCGGCAAATTATAAAGTCATCTAAACCTTTTGGCAACGTTACAGACAGATTTTTGGGAGTGAAAAATTGAGAGGGAGTGAGTGAGTTGGACCATATCACTTAGAAAATCAATGTTAAGAAAGGACGACTGTCTCGTCAAGAACTAAGTGGACCGAACCAGGTCGGTCCAAATGTGACAGCAATAGACAAATTTTTGATCGACGCCTACGGATCGAAACGCTCCCAAACAGAACTCCAGAAGGGCGCCACTCCCTCAAGGTTGCTTGACACTGGATGAAAGAGACCGAGAGATTCAAGATGGATGCGTGACTGGCATCCGGAATCCAGGAATGAAAAAAAAGAAAAGAACCGACTGATCGCACTGAAGAGACGGAATAGACAGAAGAATTTCCAAAATGGCGCTCAGGCATAGTAATAAATGGAGCAATAAAGTAAAGTAATAAATAAAGTAATAAACCTCTTGTATAAATTGGAAGGATGTCTCTTTAGCAATGATGTTGAAAATGTATTACCCCCATCGTACTACGGTAGGCGAGATCATGCCAATGAAATTTGAGAGAATAATTGTAGAACAGATATATACATAAAAAGATGTCATTTTTGCCACAGGCGATAAAGGATCAGAATAACATTGTCCGACCGCGGGAGGGGTTAAAATATTCGGATTTAAATTAGTCTGTGCATTCACCCCCTGCCAAACACCCTAGCGGTGGCTTGCAGGGTACTAAAAATATAAATAAAATTCTCTAGGATTTCTATTGATTCAACTCGTCATCATGACTCCATATCTGCTGACAGAGAGGCATTCCCGTCACTCCCATTTATCATAGATGTTATTTATTTATTTCAGTAAATAATATGCAATGAATGGAGTGGCACGGAAATACTCTTCAGATCTAAATTTTTTACGCACACACAGGTAGCATAAATCTATATATTTGCAATACACGGTATTTGTTTGTAATTAGTATTTCTTTCGTCCCGAGAACTCACCTCTCCCCAGGGATTAGGCTCCAAAATACGTCTTAAAGCTGATGGCATTGAGTAAATTAGCTTTCAGAAATACTAAACTGGTGATTCTATGTTCCTTTTTTACGGCCATACTACTTTCAACCGTATCACATATTAAAACGACATCGACAACTACAAGCAACAAAGCCCTATGTGGAAGAGGTGAGCGCTATCAGGCAGGAATCGAAGCGGCGACCTCTAGAGAGCAGAAAGCGGGGCAGTCGCCTCCAGAGGACGGCAACGTAAGTGACTTCGTAAATCAAACAACTGTTAACTTTTGGCGAAGGTAAATCAATCTCAATTTTTTATACACGTAGTCAATGCAGGCCCCTCCGCTCGGGCACTTTTAATCTAAAGAAACGCCCGGCAAGATCGCGAAGAGATGAAGATTTCTTCGGGGAAGATCAAGGGACCGCCGCGGCCGCACCCTCGATTCGCAAATATTAACCAAGGACCTTTAAACCCTCAGGGTTTTCTAGCGTTTGCGGTATTGGGTAGCATTAGTTGGCGTACGCGCACAATCGAGCCTAGTGCCTAGTCTACATGTATCAAATCGCCATTCATTCATTTAAACGCACATTTAAGTAAGATCTTCCTGTTCTCCGCGTCTACACTTTAAACGTACGGCAGCGCCGCCCATTATGAATCAGAAAACAAATGAGAACCATCAAGAGCACAACTAATTGAGTTCTCGAAGCTCTCGTATTTGTCAAAATCATTTTGAATGAATACAGCATATTCACTCGGACTCATGAAGTTTATTCGCAATTGCATGGTACGGGCCCACGGACAATCGGTGAGTTCCTACCATCCCTACCATTCAGTGTATTCGTTCGCGCTAGTAATATTTCCTGCCAAAGTATTTCTGGTTAATGCAAAAAAATGAATATTATACCCTCTTTTGGGCCCATTTTTTAAAGGTTTTTCTGGCCTTATTTTCGCTCACCCAACATTATTTACAAGGCGCAACAAATAAAACGTCTTCTTCACATAAAAACGCGCCAAGGCCTTATTGTGTACGAAAGTGGCCGAGGTACTTTATGTGGGGGGCCGCCATTTTAAATGCCAGCTCAATTGCAACGCCGCGACATCTTCTTCATCAGGGTTTTCACTACAGCGGCCATTCGGAGCTACATTTAATGGCTGATGCAGACATTAAAGGCATGTGGAAAAATTAGCGACCAACCATAAGAGAGTTTGTCAATACAAAAATCAATAAACCTTCCCTGTACAGACTCCTTTGATAAGTAACACACGGGTTGCGTTGGAAACGGACGGCGTGTGGCAACTCGCAAGTTGTTTGGTGGAATTACTACGTATCAACGTCTTAGTGGCGTCCTAGTCGTTCCGAAAAATGAAACACATAAATGTTTGAAGAAATCCGCAAAAACTTTGAGAAGCAAAGCTTAACTGTGACCACCAAGCAATTTTATTTGTTCATTAAACCCTGCGTATACAGTGATAATAGCGTCCTATTTCTCAGCATTTCATTCGCAGATGCTTGCTAATGGGAAGCCGGAGCCTCAAAATCAGCCGGCATTAACCGTGGATCCAATCAGGGAAAGACAATGGCATGCGGAATTTTCACCGTCACATGCTGTCTTTTCACACGACCCGCCGTCCACAGCCAACGTAGACTCTTTCAAGCAGAGGGCGTCGCGTTTAAATTCGATAGTTTCTTATTTTATTTGTATTGTTTAATACTCTGCAAGCCACCGCCAGGGCGTGTGGCAGGGGTTGAATACACACCAGACTAATTTTGACCTGCTAGTATATGGGATCCTTATTAAGATGGATTTATTGCCGGATTGGATCGCGTGTAGTAAACTTTATCGATGTAAACTTAGTAGCGTATCAAAAAAATATTAGAGCAGCTAGGCTGGGAATTCCTCACGGAGCGATGGTTAAATTACAGATTAAATCTCTTGCATAAATTGGAAGGATGTCTCTTTAGCAGTGATGTTGAAAATATATTATTATCCCCTTCGTACTTAGGTAGGAGAGATCATGCCAATAAAATTAGAGAGATCAAGTGTAGAACAAACAGGTTTAAGATGTCATTTTTGCCACGAACGATAAGGGATCAGAATAATATTAGCCGACCACGGTAGGGTTTTAGTAGCAGTTTTTTAGGGGAGACGACTGAGAGCTAATGTCATATGCTCCATTAGGGATGGATGGGAAAGTAAGGGTGGAAAGAAACCCGGCGCCGAAATTAAAAGCGGCAAAGGGCCCGCAGTTTAAAGTCCCATCCGACGGCCGTCGTACTCATTCTAAGTGCTTTCCACAAAGCACCTCAAGCAAGGATCGGGATCTAATGAAAAATATTTGTTGGCTCCAGGATTATTACCCGGGCCGTTTCGGTGAGAAGCCTGTACGTAAGCCACCGCACCATCCCGATCCCCGCGGTATGGTCATATTCAGGTCAAAATTAGTCTGGGGTCTATCCACCCCCTACCACACACCCATGCAGTGGCTTGCAGGGCACTAAAATAATTACCCCTTCCGCAATCGGACAACGTTATCCCTTATCGTTCTTGGGAAAAATTACATCTCATATCTATTTGTTCGGAACTTAATCTCTCTAAATTTATTGACGTGATATCTCCTACCGTCGTACGATGGGGGTAATAATACATTTTCAACATAATTCCTAAATATACCTTCCAATTTATGCAAGAGATTCTACCTGTGATTTCAACTTCAGTCCGAGATTGATTCCCAACCTAGCTCCTCTAATATTTTGGATACGCCACTCATTATAATAAATATCGTTTTAGGAATCTAGCTCCACTACTCTCAGCACGCTTGAGTCATCAGAAAATCCGTAAAATTTCTTTCCTACTGAATCCTGCCATTTCACATTGACATGTTGGCTGCAATGCAATATACCATACGAAATATTGAGTCGGCAAAGCGAGTACGGGGCCTTCCTGCACAGTTCTGGTGCACGCCAACGGGCGACCGTCCTCTCCGCGGGCGTGGGAAGGGAGGAAGGCGGGATGGCGCCTATCTCCCTCTAGGCAGGTGGGGGAGGAAGCGAGCGCATTCCCTCCCGATGGAGGAGGAAGCCGATGGATAGGACGGAGAACAACTGTTACAAGGTCGGAGAATGTCACACCAGGCGAAGGCGAAAGGAGGAAAGTGGAGCGGGACGCGTCGTCATTTGTCCCCCGTCCCCGAATGGCTACTGTCGTCGAAGGCAAATCGAACGTCCAATTGGGGGGGGAGGGGTGTTGAAGAGAGAAGGCGTGTTCCGGCCGAGTACTCGAGCAACTGAGGCAGCGGGTCCTGAATTCCACTGAATAGCAATTTGCCCATTCCTTATGACTCCGCTATTTCACAAAAAGTAATACCAATCATCACCACTTTCCCTGTAATCTCAAATCCGAAGCGTCTCAATATCTCCTCACAAGTCCTGTAAATCTCACTCGCGAATCGCTCTCTCCTTCAACGCTGTCATGGCCACCCTAATTTCTCGTAAGAAGTTACCCCCCCTCTGAATTACGTGTAACGCCCAAAGTCAATCAAATGGAGATTCATATAACCACTCCAGTCAAGCCCTGATGTTGAATATGGTGCACGTGCAGTGACGCACCCTTTTAAATTGATAGCGAGCCCGCATCTAAACGAAGTCCAGGGAACCATTTTCAGTAACAAGGCCGTCGCGCGCTTTGTGTAAATATGACGTGTACTTTGTTGTTTCTCACAGCCAGTGCACTCCTGTGCACGCCATAGAGCGAGAAATGGAAAAAATGGGACAAATACGCTAAATAAGTGCCTCAATATAAAAATAAACTTATTTTTATATTGAGGCACTCACTTGAAGTAACTTTGGTGAAATATCAGGGGGAATATATGGAAAAGCCAACAACATATTAGGATTTATTTGAAGAATATTGGGTAAATGTGATGAAAAGGTCAATGAGAAATGTTATCTGTTGATGGCTAGGCTTCATTTCGAATATGCTGATAAGGAGTACATACATGGGGATTTGTAAAACTTTCGTTGTTATGAAAAACTCTGTAGCGTATCAAAATTAATAGAGGCGCATACTTCCTAGCGGTGGCTTGCAGTGTACTATGTAATGAATAAATGATGATGATGTCATACAAATATTCAATTGCACAAGCATAAAGGATGGTAGGCATATTCTTGTAACAATATATCACTGGAAGCTCGATTTCATATTTTTACATTTCATTCTATTTCGAATAAGTTTATCCTTCATTCATTCTGAAGACGTATTCACCAACGGGTACATTTACGACTGGTACATGCCGATGGCCGAATTACGCCGCCGCCACTGAGGGCCGCACTCGGGCCTCCGTGCCGCGACCGACCGAGTCGACAGCGAGGCACACCGCTGGGTGCGACGTCATCGCTCGCGGGTCTACAGCAGTAAATAGCGACCGCATAGTGCCATTCAAAGAATGCAATTTGGTGTTATTTTCTTTCCAGGTAGTCGGAACGGTCGTACTAGTTTTTTCCACCGTCTTCGCGATCAAGGGCTGGGGCAGGGAGAGGAAGAGGACGCCTCGGGGTGCCCCTCCTCTGCGAAATGCGGCCAAACGACGCCTCCGATGACGGGGAAAATGCTTCAGCCGAAAAACGAATCCCAGAGTTAGGTGTTCATTTACTTGTGCCACTGGCAACCACTAGAGATACCTGTTTGAGTACATTTTCTTTAATAAAATATCAATCACCTCTTTCTTGTTAATTATTTCACATTCTTAGTCTTATTTCCGCGGGATTCGCCACGTTGTAAATATTGCCCTAGCCGACCGCACCCATCGCAGTCACCCACGCCCGTAAGATGCACGCAGATACGTACGCGTACGCCCATCGGGAGACACCCACCGGGTGTCCAGGTGCTATTACTTTCAACCGACCAGGGTGGGAAAAAAGCCCGATTCTTTCTTCGGAGATCGATATGGCCGAATGGGCAGAGATAGTGCCACGCGATATTAGTGGTCGCTCTATCTGTTTGGCCTCGCAGTTGGAAGCGTCTTCGATATATCGGGGACGCGTTGCCCTCGATGCCTCAACAAAAGATCAATTCGGCTGGCATGACGCTACCATAAGTAATGCCAGCGGAGGGGTCAACTTTCAAATGCACCGACCGCATCCCTACATCCGGCCTACCCTCACCCTCATGCCATCTACAGAATGTGAACCCCAATGAATGAATGAAAATTACTGGTTGCCAAGTAACAGACGCTAATATAAAAAACAAGATGCTTTCTGAACGTACGTCTGGTTCTGCCGTTCAAGAAATACTACCTTGATCAAAAAGTTCCCGGAATAACCACCATGTGGCGCTCCCATCGTTTCGATTTGAGTTCTGTTTTTTTGTTAAATTGGTACATCTGTTGTTGATATTCCCTTTAAATCTTAGTGTCATAACTTGACATTTGCAAAAGTTACGTAGCCAAGAGTACATCTATCTCTGTGTGTGTTGGCGATTTTTTACAATTGCAGAAATGGATTTAAATTTGCAACAACGAACTTGTATTAAATTTTGCGTAAAAACGGATTTAGTGGCGCACGGACGTTGGAAATGTTGGAAAAGTGTTTCGGCAACGATTCTCTAAAAAAAACGGTCGTTTACCAGTGGCACGAGCGGTTCAGAAGTGGTCGTGAGTCAATCGAAGATGATGAACGCAGTGGCAGACCATCGACATCGAAAGTCGGTGAAAAAATTGATAAAGTAAAAGAAATGTTGGTCAATAACCGCAAATTAACCATCAGAGAAATAGCGGAGGACTTGAACATTGCCTATGGATCCGCCCAAGACATTGTGGTTAATGATTTGGGTTTCCGTCGTGTAGCAGCAAAGTACCTCAATTTCATGCAAAAAAGAGACCGTGTTGACGTCGCAAAAGACATGATTTGCGAGGCTGAATCCGATCCCACATTCATCAAAAGGATCATTACTGGAGACGAGACGTGGGTTTATGAGTACGACACGCAATCCAGACATCAGGCAAGTGAATGGCGTTCACCAAATGAGCCGAGACCAAAAAAACCACGTCGTTTTCAGTCAAAAAAGAAGGCAATGCTGACGGTTTTCATGGATTAAAACGGTGTAGTGCATCATGAATTTTTGCCAGAAGGCCAGACAGTAAACAAAGAGTATTATTTGGGCGTTATGAGACGTTTGCGTGAAGCAATTCGCCGAAAGAGACCAGAAATGTGGGCAGAAAACTCGTGGATTTTGCACCCTGATAACGCACCGTCGCACAGTGCTATCATTATTCGTAATTTTTTGACGAAAAATGCAACAAATACCATCCAACAGCCACCGAATTCACCTGATTTGGCTCCCTGTGACTTCTTTCTGTTCAATCGAGTTAAAAAACCATTACGGGGAACGCGTTTTAGCAGCCGAGAGGAAGTAATGGAAAAATCGCAGGAAGCACTGATGGACATACCGAAAACCGAATATAAAAAATGTTTCGAGGATTGGATCAAGCGCTGGCATAAGTGTGTTGCAGTCGATGGGGATTACTTTGAAGGGGACAATATAGATTTAGATGAATAAACTTGTATTTTTAATTTTCTGAATAAATTCCGGGAAATTTTTGATCATGGTAGTATGTTCCCTAAGATTTCTTATTCGGCCCGCATCATATGACGACGTCATCTTCTCCGAAGGCAATTTTCAAGACTCACTACCACAAGAATTTAATTTCAACGTAGGAATACTTCAATAATTCGAGGTCCCTGAACCCGTGCTCACAACCAGATGGGTTGCGTTTCAAAACAATAAAACAAACATCTAGTTGCAATAGTAACAATTTCTACTATCGAAATTGTAGATTATATGAGAACATAAAAAATAATTATTACTCAAAATTCCAGTAAAAAACCAACAGGAACGATGTCATTTAGTCGGTCCAATGGTCAGTCACAGTCAGTTACAAACTGTACAGTGTTTAATTTTCGCCTTCCGTCAAGAATGGATGTCCAAAACAATTTCGACGTCACTATAATGGTTATTTTGATCGAAAGTAGTCATTCGAAGCCTATATTAGCCCTAGTGCGTGAAACTTAACGATCGTTCGCGAGGGAAGTTGCCGGTAATCGGAGGGACCGATTCTGTCGCAGGCCTAGAGCGATTAAGTTGATCATTCTATTATTCCCGTAGCAGTTACATACACGAGCGAGTTCTGAGACATCGATCGAGGAAGGACTCAAGTCCGCCCAACGCAGCATCGCCCAAAACAGATATGGCACCCGTATCAGGGGACGGGCGCCCGCATGAGGCGGCGCCCTTACCAATTGCGGGCGCCCGCATGGGGAGGGGTGGCCGCCGCTGCGATCGGGCCGCCGTACAGGCCTCGTTAACGTACGGCTCCACTCTGAGGCGCCGTTAACTCTCTCCCGAGCCTCTTCCAACGGTTTCTACAAGTTGCAAACGTGTTTCCCGAGGGACGACGACCCGTCAAAATATGTATTAATATTTCAGGTTTATAAGCCTTACCGTTTCACTTGCATCTCTTCAGCGTTCGGCGAAGAATCCCCTGAGGAGGACGCGAATGAACTGGGGGCGTCAAACACATAAACGATCAAGCCAACTGTTCTCAGGATGCTATCGATGTTGTTTTTTTGGCATCCTATAATCTATCGCTAGGGTGTGTGGCAAGGGGGGGGGGTTGAATACACACTAGATTAATTTTGACCCGAATATAAATGGTTCGAATTAAATTATATAAAAATTAAAAAATGGTTCAAAAATAAATACATGGTTATTGATCCATGAGTTCTGTTGGGGAGATATTATATCAATCGACGAAGGAGCTTCTGAGGTCAACTTTTGTGGAGAGGGTGGGGCATCCTACGCGCCTTCAATTCCATTTTCCAAAGGCTGAAAAGTATGGGTACTGCAACCATTGAAGGTTCCAATCGAAACAACATTTTCCTATTGGATAAGTGATGAGCAAGGGACATTATCGGGAAGCTCACGAAAATAGAGGGTGAGCATGTGACTTGATATGAGACAATGGCTTAAGTGAGCCCACTCGGTTGGCTCTCTCAAGCGTGACGCAACGGTGGACGGAGTTATAATTCATTCTCTACACGTGAAGGCAGTCCGTGCTTTTAATTGCAAAGTAAGCCGAAGCGTTTCGTGCTAAGTAGCGCGATTGTGTTTTTCATTCAAGGAAGAAAGTTGAAATTTTGTTTGGAACTCGCAGTTAGAGAGAACACGTTTGACTCTTCGAAAGAAATAATGAGTCCATTTTAATTGCCGAGATTATAAAACCACACCACACGTGAGATATATACAATCCTTTACAGAGTGACCGACCGGGAGTGAAGGACACCTGGGCGTCGCGGCCGAGGTGCGACACCCGTCGGTGCGATGCTCTCGTCTCCCTCGATGTGAACTACCCCGCCGGCGAAAAAGGGTGAAGTTCAATTGCCAATTCTGCTCGTGAGAGCAGAGAAAATCGATCCCGTGTGCAGGAAGCAGTGGCGATTACGCTAAGGCTGTTAAGGACAAATGCTACCGAGGAGCACAGGTCAGTCAATGCTGCGTGAGAGTGCCAAAGTGTTTGGAGTGGAACGTTTGGCATGGAGGACTAACCACTTTACCACCAATATCCATCGAATCTCTAAAGGTCAACCACCTAGAAAAATTCGTCCAATATGAGAGCGATGAAAAACTCGCTTTGAATAGCATGCATCACAGGCAGATAAGGCTGAGGTGACGCAGTGAGACGACTTCTTGCCTTGGTTTTAAACTTCCCTGCGGTGAATTTCTAGCTGGTGCTCGGCTTGAACGTTACGAGGTTTTTCTGTCAAATTTCCGAATAGGAAGTCACATTTAGATCAAGCGCGTGGAGGGGGGAATAAAATGTTACGAAACATTTTCTCAAGATTTTCGAAGTAAAACATGCAGTCAACGTTAGATTCTGGGTATCCGTCTTCAAAAGCAAAAACTATTCTATTAATATTCAAGTCGTGATGCCATATACCTCCTCACTTTTACTCTGCCGTAATGACTCTCGCCTCTTGGAATGTTAACATGCCCT
The DNA here is from genome assembly GCF_022747635.1 of Hetaerina americana. Classification (NCBI taxonomy): domain Eukaryota; kingdom Metazoa; phylum Arthropoda; class Insecta; order Odonata; family Calopterygidae; genus Hetaerina; species Hetaerina americana. The sequence goes on from NW_027287095.1 coordinate 13,642,283, forward strand.
ATCGCTTGTTAGAATGCCACGTACTTATCAGCAGACGTACTTCTCTGCCACCGTGTGCTTCAACACGCATCACCTTGTTCTAGGATGACACAAGAGTCCCGAATCTGCGATTAGTCACGGCAAAAGTTTACACAAAAGTTATCTCACAGACTTGAATGTCTTCTCCATTTCCATTAGGCAGAGAAAAACAAACCGTTGCTTGACATTAAGTGCCCTTTGCATCATCATTATCATCATCATACCAGGGAAAGACGCCTCCTTTCAACTGGAGTATTGACCATCAGGTCCACCCAATAAAGAGTTCTAGTTCTCGTTGCCTTGGAGCGGATAGAAAACACAGAAAAGACTCTTTGATCAAGGGGGAAATCAACACGCTGGAATTGACACATTCAACAGACCTCAAACAAAGAGCAGTAGCTACCATATCCATTAACTGACTGAAAGAATACTCCTCCCACATCAGAACAATCTCCTTTATTATTGCGTATGCAAATTCCACTTTTTTCTTCCATCTAAACATTTTCCGTACCCACATACGCTTTGCCTTCAATAGTGCGTCTTTTTCTTTCGTCACACACGAATTCTCCACTCCTTCGTTTTGTGGTTTGCTTTTTATATACATCTTTTTCCTTTTTAAAAGACAAATTAAAAAGTCTAAAAACTAATAATTATAACAAAAAGATAGTGTGACAGCAAACAAGGATAAACGACACAATGGGATATTTTGGGCTTGATTTTGATGTAAAGAAACAATTGAATCTTAACACCCAGCCTGTGTCGTAACTGCCACATGTCCCCGTTATTATTTACACGGGATCTCACATATTGCTCCAACGCCATGTGTACTGTAGTGTGCACTATTACAGAAGGTCTTGGCACAGAGCCCATTAGGATTGGCAATTCGCTGGAATATTGGTGCCAAATCAATTTTCATGCTCCGTGAAATTGACCTGCTATTGATTACAAGTCTTCAGATGCAGAAACTGTTAATACGACAGCCTAACTCATGATATCCGAACACCGAGTACAACGAGCATCTCAAAGCAATCCGTAATATAACCCTCATTCTGCGTTCCACGTGAAGTCACCAGGTCAGCCACAGACCTCCGAGTGGCGCGCGGACCCCAATGCAGACGGAGGATGGGAAGGCATTTAAGCGGCAGAGTTGTGGAAGTCATCGAAAACCGCGCCGGAGGTTTTTAAAATGAACCGTTGGGATTACGCATTCAAACATAACGGTCAACGCGGGCCCCTCGGCGTGAGAGGCTCACGGGGTAGCGAGGACTCGTGTGACCCAGAGAGCGGCGGCCAACGGTGCACACGCAAACACGCACGGGCTGTTGGCGCATGGCGCGCGTGCGCCCTCTTTGCACTCCGGACCACGGGGGCAGGGACGGACGAAGTTCTCTGTGGTGTCAGTACCAACACCGGCAGGTGCACATGTCAAGTCAAAAGTTCACCGGTGAATCTGAATTTCATTAATTTCATCTGCGGAACACCGTAATAGAAATTGCCGACTGGATTAAATTCTTAGGCGTGATCATCACTCACGACCTCTCCAGAGTGAAACATATAAGGGGAATATGTGGGCAAGATAACAAAATACAAGGATTTATTGGAAGAGTATTAAAGAGGACATCGGGTCGGGTAAAGGTCTAAGAGAAATGTTATTTTTCGCTGGTTAGGTCTCATTTAGAATATGCTTCTAGAATATGGGATCCTCACGAAGTTGGACTGATTGCCTAATTGGATCGCATACAGAGTAGAGGAGCTAGATTTGTAAAACGTTGTCATGATAAACTGATTCCAAAGAAACTGTGGGAGATGCCGCAACAGTAACTTTTTTAACGGAGTCATCCGCTAATGTGCCTTTCAATGCAACAATTTCAGAGTGTAAAAATCATTCGCCTTGACTGGGATTTGAACCCAGATCCCTCAATATCCGACAAAAGGCAAAAGCACTCGACCGGATATTGAGGGATCTGGGTTCAAATCCCAGTCAAGGCGAATGATTTTTACACTATGATAAACTGAGTTGAGTATGAAAAGTATAAGAGAAGCTAGCCTGGGAATCATTCACGGAGAGAAGGTTAATTTACAGATTAAATCTCTTGCATAAATTAGAAGGATGCCTATTTTGCAATGACATTGAAAATATATAATTACCTCCATCGTACAACGGCAGGCGGCATTATTTCAATAACATTAGAGAGATTAAGCGTAGAACAGTTAAGATGTCATTTTTTCCTCGAACGATAAGGGATCAGAATAGCATTGTCCGACCGGGTTAGGGTCATATATGAGTAGAAATTATTCTGGCATGTATTCACCCCTGCCGCGTACCCTAGCGGTGGTTTGTAGGGTACTAAAAATACGATACAATTCACCCCTTAAATAAATTTGATACATCCATCCCATACGTTCCCTTCACGCAGTCCTCTGTCAGGATGGGTGAAGTCCGTTTTTATGCAGCGAAAGGGTATATAAGGTGCGTCCGGACTCGTCATTTAGACGCCTAAATCACTGGATTTAGGGTGGTAGCCATCTTGAAGGGTGTCCAAACTCGTAAGGCAGCGAGAGGGCGTAACTTCAGGCGCCTGTTTCTGCCCCCAGATTTAGGCCACAAGAAGTGTTTCCTAAATACGCCATATTGCAACTCCATAACTCCAAGTGTTAGAAGCGAGACAATAATCGAGAAAAGAATAATCGCCATGGCGGGAGTGTATTACATATGTTGGTCACAATAGCATTGGTTAATTCTTTGAGAGTATAGTTGTACTCGTTGAAAAAACGGAGGCTTTATTAACGCGAGGTAGGAAGAGGCTGACCTTCCCTTAGGCCAGGGCAATTTGGTGTCTTCCGCAATACATTTAATGTGTTTTAGCTCTTGTAATAACTTTCTTTAAGCTCACGAAGTAAGAAAATCAACACAAATGACAAAGCACCGAAAAGAGTAATTTTAGGATAAATATTTAATTGATACTATGCTTAACTTAAAAATATGACACATTTAGCGGGAAAAGGACCCATAAATATAAATAAACTACACACGAGACAAAGTATATCTTAAAATAATTACTGACAAGGATTTCTGACCGAAACATTACCCTGGAGTAAACTACCTCGTAATAAGATAAAAAGTTTAAAATTATTGAATTTTATACATACTATCTGTCCTAATAATTAAAGCAAAATATAAAAAACGGATAATTTATGGAGTTAAATACAGCCCGATAAGAGAAAATGATTACGAAACGAGTACAAAAAATCGCCCAAGTTACTAAATGAAGAGAAAGAAATGGAAGTCTTTAACGAAAGACTGCCCAATGAATTATAAAAATTAACTCAGAATAACGCAAAAACCATCACGCGGTTTTGCAACTGCATATAACCTATCTCAAATACAAAAATATTTGCATTATTGACCTCATATGTTTATTCCTTTATAGCTACATGGATGGCAGTACTACTACGTAGGGTGTCCAAACTCACGCTGCCTTTTCATTAGGCGTCTAGAAAGATGTTCCCTAACGCCTGACGAGTCTGGACTCAGCTCCTCTCTGCTAATTTCTCCATTCCGCCCTCCGCATCGCTTCCCGTGCCCCCCGCAAAACATTCGCCCATTGCTCCGCACACGGGAGACTACCCAGGAGTGATGATCTACCCCCCCCCCCTCTTCTCTCTTTCTCTCCCGTACCATGCACTCCTCCATCTCACACGCGTGTTTGCGAATCATCTCTCGCCTAACCGAAGCACACTATCTTTCGTCCCCCACGTCCCAGTCTCTCCTATTCTTAAACGCTACCCTTCGCGTGTGCCACACTTCACAACGATTCTTGCATAACGGCACACGCCCGAGGACCTCGTCCACGCAATAATAACGCACGAGGATGATAAATAAACCCATATGCACCGCGCCACACGAAAACTCGTTTTCATTCCACGCGGACCACACATGCGATCTTTACGATGCCGACTATCGATGAGCAATCCGTGAGTCTCATCATCCATGCTCACTCTTTCACGAAAGTTCTGTTCCTGCATACAAAATCGCTCTCACGTCCAATTGCTGTTTACATTTACCCTAAAGTCATTGTCCTTAACACAGACGATAACGTTCCGCTGATGCAGCCACTCTTAATCATTTTATCAACATTTTTGTATTTGTAAGGACCCAAGTACATATGTACATTATGAACCATTACTTTCGCCATATTGGCTGTAGAGTACATAAACACGCTCCAAATCAGTTTTAACGAGCCTTTTCATAAAAATCTAACTCAAAGTTCTTATTATCAACTTTATATTTGATATTTTAGTACTCTGAAAGCCACCGCCAGGATGTGTGGCAGGGGGTGAATGCACACCAGACTAATTTTGACCCGAATATGACCCTATCGCGGTCGGATGATGTTATTCTGATCACTTATGGTTCGTGGAAAAAAATGACATCTTAAATCCATCTATTCTACACTTAATCTCTCTAATTTTATTGACATGATCTCTCCTACCGAAGTAAGAAGGGGGTAATTAAACATTTTCAAAATCACTGCTAATAAAGATGTTCTACCAATTTATGCAAGGGATTTAATCTGTAATTTAACCTTCGCTCCGTGGGTGATTCCCAGTCTGACTCCTCTAATATTTTGGATACGCTACTAATTTTATAGCTGCGCGCCTGCAATTTCGGGACACGCCGAGCCGGGAAGCGCGGGACGTGTCGGTGTCGCGTAGGTGTCGCTAGGGGCGCATACGGAGGCGCCGTACACCTCGGCTCTCCCCGCCGCCGGAGGGGCGCCTCTAGGTCGGCGATGATGGCACTGACAAATGAGCCTCTTCCCCGAGGCGGGGTGTGACGTTTTTGGGGGGGGGGAGTCGGTCGCGGTGTGGGGAGGTCTGTGCCGATTTCAATCTGCCTCTCCGATGATACGCTCGCCGCACCCTTCACCCCGTCGACCTGTGCCTCGCCGACATTCGGCAGCTTTTATTTCAGAGGTGCGATTGGCCATTGACTGGAAGGCCCGGGTTCGACTCTAAGTGATTCCTCCGATGATATTCCCAGTATCACTCTAGCTGTGCAGTTTTTTCGACTATCAGATTGCCCTGGGAAACCACTGGTGGTTCATAAGAGTTGCCGCTCTGCCCGTATTACCATGTTGATTCTTGAATTTCACTCTTCCTTCAGTTCTTTGTAGGTAGGGGAAATTTGTTTCCACCTAATCAGATCAGCCTTCTCTTTGGTAATTGTGGTCGTGGTATTAGCACTAGAAATTATAGGAATTGGGGCATACCAATAAATTTAGGTGGCACACTAATTTCGGCTGGATCAAATTCTATTAGTTAGCCTTCATAATCCTAGTGTAAATTGTAGAATGAGAAGTACCCGCCAGGTGAATAGATTTTAATAGTCGCATCAATGTGTAGTGCGATAAGATTTAATACTTCCTAATTTGTAATGGCCAATTGTTTTATTAATGCCTACAGTTAAAATTCGTTGTGTTGTATTTTAGTTGTCATACCCCAGTGCAGCTCACTACACGAGTTCACCGTTGGATTTTTATACGCGTAGAATGCGTTACACGTTGTGAATCCAAGCTTGGAAGACAATTAAAAAACGAAGGGAATATTCCAAACCCATAGAATTGCCGATGCGTTCTTTTCTCGATTGCCGCGCGGGAATATTTAAATGCGGCTGAATGAAAACGAATTTTGGGTGTTACGGAAATCCCAGTCTTGTAATTCTATAACTTTTAATGCGCGACTGCTTTTACTTCCCATCCTGGTGATGGTGATAAGTACGTTCTTGTAGCTTTGTCGCACCGCAAATTACGGGGATTTGATTCCGTTTGATTTCATCAAACGGAATCTTCTTCTCTTTGATTTTATCTGCCGCCCGTCTGATTTAATATGCACGCCTTAAAGGAGAACATTAAGCACAAAATCATGCATCCAAAATGGCTTTTTGAAGACGGCTCTTATATTCCCCGATTTTACATAAAAAGCAGCCCAGGGAAGGTTGATTTTGTGAAAACAATTATGGCTGGAAAAGCGATTATTAAAACCTATCAGATTATAAACTTAATGTACGCATGACAGTGGAGAATACGAGGAGTCGCGCTCGCAACCGCGGTCGTCATCAGATTGCGAATCTGTCACGCGCCGGTGGGTTACGCGTCCAAGCAAACAGGCAGAAATTGCGGCATGCCTACAATTTTGGCGGATGGAAAGCGGATTTCTCCGCGTGCTGTTGCTCGTCGTGTGTGTTGGCTGCCGCGGAATTCCATTCCTGGCTGTTTCGTTTCTGCCTTGTGCGCGTGGTGAGGTTTTCCTGTGTTTTGGACCATCTGCCAGACTGAAGACACGAGGAATTCATTCCGTCGATTGAAAAAATCGAGTTATGTCCCGAAAATTTAAACTTCATGAGCCCGGGTCAGTTGGTGAATATCATTTATTTCCGCTGCAAACAATTATATGAACCGTCGAATCAAGCTGTAGCCATAAATTCAACTGCCTCAGGCTAAAACACAAAATTCCTTCATCAGATGATGTAGAACAGATGATTTATAATGATTTTCATTCATTCGCTCATTCTTACAGGGCACCCTGCAAGCCAACGCTAGGGTGTGTGGCAGGGGGTTTTTACACACACGACTACTTTTGGCTCAAAATATTATCAACCCCGAGCCCGGTCGGATAATTATTAATTGATCCCTTACCGTTCGTAGGAAAAATGACATCTTTAATCTATCTGTTCTACGCTTAATCTCTCTTTATTTTATTGACATGAACTCTCCTACGGTAGATCGATGGAGCTAATAATACATTTTCAACATCATTGCTAAAGAGATATCTTTCCCCAAAACTAAAGACACAGATGTTGGTATTTCATCTTCCCTCCGTGAGTGATTCCTAGCCTAGTTCCTCCAATAAATTTGTGTCATAACAACGTTTTACAAATCCAGTCCCACTACGCTGCATGCCATCTAACTCGGCAATTGATCCAACTTCGTGAGGATCCCATATGCTTGCAGCATATTCCAATTGAGGCCTAACCAACGACAGATAACATTTCTCTTTGACCTTTTCATCACATATACCGAGTACTCTTCTAATCAATCCTAATTTTTTGTTAGCTTGTCCACATACTCCTCGCATTTGTTTCACCCAGGAGAGGTCGTGAAAGAGGGTACCGATTAAATATTAAATCGAGCCTACACTTCCTATTTCGGTGTTCCCAATGCAGTAGGCGTTCGGGAGGGAATTACTCTAATCCCGAAAATTCATCTCTACGCATTTTTTTTATTTTAACTCCAAATGCCCAGTGTCGCCAAAGGGTTGTATTGCATTTCGGTCATCTGCTAAAGCTGCTTTATCCTTGGATTACAGATATATCTATAAACCTCTGCATCGTCGGCATGTACACGTATCTTACCAGTGAACACGGAGTTAATGTCATCGGTTAGTTTCAGGATATTTTGCTCGTGGATGATCACATGATGATTTGATACGCTATTTTTACTACGAACGATAAGGGATCACAATAACGTAATACAGCCGCGCTAAAGGAGGATAATATTTTGCGTCATAAGCAATCTGGGGTGTAATATTCAAGTAGATATTTTACTACCCTGCGAGCCACCGCTAAGGTGTGTGGCAGGGGGTGAATACACGCCAGACTAATTTTGACCCGAATATTTTTACCCTTACCGTGGTCGGACAATGAGGAGATAAACAGCCATCCCCGGCGACTGCATCGTGCGCTGCAATGCGCAAAATCCTAATTACAATCGAAAGCGCTACTTACAACTATATTAAAAATAATTATAACAACAGGAGCACCAAGCTAACCCGATTTTGACCTTATCTCTTCCCCGTGTTCAAAATACTGTATTTATAATCTATACATTCACATTAATGTACACGAATTTCAACAATAAAATGTTTCTAAACAAGCATCAGCGTATATTCATAAATTCATTTATTAAACTGAATTCGAAGTTCTTTGGTTAATATACAAGTACTTGAATTGTTTTGTGCGGGTTTAAATCCCGGTCGAGGCGAACGATTTGAAAGTTTATCCCGTCGCTTGGTTTCAACAGAGTGGGTCTTCGCTAAAGTGGCTATGGCGGCTTTTCCTACACCACATTTGCATTCGTCCAACGCAAATATGTACCTATAATGAGGGCTGGCTCTTGGCCCGTGGCGCTCTAATGACGAGCACGTTTACTTGGCGAAAATTCATCTACGTTAGGTATATCGTCGGAAGCACTTAGTCCATAAAAACCTTAAGACATCCACCATGTACGTTTACTCAACTCGACTCAATTTAGTGTGTACGACCAACTCGAGAGTGTACCACCAACTGAGAAAAGCATACCATCAAAGCATACGGCTGAAAACCGAAAGATCCGAGCAGGAATTCCGCACTAGGCAAATTATTAATACATTTTTAATGTTGGGCTATATTAAGAGCGAGGGACTTGCAAATGGGCCGCAGGCTTTGCGGAACGGTTCCCGGTAGAGATCCGCGGGAAGTAGGGGAGAGGTTCCCCTGGGAAGAGGGCGGGGGAGGAGAAGGGGTGGCCACCTGGCCACCGTCTCCTGCCCACCAAACGGAGGCGAGCGACCAACCAAACAGGGAGGGAAGGGGAGGGAGGTGCGTCGTCCGCGAGGGAGATGAGAGCGGATGCCATTGTTTGTTGAGTGTGGTGCACGCTGGTGTCACGGCGGATGGATTCGCGGCGGAAGGGAGGTGGGGGGGCGGGGGGAGTGGGGGCGCGGTCGGTCCTCGCGTCACGTCGATTGGCGGCGGGCGGGAGGTCGCCGATTGAATTGGAGGGGGGAAAGATGACGCCAAGGGTGGTCACGGAGGGGAAGTTGGCGTCCTCGACAATTGAGGGGGGCAGGGGGCGTCGCCGCTCCCCTCCGACGGAAGGGCGAGCCCCTCGCACTCGATTGCACCTTCCACCGTCCGATGGCGTTGCTCGCGATCCAGCGAAACATCATTGGGCCCCTATCCTGTTCCAGGTAATCGGTTTTCTTTTGCCGGATGCGACTGTACATCTCTTTTTGGCAGGTTGTGACATTAATCCCGCCCCCCGCGGGTTACCACCTCGTTGCGGTGGTGGGGGAGAGCAGTGGGAACATTGATCCTGAGAGCAATGGCGGCAGAAGAAAAACCTCCAGGTAATACCACCCTTGGGGGAAAGGTCGAAGGCGAGGAGCAAAGCAGAGAGTAATCCAGAATGCAGCGTCGTATTGTTGGAAGTGATAATTTCAGACATCATTCATGATGGAAATGGAAGAGTGAACATCGGAGGTAAGCGAGTGGAACGTACATGATCAGGTTTGCTGGTGTTATGGCGGTAGTGGCAGATGGTAATCGTAAAGTCATAGAGATGCTAGCGGACCTTAACGATAAACTCAAGGAATGTCAACAAGCTTGAAAATGTCTTAGAGTATGATCATAGGAGGTAAAGATGTTAGGAACAGCATCACACTGGAAGATGAAGTGATGGGACAAGTAGAGAGAGCTTTAAGTATTCCTGGGAATATTTTCGCTCAAGACATGTCCTATTCCAAGGAAATCAAATCACGATTAGCTATGGAAAATGAGAGATTCAGTAAGAAGAAGAAACTACTGTACAGACCTTCGAAAAAGGAGTTGAGATTGGCAAATTGGTACATCTGGATTGTGATGTTGTATCGAGCAGAGACATGAATTCTCCGGCAAGACGAATTAAAAAGAATTGAGGACTTCGAGATTTGAATCTGGATGAGGATGAAAGGAATTAGGAGTAAAAAATGAAGAGGTGCTACGAAGAATTGAAGAAGAGAGATAATCAATAGAGAAAATACAGCAAAGACAGATTAATTAGCTAAAGAATTATATGAGGAATGAGAACTTGCTGAAGATTATGTTAGAGGGGGTGATAGAATGGAAGAGAGGACGAGGGAGGAAGAGATGTACGAAGTTGTACATGGTTAAAGATTGGGTGAAAGTATAAAGAAACCAAGTTCCCCTGGGCCTCGGTAGCAGCCTCACTCTCTCCGTCTTCTCCTCTCTCTCCGAATGAGGCCGAGCCGTCACCGAGTGGTTACACCACTCCCGTGGCGGGGTCGGAGCCCTGAAGGGCGGCCGGAGCGGGAGTATCTCAGTTGCACATACACATGCACTGGGTTTAAGTGAGGGGAGAGCGTTCGGCTGCTCATCCGTATAGGCCATGTTTCCAGCACGGGGTGTTTTATCTGATGCCAACCCCAACTTCACGTGGGCTGGGTGGTACATCGGTTCGCAAATGGCATACGCAGCACAAGTAAAGGTGTGCCCACTATTACCTTACACTTAACACGTGAATTTCACGCGCCTTGGTAAGGCTCAAAGCTCCACCCGCACACGCCAAATCAATCTTCACGACCCAGATACATATTTTCAATTGCTATGATATTTCAGGGAAAATTCTTTTCTAATCTTGGCATGATGTTCCAAAAAAACGATTAAAAATATGTTCTCCGAAAAAATTTCACGGATTTGCGTTAAAGAAAATCACCCCAGTAATTGACCCGTAGCTACCAACGTAGGTAAGATACGGATGGAGCTTCATATCGGAGCAACGCTCCCAACATGGGTTTCTCGAATTAAGATGGCAATCGCCCAGCTGGATAATGGACAAACTGGATCGACGCGCGAGTTCTTGGCACACGGGGAAGTCATAAGCCTTTGAAGTAAGATCTGGTGCTTTCCCGGCGTATTTGCTTGATGAAGTTTTCTCGGGTCGGCTGGAAGACCCGAGAAAACTTCATCATGAGCCTTTATCACGCAAAGATCCAGTGCCAGAATGGAACGAGCGACAGTGTATTGCATACTTTGGAGTCAGGGGTAGTTACAATTTGTTGTAACACTTCAGCTCGGCCATCCCAAAAAATAACACCAAAACATCCCCAATTTTTTTATTATTTTTATGGTACCCTGCAAGGTCTTAAATCTATCCGTTCTACACTTGATCTCTCTAATTTCTCTCGCATCGTAGTGCGATGGGGTTAATAATACATTTTCAACATCACTGCTAAAGAGACATCCTTCCATTTTATGCAAGAGAATTACTCTGTCATTTAACCTTCGCTCCGGGACTGATACCCAGTCTTTCTCCTCTAATATTTTGGATACGCTACTAAGTTTATCATAACAATCTCTTACAAATCTAGCTCCTCTACGCTGCACGCGATCGATTCGGTAATCAATCTAACTTCATGAGAATCCCATGTAGTAGCTGTATGTTCTGAATGAGGCCTAACCAGCGAAAAATAAAATTTCTTATTAAACTTTTTCATCTTATTTACCCAATACTCTTCTAATAAATCCTAATTATCGTATGTGTTACCTTGTCCACGTATTCTCCATATATGTTTCATCCTGGAGAGATCGTGAGCGAGGGTAACGCCTGAGTATTTAATCGAGTCTACACTTTCTATTTTGGTATTCCTGATCGGTAGGAGTTCGGGAGTGAACTGCTCTTTTTCCGAAAATTGATCACTACGCTATCATCCAAAATTAAAAATTAATCACTAATATTGTGATTCATACCAAGTCTCGTTTTTGCCACCCAAAATTTCGTACCAAAGTAAAACGGCGTCCAAAACCTTCACCGCACATAGTAATGAAGGTAACTTTTGTTGCACTACTTGTATTGCCATTATAACAGTTTTTTCAGTTTGCATTTTCCTCTCTATACCATTCCATCCGTCTTAAACAGGCGTACGATAATGACTAACTTAGATTAGTTACGCTTATTGGAAAAACTTCAGCAGCGAGTTGCAGGTGAGATACGTTTGCAATAGAAATATGGGCCAACAGAAATATATTCATTCTGCTACTTAATACTTTATTCAAATTGATCGATATAAATAAGTCACGTCAGCAGGACAAATGCTGCTTTTACTCCGAAAATATCGCAACACATTGATAAAAGAAAGACAGCCTATACTCAAAGAAGTTATTATATGCACGCTAATCTGGTATACGACAAAATCGTGACGTTTTCTTTACTATAATTATTAGCTCTTGATTACGATCAGTGGCGGCGAACACTTCCAAATTCACACTTACAGAAACATCAACTTATTGGTCAGTTTGTCACTGACAAAGAGCCATGATCACGCCTCACCGAAACCCATTATGGTATGGAAATACACGCATGTCAAACGCCATTAAAAATGATGCCCGAGAGGATCTTGATCTTCGCGATGGCAAAGGGAATGAACTCCTGTGAGACGCTGAACCTCAATACACCTCAACACTTAAGGTACTGCATATTATGAAGTCTACCAAATGTTAATTAATCACTCTGGAATAAAAAAACACCATCTTAAGCAAAGGATGTATTGGAGCAATCAAGGAAAATAATCAAAAACGCACACGGCAGTGTCCACACCTACAGGAATTTCGTATTTACAGAAAGAAAAGTCGAAGTGGAAGTCCAGATGGAAAGTCAGTAACTTCAGTAAGTCGCGTCTTCAAAGTCAAAGTTTTGGTCTTTCATTGGCACCACTAGGTAGCAACAAATCGGTCACGCCAAGCAAAAGTTCAATTGTACAGTTACGTTCGCAAAAATGTGTTTGACACTGCACAAACAACACTCACCTTTTAAAAGCACCCGAAAACCAATTCTGTTCTAATGTTGGAATGACACCAATATAGTGGTCAATGATCGTCCGCCGTTACACTCTGGCACTTCGCTTTCCTCTCAAAGCTCCCTTTAACCAATTCTCTCTAAATCACACACTGCCTTGAACGAGACCGATGTCAATACCGATCACGACACATGAATATCGACCCAAGCACAACAGGTGAAGACTGCAACAGCATGTTTCTTCTCTCTTCCCCAAATAAATAGGATGCCGAGTTGGAGTAAATGAGTGGAATCCTGAAGAGTCTTCATGGGTGAGATGATAAGCGTAGAAAGGAGACGTCCGGTGTCCTCGAAAAAAGCCTTCAGGACGGCGTCTGAACTTCGGAATACAAGTCATCCAGGACTCCAGGTAGCTTCAAAATGCGTCCGCAGACTAAGGAGAATTTGCGAGGGTTGTCAGGACCCCGATTAATCCGGGTCACTCGATCAAGATACAGACCCTGAGCGGGGCCAGGAGGACCCTTCTGGTGACAGCTCCGATCCAAGATTCCGTCGAGGAGGCACTTCAAGGGTGGCAGGGTGGATCGGGGTTGGGGTAGGCACGAAATGTCAGGGGACTGGCCCCCGAGGGTTGCAAGTGGAGCAGAGAAGGGGAGGGAGAGTCGAGCGGAGATTTCAACGCTTGAGCAAGCACCCCCGGCGAAGAAGTGAACGGCAGCATGAGCGACGGGGAAAGAGGCTCCAGGGAAGAATAATGGATGAACCGAAGCGTCAAGAAGAGGGATGCGCTAAAAGAATAATACTTATCGTTTCACTATTTAGCATAGAACCTGGATCGGACGTCTACGATGATTTAAGAGAGAAGTGGACACAAAAGGCGGAAGTCAATTTGAAGATGAATTAAGAGACTGGCACTTGTACTGAACCTGCAAATCTACTTTTCCACTGATTTTTTAATCGATCAAATAAACGTACTGGTACGAGTGAATAATCATGGCACATCAGATCAACGTATTTCAATGACAATTCCATCAAATGGCAGGTTAAAAGACGCAAAAGAGAGAAAACAATAGATCAAAACGAACTCGACTAATGAATTCTGGATGGAGCAATGAATCAAATAGTTTGCCTAGAGAAAAAAATAATTTCATGAATTGATCCCCGGATAAGAAATTAAAAAGACAGTTATCAGCGGTGCTCGAAGAGGTTCTAAAGCCATCGAAAACGGGGGATCGATATGCCTTCCAACAGTAATCTGCAGCCGATACAAAACAGAGATCCCAAACTCTAGAGGGAGAGGAATGTGCGTGATTTGGGCCGGATGGAGGAAGCGTTGACACTGGCCAGAACGCGACTAACTGAAAGATCGCCGCGCCGCGAGGGGGGAGGGGGACGGGGGAGGGGTGGCGGTGGCCAGTGGGGGTGGAGGCTTTCCCTTCTTTTGGAGGGAGCCGCCCTACCACCAAGCCCCCCGCTTCCCGCTGGGTGACGTGAGTGACCCGAGAGCAGTCGCTCGCCCACACTACAGGGAGAGGGGCGAGTTGAATGCGCCGGGGATTGTGGAGGAGTGGGAACCCACCCTTTCGAAAAGCACACTCCCGCAGTCGCCGCAGGATTTCTATACCCTTGACAATTGCAGTTAAGTTGTAACATAGTCGTGTATACACTACTTCGCATCCAAAAAACAAATGAATATACCACTATTGTTTAAAAAAGCAGTCTACTGACCAAGGTAGCCTTGGATGGATCTAGGGACTAGCTGCGGTTACGGATAATAGCATCTCCTATCACGGCAATAATCACCCGTAACGCCCTTCTTTAAAATGACTCATTCTTTACCTTAACATTCTTCCATCACAAGCTCACATTCTTGCTCCGTCTGAAATTCGCAAAGCGATTGATTACTTAAGCCATACGTGACCAGTCGTGGGAAGCCATCGGCTAGAGCGAAACCATCGACGCCAACCTGGGAGACGTTTTCTCTGGTTCAGGCGAATCCTTATAACATTATTTTCAGCACCCCTCCGTTATAAATTGCTCTTTCCGTAGTAGTTTTAATGGGATGCGACAGACATCTCAGGGCATTTGCGCCATTGGGGATGGACAGGAAAACAGGGTGAAGGGTGGAGAGAAACCCGGCGTCGGCATTAACCTACTCTTAACGAAAGGCACCGAGGGGTTCGCAGCTTAATGTCCCATCCGACGAACGGCGTAATCAATCAAAGTGCCCTCCACAAAGTACCTCAAGTAGGAATCAAGACACCACTGAAAAATATCTGTCGCCACCGGGATTTGAACCCGGGCCCTCAGGTAGGGAAGCTCTTACTGTTTTATCAACTACCAGAAATTAAGTTATCACATTCCAAGGGCAAAAAACGGGAAAGTTATCACCGCAATTTTACTTGGCTGTCAGCATATTACCAAACGACGAGATGAACGAACGCTCAGCACGGAGGACTGGAGTCAAAGTGAGTTCCGCGGGCTCATCTCGTGACACATCGCTGCCACCACGTGTCACGTGATGGGCCTCCGACCGAATGACGGACCATTCAGCGAGCGCACGGTTCCTCGAAAGGGAGGAGGGGCAAACGGATGATGACCTACCGACACCCAAGGGCCTCCGCAAGCGGGGAAAAGGAGGGGGAGAAGCACAAGCGAGGCATTAAAGAAGTCGATTCATCCCAAGGTATCAAGCCTATGTTATCGATTCGAACTAATGAATCATTCGGTCTCCGTAATCATTTTACCATGCAACACGAACAAATCGATGCTGGATCCTGTATCCACTAAGTACTCCACCACGATGAATAGCGGCGATCGGTACGTGTGGAGACCAAGGAGGCCGCGTGGGGTCATCCATCCATTTCGAACAGGTTAGCAGCCGACGATGCCGCTGACAATGACCCCGAGGGCACGGTGCAACGCCTGGAAAATCGGTTTCTGGTTCATATGCGTCTAACAATGGCTTTGAAACTGGAGTGGAGATATGCCAAGCGGCGAGTGGAAACCGACGCACGCTGTTTGTCATTTGTACACCCCCAATCAAAAAATTAAACGCATTTTCCACCATAAATCATCGTTTTATTGTCAATTTTTACAAAAAATTAAAATTCGGGAGATTATGTAAAAGTTTGCAGGGAAGTATAAATTTTTAATATCCCCTTAGAAAACCCGATTGGATCATCGCGGTCTATGTACTCTGGCTGCAGACATAGGAGGGGTTGGTTCTGAGGAGGGGCGCCGCAAAACCAGACACGTAAAAACATGACTTCATCCTTTCCATGAGCATTCATGCGCGTCGTCTCCCACGGCGACGGCCGACGCGAACCACAGGACGAAAGAGGAGGGCAAGGAGGCCGGGCGCACCTCCTCCCTCGGGCCGCGTCCCTGCCCCGAATTCCCCCTGCATAACGGTTCGCCCGGAGATGACTGACGCCCGGGGCACCTCGGGGAATTCACCGCTCCTCCGGCACGCACGCACACACGCCGACGCCCTTCTTTCACGAGCGCGCGTCCGCCAACAGCATCATTGAGTTCCGCGGAGGAACCGGCCGCGCCCCTGTTCCGTTGCTGGATTGGCGATAGGCCGCGGGCAGTCTTTCGATACGGAATCCACCAACTACTGAACTGCGAGGGGAAGCACGTGGATGCATGTTGACTCGGAGATACATGAAAATGAGGTCACTTCAGCCCGTTGAGGTCACCGCCGGGCGGGACCGAATCATGATGGGGGAGAGTGGGCCGCATCGCTTTCATCTCGGCAGACGACACGCCGCCGATCGGGCGACCACCAAGGAGTGCAAAATCCTTCGTGCGGGGCACGGTAATGACAGTTATCGACATTCCGAGCAATTCACTATTGTAATTAAATCGCTTTCGAGGATCACGTTAGATGTCAACTAACTCATTCTTCCCCAACCACTAAATTCTAAAAACTTGATGTAAATGTGTAAATTTCACGTATATGACCTACAAAAACTACATTAAAAAGAACAGTATAACAGTGTTAACCAATTGCCATGGTTCGTATCGGCAAAGCGGAACCCTCTCAAGGAATTCTAGGCAAATGATTAATTTTCTGTTAATCATGTTAAACCCGCCACATGGTCTCCTTTGAATGATAATACACAATTCGCGCATTTCTCTCCACGTCCAATCAGAATACGCAGGCAGCAGGCATTAATGGCGCGGGCTGGCATAGCTGCATTCCGACATTGCCCTGTGCACCACTTTCCTTTGCAGAGGGTGGCAGGCGGGCAGGTGGGGAGGGAAGGAGGCGAATGAATAAATGGCTGGGCTGCAGCCTGAGCCGCTCAGTGGGTGCTTGACAATGGGAGAGGTGGATTGAATGACCGGGTGCCAAACACTCCAGGAATGCCTCTGATTCTGTCCTCTCGCAGAGCTGGCGGCCGAGGAAAGGGATTAGTCGCCCTCGCTCGCATGCACGATAAGGAAGAATCAGATCCCCAATCGTCTCAATCGTCTGAGTCAGGTTTTAATTATTTCATCATCCCTTGTCACTATCATGCAAGTAAATGGACCCAGTTAAGGCCGAGTTTAAGAGGGATTTTGATAGCGAGGCACATGGGATATATATATATATATATATACACACAAACACACCTCACAAATGAAATATATAATCGATGGAGTGAATTCATTTCTCAGGTGAGAAACATTTAAAATTTTATAAATACCAGGCCCTACCGCAGGCCGATTTTCCATTCTCATTGCAGTATATTTCATCGTCAATAGTGATGTTTCAAATTTTAAGACCTCTACCCGAGACGGAGGATACAAGGAGTGGTCATGAGAATAAGGCATCTAAAAAACAGCGTATATCATCACTGCTTCACAGGCCATACACACACTGAAAACCACCCACACTCGCCATGCAATGAATTTGACCGAACAACTCACACTGTGGAACCAAACAATGGGACCAAAGATTGCAACCGCCAAACCTGAGGGCGACCTCAGATGGTGACGCTGGAGCACAGCCGCAACACTAACTACCTCCAAATGGACAATTCAGCATTCTCTGGCATCAGTACTCACCTGAAAAGAGAATAAATATATATGTCAGTAACAACGCTCAGTCTGTGGCAGCCCATAGAGGTATAGCTTTGGATATTATGCCCCGGGTTTAAATTAAGTTATTATTTTAACATAACCCCAAGCTCCACCTTATCCGGACGATTTTTCCAGATTTTAGATCTCTTCGTGGAAAACCTCAGATGGTACATGACAACTAAAACTACCCGGTACTGGGTGAATTTCAAACAACTCAAAGAACGAGTTGAGGTCCACACATCAGTCCGCATAAAAAAATTAATCTGGTGCTTTCCCGGAGTATCTTCGAGATAAAATCCTTTCGGAATCCCCGTGGGGTCACCGTTGCCCGTTTGCAGCCTACGTTTCCATCACCGCGTTAGCGCTATGCTGTAATCAGAAGACTCAAGGAGGTGCTCGGAGTGGACTGGGAATTCCTTAAGACGTTGATCCAGTGTGACGTCGAAACGCCGGTCGAAAACCAGGGCCCGACCCAGTAGAAAACCTGACAATATTTCTATTTTAGCAACTAATTCGGATTTGCCCTAGGGATTAAAATAATTAACCATCCCAACTTGTGTTTCGTACTTTGTCGCCCCTTCGAGAAGCAAGTAAAGGAATCCATCCTCTCTTACGGCGAAACACACACTGCGTTCCTCACCGCAACTTGTGAGTGAAGGTTACAACCATGGCATGACAGTAATAACCATTGCGCATTCTTGCCGGTTTAATCCTATCAAGTGGTCGAAAATTTTGACGTAAGCCGGACTACATCTGTCATTTTCAAGTGCCTGATTTTTATTCTTTTGCGGCAAAAATAGCATTATTCCCGTGATATATTCACCACTATTAATTACATCACACGTATAACGCACACTATTACAGTAGCTCGCTATTACTACAACTGCAGCAGGCAAAGGAAACGGTGATATATTGATAAGTTATAGTACAGATATCCACTAAGTTTACAAGTATAGCAGAATGAAAATGCGGACCTTCTTTCGTTCAGTGAATGCTAACTTAAGTACGATTCTTGTCGAATTGAAAGTCTTAATCACCGCGTATCACAAATTCCAAGAAACTGCGGGAGATGCCGCAGCAGTAACTTTTAACGGAGTCATCCACTAATACGCATTTCAATGCAACAATTTCAGAGTGTAAAAATCATTCGCCTTGACCTGGATCTCGGTCAAGGTGAATGATTTTTACACTGAAATCGTTGCACTGAACCGCGTATTACATTTCATTCTTTCTTATCTTACCTTGTCTTCGTAATTCAACTGAGTGAGTGCAATACTGTGAATTTTTAACTAGATTATTTTCGTGTTTTTTTCTCCGCCGTGCTGTTTCATTCAAGTTCATCAGGGACACGATATTACAATTGTGTATTAATATTGTGAATTCTTTTAATTTTGACGACCGATAATTTACGTACGCGCGTGTGTGAACACCTTTGAAATGGTTTAGGCGCCACTTCCTACAGTTTAAACGCCCTTGCGTATGCGTAACTAGGACCATAATATACGGTTTCAAACGAGATTAAATGGAAATTTGTTCAGGTATATAGCACTAACTTGTCAGCGCATGAGTTATGAAAGGAAATGAGGTCATTATGGTCTTGTAAGAGCTTACGATGAAGTCTTCACGGGTTTCCCGCCGTGTCCTTTTAAGCCGCTGACATTGCGATTGCTGACTCCGGAAGACAACTTCTCGGACGATGACGGAGTTGGCCATCTCAACGTCGACAGATGGATTCCCTGACCATCCCGTAAAGACCTCACCGCAATCGTGCGCCGGGGAAATGCCAAATCTTATAAGAGCTCCGTTTATCTAAATTCTCCCAAAACTACAACCAACACATTCACACGAATAGTCAATGCAGTGATTTCAAAAATGTAGGCTGATGGCCGAATTAAAAAACCTAATAATTAGTACTCTTGCACTTGCTTCTTGCTCGTGCTTATGGCAAAGTGGATTACCTACATAATCATACGAGGGTCATCCGGAAAGTAGTACCCGTTCGTGAAATAAAGACACAAAAGTAAATATTAACAAACATAAAAAATTTTATTTGAAAGAGGATACTTTAAACTACTTCTCAACATAATCTCCAAGCAAATTAAGGCATTTGTCATAACGTGTGACAAGTTTCTGTATTCCTGCTGCATAGTCCTTCGCCGCCAGCTCATTGAGATACGCGAGGGACCCATCTTGCACAAATTTTTGCATAATGCAGATGGTGTTTAACAATTTCATGAACAATTGTTCGAGAAACATTGGGAAAATGCTCACAGATGTCATCAATTGTGACGCGCCGATCGTTCCTCACGAATTCGTCAACTGAGCTCACCAGTTGGTCTGTAATGACAGACGGTCTCCCCGAACGCTCATCGTCGTGTGTGTTCCCCCTCCCCATGTTGAAGTTGCGACACCACCGCCGAACAGACGACTCGTCCATTACATTGTCTCCATACACCTCCTTTAATTGGCGATGAATATCACATGGGCGAACGTTTCTTGCATTGAGGAATTTAATCACTGCCCTCACTTCACAACTGGCGGCGTTCTCAATTTTTTTAAACATTGTAAACAATCACAGAAACAACACAGGCAATGCTAGCGTCACGCAACTTGGCTCAGAGAAGGCAGACAAGCCACTGAAGCTATCTGACCTCGTCCAGCGGCTACTCGCGTCGTCAGCACTTCATGCGGCACGAACGGGTACTACTTTCCGGATGACCCTCGTAGAAGTTTTATTTTACATTCTGATAGTCGTAATATCTCAGTACAGGGTACTATGAGCAATATGAAAAATTATTAAGGAGCTAGCTTGTATGTTATCGTGGCCATTTAAATCATATTAGAGCCACCATATTATCAGTTACAAAAGATGTTTTGTCGAGCGAAAGTTGTGAAATGATCAACCATATGAAATTTTATAACCATATAAACTTCACACATATTTAATTACTTAACAGAATCATGATTTTTTTCAAGGTACGCGTTGATTTCTTTATAGAAACATCACTCACTAAGGCCTGTTGGTCTAGGGGTATGATTCTCGCTTCGGGTGCGAAAGGTCCCGGGTTCAAATCCCGGACAGGCCCGATGTTTTTTTAATCATAATAGTAAGAAACCGAAGTAACTTTAGAAATAGTGAAAACATTGAATTTACAAGTCGGAGCAAAGTTAAACACTGCAAAGCTGTTAGGTATACTTTCAGGTGCATGTGTATGTAAGATGTAGATTGAGTGTTTGCATGTGTGTGGGGTATAAGTGTTCATGCATGAATGTATGCCATGTTTTTTTGTGGATGTATGATTTTGTGGTTATTGCATGCGGTTTTTTTTCTTTTACTTTTCTAAATTACGGGTGGTGTCCTAACACCCCCCGCCACACGCCCTTGCGGCGGCTTACGGGGTATTAAGTAGATGTAGATGTAGATGTAGATCACTCCCAGATAGTATTGGCGACCTATGGCAATATATGCTCATTATATATATAATAGCATTTAGACAATTGTCCGGTAAGTTTATACTTTGAAGATACTTATATTGCATTATTATTTTACCCTTCACATCTATAATACAGGAAGTACTGCATTTCGGGTGAAATTAAATGCGCGTGGGGGTACCGTTTTAGTAATAAGAAATAAACGAGATACCTGGATAAAATTAATTGCGAACATTCATTGATCTAGGAGTACGAAATGCAGTAAATTACAGCTATTAATGTTGATTTATGTTTCTTGAACCTGTATATTGAAGTAAATCGCATAATGGAGAAGATAGGGTCTGCAGTGTGATTCCGTTCCTTCATTTGAAAGGTTACAGTGCCCGTTAAATCCACTCGGATGCAATTATGACCGTTTATGGAAATGATAGCCCGTCGTATGACACAGTTGTGAGGAGGAAAAGGAATTTTAAAACTAGCCTCATGTCCCTTACAGAACAGCCAAGAAATAAAGACCATCAATCACAGGCGATGAAGCCACAGTGAAGAGAGTAGAGGACTTTATCCCATTAGATCGAAGAGATCCAATTAAAATTATCATGAATGAGGCTGATCTTAGTAGCAGCAGTGGTGTGTTGGAAAATTATTCAGAAATAACGGTTCATGCCAAATGCGTCAGAATGCTGGGTTTCATGACTACTGACTCCTTTGCAGAAGCAAACACGGCGCGACCTGCATTCGTGTTCACGATGCGACCGGCAATCCCACCCAAGCGATGTAGCTTTGAAATTTTGCCACATCCACCATACTACCTTGAACAAAAAGTTCCCGGAATAACCACCGTGTGGCGCTCCCATCGTTCCGATTTGAGTTCTGTTTTTTTTGTTAAATTGGTACATCTGTTGTTGATATTCCCTTTAAATCTTAGTGTCATAACTTGACATTTGCAAAAGTTACGTAGCCAAGAGTACATCTATCTCTGTGTGTGTTGGCGATTTTTTACAATTGCAGAAATGGATTTAAATTTGCAACAACGAACTTGTATTAAATTTTGCGTAAAAAACGGATTTAGTGGCGCACGGACGTTGGAAATGTTGGAAAAGTGTTTCGGCAACGATTCTCTAAAAAAAAACGGTCGTTTACCAGTGGCACGAGCGGTTCAGAAGTGGTCGTGAGTCAATCGAAGATGATGAACGCAGTGGCAGACCATCGACATCGAAAGTCGGTGAAAAAATTGATAAAGTAAAAGAAATGTTGGTCAATAACCGCAAATTAACCATCAGAGAAATAGCGGAGGACTTGAACATTGCCTATGGATCCGCCCAAGACATTGTGGTTAATGATTTGGGTTTCCGTCGTGTAGCAGCAAAGTTGGTGCCAAAAGACCTCAATTTCATGCAAAAAGAGACCGTGTTGACGTCGCAAAAGACATGATTTGCGAGGCTGAATCCGATCCCACATTCATCAAAAGGATCATTACTGGAGACGAGACGTGGGTTTATGAGTACGACACGCAATCCAGACATCAGGCAAGTGAATGGCGTTCACCAAATGAGCCGAGACCAAAAAAACCACGTCGTTTTCAGTCAAAAAAGAAGGCAATGCTGACGGTTTTCATGGATTACAACGGTGTAGTGCATCATGAATTTTTGCCAGAAGGCCAGACAGTAAACAAAGAGTATTATTTGGGCGTTATGAGACGTTTGCGTGAAGCAATTCGCCGAAAGAGACCAGAAATGTGGGCAGAAAACTCGTGGATTTTGCACCATGATAACGCACCGTCGCACAGTGCTATCATTATTCGTAATTTTTTGACGAAAAATGCAACAAATACCATTCAACAGCCACCGAATTCACCTGATTTGGCTCCCTGTGACTTCTTTCTGTTCAATCGAGTTAAAAAACCATTACGGGGAACGCGTTTTAGCAGCCGAGAGGAAGTAATGGAAAAATCGCAGGAAGCACTGATGGACATACCGAAAACCGACCGTAACTTTTGCAAATGTCAAGTTATGACACTAAGATTTAAAGGGAATATCAACAACAGATGTACCCATTTAACAAAAAAAAACAGAACTCAAATCGGAACGATGGGAGCGCCACACGGTGGTTATTCCGGGAACTTTTTGATCAAGGTAGTATTCTCCCGATCCCGCCGCAAGCGCCGTTTTCTTATTCCCAGAACTAAAAAGACATTGCGGGATCAGAGATTGACGTCATTCAAAAGCTGGAACAATGGTTTTCGACGCAATCTGCCGAGTTCTACAATGACGGCTTTCGAAACTTCAAAAAACGCTAGGAGAAATTAATACCTCAGGATGGTGACTATGTAGAGAAGTCTTAAGAATAACAAATAAAAATTAAGAGTCTATCTCAATTATCTTTCAGCAATGATTAAAAGTTCACGAAACCCCCTCGTATGATGGACCCGAGAACTGGCAAACTTCTCTAAGACGCTAAACACACAACACCCCAAATTAGCATGGACCATTCTTCAGCTCCACACACCCTCTTCTGGCTTGCAGCATTACACCCAACATGCCTGCTAATTCTTATCTCCTTCTAAGAGCATAAAAAACACACTGCTCTCTATTACGGCCAATTAAAATTCATTTGGCACTCATTATGCCCTGCATCTCCTCTGCTGTCATCTTCGAATTTTTCCAAACTACGTCCATTGTCTTTTTTTTCACTGTTCCCCATACTCACTTCTCAAGCGAAATTAGGAATTTATGTTACGGAATCAAATGCCAGATTAAAATTGAACATTTACAAATTAAAAATTAATGGGAAAAACATGCACTACGCGCGGAAATACGCAATACCATGGCGAATGTATCACATTGCACATCGAATAAAATAAAAAAAATCGCAGCATAAAGCTTTTGTGGGTCGCCACTTGAGTCTTAAGTACAATTACATCAGACCAAGGCCATTTTAAGAATTTCTAAAGGAGACTTGAACCATGAGGAGGATTTAACCGCGATTACTTCATGTGATTTTTTCCAAATGGAAACGTTAGTAATTCTAGTATTATTAGAAAGGAAATTCGAATGGAAGATCCCACGAAGAAGCTAAACGGACAAGTATATAGGACAAATTAAGAAGGACGTAAAAGAAGATCATCTATCTGGCGCAGAGGGAATTAACGCTGAATAGAAAAAAATGGAGGGCTACTGTATACCAGTCTTATGACTGAACTACTGATAATGATTATATAACATATTTTATGCACCATAACATTATATATCTGAGAATATATTATAAGATGGGGACGTGGTAGTCTAGGGGTAGACAGTTGGACTACTGACTTTGAGACGGGTCTGGCTTTGATTCCAGGGCACGCCTCTTTGGACACCTTCAGCTCCACCTGAGCAGTGATTTTTTCGGGAAACATCTTCCTGGGACACCATGGGCGACACAGGGAAGGTCCTTTTATTACCCTGATGTATAAATTTCACACGTCATCGGGATTAGTACTGGGTGATCTCTACCGTCGCCTATCAAAACGACCTTTGAGTTAATAACTCTGTTAATGTTTCATGGTTTTTTATTACAATATAAAAAATGACTGCATAAAAGTGGACCGTCCGCCGTGATACGTGTATTTACGGTGGGAGAACAAACTGAATGGATGATTGGTACGACTGGTAATGTTGGAAGATGACCGATGTCTCGTGGAATACGAGAGCGGAGAGAACTATGCGACGGCCACCGCTAACACAATACTTATAGATAAATCCGTAATCCTACTGCCAAATATAAATGACACATAAAGCAAATAATATAAAGTGTCTGTACCGTATATTATGCGAAACAAAAGTTGGCGATCACTCTTTAATGAAACGCCATCGTAGACAGGGCGAGATGCTGGAGAAAAGATAGTGACACGGCAAGCATTTTGAAAGATTGGGGGACTGAAGAAGTCCCTAACAACTAAAGACTGAAGTCTATAGTCTATAGAAGTATATAGACTTCAGTCTTTAGTTGTTAGGGGCTTCCAAAAAACGTTATCCGAGGGTTAATATCGATTCACATCTGCCGCGAGAATTTAAATGATCATATCGAAATATTTCTTGAGATATAAAAAATACAGCATCCACTTGAATATTCACTTCCTCCGATTTCTAGATATCATGAATTAAAAGACCCATTTGCGTTTTGCATAACGTTTTTTTCCTAACCCCGTGCTGCTTGAAGCAGAGTATGGTTCTAAGATTCTGCACATCGATGTGAAAGGAATGTACCAGTAATTTCTGTGATCCACCCTATCCAAGGTAAAGTCCGAAGTAAAAGGCCAAAATTTGAGTTTCCGGATCAGTGGAAATTATTGCAAATATCAAAGCCTTATCAGGATGTAAAAATAATATAGTCAAATACACCAATTTTGTAAGATTTATGCATAGGCAAATGCATGTTTGTGGGTGTGTGTGAGTGTATGAGCGTTTGTGTATATGAGCAGATACACATAAATATACACACATGGATGGTGCCCTAACACCCTCCGCCGCACGCCCTTGCAGTAGCTTGTTGGATACTGTGTAGATATACGTAGACATCGTTGAAAAAGGAGGTTGTACCACCGAAATAGATAACCATTTTTTTCCTTTTTTTGTTACATGCCAATGCAGTGCGATACAAC
The DNA here is from genome assembly GCF_022747635.1 of Hetaerina americana. Taxonomy (NCBI): domain Eukaryota; kingdom Metazoa; phylum Arthropoda; class Insecta; order Odonata; family Calopterygidae; genus Hetaerina; species Hetaerina americana. The sequence goes on from NW_027287095.1 coordinate 13,668,059, forward strand.
ATTAATAATGTTAAATGAGAGGTTTTTAATACGAACGTTTGCATTTCGCGTTAACGCGCGCTCACCCTAAAAAAAATGCCACGTAGCAGTTAACACCGTGTCCGAGTATTATGTTTCAATATCTCCAAGCAATCGACACAAGAGACCAGCAATTAAGGTTCGTACGTTAAAAAACCATCGCCTCTCGAGCGACGATCACGCTCTATCAGTGTGTAAAATACCCCCAAACAAAGCAAACGGAAGGGCGCGAATAATTGGTGCCTGAACTCGAATCCAATGCAATCAATCAAATCCCTCAAGCTTGACCGATTTCGCAATTCTGGACATACATTCGTCTTTGGTATGAACGCGTTCGATTCGCGCTGCGGCCCCTGCGCGAGCGACGAAACCCCTTCCTTATACTATTCTGGTTTGAAGAACGACTCCGAATGCAGGTGGCCTTCGATCCATACCAACCACCGCCCTCTCCCCCACCCCTTTCCCCACTGTGTCCAGCACCGCAGGGATTGAGCGCTCCGCTGACAACAGCAGCCCTCCCGATGGGCAATAAACAAGCGGATTGATCGAAGATAACGCTCACTAAAACATGGGCAAGTTAAAATTAGAAAAGGAACGGGATCATGGTTATTTTTTTTCGCTGCCGCCATCTCTACGGAAAACGGAAATTCCTTTTGGAATTGCTTTGGTTGCGATTGCGGATCATAAGACTCGCGCGTTTATCGATTTCGCGTCATAAAAAATGCATACATCGGTTACTGCTTGCGAGGCAAGTATTTTAGGTCAACAAAATCGTGCTAAATCCTAGGGGGAAGTTGAAAAAATTTGGAAGCGGAAAATTAAATTTGGTTTACATCGAATGAAATGAGAACAATTATTAGTTGATCCTGGTATGATCACCCATGCCATGCTCCCATAGGTCGAAGGTTAAGAGCGAGGCAAAGGGCAGTCCTCGCAGCGTCTGACCCCAGTGGGGCGGCCATTGAGTGATGGCCAAGTCACGTTCAAAACACTATTGAGGAAAGCAACGGGAAACCACCTCAATTATTATTCTCAAACATTTCAAAGAACTCCTAATGAAGAATATTGTACATATGTTAAATATAAAAACCACGTACGACATCAGTTTACACGAAACTATAGGTGTGTTGTGTGCAAAGTAAATTTTTAAACAAAAATGATTTGCAGAGCGCAGCAAACAGCCAAAACAAGAAGCATTCCAGCAACTTAAAAAGGAAAAATGTTCTCCAGTTAGAATAAAATTGCACAGTATGCATTCCGCATCCACACTTTTCAAGGATTGGGATGAAATTGACCCAAGGTCACAAACCTCCACTCGGTGTATCATCCATTCATCTTTTCTGCCCTTTTCCAAATCAACATCGAGACTTTTCTTTTTTTAACCCATAATAAATTCGTCTCCTGCGGAAGTCTCTTCGCCAAATTATTTCCTCCATCGTCCTCTATACTACTCTCTGTTTCGCCGCCACGAAACGAATTAAAGCACAAGCATTTTAACCATCATATACCAAAACGGTCGCGGTAGTCCAGTGGGTAGAGCGGGAACTGGAGGGTCCCGGGTTTGATTCCCGGGCAAGGCACTCTGGGCACATGCAGCTCCACCCAAGCTATGTGATTTTTCGGGTACCAGATCTTCCTCGGAAACCATAACCGGCTTAGGGAAAGAAACTGGCCCCCCTACCCTGATAAGTGAATTTTCACACGCCGTATAAGGCTTAGTACTGGGTGATCTCTACCATCACATACTAAACCGACCTTCGGTTTATGGTTTGTACCAAAACGTTTTTCAAATGCCCAAAAGATTCGGATGAATTCCTACGACAATCTAAATTATGCACTCTTTACTTGACTGCCCACGTTATCCAAGCATGTGCCCGCAAGCCAATGCCAAAAAACACATATCCCTCAACAATATCGAAATTAAAAAACCATTGTGCATTAATGTGAGCCCGAATTGAAGAAAAAGACTATGGTTGACACAAAAATGTTGCATTATCCAAACGCAAATATTTATTCAGTATGATGACCAAATGTTAAATAAAAGTATTTATTAATGCCGCGACCAGAAGACACTCAAAATCTCGTTTGATTTTACCTAACCGAATTTAAGATAATAATAATAATTATTATTATCATTTAATGAAACCCAGGTTGTGAGTTGTAGTGCTATCATGTCAAATTTTATAGAATTAAATTATATATTCAATGTTGAAAATCAAGTTTCCGCTCTAGCTAAGGTAATTAAGCAAACAGAAATGGCCGACTGTGAATAAGAGGAAGATTCCGGCGCCGAATCTGACGAGGGGTCCAGAGGGGGTCACTCTCGAAGTCATTCGTGCCGAGTGCCCCTCCCCCCTGTGAAATATGAAGCCGTGGGGAAGGTGGAAAAAATGCCGTCGGAGCCTTATGCAGGAGGGAAGCGCGCCCCCCCTTTCCACCGACACTTGCCCCATCTCTCCCCACACAAATGGCAGCGCGATCCTCTTCATCTCAATCCCTCGCCCTCCACCCATGAGTTCATTTCGGCTCGGTCTTTCGTTTTTCCATCGCCAACCTCACGACGAGGAAACTTTCTCCCCGGAAGGGCTTCCTCCGCCTCTGGGGCCCCATCTCCCCACCCCCTCCCCGTGTTCCTCATTCCCAAGAGAAGCGTCTTGGTAGGCGGGGAGCGGCGGGCTGTCCATGCGCCGCCGAGCTACGACGGCGAATCGGGTGGCCTTGTGCACGGCCGACGTACGTAAAACTGAGAAATCTTACAATACCCAATTTTTTCGGGGAATAGCCGTGCTCTCAACTTCTGGGCGGAGGGCATGTGGGAGCTGCATGGAAGGACTGATGGTGAGGGGGGAAGGGGGATGGAAGCAAACATCAAAGCATTCGATTTGTGGGCGATATCGAGCTTCGCTGGCCAGCAAGCAATCCAAGGGTGTGGAATCAATGCTTAGTGCAGGACGACATTATTCTGATAGGCATGTGAGGTGAACCAATGATAAGAACGGTGAACTCAATACATTGGAAGGCGAAGTTTAACATTTAAGTTCAAAGGCATGAAGTGCAGTGGATAGAACAGTTAACCTGAATATGAAGTGCTTCGGACGAATACGATCCAAAGGGACATAGGAAGAACTGCAATGCGTAAAGATTGGATGACAGGGGCCTTCAGTAAAGATGTAATGAAAAGATAAGAGGGCAACTCATGGGTAAAATTCGCTGCGTCACCCTAACTCATTCCATTATAATTAAGCAAGTATGCACTATTGTATTCGTTGAAAAGATTATACAAAACAAATTTCATAGTACATGTTGCCTATAGTGTCCTTAATAAGAGGTCTTATTGTATATCCCTTATTATTTCAGTAGTCGAATGGCTCGTATATAATGTAGATAACTAGCTGCGTGTACCAAATTGATTCTATAATAATTATGCAAATATGTACCATCGTATTTGTTGAAAAGACATTATCCCAAACAAATTCCATTGCACATGTTGTTGCTTATAATGTCCTTAATAAGAGATCTTATGGTATATACCTTTTTATTCTATTTAATAGCAGTAGTCTATCGGTCCGGATAAGATGTTGATGGACTACGGGAATAAGCGCTACTCTCTCACACTTACGAACGCCATCTATCGCCACAATAAACACCGGAAAAATCCGCATTACAGTAAACCATTCTTATCCTCCACATACTTTCTAAATCATTTCATTGCGTCCAACATGTCTAATCTCTTTTCCTTCCCCATACCTCGTTTACCCAAGTTTATAATTATTTCGAAGTATATTTAGGTGAAGGTTTCATTTCGTTTCGCACACCAATTTTTAATTTAACAATTTCGCGTTAAAAAACTACCCATTTTGAACCTGAGTACAAACTGATGTCTAGTAAATTTTGATTGCATATTAAACAATTTTACCAACAGAGTTTAATTATTCTCCCATATTTTTCGGATCATTATCACGGGGCTTTACAATCCAAGACTCCGGGTAACACACATATTTCTCACTTTCCCTCTCCCTCCCACTTAAGGATTTTAAGATCGGCGCTAATCTTTCGCTAGCCGTTAAAGTGGCCTCAGTAGAGGTGAGCAAGTAGAGCGAGCATTGGTTTACGATTCTCGGCAAGCGTGCCAATTCGTTTCGTAATGCAAGAGAGTTGAATTCGCCCTTCAGTTTGAAATGGCGTATACGACGTAACCTCCTGCCAACGAATTAAATCACTAGAAAAAAGTTAACATTATACTTTTATTAGCAATTCTTTTGAAAAACTAAATACCCTTATGACAGGCTAGTATTGGATATGGTGCTGGCGTAACGCAGAATAAGGAAAAAAAGAAGTTCGTGAAAATATTTCTGCTGCGAGGTCCATTTCGGAGACGTTAAGAGATAATGGCTCGAGAAAATATTCAAAGCGTTTGCAGAGAGGATGGAATGCACTAGCAGTGCATGCCACTGGAATGTTGCTCTCTCAGCGGCACTGTCCAGAGGACCAGGTTAAGCATAATGATATAATGATAAACGGGAATAGTTACTCAACATATCGCAAACATCAAATAATATACAGAAGAAATGGAGTGAGACGGAATTACAGTAGTTGAAAAGGTTAGGTTGGCGTAAACATGCCAAACTTGGCCCACTACGACATGTAAATAAACCAAAATAAACGATCGTCTGAAGTCCACTTCTGAGAGCTACTAGTCCTTTTAAAGTCTTCAAAGTTATATAAACCTTTCATATTAGCATGCCGTCCACTGCAGGCAAGACAAAAGTTGTATGTAATACTATATATTACAACAGAAAATCCTTTACGTCTAAATCAATACGAGATGTATCTATATCTATCTATCTAATTATCTGTCGTACACTACCCCAGAAGCATTCGCGAGAACGTGTGGTAGGGGGTGTTAAGTCGCTAGCCATACCACATCTAATCTAATAATACACTTGGTACTCCGTGATACACCGAAAGAACGCATGGAAGATGGACGACCAAACACCCGTTTAACAGATTACGGAGATTATACAGCGAGTAACCGCTCCAATAACTACACTACAAAGAAAAAAAAAGGAAACCAATTAAAAAGGGCGGGCTAACATGCGACGCAGTCACCAACTATCAGGTAGCCTTCCACTCATGCAGGAAGGACAACTCAAAAAATGAATAAGATCTACATATTTATTTATTTCCACGATACCCCACAACTCGGCCCAGGGGCGCGTGTCGGGAGACGTTAGGACTTCAATCTTTAACTGAGTTGCTGGTTAATGTAACTTGCATATTCCTAACTATTTTGGCCAGTGCCTACAAATTTCCGTCTTAATGTCTTCTTCTTGTACTTCCCCTTTGAGTTGTCGTGCGCGGGAAAGGCGAATACTTTAATATATCCGTTTGGCATCAAAAAGAAATGTTATCACTGGTTAGGACTAATTTAGAACATGCTGCTAATATATGGGATCCTGACGAAGTTGGATTGATTGCCAAAATGAATCACATGCATCGTAGAGGAGCTAGATCTGTAAAACGTTGTTTAGACAAACTGAGTTACGTATCCAAAATATTAGAGAAGTTAGTCTGGGAATCACTCACGGAGTGAGAGTTAAAATTACAGATTAAACCTCTTGCATAAATTGGAAGGATGTCTCTTCAGTAATAATGTTGAACATGTTTTATTAGCCTCGTCGTACTTCGGTATGGGAGATCATGTAAATGAAATTAGAAATTAATCGTAGAACTGATAGATTTAAGATGTCATTTTCCCCTCAAATGACTAGGGATCATAATTACTTCCGACTACGCTAGTGGGGCACAGTATTTTATGTAAAAATTAATCTGACGTGTAATCACCGCCTGCCACATCCCCCAGCAGTGACTAGCAGAATATCTTGTATCCATCCATGTTATGGCAATCTATTCCTCTTATTTTGTAAACTTATTATACTATGATGTATAAACTTCATATTAGACTTCACGGATTGGTAAGAGAATGTTTCACAGCAAGCATAGGATAACTCATTGTTGATTAGCAGGAAGATGGGCGTTTAGAGAAAGAAATTAGTCGAAGGAGAGATCTCCCTTTCCGTTCACCCATGCAAATAGGCGAGGGAAGTGTGTGTCATCCTGGAATAAGTCCCTGAAACCCCCCAGACAAACGAAACACACAAAATTTGTAGAAAAAGTATCGGTAACAATTTTTTCTTGACGTGTATTTAAAGTACTGAATTCAGAACGTCGTTTTAGCGTGCGCATGGCCACAGATCGTATTAGCATTGATAAGATGACCGTGCACATCATTATCACTGAAAATTTGGCGATCCGAAAGATCTGCGCCAAACTCGTCCCGAAGGTACCCAGCTATATCTATCCCAAGGTCACTGACTACCGGACAATAAACGTCATTGCGACGATTCCCTAACCCCCTTACAATCCCGACCTACAGGACCTACCTGTATGCATTCCCAAAAGTGAAATTCTCCCTCAAAGAACAGCACCATGGGACTCTAAATGCCGTCAACGAAGCTTGCACGCGTACCCTTAAGGATTTTCCGGAATCCTGCAACCAGGAAGCTTTCGAGTCGTGGAAAAGCCGCTGGCTAAAGTGTGTCGACGCCCAAGGGAGGTACTTTGAAGAATTTTGAGGCATTGTGAAATATCTGAAATAAATATATTGTTCCGACACTTTTCACGGTACTCTTTATATAAACCATGTACGTGGAAAGTAAGCTCGTAAACGAGGAGGCATGCGTAAACCCATAGTTGCCCAATATCGCCTTCCATTACTCCACATTTTTCCTCAGCAAGATCTCATAAAAGTCGACAAGGTCCGTTCATCCTGTGACTAATACATTCGGAGACAGCGGCGTGCACAGTGAAGAGTTATCAATCGTGAAGCCGGGGATATAACCGGAGAGGTTTATTGTCGAAACCGGTGACAAATATTTACTGTCGCTCTTATTGTGATTCTACGGGAAGGGAGGCCAATCCTCAGTTTTCACAACTTATCCGCATTTGCATTTCAAAATAAACGAGAATTCACAGACCAGACATCCTTGGGACGAAGCACGAATAGGATTAATGATAATCCCGATTTTTAAAATAGCGTCGCATTTCTGCCTCGGGGCAAAGGAAAACCGCGAGGTCAAAAATGCAGCGTATAAGACCGAATGCAATACGTAATGAGAAAAAGTATGCCATATATTTCAAAATGAAATTTCAAGTGAGAAACCATTATTATGCATTGAGAAACATGCATGTCATACAAATTCTTCCCTCTGCTCCACTTGGCTGCACGGCTGATGATAACATTCCCAACGCCGCGGCTGGACTCACCGCCGTTTTAACGCCTGCTGACTCCGCTTCGTCTGCTTTGCACGTGTCTACGACGGAGGGGGATTTTCATTTGAAATTAACACCATAAAATCATCTACACATTTTTCACCAGGATTCAAATCGGCATTGTGATTTTCGAAAGGCATTTATAATTTTAGTATTCCATGGCGAGGCATCAAGCGGTGAAGCCAACCATGTGAATTATCGCAACCTTTATTTACTTTCAAACCATCATGGAATTCCTTTACTTGCTGTATCAGCAATAAGCCTGATAACAGTAAACTTTTTCGTTTCAAAACCATTCAAACAACACTCTATCGACCTCATTGACTCTGAAAGCGTGTGACGTTTACCTGCTATTCATAGGCATAGTAGTGATAGTGAAATTCAATCGAGTATTTTTTACCTTCAAGTCGTAACCCGAGGAGCTTCCAATGCCATACATTAAGTAATTCTATGTAGGGGCTTTCAGCTTTCCCAGAAGACGTGTATCTTCTGTGACAATAATGATGCCCACAACCTCCCAACTTGAACGCGACTGTTGTCGTACAACCTGGATATGACGTTCCTTCTGCAGGGGGTCAGGCGCAAGCCGACAGCAAAACTATCGTGACTAAAACGTGACAAATTGTGCACGTAGAGGTCTTCCTCGCACGGAGAATCGTTCCGGCACTCACCATTCCCTCCACCGCTTGCCAACTTCCCCTTCTATTCTGACGATTCTGCAAGAACCGTTCACGGGAAATAAACCATGAAGGCGACTCCTTACACTTCCTGAATCATCATTTCCGTGCTTGTTGTTTTGAAAGGGGAAGACCTTTACACGACTTTCGAGTTCTGTAGAGACGAGTACACTACAGTGCTACCGAGTCTTTCTGTTGTCCAAGATACGAGTGAATCATCAAATTTGGTTCATAACTGAGCCAATTTTAAGTCACAGGGGTATGAATCTAAAAGGCCAGGTGAAGCTTCAGTTGAATCATTTCTGAGCATCAAGGAGCCAAGAATGGAATTGCATGATGAATATATTAAAGAAAAAACTAAAATATCTTAAGTGTACACCCATCCGGTTGAGGTCTTTATGCGAGTTTGATTAAGCCATTTCGAAAGACAATAAGGACTAAGCTGTTATTCCTTCATCCTCATTCGGTAAAAAATACCATATGTTGTTATTAGAGTCTTTTATTGTAAAACATTTTTATTTGAGTTATAAGATTTTTTGGTAGACAGATGAAAAATTGATTCCCAGGAACAAAACGCACTCTTGAAAAGGGGAAATACCTCAGAATGGTACAGTAATGATAGTTCAAAAGGAAGTGGTTAACTTATTCTAGTGTCGAAGGTGGCAAATAGTGCAAACACCGCGTAGCTTTTTCAAACTCAAGAGCTGGAATACACTCTCGGCCTCTTGGTTCTTTGCGAAAAAGACACTTGATAAATGGGAGAAAGCAGTGGAATAAATAATGGCATGCGCCGTGAGTAATAAGCATTCTGGCATGAATGCCATCCAAATAGTACTCACGGAGCAGAATGCTATTCTTCGGCGAAAAAGGACCCCTCAGTTTCGGTTGAAAACCAGTTGCACGGTGATACACTAAGAAATGCAGTTATAGTGCAGACATAAATTGCTACCTGAAATTGAGATGGTTATTTTGTGCGGAAGACACTTTGTTTTAAGAGGAAGAAGGGATTATGGCAGGTTAGATTTAGTGGACCAAACAGATCATAATTAAGGGAACTTTCGTGCTCCACCAAGATAAAGTGATAATTTTGCCAATGAGTTAAAACAGCGTTAGGAGATCCAGGAGAAAGGGAAAGTATACATGTTCTAATTTGCAAAATGAAATAATCGAGGAAAGTAATAAAATATTTCTCAACAGACCTGTCATTGTAGTATACACATCGAGGTGTTATTCTGTCGCACTTAATGAATCAGCACGCATTCGTGGACTTCTCATTGCGCCCGGCATGCTGACTGGCATGGATATGCGGATTCTGAGGGAGGACTTCCTGCGATTCATTACAGTTAGTGACTCAACTGGAAGGGGGGCAGCTTCCCTCATGGAAGGGACGAATGACTGACTGAATTCGGGATAAAACGGAGTGCTTACATGAGGGGGCAAGGGGCGCAGATTACGTGGACCGGGAAAACTGAAAAGGGACACGAGGGTCAGTGGTCAGGAGAGAGAGACGCACGCACAGCCTACGTGTATGGCGTCGCCCTCCATCTTCACTGCTCCCAACCAACTCCTTCGATTCACCACGCCGCGAAATCAAGCGGAGTGTATGCTCACGGGAACTGCTCGGGACTAATAAAAAATAGTAATTTAGCCCGTTCCATTAGCATCGGGCAATTTATTGTTTCAATTTTTTGGGGTACCTTATTTTTTAACCCCCAATACAATTTCGTTAATTTTTGCAAAATATGAGTTACATGCCCTTACTTTCCGTCGTTTTCCCCGTTCGCAATTCATCTTTTGTTGATAAATCTATCCAATATTTTCCCAATCGGTTCCTCGTGTAGATATTTACCAAATTTGTTGGTCGTGATGCAAATATCCAAGGATAGATTCCAGTTCGAGTCTTTCCTTGGTATAAATTGGGCAGTAAAGGACTCTTGTGTATTGCCGTGTCTTCCCCCATAATGCATTCACACGCCCCCTACTTTCTTTTCCCTATTTTCTTGAGGTATGATCTAAGCTCTCCGTGTCCTGGTAAAATTTGCTTAACTCCTTTGTAAGTTTTAATGTTGATCTTCATTCTTACCTTCACGCTAGGTAGGAATTATCTGGTTGTTTTCCCCTTTCCTAATGTTTCCCTATCCCGTTCACATTTATCCAGGAAATACGCTCTTATAACCTTATTGTTCCTACTCCATTTCTCAGTAGGAGACAAAGTTACATCCACAAGAGTGGCCTCCTCCATTTGTCTCATCCGTGACTTGATTCTTCTTTCCTCTATTGAGAATGTAATCGGCTGCATCCCATTATTTGTAGAGCTTCATTACAGGCCGTACTGTAGCCCACGGATATTGCAATTAGGCAAGATCTTTGGGCCTCCTACAGTTTCCTTCGGATTCTGCAGTAATTTAACCTCTCACTGCTCGGGAATGGGAATCACAGATAGAGCACAATGCTTATCTTCTATATCCGAGGAGAAAAGATGTGCCTTTGGATCGCATCGACATATGCGATGCGCCACTTAGTGTAAGTCGATGACTTGAGATATTTGATGCAGTCGCCGACATTTCACAACTTCTTCACCCACTGATAGAATCACTAACAACTACGTACATCGGAAAGACCAAAAGATTCATCAGAAACATCCAAAGAGGCGAACTCTTTTTGTTCAATCCTATGCTGTGAACTTTTCACTACCCTTTTGGTGACAGCCAAGGTCTTTGGGGTACGCAAAATATTATGCCAAATCCTTCAAAAGCCCACTCTTTGTCGGAGATGGGCCATGGAGTCAGCTGATGATACTAAACATGGAAGTGAAAAATTTGAAAGCTGGGCCGAAATGATGCGACAGTAGAAGATGAGGAACTGGACGAATTGAAGGGAGAAACTGAATTTCATTTAAGAGACGTGGGGGTTGCTGTTAAAGATGTAGATGCTGAACTGCAGTATTGGAGAAGGAAATGAAGATAACAAAACACAACTCCCTCACGTGCTATGAGTGGAGATGGATGCAGATCCTACTGATTGGCAATTGGATGTTGAAGACTGTTATTGAGGGTAGAATATTCGGCAAGCGAGGAAGGGATAAAAAGAGGGGAAAGGGATGTTGGACAGAATAAAGGGAGGAAGGATGCATGTGACAACGAAGAACAGTAAACTGTAGTGCGCGGTGTCAAATTTTGCCACGTCAGACGATGCTAATAAATGTAGGATTATGCAAACTGTGCCCATACATAAACCTAACTGAAAACGAAAGTGATTATGAACAATAAATAGCACTTTTCCACTAGATCTTTATTTAAACCACCACCGAGAACTAAATTTCTTCCTGAAGATGATCGAGTACATCAAAACCGGTGCACATATACACCTACATGTACATCTAAACAACTACCTAGCGATACGCCAAAAAGGTGTGTGGCAGGGGGTTAAAGCACCAGGTGGAAAGGATAAGGGAGAAGTAGGAGGGAGGGTGTATAAAGGATGACGTGCAATGTGGTATAAATATCGCAATTGTCTTCTCCAACATAGACGAATAAAGTACGACTTTCCAGAGTGCTCTGCTTGGTTTCAACGGCAAAATCACAAAACATTCTGGCGTCTTTGGCCGGCTTTGCGGGACCAATCTATCCCTACAGCTGTAACTGAATTTAGTTTGTAATATAGTTTTTTTAGGTACGCGTGCAAGGTAGTAGTATTGTGTACGAGTATGTGAATATGTACATAATACTTAGTAATATCATTGCTTTTATTAATACACCACGTAATTCTGATATGCTGCTATGGTAACCAATATTAATGTATGTAATTTGATCATTATTGCATTATTTCTACACACGAAATAATTTGAAAATTTCTGCAGGATAGTTTTAAACACGGAAATCGTGGTTTTGCATTTTTTTCTTTAAAAGTTAACTCTTAAAGAAATAACATGAGGCGGTCGAATTTTGCAGCAGCTTCTTACAAGATACGAAGCATCTACTCAACTGTCAGAGTGAATCATAATATATATTTGTGAATGATCAAGTACCTAGAGAAATAATGCGACAGCTTAATTGTCGCTCCTCATTGAAGTGAACGAAATAAAATCAAAATATTTATATGGTCAAACATGTGCCGCCATCTTGTTGCGAAATTTTTCATTCGAAAAAATCGATTTTTCCCAACTCAAAAATTTCCACATATGTATATCAAAATCCGACCTAGATTATGTTACTTTCGGAATTTTTACACTACTGAAGCACAAAGTTAGTAGCCCTTGCTTCGTACCGTCTTGGCGTGATTGGTCCCCAAACATAAAAACAAATTATTTTTCAGATTTATATTTTATTAGGATTAGGATGAGATAGTACCATTTGGTGTATAGCTGATATATAACTGGAGTATTTACTTCTAGCGGCTTTTGGTGTATAGCTTAAATATTAACCAAGTACTGAAATTGGGGAAGAGCGAATTCCCTCGTTCTAGGCATCATCAACATCTGACGAAATCAGTTTGATGCACATTTGGAGACACAGTATGCGCAGAGTTGCGTAAAAAATACTTTGTACTATACTTCTTTCTAAAATAATACTGTATAATGTTCCTAATATGAACATACTTCCATCCACCCATCCAAATATCTTTTGAGTGTATCACGGGTTTCCGCGGAAGTATTGGAGTAGGTTTATAAAAATAGACGCTTCAGGCGTGATATGGCGGAAAATTGCCAATTTTTAATTATAAGGAGTAGATTTAGTATGGCTGGTGACTTAACACCCCATGCCACACGTCCTCCGGAGTAGTCAAGAGATGTAGATATGCACATGTAAATATGCATACGCAGAGACGTAGTCGAAGAGAACATCCTAGAGGTAGATGTGTTGAACATTCCCGAGCAGCCTTGAATATTTCGAGGACCGCGTCATCGATGATGTAGTGATTTGCGTCATCCAGGTAACCGTGGATCGCGTCACCACTGGGGATATGGGGAGGGGGGGAGGAAAACAGGTCGCTAGGCAGTGCGGGGGGGGGGGGGCAGGAGGATGTGTCCGCATCCTTGAGGAAAGTTGAAGAGGGAGGGCCTCGGCGTACTGTCTACAGGGCCGGCACGGAGGGAGGCCGCCAAATACGTAAGGGGCAAGTGCGCAGGACACACGAAAGAAGAGTGAGAGCATTGTCGGACGCTCCCTTCGAGGAGAAGCATAGGGAAGTCAGGGGATATCACTGGAAATCCGATTTTAATTATCCTGGAAACCTCTTCTCTCTCTGGAAAGACCTCACATGAGAGTATTCGGCGATAATACTTTATACATTTCAAAAAACCTCTGGCTACAGAATTTAACAAGGTATAGAAAAGGGCGGCCAGATTCGCGAACAAATCATACGATAGAACTCAAAGCGTTACACATTAAAGACAAGGCCTTGGATGGGAACCCTTAGTTATGCGAGTACTCGGAGCAAGATGCAAAGATACCAATCGTGTGGTTTTTCATCCGACATAGAACATATTTGCTATTCAGCCCCCCAAATGCTTAGGCAGGATAGACGATTGTCACAAAATAAGAGATAGACTGGCGAACGGATAGATTCAAGTACTTATTCGCGGCAACAACTAAAGGGGAAAACATGATGAGGCATATATGGGTAGGCACTGGCGAAAATAGTTAGGAACACACAAGTTCCATTCCTCCACAACTCACTTTACGGCTGGCGTCCTAACGCGTCTTGCCCTCGGGCCGGGTGTCGTGCTAATAATTCAATTTGCATCCAATTTACTTGTACATTGTCTCGAGTCGAACGCCACCTGGTAGTTAGTAATTGCGTTGCATGTATGCCCACCCTTTTTCATGACATTCCTCATTTGCATTCCTTGTGTAGTCAGTACAGTGGTTACTAACAGTATAATAATTGTAAAATGGTGTAACTGATGTTGCATGAAAGACGCACTTAATGACCCCCTCCCCTTTCACGCGCCCTTAAAGTGGACCACGGGGTGCCATATGTCTGCATAAGTATCGGAGTAGTATGACTGGAGAGCTAACACGTTCTTGCAACGGCTTGAGGAGGATTGCATATATTTTTATAGATATAGATTATTACTGGCAAAGGATTTCGACAGTATTTAGAAATGGCGCAACAAGGTGGGGTTTAGAGCTAAATCATTACAAATCAACAAAATAATAAAAAATGGTTATCTCCGGTGTAACTTTGTGGAATTAATTTGACATATTCAAATGAAATTATTGACTTTGTAATTTGTAAAATTGTGTGGAATTACAAAGTCAATAATTTCATTTCAATAAAATACAAAAAATTCTAAGTTTGAGAAATTGCAGGCCAAGCTGGTTTTCGCCAAGTCAAGTCATCAACTCCGTAGAAGCCAAAGACTTCGCCAAGTAAATAGATAATTACTGAGGTAGGTTGATACTTGAAGCTATAGAAATTGCTGAAACAACAGAGAGAAACCTTTTTCATGAGAGTCATCAAGCGACAATCAATCAAAGCGCGGTGGACTTCACAGTCAGTCGATCAGGACACACCTCGACATACTAATAGCCCTAAAAACACCAACCAAATCTCTAATAATATTCTACTTTAATCTCTTCTTATCGGTAAAGAGTCCCTCAAGGAATTCTGTAACACTCGGTTTCTTTCAGTAAGAACTTTTACAAATCGACCCGATTTTTATTGGACTTTCGAATCAAAACCTGCCGCGAAGGATGCCCAATGTTCGCCGTACGTATATTTGGAGCGTTCCAATGCGAAAGAACAATTCTCCCTGACATCTGTAACCGCGAGCGAGAAAAGGAACACCATTCCAGTCATCGGTGATTCATGGATTCACGTATTCGGGCAGTTCAAGCCGTCGGACGCTACGATTCCCTCCGCTGCGGCCTCGAATTGCCTGCGAGGGGAAAATGATTCCCAGAATGCCGATCGGTACGGACAGCGATTTCCCCGCGAATTCGCAAAGTGGTCTCTCCCAGCTATGTGCGTAATGCGGCGCAATTATTTCGCCGCTGTGCCAGCGACGAAATCGAATAATTTGCACTTTTCTTGGACCTCTACCGTGCACACAACCACCTCGTCCGAGGTGGGGTTCAAACCGGCGACTTTTCGGTCAGTCATAACCCACCATACCGGATTTCCCGACCGGTTTCTTCACGGCGACGGCTTGCCTCACCATTAAAGTCGCCCAGCCCAGTCCTCTTCTACCCCCTCCCCCGCCCCCAAGCCAAACGAACGCCGACAATCTCCCCATCCACACTCGTACTCGCGAAATCAATGGCGACAAAGGAGTATCCGACATCCGATGCGCACCTCCAAAGGACGGATATGCGCGAATATCCTCGTATGCATGCTCTCGGCGTCCCCGCGAAGGGGGCGGACGACGGACGCTCTGCCCCCATGAATGCGGCATCCCGGCGACTGATGACCACGTAGCCGCACACATTCAGAGCTTAACATGGACAGCGGCACTTGAGGGTGGTCCCGAACCACCCCTTCCCACCGCGAGGGTGGGCAGCTTCGCCGAAGGGTAATGCTATTAAGAAGGAGGGGGGAGGGCCCGAAGAGTCGTGGGGAGGGGGGCAGCTAATGCCATTAAGGAGCGGGTTCGGGAGGGGCACCTCGCCCGCTCTCCGCATCCATCGTCGGCAAGCACATGATCCCTCGACCCCTCCGCGCACCGCAGAGGAGTTCGGACAAAACGAGCACGAGGACATTCTTCGACTCAGACACGCCTCGTCTTCGATTGCGGAGAGAGGAGAACGAGCCGCCCGGGAGACAAGTACTCCCTGCGATTGATGCCTGCAGACGGACAAGAACCAATGGAGGTAGCCGTAGCCTTGAAGCTACGTAATGTTCTGGCAACATAGCTGCAAGACACGTTTTACTTCTCCATTTCAAATAAACACATTATTGGGACTGGATGACTAGGAATCCGAGGACATCTGGTGCAATAGCCCTATCCACGCAAAAATCCTGACCGTTTTTGAAAAGGTCCCGGGAAGCCCACAGGCGGGACAATGAAAATAAGTTTGCCATTCCCTTGTGTGTCAACTAAACACCTCATTGAGCTAAATTATATCGGCGGGGAATGTAAGTGCCGTAAAATAAGAAAGACTGCCGAATGGATAGATTCAAGGATTCACTATTCCAGCGCACTATTCGCGACAACAACTCAAGGAGGAATTTCTGGGACGGAAATGGGTAGGCACCGGCGAAAATTGGAACAAACAAGTTACATTTCCCCTCAACTCGGCTGCCTCGAGCCCTAACGCACCCCACCACGTGCCCTTAGGGTGGGCGGTGGGGTGTCGTGTAAACAAATACGTAGATCTAATTCATTTGCAAATTGTCCGTCCTGCATGTATAGGATGATGCAACATGGTAATTAGTGACAGCGTAGCATTTTAGCCCGTCCTTTTTGATGGGCCTCCATGTTCACGTTCCTAGTGAAGTCAGTGGAGCAGTTACTAACATTATAACAATTGTATCGTGTATAACGGATGTAGCAGGAACGGCGTTTTTAGTCCCCCCCTTTCGCTAACTTCCCCTTTCGGTGGGCCACGGGGTGCGATGTGTCTGTAGAAGTATTAGATAAGATGTGGTATAGCTACCCTAACAACTCCTGCCAAACGTCCTTGTGACGGCTCGTGGGGTAGTGTATAGATGTACATAACCTTCTACTAATATTGGTAACTACAATTTACCGTTCAAGGAAGGTTTTCGAAGGTTGCTAAGAACTGCGAATCCTCTTACCTTGCGAAGGCTCGCGGTGTAGTGATAGGATGCATATGATGACACGGTGATTTACCGGGAGACATCTTGCATTGGCAAAGGATCACGACAGTGTTTTGAAATTTTGCACAAAATGTAGATTGGCATTAAATCATAACAAATGCGAAGTTACAAATTTCTTTAAACGGTTCACGAGATGTATGTAAACTTGCTGGAGTTGATCTAGAAGTGGCTGATACGGTAAAATACCTACAGGTGTACGTGACTATCACTGGCGACCTATCATGGGGTCCCCAAGTACATAGAATATGTTGGGAAGCTAATAAATAATTGGGATTCATTAAGCGCATCGTTGGAAGGAGTGAATGAATATACGGTCAAGTAACGCTCCTACCATGCTCTTGTGAAGCACACCCCAACACACCCAAGTGACCTAATGAGTGTTCCCTATCTTTGCCCTTACTTGTAACTTTGTTTTATCCCCCAACCTTTTCCCACAGCCTAAAGTCAATCAAGTTTATGGTCTCGGCTATCTCGATTTCAGAGCATGTTGATTGGCGATGGGAGTTATGGAGTGTGAAAGTGGGAAGAATATTGGGAAAATGAGGTAAGGGAAGGAATAGGCTTGCTATGTTAGACAGAATGAAGGGAGGAAGGAGGCATACGGAGTTGAGGCGGGGCTAATTGTAGAATAGGATGTTGGGTTGGTTCTCCAGAAGACACAAGGGTAACGTCGCTGTATCGCTTAGCAGCTTGTGTTCACAAAAAACCTACCTTAACCGGTAGATACCGATGATAACAATCATTAATGTGACAATGGTGCCAATTGATTAATAGATCAATGACGCTACTCTGAGAAATACCGAGTGTTACTTTACAAAATAAAAGCTTGAGCCATCCTTTACTACTTGTTGCTTGGTAATTTTAAGGAAGTCCGGAATCCAATTTGCTACATTATCCCTTTATCCTGTGCCCTCGCAACATATACTCGTATATCAATTTTGCGCGTGAGAATTTACCAAGGGCATTTTTTTCATCGAAGAAAATCGCATTAACTTGTTTGCTCCTTCCCTCCGCTTATATCGTGTATAAAAAATCCTAACTGCGTTTCACAAGACCTCTTCTTTCAGCATCCGAGATGTTTGCTAGATATAAATATGGTTGTGATTGTCGAGGAATGCGATGACGTTGTTAGCAACTATATGTTCTCGGATTTTACAGGGGAGGGAGGTAAAGGGGAGTTGTTCAGTAATTACGGTGGCTTTGTTTTTTCCACTTGTTAAGATTGGCGTGACTTGAGGTATTTTCCAGTAGAAGAGAACTTTGCCTTCCAAAATCGATTTGCTAAATATTTATTCTATGAAGAGCGCTATTTCTGGCGCGAGCTCCTTCAGAACTCTTGCGGGAATGTACTCTGATCCGGGGAAATTTGTTTGATTTAATGTGCCCCACAATTTTAAACACTTCCTTCCTCCCTTCAATCCTCTCAATATTCATACCCTTCTCCACCTTCCATGTTGTTAAAACTTCTTCCTCAATAACAGTCTTCAGTACTCCATCGTCATTCCAAATACTCCACACCCACCTTTCCTCTCTCATTTTAACATCTCCCAACAACTATCTCTCTTCCCCAACCAAGCCTAGTACTTCGTTTTTATTTCCCACCAATCCCTCTAATTATTGGCATCCTTCTACAACCCCACAGCCTAAAAACCTTCAATCAATCTCTATTATCCAGTTTTAACGGCCATGTTCTCGTAACATACGAGGAGTATACTCCATATTATAATTTTCACCCAGCTCTTCTTAACATCTTCACTCAATGTCGATGTGATCAATTCCCTCCTCCAGGTGTTAGCTTCTTTGCCTAACAAAGTCGTTTTTATTATATCTCTACTACTTTAATTACCTTGGTAAAAAAACACTTCGAAGACAGGTAAACTGTTACGCATGCTCTAGTTTTTGCTTGACCACTTGAATGCTCAACTCAGCCTTCATCGTTTTCCAAAAACTTTAAAACCTCCGTCTTGTTTGCATTGATTCTCATCCCATTCCTATTATCGCACTGATTTTACAAGCTCCTAGCAATCCTTGTGACCCCGAGATGTGCCACGAGTTCGAATAAAAGGCCGCCGTTCAAGTTCCCGGGTATATTGCAACCATCGGGTTTACCCAATCTAGTCGGTAAATCTTAAAATTGACAGTAAAAAATTTGATAACAGCATACGCACCTCAAAAGGAATTTCGAAATAATTCACCACAGAATAAATGTCGATCTCATTTGGGACTAATTATTCAATTTTCGCCAAAATAGGTGAAATGGACTTCAACGGATCCCCATAATCACTATTTATGTAGAGAAAGTATTTACGCCGGGAAATATTTGAACTTCGAAAGGGAGGTGGAGGTCCTTCTGAGTCTCATTCCATCCCTTTCGAGACGAACAACAACGTAACAGTCCGCGACGTTCGGGCGCGGATCTCATTTTGCCTCGATCGATCGATCAATCGATAGAGTCCCCGCCGTCTAAATTTAACACGTGCCTGGAAGTGCGAGCGTAGGGGGAGGGGAGGAAGAGGGGGGAGGGGAAGGGGCAGGGGGGGGCGAGTCGCGTGTGCCCTCGTGTCACCTATACCACTGCTTGACCCCAAGAGGTCGACAGGTGCCCCAAGGCCACGCAATCACCGCCTTGCCCTCCAATTCAAGGCATCAGCTGCAAGGATGAAGGGCAATCCGTTCTGAATCAAATAACTCAGAAGATATTCATAAAACTCGGCCTAGAGTTATTGCTTTTTGGCTCTAACGATTTCCGACCCGTCTCTAGAAGCACATCGATATCCTCATTTCGCTTTGTCGTAACAGTTTTCAACGAATCGGGCCACCCTGCGTTAAACCCTCTCAATTTCCCGAACGAGGCTTTTCCCATCAGACCCCATACAAAACATGCTTACTCTTAATTATGAGATGAGAGCGGTTTAAGAGTCGCGATCAATAAACACGCCTGGAATAAACAAGTGCTTGCACTTCAATTCGTTATTCGCAATCTATTTAATTTCCAGCTTCCTCCCTCGGACAGAGCGGCGTCCCTCCACGGCCAACCTTCGAAGCGGTTCCTTCCGGCCCTTTCCCCGTCCAGCTGAGGGCCCCGAGGGAACCGGCGGTGGGAGGCGCCTTCCTCTCCAGAAGAGTTCCCAAATATCCGGAGTTATACGGTTATGCGTGGTCACGAGGAGTAAAACGAGGAATGGTGGTCTCCCCTTTGCTGCGACCAATTTCCCTAGTTGCGAGGTCTCTTCTTGGAAGAACAATGAAGTTACGTCGTGGGAAAACGGTGAAATTTCAAAACTTAACAGCAAGGGGAAAGACCTCTGCCATTAACTATATCAAACAGCTGTTGTTAAAAGATCTGCGATGTGGTCCCGCTGCAGAAATCTTCGTTTGTATGGGGACATGGGCGGGGTTTGAAGTACCACTGTTTGGGCCGATGATCCGAGATCTCTGGTGGGGAGAGCGCGGAGAGCAAGTGCGTAACTTTCGAGGTCGGGAGAACTCTCCAGCGAGACAATAAAACAAAGCACTTATGAATTGAGCTGAGGCTCATTTACGCCGATTGCCATTCATCCGGACTATTTCACTTCCCGACAGCCCAAGAGAATATTATTCCCATGGAAACGCTAGAAACTGTCTCAATTCCGGTGTAGCTTGTTCCATTGATATAAATAAAAGATTTGGCGACGCCGAGATAAGGGAAAAGAGCCGATTTGCCTTATAGATATGAGAGTGAAGGAGACTGAAGAGACTGGATAGTTTAATATAAGGACTACCCTCGTACCAAATAGGTTGCGGGCGATGGGGTCCAAGGGAACGTGAAGTACGTACTGTGTGAGCACCTGGACATTGAACGCAAAGCGATCTATTTGTATGTGGGAGAGATACAAAGGGTTGAGTAAACCGTAGCTTACTTAGATGGACTGTAACGATGTCACAGACACAGGAAGCAAAGGAAATGTTTAGATTCTCAATAAATTTGTCCAAAATGTTTTCACGAACGAGGCTCCCACCGTGGATTTACCAGATATTCTACATTTTCACTTGATAGATTATGTAACAGTGGACGTTCACATTGCTAAAAAAGACTAAACCCAACAAATCCACGGATCCTGAAAAAATACATCTACACAAATACCCCGCGATGCAACAAAATGGTGTCCTGCATGGGGTTGAAAAAACTATATGGAAAGGGTAAGGGATAAGGAAGAAGGAAAGGTAGTTAGAGGGTTAAGAGGAGGCAAAAAACTATACTTAAATCCTTGAAAATATATGCATGATGGTGCACACATACATGCATGTTCTTAAATTTTAACCAAGCCATAATTCTACCCACTATAAGGGTACTCGGGTACGTTAAATTGGTTGGGAATAAAAATGAACTATGACCACATATACGGCAGACCACCACCATATTATAGTAGACCATGCAGAACTGAGAGCAAGGAGGGGAATATTCTTTTTATCCACGGACATGCAATTTAATGTCCCCCGGCCTAACGCCACAGGTAGAAAAGTTGTTCCCCTGATGGTGGCAGCGGACAGCGTAAGACAACCCCCCCCCCCCCGCACAGAGGGACGAGGAGTGGAAGGGGGAGCTACAGTAAAAGAGATGGAGTCTTTTAACCAATACCGTACATAAGTAAAATGTAATTAAGTCTTACTTGGTCATACGGGAAGGGAGGAAAACCCAACTAGGCGGGAATCAAACCCACGACCTCTGGGTTGGCAGGGGAGAAGGTCACCCCACGTCCACCAGGGGCCGACGACTTCGGGGCTAAATCATGAGGCTCTGATTTTAATTATATATTTTAAAGGGATTCGCCAGCAATCATTTACTTTTGGGGACTCCATGATAAGCCGTCTGTCAAAGTCGCAGATGGATATTTTACCGTGTCAATCACCTCTAGACGAACTTCAGCAAGTTTGCACAAAAACCCTGTGGATCTTTAAAAGAAATTTATCACCGAACTCCTGTTACGGTGTGGTTGCAATCTGCATTTTGCACACAATTTCGAAATATATCCTTTGCTAGCATTAATCGATTATATTCCCCGGAGATCTCCCAGTAAATCACCTTGTCATCCGCGAAATTGCCACGGTTTTGAAACTATTAGACCCGATTATCATGTATCTCTAGGTCCGCGGATATTAAATTTTATTTCTTCATATTAGTAAATCTCAGAACTTCTGGAACGAGTATAACTACGATAAAATGTTTTAAAACGTAAATTTTTCGACGAAATGTTTACATATCTGTATCACTACGTACATTTCTACAAGGATTTTACTTGGAATTTTTACAAAACTCCCTCACCCTTAACCCTTCAACCCAAACCCCACGCACCAAAATAAGTCATCTTAGGCCGCCTGGTAATTATCAGCCGCCGCGAAATAACCTCTCCACGTGTGCATGCGCGTAATTATTTCGATAACATCGACTGAAACGTCGATCCATGGACGCCGATGCTGCCACCCGATTATGCAAAAATCGATCGTCGCCGGAAACCACGATTCACGCCGTCCTTCGTTGCGACATTGGAAAGGTGCGCTGGTGGCATATTTCTCCGAGCAATATGCGGATTCCCCGCATTTCATCTCAAGCCCACAGCCGTGCGACGGCGACCCGCAGGCCGAGAAAACAAGCACTAATCCAATAGAGGAATTTGCGAGAGAGAAATCCATACGCCATTCGCGGGATTCCCCGACGTGACATCAACCAGCCGCGCGTCACGCCTGCCCAACTGAAGCCGGGTAAGAGCGCACCTCCGTGTTCTCGCCAACCCCCCGGCCCCCTCATGCGCCGGTGCGAGTGACATGAGACACGAGGAGGCCTGCCATCTGGGAGAGAAGCCTTAGCGCCCCCCCCCCCCTTTCGGTCAACGCCCGCCCTGGGGACGCTTGCTCTGCCCCCAGCCTGGATGTGCAAGTCCAGTCGCTCCGGTCTACATTTCTTCTCACACGCGGGCCAAGATTTCTCACGCAAACTATTTTCATTTAATTTTCAGCGCAGTAAATGAAAACAATGGCAACAGTCTTCCCGTTCCCGTTTCGAGAGTACAAAAATTTGTACTTAGTCATACACCCAGGTATAAAAAGAGGACGACTGCTCACAGAGAATCTACAGGAAATTTAATGATGATAATAACTTGGGCGTAACTTAAGTGTTAAATTCTGCATTCTGCATCTACAGGTATGTTGTAAGGACAAACGACGCCACGGATCCGAAGAATTCCTGCGCACTTTCGATAATCTGAGTTCGGAGGTGAAGCGGGTCGGGTAGAAGTTCATAGTCCAAGTTATTTTCATAATTTGTTAAATCGCCTGGTGAATTGATCGTGGTAGCATTATTTGGAGCCACATAGAAGGGTTATATATAATACACTGTAAAATCGCTTTCCTATCCTTGCATATCCTGGAGACTCTCAAACGTTAGGAAGTATTACCTGTATATAACGAGGCACCGCCAAAGCTAGCGCATAAGATGAAGGAACACACGACGCGAGTTTAGCATAGTTGGCAGTTCAGAGCCTAGGCCTTCATCTGAGGAAATAAATAATAAACAACATTTTTTAAAACCCTCCAGTGAAGAAAGTAGTGAAAGCGAAAACTCTCCCAACACGACGGCAAGGACAATTTACAGCAAAAAATAAAGAAAGTACAGGTCGAGAGGATCAACATAATAACACTAAATTGTGGTAGCATTAAAAAAATAGTAGGAGTCGAACGTATATTCCGAATTTACGATGCCGACATCGTTTTGGGAACGGAGAGTAGTCTCATCGAGTATATTAAGGACGGTGGAATTTTCCCTCTAGTTTACAGCATTTACAGACGTGACAAGGGTAGAAAAACGGAGTATTCAATGCTGCAAAAATACAGTTAAAGCTAAACGTAGAAATTTGACAATCAGATGAGTGACGATTTCTATTTGTTCATAACAATTCTTCACGAAACAGGAAGCTTTACTTTTTAACCTGCTCGATTCAGGTGAACGTGCGGGTTTAAGTGGCATTCTTGTTGCCTATTCCCCATCTGTTACAAGTATTATCACTCATTGTCCGGGCCAAGAGTTCTCGAGTCTGCTATTTCTGGCATCAATTTCTCGAATTTTATATTCATGACATGAAAGACCAACTGGAACAGTGCTAATCGACCATACCTCCGTATTGAAACAATCGGCTCTGAATTAATTTAATCCATCCAAGGTTCAGCCTTGCCATGAATCTTCTTTATTCTAATTTTTTCCGACTCAGCTCTAGAAAAATTCCTGTCACGCTTTTCGCTTTGTCGTAAGAGTTCAGGAATTCTCTACATGATGAAAATAGGAATGCACTGGAGTGATAAGCGACTTATTCGGAGTATGAGCGAGATGTCTCATACCGCAGAGCTGGAGAAAGCGGATTGGAGGGTCGTGATGGGCGGTTCTAGGCATTGAAGTAAGATATGGCTTCCCGCTATCACCAATGCTTCTCATCGCACACGTGAAGCACATACATGTATTTGGGAGGCATTCGTAGAGCTGAATGTAGGAGTGTACCTAGACGGGAATCCATGAGAAAAGATTAGCACATAATCAGGCTTTAACTTAGCCCGTCATCCAAAGCATTTTGATCAATGCTTCGAACATTACAATGTTACCGTGGTTGGTACGGATTGAGAATCAATTTAAATGCAATATGAGTAATGTGGCTCTCAAGGAAAAGGGAGGCAACAGTAAAAATAATTAAGCATTTAAAATGGAGTACATAGCCTAGAGAGCAGTTCACCTACGCATGAAATGTTTCGTCTGATGATCAAACCGACCTTCGGGTTGATAATTGTGATTTAGGTCGGCAGGTTGGCAAGAATTGCGCTACGATAAGCAACTTTTACAAAGAGGGAGGTTAGAGGGAGTAGAGATACAAAAACACTTTATGGAGCATAGTTGGGTCTGGTATGGATACTGGGTCATCGAGGCAAAAGTATGAGCTTCGGTTGGAGGCCTTTGAGATGTGAGATCTGGAGAAAACTGGAAAAGTAAAATCGATGGGAAGGAAAACAAAACAAATATGTAAAAGGCATGCTAGGGAAGGAAAGAGGGTTACTGGGAGAAATTCGACGGTGGCGAGAGAAGTGGATGCTAAGGTTTGGATTGGCGATGGAATACTGAGTACATGGACCCTGCCTTAAAGAGGAACAAAATATTTCCAAGAAAATCCTTAAAATCTTCCAAAACTTGCACTTTTTTGAGACGTAATTTCAGTTTTGCAGAATTTTGACCAAGTTTACAACTAGATGGCCAAAGAGAAACTGGAACATTTTGTATCCAACCAACCAATGCCCCAAAAAATACGATTGAAAAACTGTCGCCATCCGACATTCATTTAACGATTACAAGACGAAATTACTGAACGAAGCTTGGTGTTTCCCTGCCTTCCCCCCCCCCTCTAAACAGCTTTCGAGGAATAATGATATGGTGCATGATGCGGAATATTATTTCCCTGTACACCGTACCCAGGCCACAAGCGGAGCGGTGTGTCGGCCATGCATGCACGCTGAATCCGAGCATGAAATGCCATCCCATGGAGCGACCGTTCATTGGCTCAAGTCTCTCGCGGGGGCCGCGCCTGCGCACCCCGGCGGCGGAGCAGTGATGCGATTACCGTCTCCGGAATAGGAGGGGGGGCGAGGCTCGGGGCATCGCTCTCGCGGCGGCATGAGGGAGGGGTCGCCGTGTCCAAGTCCGAGTCCCTAGTCCATCTGCAGTGAGTCAATGCCGCAGCTACTGTCCATGAGCACGGGTCACTTCCTTGATCAGACACCGAATGGAACCTGAGAGGGGAAGGAACTAGCTCCCCTCATCAGCGTAGAAATGGCATGCTAATTTTTTACATAAGCTTGAATGAATCGATTGAGATGAAGTGAAACACAAGTGACAGAGGGTTTCATTTCAAATTCCGTAACAGCCAGACATAATGCGGTCTGGTTTTAAAAAAATTTTCCCCAAATAAAATCGATAGCATCACTTTAAATTTTAATGTTCAAATACTTCAAATCATATCAAAATCAAATTTTGAGGAAAATAAGACAAAACATTTGTAAATACATTTCCGCATGGATAGAATAAAAACTTCACTTAAATTTACCTGAAAATGGCACCCAAAAGATGGAACCGGTTGCATCGCATTACATTTTTCGCGATTTATATTAAAAAGTTTTGCGTCTGCCATCACGTTGAAATATCACTAGGATGAGTCTGAATCGATTGATTTCAAAGCTCAAAATCATGTTTATTAATGTTCGCAATGCTGTCACCACTTTTGGGTTAGTTATTTGATTCCTCCACACCTCCACTTGATTGACAACTCCCTTGATTCCATCCAAAATGCCAATTATTTTCCTCCCTCTGTTTCGCTTTACCAGATTTCTACCCCTCTTTCACCGTCTTCAGCATCTGGAGTGTTAAAGATACACACTTAAATTATTTCGCTATATTCCAAGATTTTCGTTTACGAGGGCAAGTCACATCTAGCGAGAGATCTGCAATCGAAAAACGAAGATTTTGACGTATTTTCCCATTGATTTTTACCGTCAATTCATTTGTCACAAGGCTAGACCGACCACTGCGGTCTTCGCCGTGAACATTAGTGCTGTGGCCATTTTTAAATTGAATGCACCACTACCTCACTCCGCCTTCACTCATAATTCGGTCTCTGTACACTTCACACCTTTGCCTATGAATTTCAATTAGCTTGTGGTTTTTTGCCAATAAAAACTAACGTAAGTTACTTTCTGGACAACCCACTTATAATACACGTACATGCTTTCTACCTCCCACTTGCAGTTGTCTTAAACCCGTGACCTTGCCCCAATCCATCAAACCTTCCCTCTCCCACGTCCACCTGCTGAAGATTGATTCGACTCGATCCATTCCCTTTTTTAAAAAGACCAAACCGGCGAGGCACACTCACTTCATGCCCTTCGCTGATTGCCGAATCCACGTTACGTCCACCATGACCCCCACCAACTCATTCCTCACGCTTTGCCCATCCTATTTTCAGCGCTACTCGATAACCCAATTCTCAACAGCATTCATGTTTATAATGCAATTCCACACGTGGGGACGAGTACCCTTACACGGCTTGGTGCTGTCATACCATGTTTGCCGCCACGGAAAAACGCTCTTTTCTTCGTTCCCCTTGGAAACCGATCACTCATCTATCACTCCACCGGTCTTCATCGTCATATACCTTCCAGATAAACGGATATGGAAATTTTACCAAGGAAGGTTGACACTGGTGAGCTAAACAGGAAAGCGGAACCACAGTCAGGAAGAATGAAGGGACAACACGCGCAAACAATCGAAGAAAGGCCCGGAAAAATGAAACTTAACCGGGAAGATTGAAGAGAGATGGAAGAGAGAGATAGAGGAACTATACGAGATGGTAACGACATTAAGCCAGCAAGTTCATAAATAGAAAGTGAATGTGACGGAGATGAGGATAGCTTAGGTCCAGGCTTACTTGGGCTGACGAGGCATGTGCGAGGCAATAGCAACATTGAGGTCACAAATTGAGAAGAATATAGAATACAATCACGACGCAGGTATTGGTTTGTTTCGTAAATTAAAAGACGCATTCCACCAGATCGATTCGGGTAGAATTAATGAATGAATTACAGAAGATAGGAATAGATTGGAGTGATGGGCGACCTATCCGTAACCTATAAATGCCTCCGACTGCTCAGGTGAAAGTGATGAAGAAATTGGGATTTGGGATGAGGAGTATTAGGAAGAGGGGCTACACAGGGGTGTTCTTGATCACCCCGAGGTACGTAAAGGAAATGGTCAGATAAGCACGGAAAGAACAGGCGTCCGGCAAAAAGTTGGTGGACATATCATATAATAAGTTAAGTTTGCGGGCAATCAAGCTTTACTGTGCTAGTGAGTCAAATTGCAAGCATTGCTGAGCGCGTTAGAAAGTCAGTGCAATAGGTAGGTCTCCCCCTCATCTCTATTAATGGATGGCGTCCTAACAGCCACCGCCACGCTCCTTTGGGTCGGTTGGTTAGGTATCGCGTGATCCTTCTTGAACGACAGAAGAAGAAAGGATTTAAGACGGTCGCATGAAAAATAAGGGTGTTCCCGATTATATTCGTGCACCAAATCGCTTCAGGTGGGTCCTTACATCAATCCACGGAGAATTCTCTCCCACGCCTCGCAGAAATGTGAATGGGTCAACCTACCACATTGCCAATCCCAGGCAAGGTCGTAGGGCGTCAACTTCCAACCATTCTAAATCTCGATGGAAATGAATAAAGAAAATCTACCGTAAATTCATTGCGTCAATGGTCGAAGACAATTTGATGCCGACCGCTGATCTTTTCTCTGTGCGTATTGGGGAATACAAAACCGGAAAACTGCGACGAAATACAAACTTGGTGGAATGAAACGCGATTCGCCAAGTGAATCGTCCTGAAGAATTCACCCGAAATTCCTTAATAACAAAGGACTATCAAGAGCCGGCATCGCAGAACGCGGAAGCGTTGATCTCACAAATAAAGATGGCAACACTTTCGAAAACACTTTCTAAATGTCTGGCGACCGATGCGTTTTTTCTCCCATAAAGATCCCAATGAATGCCTATTTTGAAGTGAAAGGCTAAGGGACGTCGAAAAACGTGAAATTAAGGGGGAGTAGAGGGACGGAAAATGTCGACGGGATCGAAATTGAAATTTAGGCGTCCGTGCGTGAACCCCGGGGTGGGGGGGAAGCGGTCGAGGGGGAGGCGGAGGTGTGTAAGGGAGTGGGGAACCAGTGCCGATTGACACGGGGTCAAGGTCACTCGCCGAGTTGTACAATGCGACAATCATTTCGGGAAAAATACTGAACACAGAATTATGAGGAAACTTAGTCTACCGGGGATCGAGATGGTGCGGGGGCTACCGTACTGGCTTCCCACCCAGAAGGCCCAGGTTCAAATCCCGGCGGTGTTGAATATTGTTCAGAGGTATCTCGATCCCTACTTGAGGTGCTTTGTGGAGGGCACTTTGAGTGAGTACGCCGTCCGTCGGATGGGGCGTTAAGCTGCGGACCCCTTGGCGCCTTTCGTAAAGAGCAGGCTAATGCCGACGCCGGGTTTCTCTCCACAGTTCATCCTTTCATGTCCATCCCCTATGGCGCAAATGACCTCAGCTGTCGGTCGCCTCCCCTAAATAATACTACTACCTTTCTACCTAAATTCCCAAGGTGTTCTATTTTTGGTAATTCAGTCTCTAACATGCAATTGAAACGTCAAGAAATTGCAAAATATGTTGTTCCGATGATACATGGCAAAAGATAGAACCTGCCTACCATTAGATTCTACTTTACAGAATTAAATATGACTTACTTGTAATAAATAAGCTTTGAACTGACTGGGTCCACTCGAGGCAAACTTTAATTGATACATGCATTTCTTAATCGAAATACTTCTGGCATAATGAAATTGTAATGTATGGCGGTGAGGTATTGATATTGAATTTTAATTGAAAACTTAAATTATTGCGAGTGAAAATATTTTCAAGGACCAGTTTTACTTATTTTTACTAGGTATTTATTAGTGATTCAGTGAATCTCTTACCCGGGAATTTTCGTTATTTCATGATTGCATCACCTCCAAACACTTTCATAACTTCACGTTAAGATTCACTGTTAGAAGTACATTTTGAATTTTATTCCAAAATTCACCGGCGGAAACCTATCTTTTTTTTACGAGAAGGTTCATTGGATGAAAATGTTTACAGGTTAATGTATAGTTTTCTACAATTTCAAATTTGAGTAAATTTTACAATGTTTGTGGTCGGCGATCCTACGCTACGCAACTACAAAAACAATGGCTTGAGAAAAGAGCGTCAATGAGTCTAATTGTAATGTTTCAAATACTTCAAATACTACAAATACAAATACCGAGTGTCGAGTAAATGTCTCTCTTGGTGCGGTGATCTCTGGGCGACTCTCCCCAGCAGGTCTGAGAGTTCCAACGACACTTCGACAGACCGTAATGCGATATAGTCGACGTACAGCACGCTCTTTTCACAGTAGTGAAATTATATACCGGATGTCCTTCAAGACATGTTTTCCAACAAAGCTTAATTAAGCTGGTCTTACACTATCGGGTCGGCGGCAGGGCAGAAGGGGTCGGGCGAAATAATCCAAGACAAAAAATGATGAAATGGAACCAGCACAATTGAGCTTTGTTGGCAACATCTCTTGCAGAGAATCCTGTCAAGAAATTCACCAATGTGAGAGGAGGGCGCATGACGAGTACACGATATGCCTGCACATAGACCACATCGCATTATGGGTCGACATATAGAGGCCTGTTCAAAAAACATCGCGAATTTTGAATTCCCGCGGGTTACGTATATTTGATTTTCGATTTTTGCGGCGTTATATTGGAACTTATGTCTCTCACTTATGCCGAGAAGTTCGGCCATTTTGAATGTTCAGTTAATTGTTGACAGCTTGTTTTGCTTGGACGTGTCTTGGCTTGGCTTCAATTTTTCCCTCTTCTGGATCAAATTTTGTATGAAAAACGAAATTAAGTGCGCGGACGCATTCCGAATGTTGACAGTGGCACATGGAGAAGCTACCTTGGACCGAAGCAAAGTTTATCGGGGGTGCAAAGTGCGTGGTACATCATGAGTTCTTGCCACAAGAGAGAAAGGTAAATAAGGAATATTACCTGCAAGTTATGCGTAATTTGCGCGAAGCAATCCGCCACAAACGCCCGGATTGGCGAAAGAACAAAAATTGGCTTTTGCGCCATGACAACGCTCCTGCTCACACATCGATACTTGTGCGCAAAATTTTCGCCAAAAACACACTAGTGATGCCGCGGCCACCGTATTCCCCGGTGACGTTCACGGAACTGAAGAGGCCCATGATAGGACGGCCCTAGGCTACGATTGACGAGATACATTGCATCGAAGGCGGAACTGAACAAAATCACAAAAATCGTTGGCACAAGTGTATAATACATCATGGGGATTACTTTGAAGGGGACAAAATAGATACTAATGAATAAATAAATGATTTTTGAAAAATCACAAAAGTCGCGATACTTTTTGAACTTACCTCATATGTGGGAACGACCATGCACACATTTTCAAGGATTTTCACCGGATGTATTTTCCTTTATACTATCGTGCACCCCGTGCCGCGGTTGGTTAACCGCGGGGTAATTTCGTACATGCAGACATGAAAATTCGCAGGGCACGGTGCGTTGGGTCGGACTGTTACGTCACTTGACGCCCAGATCCGTGAAAAGACGGAAAATGTTCCGACCTCGTTGAAAATATTTTGGATTTTTGGTAGGTACAAGTGACCTGGCAAGAAAAAGTGGAGAGTAAGCGCAATTATAACAAGAGTTTTTGTTGATATTACGTCAACATCTACATGAATACAATGCCCCGCAAGCCGTCGCTAGAACATTTGGCAGGAGGTGTTAGGTCACCAGCCATACTACACGAACTACAATACTTCCACAAACACATGACAACCCGTGATCAACTTAATGGGCAAGTGGATGGGGGGGGGGGATTCTTTCTTTCATTTCATTTTATTAAAAAAATCTTTTCTTCGAAAGAAACCATTTTTCGTGCAAAATCCTTTACACACATTACAACCGTTTTACTGCTCGTAACCACTCCAAAGACTAAATTTTGAACAGAGCGGGCTGACATGCAAACGCAGTCAACAATTATCAGTAGCGGTAATATAGTAGATCCCCTAAATTAATTAGAATTTTAACAACGATTATTCTATTCAAAGGCTTGAGAACACGGTAGTTGAAAAATTTTACCCAGTTTAAATGACGAAAGCCATCTTTATAATACACGCAGATTGTCAACTTTCAGTATTAATCACATTGTGGCAAGCGAGTGTACTCATCCTTGAATTTCTGTTGGTTTTATATCAATTTAACACGAAAAAAGCCTTATTTGGCAATTTAAGAAGGTTCAACGCAAGGCGGCACGATTCGTTGAAAACTGTTACGAAAAAACTAAAAGCGTCTCATAAATGCTTCTGGAGTTGGGTTGGGAATCATTAGAATGGAAACGACTTAACGCTTGAACTGGCTAAATATATTCAGAGCCGCTTGTTTCAGCCCCAAGGTCTCGTCAAATATTCGCAATTCAACATGTATAAGTGGTTCGGATCATCAGCATAAAATTCGAGAAATAGATGCCAGAAATATTAGACTCGAGGAGTCATCCTAACCACGGGCAATACGGGATAGTAACCGTAGGGTTGGAGATAACAACAGCGCCACTTGCCACCCGGAACGTCTCAAGATTAAATAATTTCACTCACATGCATGTATTTTACTCCGATATCGTATGCTTTGTTGGCAAATCCCTTCAAAATATACAAATAAAATCAAAGCCGCATGTTTCAACACCGAGATCTCGACAATACGCCTGCCCTGGCGGCGGCGGGGAAAGAGGGGGGGAGGAGCAGGAGGGGCGGAGTGAATATCTTGACCCCGGGATGTCTTGGACGAAGGTCGGTTAAAAATGTGTATGGCCACACACCCCATATATGAGGAGGGAAGGGGGACCTCTCTCTCTCACACCCAAAGGGTTTTGCGGGGGTGAGAGCGGTGAAGAAGGTAGGTTGTTGAAGAAGGGAGAGAGAAAGCATCGAGAAGGGGAGGGAAGAGGTCCAGAGGAAATTCCAGCGGCAAGACGGTTGGTGCAGTGAGTGTCCTCCCTCCCGATACCCGCCGTGACACGCTCCTGCCAGCCATGTCGCGCAAGCGGGTCAGGTATCCGTGCCGAGGGTCACAGCATTGACTACCGTATGGGAATCGGACGAGATATCGTACGAGAGAAAGTTTCGGGAAGGCTATCTTCGAAATACAGATATGAAAAATTATAAAACCTACTTAAATCGGTAGGATACCAATAATATTAATAACCAATCATAAGCCATGATGGCGTGAATGCGTCATTGTAAATAGCAGAAACGTAAACTGTACACAAGATTTGTTGTCTCAGGCGTAACTTTATGGAATTTGCATAACATATTGAACAATAATTTACCTAGTAAATTACAAAGTAAATTATTTCATTTAATTTCAATATGTACACAAGACGTTGACGGAGAAACGGGACGGTTATCCTACACTCAGCTGGGCGCCCCAAGGCCAATCGTACACCTGCGGCCCAAAAAAGCAATGGCCTGTGTGCCCCCGCTCTCTCCATTTAATCGAAAAATAATCATTCCATTTCTGCGTCCATATTCTCCATTCATTTTACTTTTGAATGCTTGCCTAAATGATTTGCTCATACCAAATGGGAAAACCGTAAAATAGGCCTATGCGAATCTACGCCACTAAAAGATACCACCCAAAATGATAGCACGTTTTCGTAAGCCTTAGGACTACATCTGTTAAAACGCGTACTTGTTAATGCTGAAAAGGTATGGTAAGAAATATAATGAAAATTGTTGTTTAAGAAAACAATTAATACATACGTAAGATACGTTTTCACGCAAAAAACACTGGAACGAGAACAACACCATTACCCACCCATCTTTTGCCGCCTTCGTACCTTGACCTGTGGGTGAGGATTTCGACCAATTGATTATGAATCACTGGCATTGGCGGGAGTGCCACTCCCGGCGTACATTAATGCAATTTAATTTCGCATCGATTCCGCGGAAATTTTCCATAACGATATGGAGACGTCATTTAAATATAAGAAATACGAGTATTTGCACTCGTTCGGGCATTAAGTGGTCGGTTTACATGACTTGCATGATGTCAGAAACGAGGTGAGGAGGGGGTGGTATTGGGAATGCACCATGGAGGCGGAGATGAAGTGGAGTCATCGAAACACTGCGAAGGGTCCTCGAGAGGGAGGGAGCGCAGTTCGAGACCCGAAGCCACCGGAATACTCGGGAATGGGCATAGGGCAGCCCATCTCGTACCGTGGGCCGCACCGACGTGTGAGTGGCAAGTATTAGTGTGGCCGGCAGCAGTTCTCATGAAAACGGACGTTGCGATGAGGACAGGTTAGGTCAGAATGCGAAGCATTCACAGAAGGGAACCAATCACGTACGGAAACGCTAAGTATAGACGGACGTAAAGATTTGCTACGGCCTGGGGCGCGGTGTCGTATGGTTTCAAAACCTGTTCTTCAAGGTAAGTGAGGATGAGCGCCCATAAGCGTCATTCCGATGAGATTTCGTGGGATGGAGGAAATTGCGGATGGAGGAATGGTGGGGAAGGAATGCTAACGACGAAGTTTCCACCCATGCAGGAGTAGCGAGAGACTTGGTTGCCAGGGAATTCGGTGGAAGGGGGTGGGAAAGAGACCCCGAGTGGTCAAGGCTCTTGGCAGAGAGGGGGGGGAGTGTCAAGGGAGGCGGGGGGAGAGGTAAAGGTCAGTTCAATCGGCGGTTTCCTCGCTTAATTCGCTGTTTCTCCTCTACAGTAAATTTCTCCTAAGCAGACCAATATCTTGAGATAACGTAAAGAGCAACGCTCAAGTTTCATAGACCATAAGATAAAACCATAAGCAAAGCTGCAGGTGCCTTGAGAGGCTTCCCCGGGAATTGGGCCCGAGCCCTCAGTAGTCAGTAGTCCAACGCTCTACCCCTGGATTACCGCGACCCACAGGTTACATAGACGCAATTCTAAATGTGCACTCAGAAAGGAGCCGACCCGAACCCAGAATGAAAAAATTAAGGGCACATATTAACTCGAATTCTCATTCCTCGGATTCGGCCAAAGGATTGCCGCAGGCTGACTGCCACGCGCATGCGCTTGTGGCGGCCGGCTTGACGACGCTCAAGTAGGACAAGCGAGAGGAGGCTTTCTCGCGTGGTCTGGGGAAGAAAGCTCAAGTTTCACTTCAACTCCAGCTCAGTCTGCAGACGTGAATAACAACCCCCTTCAACCCCTTCCCAGTATGCCCTCCCACCACCGCCGCTAAAACCAATGCGAGCGGGGTAAGAGGGGGGGGGGAAGGGCTGGTTTTTATGGCGACCCCCCTCCCACTCTCTTGTGCTTATCGCCGCGGAATAATGCGGCGCTGCGAAGATCCACCCGGGTAATGGATTCCAGTCGTGACATCAACATGACATCGCGCGCCCCCTGGTGCCACTCCCGTCGCTGGAGCCAGCGGGAGATGCGGGCAGGAGGGGTTGGAGGGCGCCGGGGAAGCGGGTTCGTGCCCCCTTCCCCCCTCTGGATAGTCTGCCATTTCATAAATTTCAGAGAGAGTTCGACTAATTTTATTCACCAAGACTCATAAAGTCACACCAATCAACCCGAAAGTTGTTGGCCTGATGCCGCTGAAGATGGAGCTCGATTCACACTAAGTATGACGTGTTGCATTCACAAATAAATCGACGGGATAATAACGAACCCCGAAATGAACCTGCGCTAGAATACCGAAGGCGGAAGATAGCACATCTTAATTAAAAACAGTTTTTTTTACAAGTCGTCAGAAGTACTTATAATGCTTTGCTAATGCAGGCAAGCTCACATAATCCCCTTCCTTCCAAAAAGGCGGCGGTAGGAGGACTCATATTTACGGAGTGATTGATTTGAAAATATACGTCATGAAAAATATTAGAGCATCTCATTAATAGAAATATAATGGCCTTTCTCATCAATACGAATATCTTCTGTTGTAACCAGTACGGGTTTACGAATCACGTGAAACGCAATTGGGTCTATTTATTCATGGTATCTTGAAATTGGAGGAAGGGAGTACTCAAGTGAATACTTTTAAGTTAGCTTACTACGGGGAAACTTGCAGAGATAACAAAAACAGCGATTCCGCAATCAATATTTATTGACGACCATGGTTTCACAACCGTGTGGCATCATCAGGTGTGATCCTGATGATGGCACACAGTGGGGAAGCCATTAAAGGTCGTCAATAAATATCAATTGCAGAATTGCTGTGTTTCTTTCATTTGGTAAATGTAGAGATTCCAGTGAGAACGGCTAAAACATTGCCAACGGGAATGTTGTCAAATACCTTTTGAAAATCCAAAAAAATCGCATCCACTTGCCTACTACTACTCTGCCCCGATAAAAGTAAGCAATGCGTGAATAGTCCTGATTGAGCCTTGCATGAGCGGGTATTTCCTTAATCCATGCTGATTGCTACCTGTAAAGTTGACACAGTCGAGATATCCTATTACCTAATTGACTGTAATTTGTTCCAAAATTATGCAATAAATCGATGTAATTGAAATGGGTCTGTAATTACTCGGATCCTTCTTGTCACCACTTTTAAAAATGGGCATTACATGCGCGGCTTTCCAATCCTTAGGGGCTTACCACTCTTGGCGGGATTTATTAAATGTTACTTCGATATACAACGAGATTTAAAGAGCTAATCGTTTTAACACCCCGGCCGGTATGTCGTACTCTGGGATTGGTTGGTTTTAATCTCTTGAAGCAAATTGATAATTCCTTTTTCGTTCGCTCTTGCATTAGCCATTAGTTCGAAAAGTACCCGTAAGAATCTGGGAAATCCTTGTTGGAAACGTCGTTCGTGAAAGCACTTGGCAGAATTAGACTCTTACCTTTTTCCTCGCTATCAGTTGGAATTATATCGTAATAATCATTGATCCGGCTGTGGATTGTCCATCCCGCGACGTATAACCTTCAGGATAACTGCTTAAGTGCTCACATAGTACTTAACATTGAAACGACGTAACGCGCTGCGCCATTGTCTTTCAGATTCAATTTTATAAAACTTCTACCCTCCAACCACTGCCTGTTCCCCAAGGAATTATGCTCTCACCTGCTTTATCCTTACCCTATGTGTGTAGCATTCTCTGCTTTCGAAGCGCTTTCCAAGCGTCTTAGATTATTTTGCAGGGATAAAGTCTGCGATATCCCCATGCGTAATACTAACGAATAATGTCCAAACCTCTTCCCGTTGGAATTAAATGGACTCATTTTTTACTTGGGCAGTAAAATATATAATTTTTTCCTTTTGGTTCAACACTATTTTTTTTTAATTCTACGTCAAAGTTGACATAATCTGATCTATGACCGCTCAAGTCCTCGTCATTAGCTACACTTAATATATGCTCTGGAGGGTTTGTGAGGAATAAATCTAATTTATTCTTTCCACGGGTTGGTACAAGTAATTTTTGATGATGTGATTTTCATTTCACCCGATTTAATAATGTATTGCAAGAATGGCGGTAACGGATCTCGGTTTCAACGCCATTGCTATCCCGATCAACACCGCGAAGGTTGAAGTCCCCGCCGATCATGGTAGAATTAATTTTATGGATAAATTGATATATTTATTCGTCAAAAGCATGACGCATCAAAAACGTCCGAGTCTGGAGGCCTGTAGAAAGGAGCATGCGTCAACGTTGGGTCGGTTTGATCGCAATAGCTTGCACCAAACACCTTCAATGTTGTTACTGTCACACACGAACTGTCTACTTTCGAAAATGTTTTTTTACTGCCACACAAATTCCGCCTCCTGATCTATCACGTCTATCGTGCCTGTGTACTGGGAAGAGCACGCGGTTCACGATTGTCAACTTTCTGTACCTATAATAATATGAACACAATCACTCTGGATAATATGCTCTAAATCCGCTCTCTTATTTTTGAGGCTTCGATAGTTTATTACAAGCGGCAGATAAATGACTTTTATTACGAATGAGCCCCGTAATTATGTCTGTTGGTAACTCGTTGTACGTGTTTCTGGATTCCCCAGCATGATACAAGATTACGCACCAAAGCTATATCAAACAAAGAGGCTTTTCCAAAAGGTTTCACAATCTACAGAATGGACGGGCCTAATAGACTGGGGTGGGGGAGTATATTCTGCAGTCAATTAATAACCCAGGAGCCAACGATATTAATTCGACGAAAATAGCATAAAGAAAGTTCGAGCCAACGTAAAGAATTATAACGTCTTGCAACATCTATGTATACTATAAGTGCCCTTCAATATATAAAATAATTCAATCCGCAAAAGAGAAATTTACTATTTCAACCGGGGTGATTATGATACCTTAAGAAGTGAGACCGATTACCAAAATTCAAACATTAAGCCACGAATTCGATGTTGAGGTAAAGTGGAAATACTTCCTCAACGTCACCATTTCAGTAACTGAAGAGTGAATAGCTAACAAATTAAAAAGAGAAAACGTATAACCTAGTTGGTAAAGTGCGGAAATCGTTAAGGCGCCAATGGGTTTGGCAGGGAAAATTTAAAAATACCGGTAAAGATTTTCCTATTAACGACCATAATAAGCGATCAGAAAATTACAAAAAGTCTAAGTCGTTGGAAAAAGCAGTATTTTGGAAAGCGCTGGTTGATCCCCAGAATAAAATTCAATGGGACCCATGGTAAAACCCGAAGATTTCTGGTCGCTGGTAAGAGAAGTTAAAGGAAATAACCCGTCGATACGCTCACTAAAAGACAGGAAGGGGCAAATAATAACATCCAAATTATTAGAAGCTAATTTACTAAACCCCTTCTTCAAACGTATACTTCATCCTCAGGTCAGGAAACCAACTATCGTGACATGAAGTGTTATTGGGACTTTCAACTCCGCCTCGACCCGTTTCACCTCTTGCGCACGACCTCCTTAACCGCAGGATCTCTTCAGATCCACTTTCCGAGGGGTCGTTTGTCCCCATAAGAGCTATGCATAATGCGCAACTTGGCATACCCGCAGAACTGACGGCTGTCTTCACCGCCTACGTCGCCTGGGAATCCAACCGCCTGTTGGAATCCCCCCCCAAGTTGGAATTCACATCGCGGCGGGTACATTATTCCCCGGACGTTTGACCAACTAAGGACAATAGTTCTCTCTCTTCCTGTACGATGACGGCTTCGCCTATATAGAACTGTTATAGCAGTGTGTTAAGGGAATTAAAGGCCCGCTGTAGGCCCCATATACCTCTTGTAGTTTCCTTTGTACTCGGCTGTGCAAAGCTTTGTCCCCCAATTAATGCTCCCAAATGTAATTATTGGTTAATAACCCCTTTATATGTATCAAACATTGACTTTTTGTCCGTACATATTCCGACAGTACCTCTTCGACCTGGAAAATCTTTTTCACTTTTATTATGGGATAACTTACATGCAGTAAGGATTATATATATATATATATATATATATATATATAATATATATAGGTATATAAAACATTTGCCCTCGATATTTTCTACCCGTACACTTAGTCTGAGGGGCTTCTTCTTCGCGAGTTTCCGAAGACCACGCACTCGCTCTTTATGGGATTGACAGCTTCACTTTGCTCAGTCCCGCCCAGTCCTCGAAGATGTTTATGACTCCGCGGCTTTTCTCTAATACTTCTTCCATGAGCTTCCCCGAATCGCAACAGTCGTGTCATTCGCGTATGTGATGATGTCACATTCTTCCAGGAAGTTTCTTCTGAACAACTGATTCACGATTAGGTTCCACATGTCCTAATACCGAGCCCTGCGCACAACCTTTAGTAGCAATTTGCTCAGCACAGTCAAATTTTGACTGATAGCTTACCCTTCTTTCTGTGAAATAGCTCCTTGTTACCCAAATGAAGTTTTTAGGAACATGAAATAGCTTCATTTCAGCAAAGAATGATGTCCACTAAAGCGAGCCAAAAGTTCCTTGAAAGTCTAGGAAAATAACGACAATGGGTAGGGTGAGCGGCTACGATGGTGCTCTCGTCCGACAGCGCCTGATACCTGTTGGAGACGGGAGTAGGCACTGCCAACACAGCTTCCAATCCCCGCCGCCGCGTAGCCTTCCTTTTACCCCGAGAAACGACCCTCCAATCATCCGATCTACGGAGAGGCGACACTCCTTGATCGGGGAGTGGGACACGAGGTAGTTCTGCGTTCGCCCAGCCTATTTTAGCATTCGGAAGAAACCGTGCAACCCTATTGGCATGCCGACCTTTCGATTTTCCACCCCGAGCCCCGTCCCTCTCGGGACAAGCTACTTTGCCCTCGATCTTGAATCGGAGCTCCTGCACCATC
Source organism: Hetaerina americana (assembly GCF_022747635.1). Classification (NCBI taxonomy): domain Eukaryota; kingdom Metazoa; phylum Arthropoda; class Insecta; order Odonata; family Calopterygidae; genus Hetaerina; species Hetaerina americana. Next base: position 13,707,864 of record NW_027287095.1, read on the forward strand.
CTCTCCATAATGGCGATCGAGGCCCTAAGAGCCTCGCATTCGCCAGAATTTTTGCGCGTGGAAACAGAAAACCTAAACAAAGCCAACCCAATTTATTTTAATTCAATTCAAATATAAAATAACAATTAAAAAGCTAACCTACAAATCCGAAAATCAAAAGCTTCAGGGAAAAATGATCTTATCACCTGCTTATTTCCCAATAATTCAAATGAAAAAAGGGATATAAGGGGCCTGCCTAGGCTAGTAAACTGACTAGAACAAGTTTGACGCTTCTCTTTACAACGGAAACAATAACAATGAACAGGGAACTTATGCGACCAATACACTTAAGGAATAACGCACTCTATAACGCACATATAACACCTATCTGCTCACAAACACACATTTAAGATTTCACGCATGAGATGAAGGAGACGGTTAAGAACTGGAGAAAGAGAGAACTAGTCCTTGAAAAACCGAAGGAACTCTTGGTCCTCGAACAAGCGTTGTAAAAGTTATTCGCACTAATACGCATGAGTTCAATCTCACAATCATTTGACAGGAATTCATTCTCCGCCGACTGCGCAATATTTTGCGGGCGCTCCCAACGGCGGATGCCTTCCCCGCCCCCGATCCCGCTCTCAGCGCCTCTCCCTTCCCCCCCGAAGCCGCAAATCCCAACACCCTTCGCGCACCCTGCCTTGCGCATAGTAATTTGAAGTCGCGTCCTTCCGTCTCGCCCCTCCTCCTCCAGCGCCGTCTCCCATTGGAGACCTTGAAACTCCGCATACTTTCACAGCTGTGACCCACTGTGGACCGCCTACATCTGACCTCAGCAGCTAAATCAGCGTGACGAAGTCAGGGAACACACCTCCGCCTCACGGATGCCTCATTCCTGTCTCCGAACTAAGAAGCATCATATACGTGTACATGTTACTCATAATGATCTCACCAAACGTGAGCAAACATTTTGCTGTGGCAACTAAGCCAACAATAAGATATTTAATTTAACTCTTAAATTGATGGGAAGTTCATCCATGCTATTTTTACCATAATGGAATAAGGATGGCCTACCTCCGCATGCATTTTTTAAAAACATTTGAGCAAAGTAATACTGTTCATTTAATAACAATTTATATTATCTACATTAATCGCCAAAGCAAACTGCGCCATCACTGCTATTTCGTTTTATTTTGGTACCTGATGATGAGTCTCATCCCTGTAAAACGTATACGACGCGTGGTGATTATAAGTGTTCGTTTGACTGACACTATATTCGGGTGAACGCGTGCATATCAATTCATTAACACAATACAATCGCCTATTCTAGGGATGTGGTAGACCGGAGGGCCAGGGTTCGATTCCCGGGTGAGCCTGACTGGATAACCCCAGTTTCACCCTAACTGTGATTTTTCAGCTACCAGATCTTCCTTGGGAACCATAGGAGGCACCGGGGAATGAACTGGCTCCTCTGCTTACCCTGATCAGTGAATTTATCGAGACGTTGGGCTTGGTGCGACAAGGTGATCTCTACCTTCGCCCATCAATTAAACCCAACCGACCTTCGGATTGACTTCTGTGGTTCGCTATACGCGCCTTTTCGAGGTCGACGTGCGACCAGGGAGCGCCTTGTGACGCACCTCACTTCGAGCGACCTTATGCTGAATGTTTCGGAAGCAATTTGCTTTTGACGAAGTCATCCAATTCGAGACAAATCCGAGAAGAAAATTAAGTATAACTACTCGCTGAGTGCATTGCAACTGGACAAAATGATTGGAAATATCATAGTAAGCACTAGCTGCCTCCACTTAAAATATTCTTAATACAATGTCCAAAAGTTATGGCCATTGGAAGGGTGCAGTGTTTGGAAAAAGGAATTAAATGGGATGAGTGATGGCTGTGCCAAGCGGTCACTTCTCTGTTACACATAAGTTGTCAGGAAACCGTGTGTAGAGCAGCCAAGATTGTAGCAACGCCCATTCAAGTGACACACGGAGGTACACACGCATTCAGTAGATGGTCACCACCGCGAATGAAATCATTCCCTTATCGTCACTGTGCACGAGAAGGTGAGCGCATTCATTCCTCTCTCAGGATTCACTCCCGCAACAAAAAATAGGCAGACTGCATTGAATTATCGCCCTTGTTCGACGGGCAATGAGGGTGGCGGCGTACAGCCGACATTCTGGGCGGACCGGCGTCGTCGCATGGACGCATGGCGGGGCGGCCGAAAGCAATCAACTGGTCTCGCCTTAGCGAGCAATCTACAAGGTTAATCAGATAAATCTTCATCATAAAAAGAAGGCGTGATTATTGTCCACCAGTTGATGGCTGCACTGCGTCACACAATTGGGACGATATAGTCTTTACAAAACTGGCATCGCCATTTGTGATTGTAAGTGGTGAATAAGCCTTAAATAAATGCTCAAGTGCATTACTTTTTCGGATTTTAATGACCACCACATTGCCGACATTACTACGAGAAACTTTACCGCGAATTGTTTTTTAAATCAATTCCATGGGAACAGGAACAGCTCCAATGTACACAAAAGCGTTTCATGAAAACTGATTCCTCGAAATGCTTTGTCATGAGCCAGAAAAGCTGAATGGCGTAAGAATCAGTTTCATAAATGATTACATAAAAACCTTTTACAAATAATACAACTGCAAACAACGAAAAGTACGACGCGACGATCACGCCTCACGGGCCTTTCAGCCCAATTCACAACTACCTTTACAATTGGGCTTTCTTACTTTCGTTAATGCATATTTGTTTTTAAATAACACGGATTTTACGTGTATCTCGTAATACTAATCACGACAACAGTTATTTGCCACAAAATATTTCCAACATTATCTATGTAGGTCTGTGGTAAGTGGAGTAAATGGATGCAGATGAAGGTGAGAAGACGAATTTTCACCGGTTCATTGGACTAAATGAACAATTTGAGAGACTCCTAAAATATACTTAGCCCTACACTGATCACCAGGGCGTCCCTCGCGCATGTAGAGGCCACCCCGGCCACGGTGTCTGCGCGCACACGCAACCCCATGCCATGCGCCAGACGGGGGATGGGGAATCGTTTCCCCGCCTCAGCCCCTCAACCCGCGCCCGCCCCCGACCCACTCCCCCGCAGTCGATTCGACCTTTCGAGGCGGACGATCCCAGGCAACGAGACTAGGCGGACCGCAATTTCGTGATTCATTTGTTCCACCGGGCTGATGTTTCGCCACTCCGCCTTAGGGGCGGTGGAATCTCCTGGCGGCCAAGGGGGTGGAACGAGGTTTGCCGGTGGGGCGGCCCCATTCCGTCAATCGCTAACCCACCTCCCCCAGAAACGATATCGGGCTCACCGTGGCACAAACGGTAGATGAACGAGTGCCAGCAAGGGGGAGACGCATTGCCTGAAGCTTCAAATGGCCTCCGTAACATTATCCTGAAATTCCGGACTTGTGGTGACCACCACCGACCGAAGGGTGGGGAGTGATGCTAAGAAGCCCCGTCGACGATTGCATGTACGTACTTCCGTTCAGGCTGCTCGGAGACATGAATCGCTGGGCTTCACTTGGTTGAATCCCACACCCCACGAGTTCACCCCGGATCCTCCGGTCGGCCTCTCTGCCAAAGTCGTGGACCACGGGCGCGGGTGACTCCGATGACCCCCGAGACTAAGCGGCGCTGATGCACTTAAGTCCCGCCCATAATATTGCATGTTTTAAGAAATGATTCTTCAATTTCGCAAACACCTCGAGGGCATGCTGCGGGGCACCAGACATACATGCACAAATACTGTTCATACATGCATTTTAATGTACATTTGCTCACAGAAACAAACACTCCAGGGCAGAGCGCACATCGTAGTAAGCTGCGGTTAAAATTAACGCACCAGGGCGGGAGGGAGGGGGGCAGTCACTTTCCATGTGCCGCCTGCAGTTTCCCAGGAAGACCTGTCACCCGAAAAAATCACACCTATCTGAGTTAAGCTGAGGGTGTTGGTCAGCGGGAATCGACCCCGGACCCAGTGCTCTAACCACAGAACTAAAACGCCACTCTTTGAAGAGTTAAATGCGATAAATGGCAGTGGAATAATGACTACAAATTAGGAAGTCCAGTGTGATTGACTATTTCATGGGCGAATCCGATGACAACAATTCATGTCCCGGGCTACCACCGCCACTTTTCGCATTTTCTACAAAAACACTTCCACCTGTTTGGATGAAGCCATTTTTTAATGGTTGGAATTGTCTTCGTTGTTTTGGATAAGCCCATTGTAAATAATTCTCAACACGCACACATCATACGGATTCGGTAATTCTCAAGAGTGACACGCATATAATTGAATGCATGATGTCACACCATTGAAACTTCTACGCACGTTTCCTGACTTTTCTGTCGCAAGTCCGACAAATTTCATGTCCTACGACGTTTGCAGAATTCTTCTTTCCAATGTTTTCAATTCTACATACACCGAGCGGCGTCTAATTTGCTGGAGAAACAAGGACATGCCATCCGAAATCTCAGAGACAAATGACAGTCACTTGGGATCACTACTAGATCTGAAACAGGTACCTAGTGGCGGACGTAAAAAGGAATATGTACTCAGGCGGAGACGAAAGAAAAAGTAAACATCAGGGAGAGAAAGAGAGGAGCTTGCACGTTACAACCGACCAATCATAGACAGGAGCATTATTCCTTGTAATATTATGCCATCCACGCCTTCACTGTCAGTATAAGGGCCACTCGGGTGTCGACTGTCAATGATGACCCCCGCCCCGCGACGAAAGGTGACCGCGCGCGACGCCCCTCATTCCCAGACGCCCCTCATTTGCGCCATCGACCCAGGGGCGGGCCCAAAACCAATCAATGGGCGCTCAGGGGCGTGGTGTTTTGTCATGGCTTGGGCGGAGTGCGCCTCTCCTCATCACTGGCGACGCTCGGGAGGTATGGGAGAGGCCTCGCGTTAAGGGCAGGGAAGACCGTTCCTCCCCCTGAGTTACACCACCCCCGGGCCGAAGGAGGTCAAAGATCAAACGCGTATTGGAAAGTTTGATCAGGCATTGAACGCCCTTCGTCCCTTCAATGAAAGAACGCCCCCCCTCCTCCATCGACTCCTGCGCCACGTACGTCAAATTCTTGTACACACACGAACATGTGGTAATTTTAATTAATACGTACGTGGAGATTTTTAATTTTTTCATCTTTTCAAAAAGGCCCATCGGTTCGGACATTCGGAAGGATAGGAATCGTTTTGGATACACAAAATTATAGTATGTTTCCGGAATATTAGCACGTATATGTATGGATATTTATTAGATGTGTTCCTTAAAGTGAGCGTACGTAATGTTCAATAAGCGACCCGAAGCCGTTTCACGAGGCCATTCTCAGAGGCCGGAGTGTATAAACGCCACGTGGCGCCGGCGCCTCATCCGGAATCTGGCAGAAGGCGAAGAATCAATGTGACGAGACCAAATAAGATCTGTGCTCCCTCCCTTTCGACACTCGGCAAACCTGTGCGAAGTCGCCAACCGTCAGAAGGTTGCAGGAGACACGATAATGAAAGGTGAGGGCCGTTTCAAAAAAACACATACGTTTGCCATTCAAGTTTACGGATGGGGACCTAAGTTCCAGGTACACAAACCATACGTATGTTCAATCGTCACTGGCCTATCAACATCCCCATCCTTCTCCTACCCATTCCTCATTAGCCCTACGTTCTAAGGTTCTCCACTCAATCACAATCTTCAACAATTCATCGCCCAACAAAATGCTCTGCATCCATCTTACATTCCTACGCACGATTTCTGCCAACTATTCTCTCTCCTCCTTACTACTTCTTGGTTTTCTCCTTTCCTACCATGTAACCCTTTTCGCCCTCGTCAATCTACACCACAAGTCCTTCTAAATCTGCGCCTATCATTTTGCTTCAAAGGCCAAGTTTCCGCGCTATACACATTCACACTCCAAATATGTTTCATTAATCTATTATTGACATCCTAAATTCTCTGTCATCACCTGCCTCCTCCTTGTGAATGCTTCTTTACCTATCGAAATTCTTCTCCTCATGTTCCTCCAACTTGGCGGGACATGCGAAGAGGAATTCCTTGGCCCAGAGCACTTTCAAGATTGGTAAACTGCTCCACCAGCTCTGGTTTATGCCCTGCTATTTTAACGTTTGAATTAGCCTTTCTCCTTATCGGCAACCTCACAAACTTTGTCTTTTTACATTGGTCTTCATCCCATACCTATCACATTGATTTTCTTATGCACTCAACAATGATTACGATAGTACCTTGCCTGATTGGCTGAATAATATTTAATCATTCGCAAACCTATCTGGTGTACGTGTTCTCTCCCTATTTTCACTCCGGCTCTCCTTCCATGCCTTCCTTATCGCAATTTCGATTATTGTATATTGCAAACAACAGATATTTAAGGACAATTCTGTCTAACCCAGCTTGTTATAACTGCCCATCCCGACTTTCATTCCGCCACTTTCGCCTGAGCAGTCTCCGAGACCTGTACAGGATGCAAATAGGTCGCCTATCCGTCCTATCTACAAATAACTTCTGTAACACATTCTTTAATTCTAGCCAATTTACTCTAACGAACGATTCCTCAAAATCTCCGACACAAACAAATGAAACCAAAAAAAATCCTAATCCCTTAAGTAGTTCCGCAGGAATGTATCTCGCCATCGAGTATGACCTAAGCTATCTTCATCTACGTCATATTCTTTTTCTATGTCAAAACTTGCCGGCTTAATGTCATCTCCTCTACGTATTTCTTAATTTTTTCCTTAATCTTTCTTGTTGGAAATTATAATTTTCCTTTCGTCTCTTAATTAGCGTGAACGGATTTTCCCCTCTTACTTTCTAACAGTGATGTCAACTTCCTCTGCAGCGCTCCTATTTCGCCCTTCCTTAGACAGAGCTTCCTGCGCAACCATTCCTCCCGTCATCTGTACACTCTCCATTTACTCGCAATTTGTCTTCCACCACGCCCCTTTCGTCAATTTAGTTTCCGGTCTCAGTTCATTATTGATTTCTTCTCGCTTCCTTTTGAAAAACTATTTGTTTACATCCTTCCATTTTCCTCTCTGGTCTACCTTCCTAATTATCAATCCATGGCTTATTTTGCCTTTTTCTATTGACCGATGTTTTGTTTGCGACTTCCGATATTTTTTTAAATGTGATCCTTTCTTCCATAATTGTACCCGTCTCCCTGTCGTCTCGCTCATTAATGTTTCTACTATCTCCTGGTACTCCTTACTTTTCCTTTCCGTTAAAGATTCTACATCCCATTTCCTCATCCATCGTCTCTGTTTTATCATCTTCAACCTGAATTTAAACTTCAATAGTGCTATATTCCGACCTGAATCCGAATCCACACCAAAATAACAGTGCGAATTCATTATGTTCCATTATTCGTTCTTTAATTCGTTATATTATATTCCTAAATCTGTTCCCAACCATTACATAATGTCAATGATATTTGTCTGAGTCCTCGTTCCTCCTCTCCGCATAACTATGTCTATTGTGGTGCTTGAACCAACTCTTTGATACTCAGTGTTCTGAAGAACTCTATTACACTTACCCGCAGTCATATATTTTCCTGAATAATAATTCTTTAACTCATTCCCTCCGCCCATCACCGAGTTTCAATTCCACATCACCATTACTTGTTTCCTTCCAGAGACACACGCAATTATCCTATAATCGATCGCGTACCTTGACTATTTCTTATAATCCCTGATATCCTTCCATCCCACTTCGCACATCCCTTACGCATCTATATTTTACTCTTTCCATCTCTCAGTTCATATCTTCTAATTGCTCTATCATCATGATGAGGGTAAAAAAGAAACTCTACACTTCCACAATAAAGATTTAATATTGCACGACCGTGGTTTCGATGCTGTGCGCCATCATCATCGCCTGATGATGATGTAAAGCATTGAAAACATTGTCATGAAATATTAAATCTTTATTGTCGAAGTGTCGAGTTTCTTTTTTACTCTCATCATGAAGGAATTCCATATAGTTAAACCTGAAACTGTCATGCTCTAGCATCAATCAACGCCCTAACACTCCAAGTCCCTTTTCAAATTGGTTTGAACCTCTTATTTTGTGTCTTGATGACTGTTCTCGATTCTGTTTCACGACAATTTCTTATGTTGAGACCAAGGAGGTCTCGCGGCCACTGGGGTCAAGACGCCTTTGCAGCCGCCTCGCTGCGGAACAGACGCTACGCTGACTACCTTTCGTCTGGCTCCTACCCTTCGACCATCTGGCATGGGTGACCCTAACAGGAGTAAATATCACTACTTCCGCCAGCACAGCACTAGGGGCCATCAGAACACACAAGCCCTTCCACCACGTCAAGGTGGTAATCCATGGGGAGGGAGAACACTTCTGGCGAAGGAAAAAATTCCTTTATATAATATATTCGAATATTATACTCGCTAGCAGCCCCGCCCCTTACTGGCTGGTCCCCATATTTACCCAGTTTCGCTCATCCTCCACCAACGCATCCTTTAAAAAAGCCTTTCACCGCGTCATGGTATGGTTTATGGGGCGGGGTTCGAGTATTAGAAAATTAAAATATTAAATAAATTAAAACTTAATTTTACGCTTGAACCAGTCAATAATTAGCCAGCGGAACACTCTACACTAGAGTAATCTAGATCTTCAGCTACTCGTTCTGATGCAGGTTTAGCCACCAAGGCGCCCTGAAGAATTACTTGCTCATCTAAATCCACGGCATGGGAGTAGGTTTCTCTCATCCGAAAACGAGAGACCTTGTTCCTCGAGATAGAGAAGATGGCTCCCGCTGCTTGAGCGTTCCTCTCGCCCACTGTGAATAATGGCACGACATGGTCGACCCGAAAAAGGTGAGAGGCGAGGACGCCCCTACCCCAGGGGCTAACGAAAACACATCCGCCACGAAACACTACGTCGCCTCCTGCCCCGCCCATCCTCCGCAGGCCGCAACAATTGGGCGGCCCCGGCGCAGAGGACTTCTCTCCTGCGACCACCCACCACGCTCCGGCGGCATTCGGTCGGCTCACTGCTCACACCGATGCCGTAACGAGCCCATCTCTACATCATGCACGTGCGCCGTGCAATTCACCAGTTGTGAAGGCTATATTTTAAGTTAGAAGGGCCCAGAATGCTGCCATCGGTGGGCAGATGAATAAGCTTTTACGACCACTCCGTACGTTTATTCGTCCCGATTGGCAGGGGACAACATTCATTTTCCAGCATTACGACCGTTGATGTAACAGAAATATCGAGGGGTAGAGGAAATTTCGGCTAGATCCCTGAGATTTAGCGGCGCAGGCGGCGGCATTGGGAGTAAGGAACCGGACCCAATACTCATCAATACCCTCTCACGTAATGTGTTAATTTCATAGGCCACAAAAGTACGAGGTTAGCTCAACCAGCAACTTTCAAGCCAACTTCCGGGTTGATCACCGCGTTCCTCATAAGCCATATTGCACAGATTAAATATGACTGCGCGACATGAGGATATGACGGCTTTCATCAATCAGAAACCGATCCCGCTCCAGTTCCTGGCATTGCCTCCACGCCGAGGTGACTTCTTCGACGGAAAAACACAGCAAACTGACAAAGGTCACCATGAACCCTTAATCAGTACATGGTACAAAGGCGGCTTCTTTCCACGGCTATCATTTTTTAACTATGGATAGAAAACGTTGTCTACCACAGAGCCCACAACGTACCATTCCATCAATTAGTACCCACAGCTATTCCTTACATATACGGGGGACACACACATTATTTATCTTTAACGGATTATGATGTATGATTTTGATTCTCGATGAAAAATATGCCATTACAACATCGCCTAAATTACATAACAAACATAAAGCTCACTAAAGAAAAGCGTGAAAACTCAGGCAAAAGTTTATCGAGGCATATGCATGAGAAATGGTTAGGATTGGACTTTAATACCCTCTGCAAGGTTTTACATTCATTTTTCATCAATCGTGGTTACATCTGTAAAGGATACATAGATAATTTAAGGAAGAGAATCAAGGTAGCCCATTACAACTCCTTAAGTATTCATCTGTACACTTTTATGGTCTCAAGTGCTGGATGAGTCCAGTACTTACAGGAAACAACCACCAACTTTCCTTTTCTCCACCTCATGTTTGCGAACGGGGCATTTTGGACCACGCGAAATCTTAAGTGTTGATCCTGACAGCCCATTATTATTCCTTCATATGCAGCGAGTGGGCATGTGTGCTGTTTGGCCTTCCTCCCTTCTTCCTGGAAACCACGTTTCTGCTTGCGTGATTTTTCTTTGTGCAACACCATCCTGTGCGGGTTGACAACCTAATCCAATGAGGTATTTTCCTGCTTGTCAGGACCAATTCCGACTGGTTTGTTTTCCAGGAATACACGGCTTTGGCGTGTAGATCTTTTTGAGCCTATTCTTTCTAAATGCCCCCCAATCGAATACTTAGCATACCCATTGCATCTGTGATTTCGGGTATTTGCTTTTAGATGTATGCATTGGGCTTCGGGGTGCGCACTCCTCCTTTGGCTCTAGGGCCTGAGATTTCATGAATTTACATTCTACTCGTTTTAATTGTTCTCTCAGTGTTTTTACTCTGGACATCGAATGTCTCTGATGAACCTCTGGTTTGACTACTGTCGCATAGGGTCGGATTTTGCATTTTAGAGAAGGCATTTTTACATTTTAAAAGTACTGTGTTAGTTGAACAGCATTTTACATTTCCTGGGGTCCAAATCCATGGATTTCTTTTCGTTGCAATTTTCTGTAATCCATTCCTGAGGGGTTTTTATTTTAATTATTTAATGAGCTTACCTTTTAATGATAAAATTTTCCACTTGTGGCCTGAAAATTATACAAATGTGGAGAGCGGAGGTAATAAAAATTTTGAAGTGGAAAATCGCTCGTCTATCCCCATTAATGTCACCACTCAATTAATTACTTTCTTAGAAACCCTCCCACGGCTAACTTCCTGGCCCCTTCCTCATGAGCGAGCCCGTTCCTTCAGGCCGATTGACGGAAGCGACGCCGTCCGAAAGGTGATCCCATGCCGAGGATTCAGCGGCCGTCTTTCGGAAGCCTGGCAACCCCGCGGCGCTCTCACCCTCTACCAACCCACACCCTCGGGAGGCCGTTAACGGCCGCCCCCGAGACTAGGTGGGGGGAAGCTCACGCAAAGGGGTGCTGCTGCCCACGCGTTGCAAAACATGCACAAACAAAATCCCAATCCCATAGAATATGCTTCTAGTGTATGGGATCCTCACGAAGTTGGCTGAATGCCGAATTGAACCGCGTGCAGCGTAGAGGAGCTAGATTAGTAAAACGTGAATGAACGTGAATGAACGTGATGAAACGTAAAATGAGAAACTTAGTAGCTTATCCGAAATATTTGAGGAGCTAGGTTGGAAATAACACACAAGGAGAAGGTTCAATTGCAGATGAAATCTATTGCACAAATTGGAAGGATGTCTATTTAGCAGTGATGCTGAAACTATTATTAGCCCCATCGCACTACGGTAGGAGAGATGTCAATAAAATGAGAAAGATTAAGGGTAGAAAAGACAGATTTAAAATATCGTTTTTCAACAAACGATAAGGGTTCAGAATAACGTTGTCCGACCGCGGTAGGGGTAAAAATATTCGGGTCAAAATTAGTCTGGTGTGTACTCATCCCCTGCCACACACCCTAGCGGTGGCTTGCAGGGTACTAAAAAACAAAATTAAATTAAAATACAAATAGAAGGAAGGGAAAGCGGGGCCACACCTGGGGTGGCGAGCGGATTCTCACGAGGGCTCACGCTGAATGAGCGCGCTAGGATATTACGTATTCGGCTTCGGCTCCACCACCACCTCCTGCCGAGTTAACCCTTCCATATCATCAAGAGTGGTACCAACGGGCTCTCCAACCCTCTCTGACCCTTTTAATTTCTTTATTACTTCTCCTCCCCAGGGGGCGTGGCACCTTCGGGTTGATTACTGTGTTTACGCTTCCTCCTCCCCATTGCGTCCTCTCCTTTTCCATCTTCTCCTCCCATCTACCTTTCTTCCCTTCAGGCGTCGTCCTTGATGACATTCCTTTCTCAACCCGTGTCCCAGCCAAGCCTTCTACCTTTCTGTTATGCTATTCGACGGACATTTTTCTTCTTCAATTCTTTCTTACGCATCTTCATTTCTCACTCCGTCACTCGAATTCTCTTTCGTAGAAAACTACTCAATAAAAAATTTCGCGGACCTTTTTCACAACGTCTGTGGAACTTCCGCAAGCAAATCTCATCGCCAGCTCCGCGGGAGGAACCCGGCAGCTCTAGAGTTACCTGAACATCACCGCCATGGCACCCTCCCTCTTCAACCACTCCAAACGCCAATTCCCCTCTCCAAGTCCTGCTTCTTACCTCCCTACACCGGCCGGTACACCATATTTATGAACAATGAATTCATTTAAACAGGACTCTAACCTCGGAAACTGTTTCGGCATTCAATTTTAGCACTTGTGTGTTAAACCTTTTACACACCGCGTGAAGCTATGACGGTGTGTATGACCTAGTGTGAGTAAACTACCCGAATTTTTGATTTCGTGACAAAGAAACATTTTCAAAACGAATACTTTTAAAAATGTTCACGCTGTAAGAAGTAAAATCGAAAATGAATTGTGACTGAAGGATTCTTTAATCGCAAACCAAATAATGGACACTAGTGATTTTAATTTTCAAAAATCACATTTTTCAAACAATCCACGCTCGGACTTGCCGCTCTTGAACATTTGGATACATAGAAAAGGAAGCCGTTGCAATCAATCTTCTCATATATGAGAATATCGCTAGTTTCCGCGTTACCCAATGCTCAAGAGGCCGGGAGGCAAGATAACGTTTTCCTATTTGCATGTCATCAAGAAATGGAGGGTGCACTCAACATCGGGTGATGATACTCAGGCAACGGCAACCGGGTCGTTTGATTTTATTTATAACCGTGGTAAGTCAGAATATTGATAAATAATTACTGCGCCTTGATGGCAGAAGGGAGGACTTTTACAGGAAGCAAGATAGAGGGAAAGTAGATAGATAGGCAGTCAGTGGAAGGGGAAAAGAAATTTGGCATTGTGGATTGCATGAGGGTAGCAAAAAGGGTCGTTTATCAGAAAAATGTTTTCATGCAACAAAAATGACTTCTATGTCAAAAAGAATCCGCATTTTCTATCAACCTGAAAAGAGTTTATCATTGGTAAGATCTTTAAAAGAACAAGGAGTTGAGCACCAGGATATTCATTATCTAAGTAAACGTACGTTTGCGGACACACTGCTAATAATCAATAACCCTCCTTGAAAAGCCTCGTTGGCCATTCATCAAGAGCATGGCCAATGACCGATAGGGTGTTTGAACGCAGAGAATGGGAGCGGGGGGGGGGGGGGTTAGCCCACAAGGGTCCGACCCAGGGTATGCTGACGAGAAACCCCAGGCAATCACAGGAATGAAGAGCCACGTGAAGCAGTCATGGTGGAGACGGCAAGCAACACGGGTAACAAGCACCAGGCTCAATGCAAGAGTAACAATTGGACGGGACTTCGGATTCAGAATGCCATCGAACCCACGCTTGGAAATGTGGCAGTTACACCAAATGTGGCGAGGTACAGTCACGTGCCACGCTAGGACGACGTGGGTTCGGGAGGTGCTACCAACGGGTGTCGGGGGGTGCGTGAAATGGTCTGGTCTCGAAACTCCCTTTTAAAGAATAATGCTGACTAACAGCCAATTGAAAACATCCAACTTCAACGTACACATTAACCCGACATGGACGAGAATAGCCAATAGGTTAGTTTCCACTTCGCTCAAAACAGTGCAACTCACACAATCATTACAGAAAACCACATACCCAGCATAGAAGTATGTACGTGGGTGCTAATCTACACGCATTCTTAATTTACCAAGGAGCGTGCAAATTAACGAGATATGTGGGTGGGTCTGTCGTGGAGAAAATTTGATTTAATTGGACGGGTGTAGGGAAATTCGGAGCTTTTACCACGGACTTAAGCAAGGAACGAGTACCAAAGAAAAAAATGGCAATTACATGAACGTCACAGAGGATGCTCTAAAATCTTCAAATATTGTTGCGAAGAGAGTGTATTGTGAGTGGGTTGCTTAAAAAATAAGATGGGAGAGTCCTTCCATTATGGAAGAGAACATTCATGGCCTAAACTAAACAAGGCACAACACATTTGAGTTGATTTGCGTCATCAAGGAGGGAATATTTATGCTCCACGCACCATATCAGACCATCCGAGGGAGAGATAAAATACGGACTGATCCAGAGTTATAAACAACTTCCTCCAACTTGCGCAATTGGCATTCGCCATAAGGGTATGTACCCCAACAGCAATGCTCAAAGAAACTGCCTTTCAACGAATCCGTAAAACAAACACATCACACTGACGTGCACGGAGGGAGGGATGTCCCAGCACCCAGGGTTAAACGCCCCAGCGGCCGATCAGTGAGGTGTGTTGAGGATGCAGATCCCTTATCGATTTTCAGTTGCAAACATGTTCCCTGCCACAATTATATCTTTCCAAGAGGATATACGGGAAAATAAATTCACATCAATGTCTCGACGAATTTACTCCCATATTTTGTAATTCCTTCGACTTACTCTGATGGATTACTTCTACTCCAAATCAATCCGTCATCGTCCAACTTCCCTGACAAACGATATAATAACCTTGGAATTAAAAATAATTTTTCCTCCCAAGACAGTCATATATCATCCTCAGTTAACCAGCGCTCAGAAACTCTCGTTATTTCATTAAAGACATATCGTCCTAAGGCAATGATATCTGGGTTACCGAAGACAGACCACCATCCTCACATGTTCAATCACCGCGGGAGGCAAGACAGGCTATATCCATGATCCAACTCCTTGAGACAAGACAGGCTATATCCATGACTTAAACCGGGATAATTATTCAAACCCGTATTTATTATTTCTTTCAAACGAAAAAGTCATTGGGGTTGATTTGATTAGATTTATATCTTTGCATTTGTCCAAAGTGTTCACAGATTCGATTGGAAGCAACTAGACGTCGAACTAAGAACTGTCCAATTGATAGCGGGTGGATTTTAATTGTCTGGGTCAAATAACTGAATACTGCTGTTTTCATGAAAATTTGTGTCGTAGACGTAAGCAAACAGTAGTCTCGGCTTGAAATATATTTACACAATCAGCAAAAATAAAGGTTATTTTTCCCAGGCGACCACCTACTTCACCTACGGGACTAAAGCGTTCCGGACACATCCGTATTTTCTAATATCAACAGTAACAAAAAGTTCGTGAAATTAAAAGTTAAACGACCCTCGACCGAAGGGTCGTTTCTTGGAGTGAAGAGAAGGTCATTCTGCGGGGGGGGATTGGAAGCTGTGGAGGCAGATCCCACCCCATTCCAACACATAACAGGTGCTATCGGGTGTAAGCAGCATCATATGTTAAGTCCCACAACCGAGGACGTTGCCAAGGCAAATCCGTATGGGAAGGGATGGAATTATAGATGCATCTAGCTAGCTCTATGTTTGGCCTATTGTCTCCCTTACCACGTGGGGAGGGAGACGTTGGATCGTGGTCCTTGTGGTGTATACCAGCGAGCGGGACTCCCCATCTACATCTACATCAATACCCTGCAAGCCACCAAAAAGGTGTGTGGCAGGGGGTGTAGCACCAGGAGGAAAGGGTAAAGGATGAGGGGGTTACGGTTTTTCAAATGGATGGGGAACGGTGAGGGGAACCTGCAAAAAAGATATATAAATATAATCGTATAACCATGCGAGCCGACTAGTGGGGGACTTCGATTAAAAGCATTCTGGTCTCTTATTGTTCTTGGAAAAAATGACCATTTAAACCTGTCTGTTTTGCAGTCAATCTCTCTAATCTTATATTCGTGATCCCTCCGCCCGTGATACGTTGGGGTTCGTATGATGTTCTTGATGTCATCAGAAAAGGACCCATCTTTAAATGTTTTAATAAGTTTAATCTATATTGTAAACGCCGCTGTGTAAGGGAATCCCAATCTAAATTTTCTAGCAAAGTAGTTACGCTACTGCGTTGGCCATAACAATTTTTGACAAATCTAGCCCCCCTCCACTGAACTCGATCCAATTCCGAAATCAAATTTGTCTCTTGAGGATCCCATATACTGGCAGCATACTCTAGGTGGGGCCTGACTAGGCCAAGAAAACATCGTTCCTTCACTTTTTCGTCACATTTACCCAGGACTCTTTTTACAAATCCCATTTTTTTAGTAGCACGACCGCATATTTCCCGTATGTGCTTTCTCCAGGACAGATCGTGAGTGTTGTTGTTACACCCAAGTATTTAAAGGAATCTACCCTCGCGATTTCTGTTTGTTTCACTTTGTAACTAAATGGGAGGGAATTACTCCTTTCCCAAAAATGTATTACTACGCATTTTTTCAAATTTAATTCCAATTGCCATGTATCGCACCAAGTCTGAATTGCATTTAGGTCGTTAGCTAACGTGACTCTGTCTTCGCGACTTCGAATGTCCCCATAAATCACCGCATCGTCAGTATGCGGGAGTCCAGCTCCCTGGTGAGACGCGGGACGCAGGCGGTGTCGGGACACTAAATATTTCGCAAATTCAATATTGGAACGAAGGATCACGGAAAGAAAGCGAGTAGGTTATACGAACACACGATGACAGCATAGCGTAGTTGACAGTTAAGAGCGCAGGTTTTCTTCTGGGAAAATAACTAATGACGAAAATGTCTTAACATCACTCATGCCCAACTGTACGCTTTACCACGTGATTTTCACCCACTTGAATGAGCATTCGACATTGGGAACCATCCTGAAATTTCTTGGATATAAAATTTGGTCTAGGACTATGCCTGGTCTTTCCTCAAATTTCTTAATTATTTTTCTGTCGAAAATTACAATGTGAGAAAAACCAATGAAACGGAATGGACATTTCTTAGAGAATCGAAATCACGATTCTGGCAAATAAAAAAACCCGACGTCTTTCATTATTTCTTTTAGTACGTCGTCAAGTTATGCAACATATGCTTTGACAGTTACTCTCTGTATTCGGCCATGAACGTAACTCAATCTGAGATTTGCAGCGACGGAATGCCGGTGGATGGTGGTGATGGCAGTGGTTCAACCTTGTCATTCATTCCTTCGGGAGTGCTTGTTCGGACGCAGGCCGTGGAGGCCATGGCAACGCTTTACCTTTGTGAGTGAGACAGGACCCGAGTTGACCAGCACGGATGTAGGAACGGAGGAGAGGGGGTGGAGGGTCTAAGCAATGTGGCCGGCGTGGAATACGTGAAATTCAACAGTGAGAACACAAAGGTGGAGTGCAAAAGGTTCACGGAAACCTTTTCTTGGCACACATACGACATTTGAGGAGGCGTGGTATTCCACAGTTAGAGTTAAAACTACAAACCGGAGGGCCAGGGTTCGTTTCCCAGGGACTACTCTGGGCAACCTCAGCTTCACCCATGCTGTGTTATTTTTCGGGTACCAGATCATCATAGGAAATCATAGGCGTTACTGGGAAAGGGACTGGCCCGCCTTATTATCCGGCTAAATGTTAAGCCATGCCGTTGCGCTCAGTATTGAGTGAGCTCTACCATCACCTATCAAACCGACCTTCGGGTTGTTTGCTGTGTTTACGGCTTTTATACGACATTCAGTCGCGCAAGCTTGACATTTGATTATCCAACCATAAGTACCAGGAGCATCTTATCAGAGAAAAGCATATACTAGTTGTTTCCTAAACTGCAATGTCTAGTAATCCTTATTGTTTACATTTAGGCTGATATATTTGAAAACGGTGGGTCGCGGTAGTCCAGTGGGTAGAGCGTTGGACTTATGACCGGAGGGTCCCGGGTTCGATTCCCAGGCAAGGCACTCTGGGCACCTGCAGCTCCACCCAAGCTATGTGATTTTTCGGGTACCAGGTCTTCCTGGGAAACCATAACCGGCGCAGGGAAAGGAACTGCCCCCCCTACCCTGATCTGTGAATTTCACATGCTGTTGGGCTTAGTACTGGGTGAACTCTATCATCACCTACCAAACCGACCTTCGGGTTGATTACTGTAATATTTGAAAACGCTCCTGAAAATTTACCAGATTATTTTTCAATTTCTAGTTCTTCATCTTTCTCACCTCTACATCTCTGAATTCTTCATCTTTCGTTATAATTTGACTGAAAACAAATTACAGTTTTGGCAAGCGCTGCCAATATGCGTCGTCGACGTTCAAAACCTCAGGTGTTTGCTTAGGAATGAAAAAAACCTCCAATAACTCTGAACTCAATAAGTAAGCTCATGTTCCTACACCACTGAGCCTCCCTCCCTCACAAGTGATAACGCAGAGGAGTTCCCCGAACTAATGCACTAATGCCATTCCATCCTTGGTGTGAAGTAACAACAGGCGTCCGAGAAAAACGTTGGTCTATTAATGCCGTAGACGTAGCAAAAAAATTTGGTGTCTTTTCCCTCCAACTGGCTCGGTGAGCATAGATCGAGGAGGAGTTTGCCTCCCGATTTGGTTACCCAACTTCCTGGAATAGTATGCGGAAGGGGACCCTTTTCTTCTAAATGTATGCGGTGTTGCCGTTTCGTTATTTCAGGTTGGACGTTGTAGCTCTCAGGCCCCCGCTAAAGACGCCACAATTGAATGCGATCACTAGCGCATTTAGTCAGAAACCATTCCCTACCCGAGGCTGTATGATGTTTTCATAAGACCAATCAGAGTAGTTACTTAAAGCTTCCGTAAAGTAAATTCTAGCGACAGCCATAATACGCGCATTTATCTTCCCGCTGCCTATGAACATGAAGTGTTACATAGAATACATATTACCGCATCAACTGCGGAAGCATATAAAAGAAAAAGGAATCGGATATATAGTACAATGCATCTTTGAAAGTACAGAGGCAAATATCGCCATGGAAAGCAGGCTCGCAAAAGATATATTTTTTATAGATACCATTTTGTACCCTGCCAGCAACCGCTAGGATGTATGGCATGGGGTGAATACACACTGGTTTAATTTGGACCCAAATATGACCCCAACCACCATCGGACAATGTTATTCTGATCCCTTATCGTTTGCGGAAAAAATTATATCTTAAATTTATCTGTTCTACACTTTATGTCTCTAATTTTATTGGCATGATCTCTCCTACCTTAGTACGATAAGGGCAATAATACATTTTCAATATCACTGCTAAAGAGACATCCTTCCATTTTACGCAGGAAATTTAATCTGTAATTTTACCTTCGCTCTATGAGTGATTCCCAGCATAACTCTTCTAATATTTTGGATACGCTATTAAGTTCTGATGACAATGAAAAAAGAATCTAGCTCCTCTACGCTGCACGCGATCCAATTTGGAAATCAATTCAACTTCGTGAGGATCGCGTAATATACTAGCAGCAAATTCTAAACGAGACCTAACCAGCGAAAGATAACTTTTCTCTGACTTTTTCATCGCATTTACCCAGGACTCTTCTAATAAATCCTAATTTTTTGGTTAGATTGTCCACATGTTCCCCGTACATGTTTCAATCAGGGGAGGTTGTGATGTAACGCCTTCATATTTAATCGAGTCCACACATTCCATTCTGGTGTTCCCGGTGCAGTAGGCGTTCGGGAGGGAATTGCTCTTTTCCCAAAAAATTATCACTAAGCACTTTTTATCAGTTTAATTCTAATTGCAAAGTGTCGCACCAGCGTTGCATATCAATAATTTCACCTGATATCGCTGCTCTGTCCTCCGGATTACGGATATCACGATAAACCATAGCATAGTCGGCATACAAACGTATCGTACTAGAGACTATTTAGCAGACAGCTAGGGTTTCCTGCAAGATCTCTACAACAACAGACAAGGCGAAATGGAGCATTCATCGCAGTCATCTCATATCAGCAGCTACGAGCTCGTATTACTAAGAATACGCCGATAACGACATTGAAGCGTTTTGTGCAACTTGAAGGATTATAATCACAGAAGCTCAGTAATATGTTCATTCTACCAACTACCAACAGGAAGGTTTGGGAGGGGTGCCCCTCCCAAACCTTCCTGATTATCTCCACCCCACCCCCGCCCTGGCTGTATATATAAGAAGGGCTGCAAATGTAGAGAGCTCACCTGATGATGAAGTTTTACTTCGAAACCCGGGTCGTGTGAATAAATCGTTTTCGTGTGGAACTACAAAGTTAGTCCTTTCATTTATTTATAATGAATCGGTTCCATAAAGTTACGCCAGAAACCATTAACCAGCAGAGGTGCTAGCTCAATTGCTCGAAGTCAATTATTTTAACTCTTCACCAAACATGGCAACAGTCCACTTGTGGTCACCGGCGAGTTTAATATGCCGACAATTATTTGGGCAATTATTGGGTAAGAAATCCGGCAATTAATCGCGGTTGTCACTAAACATTTCTAAATATATTCGCCAAATTATCTCCAGAACAAATATTTAAATTGACGACACGAACTAACTGCATACAAAACACATTTGCGGCTGATACCTCAGAGATGTTCACCAACGTGGACATAACGGAGGCCATCAGCGACCCCAAAGCTATATTTGTTTAGTTGAAAACGAAGTTCGCGGAATTGATCAAGGAAAGGCAATAAGAAAGTCATTTCGGGATAACGGAAATTTTAATGGTCTTCGTGTGAAATTAAAACAAGAGCTGCGATCATTCAGGTTGGAAACTCTCCGCGTTGACACACAGAGCACACACAAAAGTATTATACTTGACTGAATTGAGATATTTATTTCATTCAGACTCAAACACAATAATAAGGAACCAAGATGGCGCAAAATAAAATTGAGGGCGGGCTTTAAGGAGACAAAGAAAAATAAACACAAATTTTAAAAAATTCAAAAACAATTAAGAAATTCCAATTGAGACTTCATTCATAAACAAGAAAGAATGAAAACCTAGGAATGAGCTAGATGTCGACGCAAGCGGGAGCCACGTCTGGTTCGCTTGGAACAACATCGACTTCGATTTCGTTACCATTATGATTCTTGATCATCCGTGGAAAGAACGAATATTTACGGCTATCTCCCTTATCTTATCTTTGCGGTCTAACCTGCCATATAATGTGGGGCCATAATAATTCCCTTTCTGCCATAATTAAACTCGTGCGTTCTGAACCTTGCTATAAGTCTAAAGTCTCGATAGCTCTCTTCGCGTCTCAAGCGACTACCAGCTTAATTCTTCTAAAAAAACACCTTTCACACCCATCTTCTATTCTTAACAATTTTTGAATCCGACGGATTTTCTCAGAACTCTTTGGAATTCTTTTATCAACCCTTGCTACTAAGGATCACAAATACTTGCTGCGTATTCCGAATGGCTTCTTCGGGCGTCCCCAACGGAAGTGTTATAGAGACGCTTCTATTCTTATTATACATAATGACTTATGCTCACAGATTGGTAGCAATATCAGATTATTTTCTGACGACACGGTGTCTTACAGGGAAATAAGGGTCCTATCAGATTGCGGGCAACTCTCTAGAGAATAAGACACAATATCGGATTGGCAAGGAATGGGGATCACTCCTTAATAGACAAATGCGCAGTTTAGAATTTTTGAGATTAATGAGAAAGTAAAAGAGAGGTGTTAGTTTGCTCTAATTAGACCTCATTTGGAATATGCCGCAAGTATTTGGGATCCTTTTGAAAAAATTGGGTAAAAACAGTTAAATAGAATCCAGAGAAAATTCGCCAGATTGGTGAAAAATTGTTAAAATAAGAAGACAAGTGTGACAGGCCTTGTAGGGGAATTATGCTGGGAGCCACTTGAGATTCGAAGGGAACAAGCCAGACTGAGACTTCTAGAAAGGTTCAGAACAAACAAGTTTAACAATGACCCTAAAGGAATTATTGTGGCCCTACACTACTTTGGTGGATCAGACCATAAAGATAACATAAGGGAGATAGATTCCAGTACAGATCGATACAAATACTCGTTCTTTCCTCGGACAATCAGGAATCATAAGAGCAAGAAACCAAAGTCACAATTGAAATATTGAAGACATTTAATTTTCAAGTCGGGTGAAGGTTAAACGTTGCGTATACATAAGGTATATTTGTAGGTCAATGTGTGTCTGCTGATATTATATGTGTGTGAGTTGTAAAGGTTTTTGCATGAATGTATACGTTTTTGTGTGTGCATACTGGCATGAATTTGTGATTGATGCATATGGTTTTATTCTTAATTACGGTTGGTGACCTTACACCCCCCACCACACGCCCTTTAGGCGGCTGGCGGGGTAAGATGTTGATGAATGGGGTCTATCTACAAATGTAAACATACATAGACACAAATGCATACAGTAAATAATACATACACGCATGCATACATACATAGGATACCTACGTACGTGTACATTTAAAAGCAAAATGTTATGCGAATATTAAGTATAGTCCACCCCAATACCATTTTGGTCTTTGGTCAGAGAAAGGAAAATATACAAGGAAAACGTTCAACTGTGGATTCCTTTAAAAGTGAAAAATGGTGAAATCGTTATAGAATGTCCGAATGACAAAAACGAGCCCTAACACTCGAATATATTCACTTAAAAAGATAAATGGGTGACGATTAAATTAAGTATTGCGTGCTGTTTACAAACGCGAAGCATGGTGTAACTATATTCAATGCCATAAAAAGGCATAGAGCTGAGATTGCCGGTACCCACCGGCCACTCGCCGGAGGGCATCGAGTTTAATTTCGGGTGATCTCGACCTTCCCCCCACTAAACTGAGACTAATTGAAACAACAGCGGGTAATGCCGCGACAGTAACGAAAACGGAATCGCCCCAATGGCTGAGCACTCACAGATGCGACTGTTCCACATCGTGAAGATGGTTAGCCTTTCGCCGAGTTCGAATGCCGGTCAAGGCGAACGAAGCTTACGCTGTGAATTTGTACTAAACTGTTTGATTTTCGGTGAACCAACCGGTACCTGGGAAAGTGCACCCAGCATCAGAAAGGAGGACAGCACCACTGGCTCTCTTAAACACCCGGTTAGCGCGTGCATTCCAAACAACGTAGAGGATTAACTTACATTCGCACGAGGAAGGATCAACCCTCACCTAATAACACCAAGATTATAGGTTCACTTAAGTGGTTTTGGACTATGAGTGTAGTTTTGTCCATTAATCTACCTCACCTTGAATATTATGGAGGAGATAAAGCCTCGGTTTAAAAAAATCAATGCAGTGTCTGACCCGATACGACTTCCTCGGGCAAATATTGCCCCCGATCAGTGTCTATACGTTAAGTCCACCAATCTACACCGACGCGGTAAGTTATTAACACGCTCTTTCTATAGTTAAAATGATCGGGAAAAATTTCAGCGATCCAGAAGCAGTCCCAGGGACGGAAAACACAAAAAGCTTCACTCACGGGAGCCTTCAAGAAACGGAACGAATTTCACCATCGCTTGGGCGAGAGCGCCTTTTCAATTTTATGCAAGTTATGAAATCGACTTAAGCCTACACGGGAGAAGAATTAACTCCCACGAAATGTCGACACCTAAGAGACGAAGGGGGCGCCAATAGGAGGCGCAACCAGAGGAGCCACGAGTTCAAGAGCAGTGAGCGGGGAGAGTGGAGGAGCGAGCGCGGGGAAGCAAGCGCGCACGTCCCGCTGGGTAATCGGCGGGACACCGGCACACTCAATATCATTATTACTATAACAATAATGTAAATATCTTAACAAACAATTAGGCGGCTTCCACAATGTTCCTTCAGTCATTGATACCAACAGCCGGCCTCCGACGTCGACTATCGGTACACAAAACAGAATCTTGAGATCAGCAGCGAAAATCGCCAATGGGACTGTCAGTGTACGGCAGCGTCCGTGCGACACTTGGCAACGCTGGCATGCACCCTTCCAACCATCCCCCCCACCTTACACAAACAACCTGTGCTTCCCAAATAAACTGCGGGAGGTACACAAACAGGTTCTTCTTCTGCAGAATCCTGCCGTCGCCGGGGACGTAAAAAAATACCGGCATTTTATTGGTCAATTCACTTGTTCAACTGATAGATCCATAAGTTACCCAAGCTTTTTGTGATCATGGATATCTGGGGAAAAATGTCTTCAAGGAGCACTAAAGATAACTTAGTTTTCCAACAGGAGCTGTTGACGACTGAATTGCTTCTTTACTTTCATGTTTACTTCGGTAACTGCAATGTTATGCAGGTTCAAGAAAAATCGTTCGAGTCTCGCCAAATTGTTGAGTGAATTTTGCCTATGATCTCAAAAACAGATGGCTAGCACAATAACGACCATCTCGGGAATCTATTTGGCAGTGATTATCGTGTATATTATAACTTTTACACACGGCAGATTCAAACACGCATAAGGATTGCGTTTCAATTGTCACTTATTTGACGATGATAATATGGATTGAAATCCTTTATTTGGTAATTGTATGAAATACCTCCTCCAAAAAGTATGGAGAAATTAATACGAACCACGAGAGGCAATAATACTCTTTTTTAACGGTGAGTTAGCTGCCAAGTTGACCACGCAACACAAATATTGACGTTGCTTCACTACTGTTTCACGTATTTGTTTACGCCCTCGTGTTGACACTCTCCCGTGAAAGCTTGTTTCAATTTTGTTTACAGTCGACGGCGCATTGCGATTATCATTGGTTGGACGGAAACAGGTGGCCTTAGGCGCACGAAAAACCCACGCGGATTCCGGATAAATAGGCAGTTCGCCCACAGAACGATGATTATTCCAGCGCATTCGTTTAAGACTGACTCACCCTGATCCTGGCGAAACGGTCGCCATCCACCGTCGTGTCGAGGTCTTCCTTCTTCGCATCCTCTTCCTCCTCGGCGTCCTCTGGGAAGGCGCCCCTCCTGCTTCCACCTACACTCATGCCGTCGTCCCGGCGTAGTCACCTGTCATCACTCGGAAAACGGAAAATTGGGGATGACGCTGGATAACGTCGTCCAGCAGCAGTTTCTGCGTTTTAGGATATTTTAATCCCTAACTCACACAAGAGACGAACTCAATAACATAAAACCACACAGGCACACACACTCACTCACTTACACAGGCACAAAAAATTACAGGTCGACCACCCACCAACCAACAACACCCCTGGTGAGCTAATGGAAGATGGGAGACCAGACCGAAAAGGACCTTCCTTGGAGGTTCACCAAATTAAATTAATGAACTATTTCTCCTTCCGCGGGATCGTTAGCCAGACGTTCACTGATGGCCAAGATGCTAAGCGAAATTATGGATGTACGTATTAACGTACGAGAATAGCCGAGGACACCTTCATTAATGACACAAGCGCACAGACTGCTGGACACAGAACTCCTTCATACATCCAGTGCGGACTGTGGTGCATGACGAACCCGCTGACGTTGAGTGGCTCTTGACGGTAGCGCTGCGCGCGGGGAACGAGAGAAGTATCAAGGACGAAGCCTCGCTAGCGGCGCCACGCAGTCGGAACTCGTACTCTGCACGAAGATTCCCCCCCCCCCATCATATTCCGCGATTACGCCGGGGGTGGAATATTCACGCAGTAGGTATTAGGGACCGATAGCTGAAGTCATTTGGGCTATTAGGGATTGGTGGGTAGTTTGATAGAGGAAGGATTATCTGGGAAGGGCGGAGAGAAACCCGGCGACTGCCTTGTCCTTCACTTAATAACTGAAGTCGCCCAGGGGTCCACACTTCAACGTCCCATCTAACGGACGGCGTGCTCCGCTTGAAGTCTCTCGATATAAAACCTTAGTAGGACTCGGCACATGCGTGAGCCGTTCAATAACTCCTTACAAAATCCAATAGAAAGCCCTCGTAATATCAAAAAAGGTTTGCTTTTAGTAAGCCTCAACTCTCAATAGACTGCTGTTTAAGTTTCATGCATACCCAACACGCTGTTTCATTTCATAGTCGATTGTAGCGACAAAATTTTGTTTATTTAGAAAAATAGAAATAAATGAGTTTCGTGCGGTGATAAAACATTCTTATTTGAAAGGCTTAACACCGAAAGAGATCAAAGTCGAGGGATAAAGTTCGCGGAGCATCTGCTGCTGTGTTTGCGACTGGTTGCAATAGGGTTAATGAGTTTAAACGTGGCAGTGCATCCACAAATGATGGATGGAACATGGAAGCAAAATTACAACCCGGAGACCAAGGAACAGTCGAAACAGTGGGTTTCTAGAGAAGTTCGGGCTCAGAAGGTGAGGACAGTGAAATCACCAGACAAAGTGATGACCACGGTTTTTTGGGATGCACGTGGAATCATCTGCATCTATTTCTTGCAAAAATGAGAAGCGATAAATGGAGAGTATGATCCGTTGTTATTATGCCGGTTGAGCGAAGAAATCAAGAAAAAATGTTTTCATTTTGCAAAGAAAAAAGTTCTCTTCCATCAAGAGAATGCACACTTTCACACTTCCGTTGGCGGAAATTAAGGGAACTACTATTCAAATGATGACAACATGGTAGACAAGATCACCAACGTAAAATCAGGAAGATACTCGTAGAGAGTAGAACGTATAGATTAAAGATGTCGTTTTTTCCCGATACGATTGAAGAACAAAATAGATACGACCGTAGGCGTGAAGGAGATAATTATAATTGGTCTGGTATATATATTTTTTTGATATCCTGCATGTTCTTTCCTTCACATTATTTGTTTATTTTATAGATACATTTTTTTAACAGTTCTACAGCATGATTACAAATGAATATACGCATCCTGTTATAGAATATTGTTGCATATCAGTACTTTCTTTCGTGCGATAAACATTCTTCGATTGCATGATCAAACTAATATTTGTGTAGAGGTGACATGATGGTGATTGTGCTTGAATGGCTGGAGACCTAACTCTCCTCGCCAAATGCCCTTGTGGTGGCTTGCGAGGTATCATGTCGATGTAGATGAACATCCACAGCATTCACCAGATTTGCCCCCAATGACTTTTTATGGGTATTGTGTAGATGTAGATGCTACCAAAGGAATTATTATGGCACCACATTGCTTAAACTTTAGACCACAAGTCTATCTCCATAAGGGAGATAGACTCCAATATAGATAGATACAAATATTCTTTTTTCCCAGACAATCAGGAATCACAAAACTAATAAATCATCATAATAGCAAAGACATTCCATTTACATGAGAGGACAAGATTAGACGCTGCGTAGACATAAGGTTGGTACATGTGTGTGTTAGTTGCCAGTATACGTATTTGCATATGTGTAAGTTAAAATGGTTTTTACATGGATATATACGCCTCTGTGGACGTGAATTGGTATGAATTTGTTAGTTTTTCATGCGGTTTTATTCTGTTTTACGGGTGGTAACCTAACACCCACCGTCAAAAGCCCTTGCGGCAGCTTGCAAGGTATTAGTATGTCGGTGTAGATGAACATCCACCGTATTTACCACATTTGCCCCCGATGACTTTTTTTATTGCCAAACTCGAAAAAAATGTCTCAGCGGAAAACGATTCACATCGAACGAGGAGGTCACCACCAAAACAGATTTCTACTATATGTCGTGGACCTTCCAAAATCCTACTTTTTGGACTGATTAAAACAAGTTGGAGAAACGCTGAGAAAAGTATATGGAGCTAAAAATATTGTCGAAAAATGAAAGAAAACCCACTCAAAATAATTTGTTTTTCTGTTTTTTTGCTAAGGACTCTTTTAACGACCCGCGAACATTCATGTAGTGCTTCGAAGGGGAGGGTAATTCACAGCAAGAGCCTACGATTCACCCACATGCTCACGTGCATGTGTGTGTGCATGTGATCCCCATCCCGCGTGGCCTTGCATTTCTGCGGCTTCATCCCTGTTATCGGCTTCGGTGTGTAGCGCAGTCTCGTGTCACCGTAGCTTGGCTGTGAAGACAATCGTATATTGGAGGCCTTTCAGCTGTGAGAGTGTCAAAGGAATAAGAAAATTATGTGGACGGAAATGAAAGCAACGAAGAAGTGCCTGGCGAGAAAGGAATATGGACGCAGGAGGATACTCGAGAGGTGGCCGGTAAAGTGGATTCAGGAACAGAAATGGAATTTTGAAAAATGTGATACGGGGTATAGAAAAATGGGATAGAATTTTGGTGGAATGAGGGTGGAATGCCGGCATGTTGAGCCAGGGGTGGTCACAATAGGGGCACGCACCCATCCGAGGAACGGAGAAGAAAATTTAAATTTAAAGTTGAAGAGGACGAGGTTCTCCCCAGTGTATTGAGAAAGAATTTGAATCAATGACGAACAATGTTTTAAACACTATGCTATATTGGAGCCTCATTCATCCTCTCTCTTTCCCCCACTTTCTAGATCGTCAGTTTTACATTTAGAAATATTAATTAAGGATAATAATTATTTTTGATTGCCGAGTCTCCAACCAGCATGACAGAAGCGAATCCCGGAATTCGCGCGATACTCGGAGGTAGATACCTAGAGACAGATAATTATGCTTGAACAATAGTTATTGGTGCACACTTTCTACCGATCAGAAATAAATCTTGCCGTAATTAAGTGGAGCGTGACTAAACTTTTAGTTGTATTTATCTCAATCCTACCACAAGGACGGCCTAATACAGAATTATCATAATTTTTTTACTACACCTTTTGCCCAAATCCTTCAAATTTTGACTGTTCTTCTCGAAACAATGCTCATTGGATGCAATGTACTCGTCCCACCTTTTTTTTAGTCTTCGAAAACATGTTGGAATCCATTTTTTCCAAAGGTTCGTCCATTTTCATCCCATTCTATAGGCCCTTCCATATCACCTCAGCATCCTTCATTACTGCTTCCGACGATGAAAAATGCCTCCCGCGAAGGTGTTTGTTCTTATTGGGGAACAGTAAAAAGTCGCGTGGACCAAGGTCTGGACTTAAAACACTTAACATTGATTTCCGCGAGGTATTCAGCAGCAGCAACATTTACCCTGTGCGACACTGCTTTATCACCACGGTGCATTGGTCCTGCCTGTTGCTGCGCCTAACAGAAAACAACCGGACACCCCACACTACAATAAATTGTTTTTCAAATCCAAATACTTTCCATCTCCGTTCACTCCGTTAAATTTAATTTTTAATCCTTTTCTTTCCCGTACAACCCCCGCCTAGAATTCTATCCTCTACCATAGTCTTCGGCAATCAATATGCTCTGGATCCACTTGTCTTACCTCTGTTTGATTTCTCCCAGCAACCCTCTTTCCTCCTCCTCCATATCACTTTTTAATTTGTTTAGCCATGCGCCCTTTTCACTGCCACGTCTCAAAACCCTCTCTTCTACGACACGATCCAATCTACTCTTGCCGCAATGACCAAGTCTCCGAGATATACAAAAACTTGCCATGTCAAAGTTAAGCTTACTTCTCTTTCAAGGACTTACTTTTCTTTCAGTTGCAAGCGTTGGGACCCACGACTGCAAAATGTCGAAACCGGGGAGTTCACGCTTGTGCCAAAGCTTTTAGATTGGAGAGATCTCTTCTGTTGTAAACACTTGTGCGGAAAGGAAATTAGCAAAGTTCTTTGGTCCTGGCCTACCAAAATGCCCGTAGCTCTAAGGATAAAAAGAATCGTAGAATGGATAAAAATATTTAACATTTTTGTAAAGGAATAAACATGAATTGTTGTTCCCAAAATGCCGCCATCGTGAAAATAAAGACGCAGAATGCGACATCGTCTAAATCTGTTTCATTTATTCCATTTCATGAGACTGGTTTCAATTTAAATTTCTTTCAAACCAGCCTTCATTAGTCATTATCTCCCCCAGGTAAAATCCAACATGATTGTTATCTCTAACCTATGATGATCATCGGTTATGCAAACGGTAAATGAGCAGCGTATTTCTGAGAACGGAAGTAGGGTTGTGTTCCTCGAAAATCCGCAGATTACAGTCAGTAGCAGTGAACAAAGCGACAATGTGGGCAGATCGTCTGAGAATGGGTCAAAACCTTGTGTCCGAAATGAAAAACGTAAAATTTTCTAATTTATTTTTTGCAGGAAAAATGTGAAATTAAAAGTACAGAACGACCTCTACCGCATATAGGTTTGGTTGAGATTTCATCCGGTAAAAACACAGAAGTATCACGGAAAATTCAAACGTGGCCTATGCAATCCTTATGATTGGTTGTTTGGCTGTAAGACAGAAAAAGGGTTGCTTTGCATTGCCTACTTTTTGGTGGTGACGTTACTTGGAGTAAATAATGTGAAATACTATATATCAGAATTTGAAGAAAAAAGAAGCACGGGGGCTATGAAAAGCACATTTACAATGCAATAAACTTGCCAACGCTTGTAAGAGTGAATATTGCTTCACGGATATGTGAAAAGTGCAACATTAAAAGTACATAGGTGTAAGCATATATAGAGAAAAATAGGAAATTACTCTCGGAAATAATTGATTGTGCCAAATGGTGTGGAAAATTTGAACTTCCTTTAAAAGGTCAATTCCTTCCTTTAAAGTATTAAGTTAGGAATTTAATGCGAAGGGACGTTGAATAAGATTAGGGAAAGGTAGAGCGTCTACTTTCATGAGCAAGACCAAAGGGCAAAGGAAAGTGAACTGTTTGGGGGCGAGGAATGATAAGCGAGGAGGCAGTGAGAGTAACAATGAACACACCGCCATTCTAAAAGTTGGAGATAACTATTGTCACTGCGGAATATCGATTGAGACTTCATTTCGATAAGGAAGAACAAAGAGTCGTCGATTTTCGTTGGTGGCCAATTCGAGCTAGGCGAAAAAACACGATACGAACTGCATACGAAAATATTAGGAGGAAGAACGAGACTTGGGTTTTCGGATTGTCAGCAATTTCGCATGGAACAAAGAATCGCTTTGGGAGGCCCAAACTACAAGATGTGAATGAAAATGGATTAATCTATTGGTAGTCAAGGACAATATGAAATCATACCTGATAATGTTACGTCGTGCACCTACTAGACCGACCAATTGCAGTCACTGCATATAATTTTCAAAAATCTTAACACAGACCAATCGTGTTACCTGATTATTGAAACGTAATCCTCGAAATAGCCCATCAAGTGGGGGTGTCAATACAATAAGAGAAGGTGCCTTTGCCCAGGAGTCTTACCGAGAACGCCCTTGTGGATAGTGATGGAAGCGGAAATTGGGATTAAAGATGCATGTAGAGGCACACAGCTCTGACGGCACACTCATTTAGGTCGGATGCATCAAGACCCCCATTTAAACAAGAATGCCGCCCGTTCCGCGGCCTGGAAGGCCACAAGGAAGTGAGCGCCCACCGGTGATGGGACACGCAAGGGAAACGAATCTGCCGCCGGGTGTTACAATTAGTAGGTCGCTGGAGCAAATTAATAGCGTTTCAATTGGACGGGCACAGTAAAATCGGAAACATCTCAAAACCTTGGTAATTGCTTAGGGGGTCTCCGACGGTCCTTATGGACTGGATGGGCTTTTTGTTCTTGCGTGGATGAATTGTTTTTTGAGTCTTAAGACTTCAATGGCTTAGGTTCCAGCACTTGAAGGTCACTTGTTGAATCATAGACTTATATTATATCTTAGTATTATAGGAGTATATTATTAGTGTCACAGAAGAGATGGCACTGCCATTTAAACGCGATGAGTTTTTAATGCAGCATGAAATTTCTTTATTTTCAAGGCTACATTTGCTATTACGTTAGGCACAGATTTTATGAATCGCACCGGAAGGTATTTAAATTTCAAAATTAAAACAGAAGTATATAATTTTGTACCCGAAGCATTGGCAACCATGTTTTTGAGGAAGGAGGAAGGCGTGAGCAAAAAAGCGACGGAGCAACAAGAAAATGTTAACACTATTTTAAGATATATTTACAGAGCACTTGAGTTCCACCGATCCAATCGAATACAACCTTCCGTTGGCAGACTCATTCACAGATCCCCGCTGCACCAGTGCAATTCCGTTTAAAATGTCTGAATAGGGTGATCAGATTGACGATCGTAAGCAAATTGGGGTCATCCTCGAATCAAACTCGCCGAATGCTAGCTAAGCTTAACTAATACCCAAGAGGATAAAGTTTAGATTATTGTGGATAAAATAAGTAAATAAAGTTTGATATTTACCCTTTAAGGATTATGGGCCCGCAAGATTCCACTGCGCAGTACTTATGGTACTGCGCAAGATACCTCTGGAATCGAATACTTTATGGAGGCATCTGCCTTCGTTGGGTTAATAGTCATAAAGGCTTTCTATAAAGTCTTTGACATTTATAACACACCAACTATAGTCAAAGATGTTCAAATAAATAATATTTTTGCGTCTTAAATATCACTTATTCCTCCAAAATGGTGTTATATTCCTATAATATACGTGATACCCTGCAAGCCAGGATGTGTGGCAGGGGGTCATCACACACAAGACTGCTATTGACCCTAAATACTCTTTCGTCTTGCGTGGTTGGACAATGTTATTCTGATCCCTTATCATTCGTGGGAATAATGACATCTTTAATCTATCTGTTCTGCACTTAACCTCTCTAATTTTATTGATAACTCGGCTACCATGGTATGAGGCGGGTAAAAATACATTTTTGATATCATTGCTAAAGAGGCATCCTAGCAATATATGCAAGAGATTTAATCTGTAATTTAACCTTTGCTCTGTGAGTGATTCCCAGCCTAGCTCCTCTGATAATTTTGATATGCTACTCAGTTTGTCATAACAACATTTTACAAATTTAGCTCCTCTATGCTGCTTCTAATCTAATTCATCACTTAATTCAACTTCATGATGAGGTCATCTGCTAAAGTTACTGCATCATCAGGACTATGGATATCTCTGTAAACCACTGAGTTGTCAGCAAATAAACGTTTCTTACTATTAACCACGGAATTTTTATTCACATAGTCCAAAACAAGCATCATGCCAATTACTATTGACAAATGACAAGGAAAAATAATTGTGCTCAATGAAAACTTAATGAATAACAAATAGCAACACATAAAAGTTAAATTTGATTTACATAAATGAGGGGGTTAACATGAATAGTAAGAGGGTGGTGGTTTAAGAAAATTAGAATGGAGAAAGAACTCCGCAGGAATGGCCGGTGTGAGGAAATTAGAACAAGTCGAAGTCAGGGAGCCATTTCCTGATTGCATTAGAGGTTGATGAAAGTCTAAAGATTAATGAGCATTTTGTGATTGATAGACGAGTGGTGACACAATGGAAGATATCATTCAACCTCGTGGAATGCAAAGGTACTTGAAGAGGGAAATGGGAAAGAAGTTCAGATGATTTATTATTACAATTGATCTCTTCAGCAAATATTTTCAAACCACTTTCATGGCTAACCAATGCATGGATACTTCAAACTTCTATTCCTGTGGCACTATTTATCCCTCCTAATTTCCCATGGATCACCTCCTTCCTACTACTCATTTTAATCCCGTCACATATGTGATTGGGATATTCTTGTTTTGTGAAAGAGATTTGTGTTTGGAAGTTTCCTTCGAGTGTACTTTTGTTTTACTGACTGATTTTATCTACTATCTTTTGTGATTTCTTGGGACTTGTGTGCCACCTGACACTGTCTATCTGTACATGTAAATTTTAAGAATAATATGTAAATTAAACTTGATTTTTTATGCAATGTTGTCATTTGTTGAGTTTTTATTGATAACATTTATTTTCTCTGTTATTTGTCCAATTTAATTGGCATGATGCTGTTTTTGGACTGAAGAAATAAATAACTCCGCGGTAAGATATGTCTATTTGCCAACGACAAAGTGGTTTACAGAGATATCTGTAGTCCTGATAATGCTGTAACTTTACCAGATGACATTAATACTATACAATATTGGTGTGACACTTGACAATTAGAATTAAACTTAATTCATAGTGACGAATTTTTGGAATAGGAGTAGTTCCCCCCTGAAAACCTACTGATTCAATAATAAAGAAGTAGAAAGTGCTGACTCGATTAAATACTTAGGCATTACCCTCACTCATAACTTCTTCTGGGAGAAACATATATAGGGAGTTTGTGTAAAAGCTGACAAAAAATTAGAATTTATTAGAAGAGCACCGGGGAAATTTGATGAAAAAGTTAAAGATCAATGTCATCTTTAGCTAGTTCATTGAGGCTTCATTTAGAATATGATGCTAGTGCATGGGATACTTGCACATGGGATCTTCATGAAGTTGAATATATATCTCGTGAAAAATTTAAAGCCATTCTGATCTTACACAAGAAAAATACTGGGTAAGAAACAAACCTTACATTCTTAGAAGGAAGAAAATGGCAAACTTATTATGGCCAGCGAGAAAAAGGCAAAAATTTCAAACAATGTTTTCCAGAGCATCTACAATGAAGATATCAGTACACCAGACGAGATTCCTTACCACTCAGACAACATTTGAGAGAGATGGATATGAGAGATAACACATAACCATGTCCAAAAACGAAATAGCACAATGGCTCTGCCGTATCCAAGATATAGCACTAGCACCACAAGAAATACCAGTTAGGACATTAAGAGAACTAGCGGAATTTTCCACTAAAAAAGTTACCTGAAAGTAGGCTGCATTGAATTTTCCACCTCTATAAGCCACCAGGCACAGGAATGTGCAACTTCCTTGAAAAGTAGTTTCACTACGCCATGGTGATATTCCAGATGGATCCTGGTGAAATCTCTGTGGCAAAAAAGTCTCCCTAGATGGCTGGTTTTATTAGTTGGTGCCATGTCTTGTAGGCCCCAATGCCATAAATCATGATCAGAGGAGGGCAAGCACGTTATCCTGATGTTGACTTTGATGCAACAGGAGCATCCTCCAAGGGGGCTGTGGAAAGGTCCATAGGGTTTTCAGTCGCTAGAACAGGAGCAAAACAACTTGAAGTAGCTATCATTCGTTCAGGAGTCAGTTGATTCAAAGGTTGTAATCCCATGCATACATGGTCATGTGAAGGATTGTCGGGAAGATACCTTTCGTGGGGGCTTGGTAACTTCTACCTTGTCTGCAGCCAGCCCAGGGGAGGCATTCGAAGAAGGATGATCACGTTGGGCTGGCGTTAATAATGGTGGGAGGGATGATGGAAGTGTAAGTTTTTTGAAGTCAGAGATAGCAAGCTTTCCCCACATAATAATGAAGGAAGAGCTCTCCTTCCTGCTTTTAAGTTATCAGTTAAAACACTAGGTGATGGCTAAATTTTATCTTGTTAATTAAGTTGATGCCTAAAAATTGAATGTGTGAGACTGTGGAAATAAGATCATCGTTAATGATGATGGGGAAGCAATCAGTTGGCAACTTTTTTTGGTGTGCAAAAATATTTCTTTACATTTGATATTATTAGCATAGATTTTCCACATGTTCACCCATTCTGTGAAGAAATTTAGGTTTAGTCCTTATATCTTGTCCAGAGAACCTAAGCCAGATGTGAGAGAAAGTTATAGTTGAATCGTAAACAAAAGTAATAATGAAGTGGCCTCAGTTATGGGAATACCATATATGAGGACGTATAAATTTTTTGAAAATACAGCCCACTGCGACACATGCCTATACCATTTTCCTTGTCGCTACAATAGTGTTATGAATGCTAAAAAATAATGACTCTCAGGAAAATAGAGGGAATCCAGAGGGTCAAAGCACAAATCTTGGGTAATAATTTTTTCAATGTTTTTTATTAATTTGTTTTGTTGCACATTTTTTCAGTTAACTTGCCTTTAAATCTATGAATTTTATCATAAAAATAGTATCACTTCACATGCCAATTGCATCCTCTGCAAGAAACTTAACATAGAACTATAATTTCAATTCCTTGGGCGTGTAAAAGTTATCTTCTCCTTTAATAATTTACCATTAGCAGTGAAAGCAATAAAGAAAGAATAAAGGGCAGCTATCAACCAATAGGTACCATAAACATAAAAGATTTGGCATGGTAAACAGCTACACCTGAAGAAGCAAAGCAACACCAGCCAAGGTCCATTTGGCGGGCTTGTCCTTGGTTTTGAGATGAAATGTCCACACATAAGTAGGGCCACGTGTTCTCGTCTTATAAACTGGGCACTCATACATATTTCGTGAATCTTGCTTATCTTGAGTGATGGCCTACAGAAGGAAGAAAGTCCCAATGTGAGCACAAAATATCCATTATTCACAGAATGATGTTCAACTCTTTTTCTTTCTGTCACCACCACAACTAAATTGAGCTGAGAACTATATTGAGATGTTGCCAATTTTCCCAGCTCTTGTATTCAATACATTTATCTTATCAAAAATGGCATTTATCATGTAAACCTAAACTTATCAATTCACACAACTAAAAAGACACAATATCTTAGTGAATTATTTCAAAGCAAACAATATGCTTGTAAGAGTATGGCATCAATTTGCAGCCTCCAATTTCACAGTACAAATATTTGGAATGAGTCTGGACTGCTAGGGAGATAAGGTGAAAACACTGGAATTGCTAGAAATTTCAAATTACTATTCCAATATAAGAAGGATCAAAATTACATATCCCTGGGCATTGGAATATTGAATGTAAATTAAAATGGTATATTCTCACTCTTGAAAAAGTTCCAAGTGTTTTAAATTGACTCTAGTTAACTAAAGAACATGTAATTTCACAAATAAAATCAGAAAACTCTATCTCTCATGACAAGAAACAAGAAATAATAAACCAAGTCCAGGAGACATGTAGTAGAGTCAAAAACCAGAGTATGTGGCTCTTGAATAGAAGGCTCATTCTGCAATGAAAGCCCATCTCCCAGAAGGGTGACTGACTGTGGGTAGGGGGTGTTGCACAAGTGGGTGGGGGAGTTTCCTTCCAGAGAAATGGATTCCCCATGATCAGTTGAAAGTATTGCCTTGTCTATCATGCGCTTCAGGTAAACAGAGCATCGGAGAGACCTATCCCCTGTCTACATAATGGACCATAACGATATCATCATCAACATCTTGGTTTGTTCTACTGGGTGACAGGTTCACTCATGTTCGACCTCATTGACTGTCTGTCCTGAGTAAGTCTCTTGATCTTCATACTTCCTCCCAATCTTTAACCATGTTCAACTTCGTATATCTCTTTCTCCCTCATCCTCTCTTCCATTCCATCATTCCCTCCAACATAGTCTTCAGCAAGTACTCATTCCTCATACAATGCCCTAATAAATTTATCTTTCTTTTCTTGATTTTCTCTATTAATTATCTCTCTTGTCCAATTCTTTGTAGGACCTCCTCATTCTTCACTCCTAATTCCTTCCATCCTACTCCAGATTCATATCTTGAAGACCTCTTTTCTTTTTCATCCATCTTTCTGGAGAATCCATGTCTCTGCTCCATACAACATCACACTCCAGATGCAACAATTTGACTTCTTTTTTCAAGGGTAACACAGTAGTTTCTTCTTCTTAATAAATCCCTCATCTGCCATAGCTATTCTAGATTTGATTACCTTTGACCAGGACATGTCTTCAGGGATGACACTTCCCAGAAATACCTAAAGCTCTCTCAATTTGTTCCATCACTTCACCTTCCAGGGTGATGCTAATCCTTTCACCTTTACCTCCTCTTATCATACTCTTAGTCTTTTTCTTACTTATTAAAATTCCACATTTCTTAAGTTTGTCATTAAGGTCCACTAGCATCTCTCTCCCTTTCCGTTTATCATATGCCACTACAGCCATACCATCAGCAAACCTGATACGTTCCACTAGTTTACCTCTGATATTCATTCCCATACTTCCATCATCAAAGTAGTCTGTTAATATCCTTTCTATGTGTGTGTGTGTGCATGCACATACATTGCTACCTAATTTTGATGGAAAGCAATGCACTCACCCTAATGTTAATGACTGGCATTGGGGGGAACAATTCTTTGAGTCGAGACTCTGTGATGAGGCCAGCTTGAATGTCCCACCTGGCACCCTCCATGAACAGGCCATGGACATATGCACCCTCTCGTGGTGCACTCCTGTAAGAAATGGAGATATCAACTAGTGAGCAGAGACAAATAACACTGTGCACTTACAATTTAAAAAAGATCAAAGCACCAAATTTTGGGAGAGTTGCAGGTAAGGAGGGAGAGGCGAGATGTCAGATAGAGATAGAGAGGCACCTTTTGACCTCAAACACATAACTCATTAGGAATAATTTTGAATTTATTACTTCATTCATATTTATAAACGAGAAAAATTATTTTGCCACCAAATTTAGTTAGGTACCTGACCTCTAGGCTATGCCATTGTGCTTGCTCTAAGCTTCAAATATCAGCTCTGGTTTTTGAAGAAAGGTGTGTCCCAATTTAATTAAGTTTGTCTCTTGGCATAACTTTTTAAAAACACCTTTACATTTCCACCTCTCCTGCCTATACCACTGTTGCTTCTCAAGAAATTTAGAAGAACACAGATATTTCAACTTTGACTCAAACGAAAAATACATGCATAAATATATATGAACTAAAGATGACTCTCATGAGCAGTAGCAATTGTATTTTTGTAGGACCTTTGTAGGGCTCTTTATAATTTTCAGGATGCATCTGCCTGCCATTTATTGTCAAAGGCCATTATTTTATAGTACTGATGCATTTCAGAAGCTCTTCTATTGTCAGGAATGTTTGAATGTGTTCACACTAAACAGAAAGGAATGTATTATGCACTTATCAACACATTGATACCACTTATGGCCACTATATAAATACAATGTTTGAGCAGAGCACCCCAATTAGTCCAATGCATATAAGTTTCACAGCAGCATGACACATGAGATGTATCTGAACAGACTACTTTTTATACATTTTAGATTTATTTGGGAATTTTTTTAGGCAGTACTTTTAAGGTAATATTAAAACTCTATTGCTTACCACTGGCTCAAAAAAATGATATCATCAACATTTGTAATAGAGGCAACCATTTTCTTTGCCTGATAAGGATAAAAAATACTTAATAATACATTCCAAGAAACTGCAGGAGATGTCTCAGAAGAAACTTTTAACGGAGTCTTCCGCTAAATGTGCATTAAAATGCAACAATTTCAGTGTAAAAATCATTTGCCTTGACCAGCACTGAGGATGGTACCGCGGCTGATGCATTGGCTTCCCCTGAGGGCCCAGGTTTATATCCTGGAGGTGACAGATATTTTTCAGTGGTATCCCGATCCCTACCTGAGGTGCTTAGTGGAGAGCACTTTGAGTGAGTACGATGTCTATCAGCAGGGATGTTAAACTGCCGACTCCTTGGCACCTTTCGTTAAGAGTAGGCTAATGCTGACTGGGTTTCTCTCCACCCTTCCTTTCCCATCCTTCCCAATGGTGCAAATGACCTTTGCTGTCGGTTGCTTTACCTTACTTTATTTATTTATTATTATTTCATTTTGTTCTTTTACAATGGTAAAATATATGATATGTTATATAAAAACAAAAATGTATCCATGTATGGTTATAATGGAAAATAAATGGTTTCAGCTTGTCAAACCTTGATGAAAAATACTTATTAGGTCATAAAAACAGCTCTTGTTAAAAAAGATTTGAACCTAGATTTAAACATCTGATATGAGTTACTATCTTTTATGCCTGCTGATAAATGGTAATAATTTAATGCCAGCATAAAGGGGTCCTTTTTGAAACAAAGAATTGCAATGCTGTATTAAATACATCTTCTTTCTTTGCCCTGAGGCATAACATTGAATACTCTCACTTTTTAAAAACTTAATGGTAAGTATTTTTCCGCTGGATCCGCTTGTCCTAGAGGTCAAAACTATACCTGTATGTACACTCGGCCTATAAGATACAGGCTGATTTTAGAGCACATTTAGGAGTGAAAGAAGTGCATCTTATGGGTTAGGCATTACGGTATACATGTGAGATACCTCAAAAGGTAATCATCAAAGTATTTACAAAATCTAGACACACGCTAATCATCAGAGAGTCACAAACACTAAATCAGGAAGGATGTTGAAATTGGTGGAAGGTCTGAGACCTGACAGCACACTTGCAAATCATTGACCACTTTCTCGGCTAATCAGGAAATGGGGGTGGTTGGGGGGAGGTGCTACATCACACTGTGCTTGCTTCTTAATACTTCCAGAGTATTCCAGGATTTAATCATATATTTTAGCAGTCCAGCATTCCTTACATCGTTGTATATAATGACTAACAGAGTATATAGTCATAAATTTCTTTTTTGCAAGTTCTGCATTTTTGTTTTTCCTTTCACATTTTTCAATCACCTATTTGCCCAGGGGGAGGGGACGGAGTGGTCATCCCCTTCTCAAAGAGGAAAGTGCTACACATATTTACATATTTTGAAATCTTCAAACTTTTGCTAAATATAAATCCATAAAAGTAAATTTAAAATTATCTTAACTAGAGAGCACCAAACAAAGGAGCTGAGAAACAAGGGGAAAGGATAACTTGGTCATCTTCCAGTGACATTGCATGAAAAATATTTTATTTTGAAACTTAACATACAAGTATTAACAACAAGTACTATTACAAACTTGTACATTCCTGCATTAAAATATTCATCGGCCATTCTGAGAGCCTCTTTGGAAGGGTACTGTTTTTGGTTTAATGTGGTTGAAAACAACTTCAAATCGGGTACATAATTAGAAGAGTTTCATTTAATTTTTGCTTGTGCCATTTTCCCTTTCATATGCACGCATAACTTTACAACCAAAATTAATAACTTAAGGTATGAGAGGCAGTTTTCACAAATGCATCCATATTTCTGAAATTACATATTTTTTTACCATTGAAGCATGGGAAATATCTTTGGCAAGCAATATCTTCTAACTTTCTTGTTTCCTTGTGTGTGGTGAAATTTTTTTCAGCTCAAACAAGACAGTTTTTCAGGTATGTTGTGGTCAGAATTGGACCAAAAAAGTACATATTTTGCATTGTTATTCCACCCTGTCACATGTCTTTCTCTTTTTAAAAGTCATACATTAATTCATATATCAATGAATATTTACTGTGCCTTTAATTCAGAAATGAAACTTTCAACACCTGTAAAATATTTAGCTTTATGGCAAAATTAATGGGATAAGTACTCCAAAGTTCACAGTGCCATCACTTTGAATTCAACAGTGGAAATTAATGATCATCTACAGTGACTCATAGAATTAAATATTGCTGAAAAGTCACACAAATGATTCTTCTCTCTAAGTTCAGGATTGGTTATTAAAATTGTATAACTTTAAATGGAAGAGATCACTTTCATGACAAAATTAAGTGAAAAGCATCATAGCATATTCTAAGAAATTGTAGGAGATGCCACAAGAGTAACTTTTGATGGTCCCGGTCAAGGCAAATAATTTTTACACTCTGAAAATGTTGCATTGTAATTGAGTGCCATGCTTACCGTGGGATTAAAACCCTTTTGAGTTAGTTAGCTGTATTTTGGATAAATAAGAAACTTAGCTTCACCTTCTATTTCTTTGAATTACTGAGGTAGTCAATGGAATGGAATAACTTACGAGAAATCCTCCTTTTGTTTCTTTGTGACATCACACTGCAGGCACATTTTGTCCAGGGGCAGCTCATTTCGACGAGCAGTGCTCTGCATGATTGCTGTTAAGAAAGACTGAGGGTTGAAGAATCCAGCAAGCCACACAGAAGCTGGTAGCTGAAATGATGTGATAAGGTAGCTGAAATCATGCTTTGTGAAAATAGACCATTGAGAAAATCCATTTTGTATAGCACATGAATAGCCTGAAAATATTTTTGACAGAGATTGTATATGCAGTCAAAAGAGTTTCTTTACTTAGAAATGCAACGAGTAAGGGAAGGTGAGGAAGAACTGTGACTGCATTTATTATTAACAGTGATTTGGGAATGGAGGAATGATTGAGGGAAACCAAGCAACAATATTAGCATGAACATTTTCTAAGCAAAACCTCACGAGGTGAAATAACATTTAATGACCAATTTGAAGAACAGATTCCATTTACTTGAATTGTACCAATATCCAGCTTCACTATCTCTTTTTCTGAAATTAAATGATGCATAATCAAGGGGTACCTAAAAGAAACCAAAATTTTCTTGCAAAGGCATTTTTATTTACATTTACTCACTGAAATTTTTAAAAGCCTTCAAATTACTCTCTGTCTGATATAATTTTTAGATAGATATTTTAGTACCCTGCTAGCCACCACTAGGGTGTGTAGCAGGGAATGAATATACACCAGACGAATGTTCACCAGAATAATTTTCCCCCTTCTGTGGTTGGACAATATTAATCTAGTCCCTTATTGTCGTGGGAAAAATGACATATTAAATCTATTTTACAATTAATCTCTCTAATTTTATTTACATAATATATAATAACATATAGTATAGTTATATAATAACAAGTCGAGCATATAGTCATAAGCTTCTTTTTGTAGGTTCTGCATTTTTATTTTTCCTTTTACATTTTTCCATCACTCATTTGCCTAACGGGGGCAGAGTTGTCATCCACAGAATCCCCTCCTTGATGCCTGTGAACTCAAATATACCTTCAAGAAACATTGCTCTAAATAATACAATGCTAGAAACCACTTCTAATTCCTAGTATTACAGGCATGAGCAATAAATTATAAAAAAACTTTTAATGGTATGAAACTATAATTTAATAATATCCATACCTGAATTGTTTTACATAATTTTAGAAGCAAAGAACCAAAAAGCTTATGATCTTACATAACCAGGTATTATTATGTATTTGAATACATCATATTTCATAATTCATGGTCAAATTTACTGGTTTGTATTTTCAATGATTCAAATGTAAAAGAAATAAGTTCAAATTAGCAAATTTAATATTAATGATAACATAAATAATAATAATAACAACAATAAATTCCCATTAGCCATTTTCCATCTCCTATTGGATGCATTTGACAAATAGACAGGGTAAGTGGGAAATAAAATACCAGCATTGGCCCATAATGGAAAACAAAGAACAGAAGGTGTGCATAAAATTACACACACTAGTAGCTCAAGCTAATAAAGGGACAAACTAAACAACCGATCAAGATAAGGAGCATAGAAGAGTGCTTGGAGTAAGACAGTTAGTCGATGGTTTTGCACAATGCAGAGCATTTCACGTCAAAACCTGTGCAAAGCATGCCCATTGAGGAGGCGGAGTTCTGGCATATATGTGTTTTGGTATAAGCCTTATCAAATTGAAGGAGCAATCAATATAGTCAAATGCCTTTAATAAGGAAGATATTTATACTCGTAATCTCACCTGTGAGTGGAAAAGACACCTAACCACCAATGTTAGCCGACCTATTCATATTTTTAAAATGCTCTAAATAAGATCGATGACCAGAAAAACACTTAGAAGGGCAACAGTTGAAATGAACTCCTCCATCAGCTTCTGATGGCATTCATTATCAACATGAAGAATTAATTTTTAGGTCTTTTGAAAATATGGTCTAAACACAAGAGGTTTCATTATGTAATAGCAATAATATTCTTTAGGCACACCAATGAAAAGAGTTCAAAAGGATTAAATTCAGTCAGACACTTGAAGGATATATATGAGGTGTGTACAACAAATAAGAGAAATTTGAGTTTTTTGGAGAGACTTTGATTTATTCATCTGCATCAATGTTATCCCCTACTAAGTAGTCTCCATTCATTATTATCATACACTTATGTCAGTACTTTTTCCAATTCTCAAAACACTTCTGGAACTGGATCCTTGGTATAGCTTTTTGTTTCTCAGCGGTGCATTTTTAATATCCTCCATGCTAGTAAAATGATGGACCTTTAAGGTTCTCTTTATTTTTGGTAAAAGAAAAAAAGTCACAAAGGGTCATGCTTAGGGATATGGAGGCTGGGACATAGTGTGAGCAGGTGCATTATTGTGGTGTAAAAGTATGAATTGTTCTGCCACCAACAGAGGCATTCATATTGCTTCCTGCAAACAGTGTTGAACTTGTAAGTAGTACTCTTTATTAATCATTTGAGCCTATGTCAAGAACTCATGGTGCACTATGCACCAAAGTGACTTTACAAAATTTCCATTAATTTCTAAACACACCTCAAATGCATTTTTAGGGCAAAGTAAAAATATGAAAAACTGTGATACATTAGTTCAACAGTCCATATCTCTGGCAGGTCTCTTTTCAATGGAGGGTGCCTCCCTGGGTAATGCAAAGAGGCTCGTGGAGTTGGAGACATCCAAGGGAGGAGTGATGTTATTAGCTGGGAGTTTCATAGGGATAGGTGAATATTATGATGGACTGCAACTCACCACAAAGTCCGAGGACCACGTCTCAAGTTCACGAATCCTGAGCAGCAAATGGGCAAACCATGCACTGAGGCCAAGCAGTGAGGGAAAAGCACGATGAGTCCAAACAGGAGGCACCTGATCCAGAAACACAGCATTCTCTAAGTTCTCCATGTCCAATGTGATGGTCAGCTCTCCCTGAAAAAAAGATATATAGCAAATGATCATGTAATAATAATAATTCACCATTGCATCGAAAATTTCCAATTCGTTCACAGCAAGACATGATGCATTGTTTATCATTTGCATTTAGTTAAGAATCATCCTCCAATTTCCTGATGAGCATTTGGATTTATTGACATAAATAGTTTCGGAGGGGTATCATATATGGATAGCCATATTGATCACCATGGAGTGGGTGGTAACCCGCCAACAAACAAAGAAGAGTAAAACAGAACCAAGGAAGATCTATGTGCATGCAAAATGCTC
Source organism: Hetaerina americana (assembly GCF_022747635.1). Taxonomy (NCBI): domain Eukaryota; kingdom Metazoa; phylum Arthropoda; class Insecta; order Odonata; family Calopterygidae; genus Hetaerina; species Hetaerina americana. Next base: position 13,752,576 of record NW_027287095.1, read on the forward strand.
CTTGCACATCTTGTTTTAAACTGTAGACCTTATATATGATAGCAGTGAGACAATGAACTTCACAAAGCACATCTATAAAAGAACAATGGATCAACATTGCCACTCACCCAATGCCAGGTCACTTTCATGGAGCAGGGAATTATATAGTATTATATTTTAATTTTTTAGTCATGCTGTAGGAAAATGCTCTCCCCATAACATAATGGAAGAGCTTTTGCATTCTGATGACCCCAAGAGCTATGACGGTGGGAAGTAATGATAATTGCTCATTGCAGGGTCACCAATGCCAAATCTGTCAAAGGGTAGAAGCAGAAGATGCACTAATAGGGGTGTAGTAAGGAGTAGGGGAGGTGCAGTTTACAGAGGGTGTAGTAAGAAGTAGAGGATGGCATTAGGCAGGAAATGTATGGGTTGGAAAAGGATAGGAATTAGAATTAGTAGAATTTAAGCAGCATATGGAGAAGGGTTTATTGTCGTGTGATGTGTCAGATTTTTCCTTGTTAGGTAAGACTAAGAAATCGGGGCATGTTCATTCTGTGCCAATTCAAAACTTACCTTAAACAGTAGGCTACCAAATAATAATATGTAAAAGTAATAATAATAAGACAATATTGATTGCCTTGCTGACAGAAGGTTTTTCACTAATACAGATTCAATAGGAGTAATCTGCACAATGAACAAGCAGTCCATGCGAGCAAAAGAATCCAACAAATGTCTTTTTTCTATTGCTTTGGCCAAGGCATTCCAGAAATAGTTATGGCCATTGGATTCAATTCCCTGGCCTCCACTCTTTGCACTCCACGTCCAGCATTTAAAATCATTCAAGGGGTAGCAAGTGATATTAGGGCAAATGGCTACTCCTCACCTTCAGCCCCAGGTCAAGCTCCTTGAGTGATCGCTTGATCTCCCCAGTCAGGTAATTCATTCTCTCGCACTCTTGGAAGGCCACTATCACATAGGGCGTCCGCTCTTCCACCTTGCCCATTATCTCTGTCATGTTGAATTCCTCTGGGAGCTTCTCCATGATTTCATCCAGAATTTGCTTCACCTTTGGACAAATTAATTAAGTTCTAATTGAACACTAATATTATGAGGTCGAAAAGGGATTACCGGTGTTGGGATTCACCCAAATGTCAAACACTTTCTCTGCATGAGTGTGAAATGGAAAGTGGTAATTCCAAGAGTATAGTGTAAATGTATTACCCATTTCCTGCAAACAAATGGCACTCGAATTTTAACCCAATCGATTCATTTTAAGGTGTTTCTAAATTTAGGTTGAACTTTTTAGAGAAGGCATTCTCGCAATGCACTTTACTTGCTAGTATCGACACTCAAATTTCTCTTAATTTGAACATCTCCACCATCTAAAAATTATACATATTATTCAGTACTCTTCTTGTGAATTGCAGGATTTTAGCTATCCATCAAAGTTTTGAATTATGAATTTTGGGAAAATTTACTAATTACTTTGAAATTCCCAAATTTTAATTCATTGATTCATCAAAAAACTAGCCAAAGGTGCTCTTTTGGGCAGTTGAGTCTCTTGCAGGACTATACTTGCTCGGAGGATGCTCTCATGCTGACAACATTGGGCTTTGGGGGATTGGGAATGGTATTCTTGAATGATAATCAAAGTAATAGTGTTGCTCTGCTTGACATTTTCATAGTAACACCTTTGATTTGCGATTTTTGTTCAAAGTTTTACAAGTTATTGGATTCATAGCCTCTTATTCAAGATGTAATGACTATTTTTAGATTAACTATACAAAAAAGAGTGTATGATTACAATGCAATGCATATGACAGGGCTCACTGCAAACTACTTTTCAGGAAGCTGAATCTCTTGGTCGTACCTTGTGTTCATATTTTATTTTCTTTTATTTGCTAATGGAATATTTGTCAATATTTTACAAAAACATTAAAATCCATAATCATAATATGAGAGCCAGATATAGTGTACGAATTCAATATAAAAGACTCAAAATGTGTTCAACACACTTAAGAGCAACGTGCATAAGAGTATGTATTATGGACTTCCATAACAGATCAAGAAGAGCACTGCCCTATTTAACATCATTGATGGATCATGGGAAAACTTGTGTTTCTCTACATCCTGCCTTTAGATGGTGCCTGCTTTGATAAATTGCATCTTCATTGTCTATTAATGAGTTAACATAAGCAGTTGATGTATCAAACTCCATGGCTTTCTTCTTTTTTTGCATATTTACTAGTTTTGGTCATTCAAACAGTCACTATTTCAAGTTCCTCATGCTTTAATAAATGGCCTCTTTCAGAAAATAGAAGGAAATGAATAAAAGTTAAATACTTTCAGAAGATTTTTGACCATTTATTCCATACCACTATACTATACTTAAAAGTTTTTAACTACCTTTATGCATGATTTGCATAATATTATTTCATAATGTGAACTAATGATTTATGTTCAAACACTGAGAGAGTTTAAACAAAATATTATAATGAAAGATAATATTTAAACTCATTTAACTTATTTAGTTGACTGCAAAAAAAACAGCCAGCCAAGAAAACACATGGGCTCTGGAGTAGGTCAGAAAAAAATGTTTTAAGCCAAGATAATTTCCTTTGACACTAGTCACTAGACATATTTCTCATTTGGAGCATCACTCACTGATGCTGCATCCGAATAATGATGGATAGGAATACCTTATCCTCTCTGGTAACTGTCTGTCCACCTGAAGCACCAGCATCCCTTGGCTGCATTTCAAATACTGTCCGGAAGAGATTGTCTGATGTGGTGGTGAGGAAACCAATCTCAGCATTTGGATGAAGTCCATAGAGATAAGGAGACTCTGTTGGCATTGCCTCATCAATGTATGTGTGGTATCCAACAAAGTCAGTGTTTGGTGGTGCTAGGAATCCAGGTGCCAGCTGCAACTCTCCGTCCACCTGTGGAAGGGAGGCAAGTGGGAATAACAAGGAGACATGCCAGGGGTATGCCTTGCCATTGGACTAGCAATCACATGGCAGTCGTGGGAAGTTAAAAGAAGGAAGAATAATTGGCAGGATGAGCAGGGGTCATAAGCACTGAGTTGAAGACAAATATGTCTAATTCCAAAGAAACTGCGGGAGATGCCGCAACAGTAACTTTTAACGGAGTCATCCGCTAATGTGCATTTTAATGCAACAATTTCAGAGCGTAAAAATCATTCGCCTTGACTGGGACTCGAACCCAGATCCCTCAATATCACTCGACCGGAAGCACTCGACCGGATATTGAGGGATCTGGGTTCGAGTCCCAGTCAAGGCGAATGATTTTTACGCTCTGAAATTGTTGCACAAATATGTCTGTTCTCCTGGAATACAATTTTTGCATGATTTAATAATATGGTGCAATTACTGGAAACTTTTTCCTTCTACTGTTATTTTTTCAATTGATGCATCAAGTTTGAGTGAAGAAATTTTAATATTTCTACAGAAATCAAAGTATTATTTCAGCATAATTTGTAAGGTTATTATTGAGATCCCATTGGATGTGGCATAGTTCTTTCACTCTAGGACATGTGGATTACATGCATAGAACAGTTCATATGAATATAGCACACACATGCATATGCACATGCATGTAGACATATGCACACACATGTGCATAACATGACTCTAATCAATACAAATAGATACATGACAAATACATTCATTCATTGGTAGACTAAACTACATTTCTTACAAGATATTGATGCAGATTAAATTTCTACTGTGGGAAGTTAGGAGATTCCCCTTAGTTTCCTTGGCAGGTAATTAAAAATTTTGACACTTACATAAATTGAGGTCTTAGTTAAAAGGCTTAAGTTATGAGTGACAATCCTAAGGCCTTTGGAGGCTCTGGTGTTGTATTTCCAGACATCAATGTTAATTGATGTCTGGATGTCACTTCAAAGAGATGTTTTATTGGAAAAATCCTATGGACTCATCAGTGGCTAAATATTTATGCATATGTAAACATTTATAATTTCTGGTCATCATGAAACATCAATGGAACTCAACTAATCAGAGAGTGGAATCCTGTTTGTCGAATAAGCAGAAGTAGCATTGCTCTATTTTCACAAAACCTTTGCAAGCGACTGTGCATCATGCACAAGTATTAAAGACATACTTGTATGTAGTATGAAATCAAATGATTATCTTACCAAATCAGGTTGCATCAATTCCTCCAAATAGCTTATGCAAAGCCTCCGGTCCCAATCATCTGTGATATGCCCACCATACATGATTTCACCAAAGAGGTATCGAAGATCTTCCCAGGGTACCTTTGGGTTCGCCTCCAGGTAGTTATATAAGACATGGGCACTAATTGTGAGGTCACCTTTGAAGGTAGGAATGAATAACATTAGAGTGTAAATAACACACAGATGACTGCAATGGTAATTTACCTTTGTGTCATACTTGATTGGTCTTACATAAAAAATTATTTTAAATATTAATTGAGGATAGTGTGACCCTGCTATACATACTTTTCAAATAACTTTCATTAATTGTGCAAAATCAATGAGAGCTTGACAATTGCTAAGTGTCAAGACATTAATAAAACTTAAATAACTCAATTTCTGAAAACATTTATGAGTTAATAAATTATGAGACCAGAACTATGCCTAGAGTAAGAGAAAAAATATTACTGGAAAAGGGTTTTTCAATAGATATGATGGACAGGCTGTATGTTCAGTTGCGATATCATGAATGCCTCGAGTCTGGCTCAGGGATGACTCTGGCAAAAGGCAGGGGGGAAGATTGGTATTACTGGAAATGGTGGCATACAAAATTGTCACTTTGGTGAGTGACTGAATTGTTAGCACAAAGATGATAATTCTTAAGACCCTGCTTATGCACTCAATAGATGGAAAAAGTGATGGTATCGATTTGACAATTGACAGTATCGATCTTTGGCACGAGAAAAACTACCATAGGTAAAGTGACAAAATATAATACTGGGTTTCTTAAATTTGTGACAATGGAAAGTGGTGGATCAAAGAGTGAATATGTAGTAAAGTATACATACAATGGCGAGCTGAATATTGATAAACTATTATTATTGCCAAAGGGAAATAATTTCTAGAAGATAATGATCATATGAAAAAACTGTTTTATGCACCATTGGAAACATCATTCATACCTTTATTGTGAAGGATCTTTAAATGAAAACTGAATCAAATCAGGGAATGAACAAGGGCACATGCTAATACATTTGCCTGTGAAACCTCACCAACATTGAAGGGATATATGCGGTTCCACCCTTGGGGTCCAAATTTACGACGCTCGGCCACAACAGCATGGAAATAACAGAGGGAAAAGAGGATGGCCTTGAATTCAGCTTCCTTCCCACACATCTCCAGAGTTTCCTGGCTGAAGTTATCCAGTGCCTTGTGCACATTGGCACTCATTCCTGTGGGAGGCTCATTTGTTATCTTGATTGATGACTCCAAAATCCCCTGCAAAAAGTCACTTATTATTAGCTGTCACTTACTACTTTTTTAAATATGAGAATCGTTCAATAATTCCTTAGAATATCTAAGAGATTGTGCCTGTAGTATTGAAAATGTTTATCTCTAAGTTAGCCTCATTTATCAATCAACTGCTGTTAAAGCTTCAGTTATATCTATCACTGGGTACATTTTCATGGTCGATTGGAGCAAGAAATGTTTGTGTATTTAGCAAAATGGAAAAAAATGAATTTCATGTGATGATTTTAAAAAGCTTAACACTGAAAGAGATCCAAACCGAGTCGAATTAAGTCCATTCCACTGCTCCTGTGTTTGCAACATTTTATAATTGGGTAAGTAAGTTTAAACATGGCCGTAAATCCACAATTGACGAACATCATTCGGGGAGTTCAGTAGAAGTGACTTCCTCTGAAGTGATTGACAAAATCCATAATATGGAGTGATTTACAAATCAAATTTTATGAAATAGTGGAGTCCGCAGACATACATATCAGAAGTGTACACTGTTTCCAATATTAAACAAAAAATTGAGTGCAAAAAAATCCTGGTAAGATGAATTTGCTCTCAGTATAGAATAAACACAACTGTATGGCCGGTTCAGGGGCTGGTTGGGTGCTTTCCCATCACAATCCAAATGACTTTCTGCATTAATACATAACCATGATTGACACATGGATACACTAACACACTCCAGAGACAAGGGGATAGTCAAAACAGTGGGTCTCTAAAGGCTCCAAAGAAGGCAAAGACCGTGAAATTGGCCAACAAAGTTATGGCCATGGTTTTTTGTGATGCATGCAAATTCATCAATATCAGTTACTTGGGAAAAGGAAAAATGATAATTGGAGAGTATTATACTTCTCTCCTGCTCCAGGAGAGCAAATAAATCAAGATAAACATCTTCATTTTGCAAATAAAATAATCACCTCCATCAAGACAATGTACCGGTGCACACCTACACAGTTTTGATGTCAAAAATTATGGAATCAATGTTCAAATTATTATAACATCCTCTGTATGCACTAGAATTGGCCCCGACGACTTTATTTTATTTCCAAACTTGAAAAAATGGGTTGACGGAAAACGATTCACATCAAACGAGGAGGTCATCATCAACACAGATGCCAATTTTGAGGACCTTACAAAATTCTACTCATTGGATGATATGTGAATAACTTCAATGATTATCCCAAAACTCCCCCAACTCTGTGAAATCATGCAAGATGGAAAATGACATGATGTCATTTATCTCCTACAATGCACACTCTGCCCTGCTTTTTATATTGTCCAATGTACCTCACCCCCAAATTTAAGAATTAACAATCTCAGACCATCCTGTAACCCATGTCCTCCACATCTGCCTCCCTCTCGGTTCCCCACACAAAGCTACCCACAGTGGAAGTTTTGATTATTGTTTTAAGTATTTATTATTTCCTCCCTCCTATCCACAGCCACATTAATCAAATCTTTCTCTTTAGTAAAAACTTTCCTCTGTTGTTCTTTCAACAACCAATCACTCATAACATATACCCCTCTGTTTATCCTTGGCCCCTCCCTCCCAATACCACATGTATCTATCTGTATGAGCGTATAAAATATGATTTAATACAATGGGAGGAATTAAGAAAGTATTGATATTGGTATTGATGGCATTCACTTCTGTATAAAATATTGTTTCCTTTCAAAAGAGAGGCATTGAAGGTTGTGGCAACCCAGAGGAGAGTGATTTGTATTTTCAATTATCTATATGGGCATACAATTCCTTCAAATTGTCTACATAAAATCTTCATATTAATTTACACTCATTTGAGTTTCTACCTACTAAATTAGAAAAAAACAATGGGGAAAATTATCAACAGAAAGATTATTTTGATTGACTGAAAGAAAGATTACCTGTGGAATTATGTGAGCTGCTGCAGTAGCTGCAGGCTCTGCACTCATAAATACTCTGTAGCTTGGATGAGAATGTTGTCCATAGTACTCAAGTCTTTTCTCCAAAGCAGGTAGCCATTTTTTGACCAAATGTATATTCTGGGAAAAAAATGTTCATGAGGTGACTCAAGCATGAGATAGGAACAGAGAGATGTGGGTCAATTAATTGTGGGCTGAACTATGATGCACTTAAGATGCATTACCTGCAAAACAACCCAATGGCCTGATTTGGCAGCAATGTCCATGGCTTCCTCAGCAACCACCTCTTGTCCTTGGCCCAAGGAAACATTGTGGAAATTCTGCTTGTCTATAGTGAAGCCCAAACAACGGCCTAGTGCTTCCACATCCTACATACATTGATAACAATTAGTATACCCCCAGACAGAATGGGAATTATGATTCATATAACATTGCAGTTTTGGAATAACCCCCAAGGCACCAAAACAGTTAATGTGTTTATTTGCAATTAATGAAGTTGTATTCTAATTCATCAGATTCCTATGAATTAACTATTGCTTCCAAAGCTTGGGCTTCCTTGGTTCAATACTAAAAGGAAATCAATTAAAACAGCATATAATTAGGTTTCATATTTAAAAAAAATCAATGAAGGAACCCATTAATTTCTTTGGGAGAATGTTCTGAATGATTTCATTTGAAATTGTGCCAATGATTCTTGCAAAATGCACTGCTTAAGAGTCCCTTGAGAAATAGGCAAACCTCACCTGCATATAATGATGGACAACCATTTCAATGTGTGGAATTTCAGAGGGCAAAAAGAAAGAGACTGGGATACAAACCTAGATATCTTGATTGCCATCTAAGTACTTATTCAAATTAACCTACAGAAGCGTCCTCTGACTTTGAAGGGACAAGATGTTCTAAAAGGTATCAAGGAGTTACCATAACTACAATGCTATGAGGTAACCACAGTTGTGAGTACAGCACTATAGTCCATGAAGTTAAAGCAAACATTTATACTAGAGAGGTATTTGCCTAAGTATCTCTTAAGTTCTCTCACGGAACCATTTTAATGCATCAATTCATAATTATGTATGTATGCTGGGACTTTGATTTTTTGATAAATAATTACAGCCTAAGTAACCCAACCTTGAGATATTTTCCCAATTTTGAGCCAACACCTGCATGAGTCATCACAGTAATTGATAGTGTTACACTTTACTTGCATACCTTAAGTGGGTTAACTCCTGGTGAGAGAATAAAGAATATTGGTGTTGATGGACTGGTCTCTTCAAATGACTTGGAGAATTCCAGTGTTTTCCCTTCTACATACTTTGGACCAAGTTTCTCCTCAATGAATGCCCTTGAAAGAAATCAATTGCATAAGATGTTAAAATAAAAATTACCTAATCAAAAGCCAGGCTGTCATACTTCTTGGCTGTTACATCTGAATTGGTTGCTCTGAAATCCAAGAATACATTTGCATTATACCAATGCATTGTGAGAAAATTATTTCTTTCATTTGAATCTTTATTGGTTACTCGTACTAGGCCATGAGATACCAATCCATCTTACCACCAAGAGGTCTTTTCCCCAGAATTCATACGTGAGACATTAAAATTTATACACAATCACATACAGGACAAACATGTCATAGCAATGAATGAACAGATGAACTTTGTTTTTTCCCATGGAAAAATTAATAGGTACTTTGACCAACCAAAATAAGAAACCCACAGAATGGGTATTAGGAATACATGAAATTGTAAATTTTCACTGTTTATATTCAAAACATAATGATGAAGTTGCTCAAAACAAAGCACAACCTCAATGAGAACAATATTAGTTTCCTGCCATAACTGTGTTTTGTATTTCTATTTGGGAATAATGTGATCTATACCCCATTGACGTGTCCGAAACACGTGTTATTATTCTCTATACTGTACGCTGTGTCTGCTGGACGTATTTCTCAAAAAACTGATTTGTAACCAATTCTTTCTCTTTAATCTGAAAAAAATATTCGAATGTCTCCATTGAATAAGATTAATGCAGTAGTCATCCCAGAGTTCTGCCGGCCATGTCTTCTCCCAAGGCATTCCAACATGGAATCCTGAAGTGGAAAATCTGTAGATAATCAATTATTTATTTGCACAGACACTTTGAAACATTTTATATAATTTGCAATATATTTTTTGTATTCTACTGGTTAAGGTAGGTTTTGGATGGACACAGCTTATAAAATTGGGCAACAATATATTTACTTGTATCTCTGAACCAAAAGCACAACCTGTATTGCCCATCCTTTTATCGATGATTCTAACAACCATTATAGCTGTGTGAGAAATCAAGCTTATTGCTCCTTTTCCTCATATATTGCCCCATATCCCTTTATTGGGATAGGAACGACACCAGTCTCACAAAGTCTTCTTGTCAAATCCTTCAATCATAAATGCTATGAATTAGCCCATAAAGACTCTGCCTCCGACCTTTTCCTAAATCTTTAAGTAGTTCCAAGGGAATGTTGCCTACCCTCATGGCCTTATTTGAGTTCATTTCCCTCATGGGAAATGAACTCAAATATGCCATTTTCCCTTTGGCCATTTCTATGTCAATGTTGAGTAAGCCTGGACCTAAGCTATCTGCATCTACATCATACTCTCTTTTGATGTCTAACCTTGCTGAACTAATGCCTTTACCATACAGTTCTATGTATTCCTTCTACCTCCCTTGGACCTTTTCTAGTTCAACTAATATTTTTCCTAACTGATCTTTGATTGAATGATATTTTTTTCCTTTTTACCACTGGACAGTGCTTGCACCTTCCTGTACAATGTACCAATTTCACCCCACCAATGTTAATTTTCCATATCCTCACACTATGTCTTTCAGCGTGCTTCTTTTACTCTATTCATTGTGGGCCCCAGTTAATTATTTAACTCTTCGTACTTCCTTCTAACTACCTCCACATTTAAATTCTTCCAATTCCTTTCTCATCTGCCTTTCTAATCATCTCATCCATAATCCATGGTTTTCTTGCCCTGTTCCTAGTTACTACACCAACAGGTTCTCTTGCAGCTTTCCATACTCTTTTTTTGATATGTTCTCATTTTTCCTATATATTACCCAGATCTAATAAGATACACAGTTCCAGGATTGATGCAGTGGAAGGAACCCATAATAAAGTAAGGATATAGCACTTTTCCAAAATATAAAATTATTTTTTCTAACCAATCAATTGAGCTTTACTTTGTGGACAAGTGCTATATTCTCACTTTATTAGAGTACCCAGCTCTCTTTTCTCACTCATACTTTTCTCTCCAACCTGCTGAAACTCCCACCATGTCAATCAGATTAATTCTTCTACATTCCATTTCCAACATCATTTTCCCTACCTTATCCTTTTGAATCAAACACTACACTTCACAACTACTAAATTGTGATCCAAGTCTGCATTCACTCCCAGTAAACTGTGAATTGATCATGCAGTTCCCAAATCTCTATCTTACCAAAATATAGTCCAACTCAATATAGTCCAACTTAACCATTCTGAATCCCTTGCCATTTTCCATGTATACTAATGCCCTTTGTGGTGTCTAAACCAAGTGTTGGTGTTGATTAGCCCCTTTCTCCTACAGAACTCAACTGCTTTCTCCCCGTGGTCATTCCTCGTGCCTAAACTGTAGTCCCCCACCTCATCAACATCTCTTCCTTTTCCAACGGTTGCATTCTAATCCTCCATCACTATCAAATGTTTCCCAGCAGGAACACATGCAATTATGTCTTCTAAATGATCGTATACCCTATCCACTTCTCCCTTCTTATGATTGCTTGTTGGCATGTATGGTTTACCTGAACAATGACCAAATTCATCGATTCTGCTTTCATCTCTTCTAGTAATATTCTATTCATTGCTTGCTCTATGTTAACTAAGCTTCTTCCTTTCTTTTCATTCGATATTATGGTAACCCCTCACGGGCTCTCATTTCCTCCACTGTATATTACTCTATAACTATCACTCCAGTAATCCCCACTATCCTTCCATCTCACCTCCCAAAGATCTAAAACTTCTATGTTTCCTCTTTACATCTCTTGCTTTCTGTTCTCTGATTTTCCTGTCCTCAACATTGTTCTAACATTCAAAGTTCCTATTCTAACCAATTTGGTCTTCTTCTTCTTCTGCGTCTTCTGTGCTGGTGCTGTCGTCACTTTTGCTTGGCAGGAATTCTATGAGGTGATGACCTCGGAAGCCTTGCCTCTCCCACTGCTGGGCACAACATGACACCAATTGGGCTGATAGTTGTCAGGACTCATTTTCATTATGATCTCCATCTTCAAAGTCTTGGAATCTTGAAAGTCTTGAAAGTTGAAGTGGGGTCCTATTGCCTTAATGTTTTTAACGTGGCACGATCATTTAATGGCCGCCCTGTTGGTGTCAGATGCCTTTGCATGCCACCTCACTGAGGCACAGATAATGCATGGACTACCTTTCTGGCTCCTACCTTTTGAACCATCTGGCGTGGGTGACCCTTCCAAGAGCAAATATCATTGCTCCTACTAGTACAGCTCTCAGAGTCATCAAAACGCATATATCTTTCCATCACATCAAAGTTGTAGACCTTGTGGAAAGGGTTTGTATTATAGTATCACCAAAATTAAAAAGTATTATGAAATTACTCTCTATACAGAATGAATGCAATTATAATACTTTAGTACCAGTTATTAATAGCTTATGGCATGCTTTTGCGTATAACTGCAATTATGGAAAGTGAGGCTTTTACTGAGAGCTGAGTATTCAATGCTGACTTCACCATTTTTTTTCTGTGAATTATGACTAACAAAAGCAAAGGTGACCTTAGATACACCACTATCTATACAAGTGTTAATCTGAGGATATTCTCATCCTCAGATGTTTGTGGGCTCTATGGTCATCTCCTTCCCCATTCCTCCCAACCCTTTGCTGCAGCCACATAAAAGCCATGAAGCTTGAAGGTGATAAAAACAGCAATAGTTTCAATTGAAGTGTGAATGCCATTCATAGATATAAATGCAAGTTTTTAAGAAAAATTTTTACGGAGGGGATATGACTTTGTAACAGAGATTAACTATAAAAAAGTAAAAATACAAAATTAGAGTATGACAAAATGAAGTTCTTTTTTAGGTCCAGAGAGCCTTAACAAACCTTTATCAAAGACACCATGAGTGACTGAGATCCTTGCTTGTGCTGCACTCCTGGGAGTGAAAGAGTTCAGTTCATATATGTGAGCAGAGCAGGGCAGTGGCTAAGATGTTTGATTAGCCCACAAATCCTACCATAGGGAGGATATCTTGTGGGAGAAAACAAGATCGTTTAACAATTACATCAAGTGGGCAATACATCGAATCAGATGTAAAACAGGATGAAGAGTATGGTGGATTCACTGAACTTGTAAAAACTTGGCTATAATGTAACCCATCCTTGTCTAAAGGAAAACATTTGAGGAATCCTCATCTGATCTTCAAAGGGGAGTACATGGTCGATTGGTCAATGCTTGCGCTGGTATGGTGAGAAAATTGGAAATGGTATCAGGAAAGGAGTACTATGTGATAAGAGAAAGCTGTCTTTCATAAACAAAATGCTATTTCATAAAAATAAAATGTTCTGTTTTGACTAAATGTGTATGAACTCTCAAAAATGAAGAAAATACATACGCCACGGCATATGTCATGCGGTCTGGTCTAAGGGCACGAAACATGCAAAGACGCTGCAGGGCAGACTTGTTTTTCCATTCCTGCGGAAACTTTTCTTTCTCTGGGCACTCGGACTCCACCAACTTCTTCCATCGCTTCCAAGAGACCTCAATATCGCGATCAAGATTCCTGAAGGGCATGCAACAAGAAGTAAGGCTCAGTATTGTTTCTTACATAGAACAGTACATACTGTGTCAGCATTATTTAAATTATAAGCATTCCAATACCTCACATTTTATGAGTGCACTTTTTCAAAGCTAGTGAGTTTAATCTAGAAAAACAATATGACCACTTAAATGCCATCATCTCCTATTTCTTTTTCTGGTTAAGATGCTATCACAATGTATAAATAAAGGTTTGAATTTAGAAAAATTATATATGTAGCAGACTGAAATAAAGTGATAATAAATATAACAGCATTAAATAAATAACCAGCCATTGCCATCTCACCTACTTTAAATTTTAGTCTTAGTTAAAAGTTATAAAATGTTAAAAATGAGTTATTTATGATAGCACTCTTAATAAAAAAACTTAACAGACTGAAAGAATATGCATTTGAGGTTTCATTGAATTGCTAATGAGTGCACTGTAAAACTGGAGAAGGATATACAGGTACATACCTGAACTCATCTTTACCAGACAGGCTACGAATGCCTCCCCAGCTAGTGTCCGACAGAAAGTCTACAGGGCTAGACACATGAGGGGTGACGGGGAAGCGAAGCAGAAAGTCCAGCTCCATGGAAGAAATCTCCTCATTCATTAGCAGGATCTGAGTAAGGAAATCAATCATGACTCCAAAGTGCAGAACATACATGAAAACGGTGATCCATTCTGGAATCATTTACCTCAAAACTTCAGGAAAAATGTAATTAGTGAGTGAGTAAATGCTCATATTGGTCCAATCTTTTAACTGAACATTGGCAAGAGATTCAATCAATATGAGCATTCACTCACTAAGCGAACACATTTTGAGATATTGCAACACTTACTGGGATCATGCCTGAATACTTTTTAAGAGGATTCAAATAATAAGGTATCACTAACGCTATATCGTGATTGTAAAGTACTTTGCATCACCTTTCAGCTTTCCATCTCAGTTCATACATTTAGTGGCCAACTGGATCAGCAAAGCCACATTGGCATTGATTAAATTGAAACTGTGATAGTGTTTTGAAATTACTTTGTTCCTTTGAATCCTTCACTCCTCACAACTGTTCAGATCCCCTTCTATCTCCTGCTTTCCTTCAATGCTAAAAGAACTGATCAGTCTCCTAATAACGGCTTTTCAATTATGACTTCTTTCCTTTCCTAACCTCCATCCCTCCCCTCTTTCTCCCATTAGTTGTTCAGTAGGCATAAAATAGATATTCACCTATGAGAAAAGTGCGGAAGCAATTAATCTTGAAAATGAAGTTTTTATGTTGAAACCAGTCAAGGTATAATAATAAAAAGTGTGAAATAAAACAAAGTTACAACAATGCATTCAATTCAATCCATTATTCTGCAATCATAGTCATAAGGGGTCTTTTACTGCTACATTTGAGTTTACAATATTGTCTAGTTAATTTACGGAGATTTTCAAATGAAAATACATGTTTTTGAACACTTAGCACATCTTATTTTCACGGTGCACCTGGCTTGGAAAGTTTTATATTTCATAGATGATTATTTTTTTAAGAATAATACATATATTAACTTTTTGCTTTACGCATCAGGACCCAGATGGTCCTCATCAACAATGCCTAATATACAATAACTTTCAATGCTAATTAGAAAAGCTAATACCATTTGATTTAGGCATTGTTCATCAATGTGAATTTTAAAGTTTTCAAAATATCTTAGAAGCAATGATCAAATTAAATGCTGGGAAATAAATTGAAAAATGCAACATTAAAGAGAAATATGAGATGGTAATAGTATCTCCATCACCTGGAAGGCCATCTGCGAAGCAAATATGAGTTTGTCACACTCAAAAAGTCCTCTTGTTGTGTACATGTACACAGAATAAGTGATGCAATCAATCAGGTTCATGACTCTTGTCTCTACTGCTTCTGCTGCATCTGCCTTCTCAATAGCTTTTTGAAACACAACGCTGAATGCCTGTTCCAAATAAAAAAATATCTTTGTTGCATTGAAATAAATCACCAATCCCACAGCTTTTCAAGTATCACAATGCACAGAGGTAGGAATACACTCCACAAATACATGACTGATTGGTGTGGCCCACCTTGAGAGAAAATTGATAGATTGGGTTGATCGTGTTGAGGTCATTGAGGATAAAGTACAGGAGTGATGCCCTCGCGGCTGCCAACCGGTATAGCTCCCTCGCCTCATCAATGCGAGATGACGTCAACTTGGCCTCGGCCACCTTTCGCTCCACCTCAGCCGCCGTGCCCTTGGTCGTCTCTAGGTTCTCCACGAGAGCTGTGTCTCCCAGGAGGTTCCCCCCAGCTGAGGACAGCCTCGAGAGGAGGTCATCCTCCAGCGACTTCAAGAGGATCTTGAAGTCATTCTGCTGCTTGGTCAAATCAGCCTGTTTTGCAAGGAGGTCAAAGTACAGATGAAGTCGACGCTGTGAAGATGCTACCCTACAGAGATATCAATTGCTGGCAATACTTGGGGTTTCCACACCGAAACTTACTCCATTCTCTCTCATCTCTTCTTTAATGGACCGCAGATGCAAACATCAGTTGTAATAATTAATATCCTACCATGAAAACTTGTATTTTGAAAACTGAATATCTGCGCATCTTGGATATTGCTCAATTAAACACTATTTTTTCAGATTAGATTAATTTATAAAGTGTTATCAGTAAATATTACTCTAGGACATTTAGTAAATCCTATGATATGAAAAAAATAGCATGCTGCATGTTACGAAGGACACGGTTGTGACTGCAGTGCAAAATATGGCATTTTCCTTTGCAGTGCTCACCTTCTGATCATTCAATCACATCCTTCATAGAGTGGCTTTTACTAATACATAATGATTATGTGATAGTGCATCCCTACCTTCAGCTCCTCCAAGTCTGGCCTCTCAGCTTTCACGACTTCTGCCAGCAACTGATCCTCAAGGCCATCTCGGGTAACAGTGAAGTTGATGAGAGTTGTTTGTGCCTGCATCTCAGGCTTGTAATGTGGATTCGCCAGTTTAGTGTGAAGAATGAGACGGAAATTCTGGTTATACTCGACTTCCTTGTCTCCTATTTTAATGGCCCTGGAATTGAAACAAGAGGCCATGATTCCAAGGGAAACCTGAAATTTGCCAGAAGGAGCAAGAATTGTTTGAATTGAAGAAGCCTCGTGAGAGGAGTGTCAATATTCAGATGAATAATCTAGCAATGAGTTGAACATTGAATAATAACTCAATGAGCATGTAGACTACTAATTAAGCATAGAATATAGATAACATGAACTTCACTAGTCATTTTTACATCATTGGTAAGATTAATCTGAAACAACACTTCTTGTACACAAATTAATATAAATCAAAATGTCGGCCTCACCCAATCCAACCAGGGCCATCACTCAATTTAAACCAATGTCCATTGAGTAAGACAAGTGCTCTACCATTATGGCACTGAAATGTTAATTCTTGAGCAGATAATTTCCATATAATTAAGTAAAGTTTTCCTTGTGCACAAATCATCTTTGTTTACATTAACAGTAACTGAGCAGTTTCTGTAAATGGCATTGTGTCATTTTTAGCTGCTTCCAATTACTCTTCACCCAGTCTTAATAAGTCACATGGAACAATCTTTTCCCTCTTAAATGACAGCACATTGTCTTACTAATAATTTCAGAGTAAGTCCTCAACTTTGTGCCATTGTTCAAAATGGTTCCTACAGCATAATGGCCCCATTTCAGATAAATTATACCGCCCAAATTATGCTGATATACAAGAGTGTTATTTTGCATTATTTTCACAGCAGTTTTTCATAGGCAGCAATTCTCATAATTTATTCAAACTTTGAATAATTTTTTCCAAGATAAGTCCAGATTCCAGGTAGCACCTTAATGATAAGAGGTAGCAAAAATGGAAGTGATGTCTCTAGCACCTCATATTTTGTTGGTATGGAGGACTTATGAGGCCTCTAGACTGATGACCCAGAGTCCCTTTGTCTGCGAGATGCCTACCTGCCCTTTTTGATAAGATTGCGGCCAAGCAGGGGGTCCAACACTGGATCAATACTCTCGCCAATATTCTCAACAAGCACTGTGTCACCGGCCGACAGGGCTGCTTCCACGGCATCCAAAGCACCACGCTGCCCAAGACGGATCACTCGCAATGCACTCCCATACTTTGTGCGGATCCACTTGAGACCCTGAAGCTACAGAAGACACACATGTCACTGCAGTGAGTGTCACTCAAGGCAGCCAACCTCTTTCCACACCACTGGCGAAAGTTGCCCAGGCAAAACTGGACATTGTTGAATGGCAAATGGTAATCAGACATTAAGAATGAAATGAAGTCTTAGTCTAAATAATTTCAACTGTCACTTTGGGAACTTTTGCCATCTTTACACATTGAAAGGAATACTGTAGATATTTCACAAATTTGTAAATCACTGATTCAGGTTTTGAGGATACATCATGTACAAAAAAATTGTGGATTCTACAAAGTGTTTCCTTCCTTGTATATAAATGCCACTTGGTCTTTAAAAATAAATTTATTCAACTTGACCTTAGTTTTGGTGAAATTCAACCTCATCAGAAGATCTTAACAGGCCAAAACCGCATAATTTATAAAGTCCATAGGAGTGGGGGAGGAAGGTAGTCTAGTGGTGAGAGGAGGATGGATGAAGAGGAGGGGGAGGGAAGGGGAAGGGATGGTTAGGAGAGATACATCTTTCAAAGAATTTGGAAAGAATGGCAATCACCTAATGATGCCGAATTTCAATGAAACTGAGGTCGTTTTAAATTAATGTTAGTTGAAAGAAATAAGTTATGACTTTATACTATTATGAGCCAGTTCCAATAAGCATTGCCAGAAAAAGATAACTTTAACATGGTCTGAAATACTTAGAGTGACCAGCCTATTCCAAAGACAATGCTCTGAAAATTTGCCACTTAATATATGTTGTTTAGTACTTTGTAGGACATAAGCAAACATTTATACACTAATTTAGTTACAATTGATTTTAAAAGTCCTCAATAACTGCCAGGTAATATTCCAATTTCGGACCTGTGGATCAATCATGAGGGGCCAGCGATCAGAGTTGGTGAGGATCGTTGCATTCTCAGTGGACATGCGATCACTTGGCAGGCCCTCATTGTTCCAAATGGCAATCTGTGCATCATCAGTGAGCAGGGAGAGGGGGTCCAGGCCCTCAGTTGTAGGAACCGATGGCTGTATGAAGGATGGGGAAAAGAGACCTTTAGAAATACAGTCACTTTCCTGCTCCCTGGATAACACCTAAATATGAATTCAGTAAACAACTTACTTATTCGTAAGCAGTCATTGATACATTAAAATTACTGTATTTCCCAACCTATAAGGCTCACTGTTATTTCTTGGGTTAGAATTCACAAAAAAAACTTGGGTGAGAACAAAAAGGAACAAGTATTTTAATGTTTATACTTCATGTGGAGAAATCGGAATAGTTTTATCTTAAAGTCCAGTATGTACATACTGCTTATGTTAATAAGCTTAGTACAATCAACATAATATAATAGTACAATACAATTGTACAATCAATACAAATACAATAGTACAATCAATATAATGTGTACAATCAATGCATTTCAAATTTTACATGCACGTTTAGCTCACGTGAGGTAGATAATTAGGTATTTGAATAAAGTACAAACCTCCAAAGCTTTCACAAAAGGCAGCCACTGCTTACTGAGAAGATCCAGGCGGTATTGCTTGGTGAAGCATCCCACATAAGAGATGAATGCTGTGACAAGAAGAACATCTCCTGGCAGTGTTGTTGCCTGGCGCATGAAACTGCAAAGAAATAATTTCCAAAGTGAACAAGTTTAATAACATAGCCCACACATTCTACCCTGTTGTACATAATTATAAAACTGGCTTCATTAATTGATATTAAATAATGTAGATTCATGTGAACTGTCTGTTCAAATGTTTAGAGTTTTTCAAACATACTTGGCCACAGCTTCAGCCCATCTGACATTTTCTGATGCAAGGCCTCCAATCAAGCGGTTGGCAAGTCCTATTGTTCTGCTTGTGGCATCAGCTTCTTCCTGACAGCGTGCCTTTTCAGCTGATGCCTTTTCAAAATCTGCAGTCAAAGTGGCTAGTTGCTCTTCCAGCGACTTGTCAAAAAAGAGTGAGATGGGACATATCAAGCATACTTACATATCAACCAATGGACAGCTGTAGCATGCCATGCTGCATTGGAGGAATGCAATCAAATTACACATTTCTATCTTACTCCTAATCAATTCACTAGTCCATTAATCCTGTACCAATAGTTTAACAGTGTCCAGTGGGCAGTATTTACTATACCCACATTTATGGCAAAACTGTAACTCTTCAAACAATTTGAATAATCAGGTTTCAGTGCAATATTGCAGCATTGTTTAGTTAAAGACATTAATTCAATGTTAAAAAGTAAACTGTTTCCCCAAGAAGTCAACTTACGGCAACTTTCTTCTTGATAATACTTAATTTTTCCTGGGCAGCAGCAAGCTCAGCGTTGGCTTGAGCAAGGGCCTTACGCTTGGGCTCCACATCACAGTAAACTTCATAGAATTTTATGATATTTATCACCCAAGCACACAATCCTGAAATTTAAATGAAAAACTGCTTCTAGATTGTAACAAATTAAGGCCGAGTGGAAGGTAAATGACAAAGTTAAGGATATTGATAGGGAATATACACAGATAGGAGATTGCATACAGTAAGCAGTATTGCTCATTAAATCGAACTGATTTACTATTGGTTCTCAAGGTCCTTCCACATATACTGACCCATGTGGCAGAATATTCCACTTTACATGCCTAGCCAACCAATATGATGGACGCAGACATAACTAGCAAGACAGGACTGTCGAGAAAGGAATGTTACTGAGATTCTTACCATGGCGACTTACCTGGTGATTTCTTTGGTTGGAATTTATGAAAAATTCTTGGATCAGACAGAAATGGATGTACATGTTTTAAATGTTAAACCTTTTTTGAAGAAAATGGAATTGTTACATTAAAAAAATTAGCAACTCTATAAACGTTTATTCATTCCAGGATCCCATAAATTCATCAACACTGCAGCTAAAATCATACATGCAGTTATTTCCACTAGAGTGGCCACTTTCCTCACACAAAATGTCATCTTCACTTCCATATATCACTCTGCTAGTTCCACATTTTTCAAAAACTTTATAATAGTCCAAATTTAAACTTTCTGCCAGGACTTTTTCACCCCCTCAGAAACACTATAAATCAATGGCCATTTCATTCTTCCTGCCAGGGTGACATCATGAGTTGGTGTCTCTATCCTCTTTATTCACTCTTCATGTATAAATCCCTTGAATGATTAATTGACTGAAACATCCAGAGGCCACAATTGAGAGGTTAATCCACCAGGAATTAAAACAAGTTGTATGTCTTCCGTTCGGGGCCAAGGCTTTTTGTTGACTCCGTTTTCTGGGCCTTAAATTGATCATGTACTAATAAAGACAAATTCTTCAGAAGACCAACAGGACACCTGGACCACACCTTCCATAGCCTCAGCTTCACACCCACATATCCTTGTCCCACAAGATGCCAGCTGTTTTTAGAGCACATTTTGGAATAAACAAGTGCATTTTATGGGATGAAATTATGGTAATTCTCTTTACATTTTGCAAATTTATAATCTGAGAATTATATACCTGTACCTCTCCATACAGATGCTACTAACAGTATACATTTGTATTTCACATAATTCAGAGGTTTCATCAATGGCTATTATAGCATTAAGCAGCGCAACTTGAGGCCTCGGCCTCATACGGACATCTGGTGCTCAAATGCTTCTGCATTCAATATTAGTAGTTAGGGGAACACTATTGCCCATTAACAGTGTGTGCCCATGGCATTCATGATCTTATGCCATAATTGGTGTCTAACAAAATGTATACTGTGACTCAAATTTCTGAAACAATGAATTACCAGGGATTGCTTATCAGGGCTTGTGTTACATCGTTTAATGTCTACATCTACATAACACCCCACAATCTACCAAAAAGGTGTTCAGCAGGGGGTGTAGGCACCAGGTGGGATGATTAAGGGATAATGGATGATGTTTAGAGAGGACGAGAAAAGGGAAAAAATATTCATAAATATATCCTGGATGAAGAATTAATTCAAAACAAGCCTAAATTTCACCCAATAAATTAGTTCTTTGATATACGAAAAAAAAAAGAGAATAAAAATGAACCACAACCATCAATAAAAACGACCTCAACCATTACAAGACAGATCACACAGAACTGGAAAGTAAGAAGGGGAAATTCTAACAAGTCATGGACATACTACCTATGGTATCCACCCCTAAAGTTACAGGTTGAGAAAGTGACACCCCACAGTTTGGGCAGTGGATGGCGTGAGGTATCTCCCCTACAGAGAAAGACGATGGATAGAAGGGGAAGCTCAAAAATAACAAAGAAGGGTAGGCAATATTGCACCGAGCACCACATTCATTGAATGGCAGTCCCATGCGGTCATGGGGGAAGGGAGAAACTGAAGCCTGAGAGTGAGCACGACCAGGAATCAGGGATGGAGTGGACATTCAAGATGCCTGGCTCTTGGCCTCTAGGTAGTTTTGAATGGTAATATGTATGGTGCCAGATACACAGATACTACATATGCGGAAGATGGGTGCCCCCTCCAGAACAACTTGAGCATGAGAGAATTGAGGTACATGCCCCCACGCAGCCTTCTTCTTGCATTGACTTTGTATTAGAACCCAGACACATTCGATTTTCGTACATTCATCATTTATGTATGTTTTGGTGTCCACAGCAATTGAGTCCATGTATGTGCTTTTGAGCTGAGTATCTCAAAATAGGGGTTATGTGTCCTGAAAATCCAACTTTGCTTCACCAAAATCATTAGCAAAAACATCTAATTCTACTCAGATAATTTCCTTAATTATCTATGCATGTAATTTGATCTTTACAGCAATTCATCACACGCTCTTTGGGATTTGTCCAGGGAACTTTTATAAACATGGCTAGCACACTGATTTAAATCAGTGACAATAATTGACAACACTGACATATTGATATAGATTATAGAATTTCTCATGATCTCAAATTATGATCTTCACCTGTCATGTTAATTGTCTTCATTTATTCTCTTTGCCTCTATTCCCTCCTTTTTGAATACTCCTTCTCATGTCTAAATAAAAAAATAACGTTGCTTTTAAAATTAAGATACTGAATCAATCTGTCACTCTTACTATACCTACAGATTACTGAGGCAGGTATTTTACATTTCTGGCAATGCTACTTGTAAACTTGAAGTGCCATCTACACTCACCTGCAGCTGCAGCAGATTTGCTCCGAACAAACTCTGGCTCAAATTCAGAGTCTTTCAGATAGGGCTGGATTGCCTTTATGATTTCAGGGTGGATATTCTCCTTGTCATAATTAATGAGGCCATCCAAAAATTGGTCCACCTTGGCCATAACAATCTGTTTAAATGGAAAATATTTCAGACATGTTCAGGAGGAATTGCAAATTTGTGGCAATAGAGGAACGAGAAACAGTGATCTCTATAAATGGTACATGCCGCAGCCTTATGCTCTCATCACTAGCACCATATGGTTTCATCAAAATGGTGACCAACTATCATCATACAACTTCACTTACTTTGGCTGCCTTCCAACTGCGATCTTTTGGGATCTTCCCATTTGGTGCCAGCAGGACCATGACGGCTGCAGTCACATTGGTCACGGCACCAGGGGGAGAACCAAATGACTTTAACTCAGTGAGGTTGGCCTGAAAATGAGCACTTGTTTCAAAACCATTGCTTCTGGTGTTCAACATCAATGGGAATATGGAAAATTACACTAAGAGTCCTCACAAGAAAAACCATTTAATAGCTGATGTAGAAAAAATTTCATCTGTACAGTTCATAGAGAATTTGGATCCTTATAGACAAGTAGATATACATTTACGTTATACCATTATTATCCAATGGGTCATTAGTGACACATATTATAAAGCATTTATATAAGAAACAATCTTTCATTTCTTTTTAAAAAAAATTATTTCATTGGCCAAGCTAATTAAATACCTTGAGCAAATTTATGGTTTTCAGTGCATAAATTAACCTATAGCGATATGCTACAAATCATTTCATTTCACCATTTACATTTAAATATTTCATTCTTCAACTATTATTAATTAAATCAATGCAATCCAGTGCTCCTCTTTGTACCATGGAAATTCAAATAACAATAAAATTCATGCATATTACTTTAAAGTCAAAATAATTAGGCTCATATCTTGGGTGAGAATTAATAACAATCTACTGAGATCAAATCTGGCAGTCATAGTTATAGAGCTAAATCTCAGCAGGCCATACCATGATGTATATGGTTAATATAAGTTTAAAGCTTCTGTTTCATATATAAAAACTCTATTTTCATTTTAAAGTTACACTATACATAAATTGATAATTTATAGCAAATAGATTGTGATATAATTCCCTGGCTTCCAAAAAGTATTTGTCATGCAGAAAAGAGGCAATGGGTTTATGGTAGAAACACTTTTACATAGATCCCATTAGAAAAATCATAAAACCACAGAAAGATGGTATACATTACGGAACACTGATAATGAGCCAGTTCTATGGAGAAAATCGGTTTAAGTAAAGACTCCTTTGATAACAATAATACAAATACCCAGAGAGACATTCACTGCATTGGCAGTCGTTATCGGCTGGTGAGCCCCATGCTCATTGGTTGTTTTTTTAAATAAACTTTTATTCTGCCTTGTTTGTATGTTTATTACATATGTCCTTACATAAAGGATAACTGGAAAAAAATTAGCACCAATGCTCACATGTGTGGCAATAAAACTCAACAGAGAATGGATGTGCATGCATGAATTTTGTCATTGCACTGCAATGTATAGTAAGGGGCCTCACATGGCACCATTATAATTTTTAACCGTTTGCCACATGGCATTGAAAAATGCACCTTCAAAGTAAATTTTAAGAAGACTTACAACATTTTCTACTAGACAAAAGCTTTTAGAGCATGAGAATGTCCTGGAATAGTTTCATGAACACTCTCATATAGTCGACTTGTCCTTTACCACTGTAATGTGCATTCATCAATTTAATGCATTCCTCCTCATGGTCTTCTCCCTCCCGCTACCAAATGCCACCTCTTAGTTTCATATAAAAAAGAATGCCGCATGAGCAAGATTGAGGGAGGAATGGCACAGGAATTTGACTTGGTGTGAAGGGAAGTAGGAATTATGTGGAGCTGAAGATTCAATTTGATTCTTGTGGCGGCTCAACCCTTGAATCATCATTGAGCGCCATTGCGAACGCGCCTTCGCCGGCAAGTGTTTTGGCTTCCGGCGTTCGCCACCAGGGTCCGCCGCCAGGGCGCAACCACGCCGCCAGAGCCACTCTCTCTCTCTGACTGGCTCTGGACCGTCACGCGCGCCGCCATCGTGGTCAACCCAAGGACGCTGCTTCCTGGTGAAGGATTCTCTCCTGGCTTCGCCACCGCACGGCCGAATATTTACTGAATAATTACTGTTCAATCGCCTCATCAAGGTTTTAATTTTCTGAGCACAATAAACTTTGTTAATTGTTAGGAGGTGTCATTATTTCCACCACGATACCTCCTTCAATAGTGGTGACCCCGACGTGATTCATTTCGCCCTACGTGCTTAGCCATGCCCTGACCACGCCGTTTTGGTCGAGCCCGAATATCTTTACATCTGCCTCGCTATGTGATTAGGCGACTCCTTGAGCGAGAAGAGATGGGCGACAGGAAGCCATCCCAGTTTCTCCGCCATCTTAAGGACTTGGCAGGCTCGTCGATGCCTGACGAGTTCATGCGGTCGCTGTGGCTCACCCGGCTACCCACGCCTCTCCACGCCATCTTAGCGGCTCAAGATGGCGTCGACCTAGACGCCGTGGCTTCCCTCGCCGACAGAATCAGTGAGGTGATACCCCAGGAACGAGTGCCCGCTCCTACCCACGCTCAGGTAAGCGAGGTGAGTTCCGACCCGCCATCTTGTTCCGGTGGATGCTCGGGCATGTTGGCCTCCCTCCTGAACCGAATGGACGACCTCACCCGGCAAGTTGCGGCTCTTTCGGTGGCGCGGCACCCTCGAGAGGAACGCTCCCGTTTCCGAGGCCATTCCCGTTCCCGCAGCCAATCTCGCGGCTCTGAAGACGGACCATCAGGACGCCGTACGACGCCACAACTCTGCTGGTATCACCGGAAGTTTGGTGCCGACGCGCGGCACTGCACCCAGCCGTGCTCATTCCAGGTGCCGGAAAACACCGCGGGCACTATGTAGACGCGGCCGCCGACCTTAGCCCTACAGCAAGCCGCCTCTTCGTTACGGACACGACCACAAAGGTACAGTTTCTTGTTGACACTGGTGCTGACCTTTCTGTGTTTCCCCTATCGCTCGTCAAAAGTCCTAGACAGCGGACCGACTACCAACTTTTTGCTGCCAACAATTCCGTAATAAATACGTACGGTTGGGAAGTATTAAACCTAAATTTCGGTCTGCGCCGCGACTTCACGTGGAGGTTTGTTGTGGCAGACGTTGCACAGCCTATTATCGGAGTGGACTTTTTAACACATTTCAGTCTTTTGGTGGACGTTAAGAATTCTCGTCTTACAGACAGTTCGACGACAATTTCCGTCGCCGGAAATATTGTACGCCTCCCGGCAACGCAGATAAAGGCGGTAGTCGGAGAAACCCGTTTTCACGTTCTTCTCTCGCGCTTTTCTGAAATTACGCGTCCAGCAGGGACACCCGGTCATGCGTCCCACTCCACAGTGCATTTCATTCGCACGACCGCAGGTCAGCCGGTGTCATGTAAACCACGTAGGCTTGCTCCCGACAAACTTGCCGCAGCCAAACGGGAATTTGAATTAATGGTGCGATTAGGGACAGCCCGCCGCTCGGATAGCTGTTGGTCCTCCGCCCTCCACCTTGTGCCCAAGAAGGGAGACGAGTGGCGCCCATGCGGGGATTATCGCGCGTTAAACGCTAGGACCATCCCCGATCGCTATCCTGTCCCCCATATCGAGGATTTCGCTGCATCCCTCAATGGTGCTCGTGTTTTCTCCACCATTGACCTCGTGAGGGCATATAACCAAATACCTGTGAACCCGGAAGACATACCGAAGACTGCAATCACGACCCCCTTTGGGTTGTTTGAATTTCCCTTTATGTCATATGGACTGCGAAACGCCGCACAGACTTTCCAACGTTTCCTCGACGAGGCACTCAGAGGTCTCTCCTTCTGCTACGTCTATTTAGACGATATTTTGGTCGCCTCCCAAAATAAGGACGAACATGAGCATCACCTGCGTGAGCTTTTTGGCAGATTAAAATCATACGGTGTGCTCATTAATCCTGCAAAGTGTGTTTTTGGTGTTCCCAATGTCAAGTTTTTAGGATATAGTGTAAGTGCCGAGGGTACAACGCCTTTAAGTGACAAAGTGAGTGCTATCGCCGACTTCCCACTCCCTGTGACGGTGAAACAGCTCCGCCAATTCTTGGGGATGCTGAATTTTTATAGAAGATTCCTTCCCCATGCCGCCGACTTACAGGCCCCCCTCAGTGAAGTGCTACGCGGTGGTGTACACGGCCGCGACAAAGTGGATTGGACGCCCGAACTGCGCCTTTCTTTTCAGCGGTGTAAAGACGCTCTTTCGAACTTTGTGCTTCTCGCCCATCCGGCCCCCTCCCTTCCCCTCGGCCTGTTTACCGACGCCTCAGACTTCACCCTGGGAGCTGTGCTCCAGCAGCGCACAGAGGCGGGTTGGCAACCGCTTGGTTTCTTCTCCAAAAAACTAAGCTCGGCCGAGAGAAACTACAGCCCTTATGACAGGGAGCTCCTGGCGATTTATCGGGCGGTCCGGTATTTTCGCCACATGGTGGAGGGTCGGAATTTTACAATTTTTACAGACCACAAGCCGATAGTGTACGCGTTCCAGCAAAAACCTGACAGATGTTCGCCCCGTCAATTCCGCTACCTCGACCTGATCGGCCAATACTCGACAGACATTCGTCACGTAGCCGGCGCGGATAATGTCGTGGCGGACGCTTTATCGCGCATCGATTCCTTGTCCTCCGCGGTAAATTTTGAGGAGTTAGGCCGTGCACAGGAGGCAGACGCTGAACTTGCTGCGCTCCTTAAGAACGAAGAGTCTTCCCTCAAGCTCAGAAGACTTCCTGTTCCCGGTTGTGCTGTGCACTTGTTTTGTGACACTTCCACCCCTTGTGCTCGCCCATACGTCACTCCCACATTCCGGCGTCAGGCGTTTGATTCGCTTCATAACCTGGCGCATCCCGGAGCGAAAGCGACGATAAAACTCGTGACATCGCGTTTCGTGTGGCCCTCTATTAGGAAAGACTGCCGCGAATGGGCACGCGCGTGCATCCCGTGCCAACAGGCAAAAGTGACTCGCCATGTTGCCTCCCCTGTGCGCAATTTCCCGTCTCCCGGACGGAGATTCGAGCACGTCCACATTGATTTGGTCGGACCTCTCCCAAGTTCACGTGGATTTCGATATTGCCTTACGTGCGTGGACCGTTTCACCCGATGGCCCGAGGCAATACCGATTGGTGACATTTCGGCCGAGACAGTGGCATTCGCTTTCTTTAGCGGATGGATGTCGCGTTTCGGCTCACCCCAACGCATCACTACCGACCAAGGACGGCAGTTTGAAAGCAACCTCTTCCGCCAGCTCTCCCTCATGGCCGGCGCGGAGCATTTCAGGACGACAGCATACCATCCTGAGGCGAACGGGATGGTAGAACGGTTCCATCGACAGCTGAAGGCCGCCATCCGTTGCCACGGGACCACTCAGTGGGTGGACGTACTTCCTGCCATCCTCCTGGGATTCCGCGCCTCCTGGAAGGAAGACCTAGATGCCTCCACTGCAGAGTTAGTGTATGGGGAGCCTCTCCGCCTTCCCGGAGAATTCCTCTCACCAACCTCTCCATCGCAGCCAGCTGACACCGCCTTCATGTCCCAGTTGTGCGAGCATTTCCGGGAGTTGAGCCCTCGCCCCGCTGCCCACCACGGTTCCCGTCAGGTCTTCATCTTCAAAGACTTGCCGACGGCGTCCCACGTCTTCGTCCGGCACGGCCCCCCGCGGGGTTCTCTTCAGCTGCCGTATGACGGGCCGTTTAAAGTTTTAGAACGGAATGATAAGGCGTACAAAGTCCGCTTACCAAACCGTGATGTGTTCATTTCTCTCGACAGACTCAAACCTGCCTTCACGGTATCCAACCTACCAATTTATAACCACCAGGCAGCTCTACCGCTTCACCACACCGCGCCACAGCTGGAGGCAGCAGAATCGGACGAAAGATGGCCTGCCGCCTTTACATCGCGCCCAGCTGCGCTGCCTGCACCGCCAGACCCTCAGCCCCCAGGTGCTGCACTGCGCACACAGCGCAGCGAACGGACGACCCGATCTGGGAGACGCGTGCGCTTTCCGTCGCATCTTGAATAATTTCAACTATAATTTTCTCTTTTTTGTTCTCTTTTTCTTTCGTTGTCTTGACTTCCTTACCTAACCTGTCATGCTTCCACCACCCCTACACCCTCCTTCCTTGCCCGCGCACCCGTTATCACCTCCTGTTTCCACAATTTTTCCAATGTCTACTAACCACCAGGGACTATAAAACAACCAAGGGGGTGGTGTGGCGGCTCAACCCTTGAATCATCATTGAGCGCCATTGCGAACGCGCCTTCGCCGGCAAGTGTTTTGGCTTCCGGCGTTCGCCACCAGGGTCCGCCGCCAGGGCGCAACCACGCCGCCAGAGCCACTCTCTCTCTCTGACTGGCTCTGGACCGTCACGCGCGCCGCCATCGTGGTCAACCCAAGGACGCTGCTTCCTGGTGAAGGATTCTCTCCTGGCTTCGCCACCGCACGGCCGAATATTTACTGAATAATTACTGTTCAATCGCCTCATCAAGGTTTTAATTTTCTGAGCACAATAAACTTTGTTAATTGTTAGGAGGTGTCATTATTTCCACCACGATACCTCCTTCAATTATTATGGCTGTCTAATGCTTAGAGTGCCCCTTAGGAGAAGACAAAATTAGGGAATAGTTTTCAGAGTCCACTGAACCAAACCCTTACCAGTTTACCATTATAAAGTATAATAGATTCACATTCCAACCTTATTGAGTGTATTTAAAGCCTCTTGTGCAGCAAGCAGTGCAGGTTCAGCCTTGACAAGGTCTGCCTCGCAGTCTTGTTGCTTTTTACTAACCTCCTCAGCTATAAGGCCAACCTTGCACTCCTCCTCATCGGCTAGACAAAGGTACAAATATGATGAGCATGTGATAGTACAAAAAACATGCATATTTCAGAGAATGATATCATCAGAAGTTACTCTGCAGCAAGTTTGGGGTTTTAAAATGTTTTATTGTACTGCATATGTGTAATGCTCGGTGGGGCTTTGAGGTGTGATGGTGTTAAGTGCCCATGAAAAACCTGTCTTAACCAGCAGATTATCATCAGTAATTTCAATCTGCATGCACGCATTACACGAACAGACATTTCTGATCTAAGAGTCTACTGTTAGCTAGTGAGGATTTGCGTTTGCTTCCAAATTCTCACATGTAGCCACCTGATATTCAAATTTTGGTCTGCCCATTGCTGTTACCAAACCAAAAGTGGTATGTCGACCTCTCTTATCTACTAATGGATTAAGGCAGGCACAGCTACTTATAAAAAATCTCGCCACTTCCCAATTCAACTTACTCCACATGCCTGCTTCCCCAGCAATGTGACAATGCTGAGGAAAAATTAACTAGATGCTGGCCAACAGAAAAACTGACTGCTACTCCCATAAAGACCAGACCGCCAGGTGTGCAAAGCAAAGTCTTGCCTAGATAAGCGATGTGATAGATAAAATTCTTTTTTGAGTGAATGGGATGGCTCAGAGATCTCCCTACAGACAAAATAAATCCTATACCCTTGGCAAATGAAATAATCAATAAAAATGGTGGCTTTTGGAGTTATCTCTTTTCTATCAGTGGACAGAGGATATTGAACACTTAACACAAACTTTTTTGTGTTGCACTTTCAATAGGCATACTGCAATTAATGCACAAGTGGATGTATAGAGTGGCAGGATTGCCAGTGGCAAATATGTCAATCAGAGATATTGTGCAAATAAATCAAAAAACTCTACAGTAAAATATGAAGTCATGATCTGGTTCCTTGAATCAAAGAATTTGTTTACTTCTAAATCTTTCTCCAAAACTTGGCTTGTGATTAATCATTTGTCTATTGTAAAGTTTCTTGGGTGCCTTACATAGGCATCACATCTCTGTTTGACCATTTATACATTAAAAACTCAATTATAACCAAATTTAAAAATTTTCTCTGTATCATGAAAAATATGAAATAATATTGAATGAAATATGGACTGTAGCAAGCACATTATATCAAAGTCTCTTGAGATAGGGGCAGTGGTTATCATAGGTTATAAAACTACAGCAGAAGTGTAAACAAAGGAATTTGTCCTTTGTCCTGTCTATCGTTGTCAATCAAGACCAGGCTTTGCCAGAATTTCTGGTGGTCAAATCCTTCTATGACTAGCAGTCAGATTATGCAGGGTCCAGCATCCAGTAAACTGTTCCATAGGATTTTCACATTGCTGGGGAAGCTGGTATGTTGGGAAAGTTGGATTAAGAAGAGGTAAGACTTTTTATATGTAGCTGTACCAAATTTGAAAATATTCTAGTTAAGTATATATTACAAATCTAAGGATTTACTGCTAGAACAGTGACATAGTAATTTATGCCCACAGAGAAATTGGTGCCAATTAAAAGTTCAGCATAGCCGCAATGAAGTCTAAATTTGTTCCTAACTTGTTGTCCTATAGCTTATAACTTCATTAATAGTAAAAGTAACTCTCTAAGATTCTGGTCAGCCTCAGCATTCTCTGCCCTTGGTTTCATTCACACTATTTCTAAAATATGATAGCATAAAAGTGTATTAATGACACCATCTGGGCATGTAAGGATAAAAAACTCAGTTTCAGACCCAAGACCTGAAATATGCAAAGGAGAACGCAAGATCCTTCAATATCCCACACTTTTCCATGTTTAATTACAAATATCTATGCATGGGCTTATTTGAGATTTTCTCAGACACGATCAGCTCAGCAATCTTCATTTCAAGCTTGAGGTCATGAACCTTCAGTGTCAAAGTAGAAGTGTTGTTTACATTTCCATGGGGGAATGGCCCTAGTCTATAATGGAGTCCCTCTTTGCTAAAAGGTATTAAACCCCCCTCTGCCATTCATCCATCTCACAATCTTCCACAAGATGCAACAGAGGGTGTATGCCCACGACTCTCAGTATGCTGTGCCCACAAATACTCTTGTCTTAAGACACTCACCAGCCCTCTACCACCTACGTTTTTGAAATGGAATATTTTGGGTAAAGAATGCAATAGAAGGCCATCCTTTCCCCTATGAGTCTCTGCCACTCATTTGCTCAGAACCACAAACATGCTCATGAGAAGAATCTTCTTCCTGATGAACAGCACAGAACTTCAGTTGTATCTGTTGGTATTTTGGGGTAAGTCTGTCTTTCACTAATCTCAGCTGCCACATTCAACATTGGGGAGCAGCAAGGTCATCTACAAAAATAAGGTCTACATCTCTTCATTATCAGGATAGCTGATTGTGCTTCCTTAATTGACTTGTATGTCTTTCTCATCACTCACAATCTTCCTTTCACCAGGCAGATTGTTGCACAGTTCATGAATATGTACTCCATTCTTATACCTATTTTCAGCCCACTATTGCCATCCAGTGCAGGGCCGGAGTTCTTTACACTGAGAGCACACATCCTAGGTTTATCCATGCAAAAAGGAAGGGCAAACATATGCTTCCTGTTGGATGGGATCCTGACCATACATCCCCTTCTGCATCTGGCTTAAGGGAGAGAAGAGATGCAGTACAGGAGGAGTCACGTATTGCATCTTCAGCTCTTTTGAAATGTTTCACCTCCTAGAACAAAATATCAGGCATATTGTCCAGAGTGGCAACAGGAATATTTTAATTGCCTTCCGCCAGCTTCAACATGGTGATTAATAACTCATGCGAAGAGATATTCAAAGCTTTCAGTCATCCATTCTCGTCATTGATAATTTGTGCTTGAATTTATGAATTCCCTAGCAGACACACCAATCAATGAGCACATATTCCTTGCATTCTGAAATAAATGCCACTCTGCTCATAAATCACCTCACACACTAGCTGGCTGTGTTAGAGGTTAAGCTCTTAGAGGTTGTGAGCAACTTATATGCAACTGTGTGACAGGCCACAGAGTTGTAGTTCCTGGATTCGGCCAAGTCTCACTTTTTCAGCATGAGAACCATTCATACCTTAGAGATCTAAATTGGCACAACTTCTTTACCTCTCAGAAATACTTCGCATCTCTTCCTGCAACTGAAAGGAGCCCATACACATTACTTTGGCAGATGTTACAATAATCTTTAAAGATGGCTTCAGCTGAAGTATCACCATTGAATTGATTTGAAGTCTTATAGATGACTTTGCAACAACTTTTGTCATAGGGGCAGATGGAAAAGATTAGGTGGGGGGAGTGAAAGAAATCGGACAGCTAAAGGAAGGAAGAAAAATGTTTCCTCATACCCCAAATCTTTTCAACGAGCTTCTTCTCAGTCAACATAGGTCCCCATATTCTGAACACAAAGTGCAGTTTGATGGTAAGCAGAAGATTTTTTATTCAGTGTATGATGGTTTGGAGCTATGTGCCCTGGGTATAAACCAAGGCATCGTGTAGCCCACCACACAATGGATTCCTGATGCTTGCAGGCTGACCTGTATGATCTTGGCCTATAACTCTTGCAGTCTACTTGCCATGTTCTTCTCCCTAGAGGTGTCATTTGACCAGTCCATTCTTTTAACTGCAGCACAAGCCAGGAAACTAACAGGCCAAGGTCAGAAGTCCCTGCTAGGGCCTTCTTTATTCATTTAGAACAGAAGAGCTGTTTTCCCAGAGAGAAAGCCAAAAACTTGTATTTCCCTGGGTTGCCTCTCATCAAAGCCTATTTTGCTCAGAAACTGATATATTTTAGTTAAGAATCAGTCTGCTCTCCCCCTTCCCTCTTAGGGCCACTCCATGTGAGTTCAACCAATTGAATGTTTTGTTTGCTTTACCAATTTGAACTCCACCAGGATAACCATCTCATAAGGCACAAGTAGATAACCATATGATACTGGTTACCCGAAGGAGTACTTTCTGACTGAGGTAGCCATACTGGTTACCTTATTCACAGACATTTACTGATGAGCAGGTCTAGCCAGCTTCCAAGGAAACCATGAGGAGGTTCCCATTTTCTACCATTAAGAAATATTATTGTTATCCAACATTTTAAAACTCATGTGTAAAATCATGACATTAATAACATTTATAAAACCTAATGTAATTATATTCAGTCCCTTACGTTCATTGCAAAATGCCAAATAAAGTCCAATTTGTAATTGTTACCAATGAATTAATAGCCATTTGCATAGTTTTCCAAAAATAATAAATCCAAGCAATAACTGAATGGACTCAATGAAAATTAAAGTACAGCATGTGATGATGTACTTTAGAAGCAGTGTTTTCTATTCTCCTACTTTGACATACACTGAATTAGAGGGTGAATAACTTATGATAATGAGATTTTCAGATGATGTTAGAGCCATTGAAACAATATAGTACATACAACAGAAAGAAATACAGGAAAAGTAAGAGAAGAAAGAATGTCAAACACACCCAAAGCTTTTTCTGTCGAAACTTTTTCTGTTTCTATGCCCACAATTTCAATAAGGGCATCTGCAGCATCGTTCTTCTGCTTCAGCTCAACTTCCTGAATGGCCAATTTGGCTTTCAAATCATCCACCTAAGAAAAAGAAAACAAATATTCAGGCAGCAATATTTGGAAT
Source organism: Hetaerina americana (assembly GCF_022747635.1). Taxonomy (NCBI): domain Eukaryota; kingdom Metazoa; phylum Arthropoda; class Insecta; order Odonata; family Calopterygidae; genus Hetaerina; species Hetaerina americana. Next base: position 13,786,812 of record NW_027287095.1, read on the forward strand.
AGTTCTCAAATATATGTACTAATTAAAAAGACACTGATGAACTTCTACCAAGAGCATCGACATACTCTCCCAAAATCAAATAACAATGATCAGTGGAGAACGCCAAAACTCAGGAGACACTGAATCTCCTCCAGCTTCCATGGGTGGCGGAATATGATCCACTTGAAATGTCCTTTTGAAGGTCTGCTCTAGTTTCCTCATCCCCAAATCCCTCCCACCATGGCCCTCCCACAGAGCCAACAAATCAAGGTCACCACCAACTCCCAAATAGTGGGCATGGATGGGTTCTCTCTACACCATCATGCTATAAAAGCCAAGCACCCAGTGGACATTCAGTCAATGCTTTCATAAACATTTCCCAGCTAATTAGATGGCTGCGTCTCTTTTTTTAATCCTTATGAAGGTGACAAAAGTAAGATTTTTTGTTTTTGAAGTACATGCAGTTGTTTGTTTGGGTCATACAAATGCAAATCAATAGTTTAGAAGACTCATCAAAGTGCAAGTGTACATATGATTATACATTAAATGAGTTATTACAAGTGTGTAGCAGGAAAACCTTTTTAATGGAATTAAATGCCATGAGCTGTTAACATTGAGGCAAGAAGGGGAAAGAATGTGAGAGGACAGAAGGGGAGGGAACGTTGGGCCTGGCTGAGGCTAATATCCATTAGCCTCAGCCAGGCCCAAATAATAGGCAATCAATAGGATCACCTGGCATCAGGTGCTCTACTGCATCTGGCAAATGAAGAACCGATGGTATTGAGTGTTCTTGCAAGAGATGTAATTTTTTTTTAAATGTGGAGGAACATATGAATGATTTTAATGAAATTATCTACTTTATTAATATAACTATTATTACATGTTACTACTGATAAACATTAGTTATTGTGATAGCATTTCCTTGATAACTATATATCAGACTGCATGAATGATGATTTTATCAATGAAAGGATGAAAATGTATCTGAGGTAGCTCATAACAAAGCATTTCAACTACCCATTCAGACTAAACAGGGAGTAGCAAACTGTCAATTTCCATGTTTTCAGTAATGGTTATGGTCTATAATATTTACTCATTATGTGTCAGAGTTTGAGAGCATACCTGCTCAGAGGTGCTCTTCAATTTCTCCAGGCCATTCTCCAGTCTCTCCACTTTGCCAGTAAGCTCTGAATTTTTCTGTCTCAGCAACTTGGAATATAAACTGATCTGCTCTAAGTATGATTTTGGAGTAGTGTAATTATAACGCCTCTCATTTGCCAGGTACACACGAGAGGCTGCATTCACTGAGGTGTGAGCAAAAGCCATGAAGCGAGCAGCTGAATCCCTGAACACCTCCTGCAAAACCAAGGGATCAGGCATACTTCACCATCATCACTATTATTTATCAAAGAAAAATGTAGTTGTCATGCATGAACATTGATTCTGACTTTCAGTTCCATTCATCAATTTGTAAAGGCAGAACCCAAGGTATATGGGTTCTAATAATAAGGAGGTATATGGCAGCTAATTTTTATCCTTTAAACACCCTGTCCATATTCACAAACCATCAAACTCATCACCAATTATAAATTAATTTCCTGCAGTGGTGATTTAACCAATTTATTAATACTTAATAAAGATGTTAACAAATGTTGTTACTTGATATGGTTGTAGAGTGCACTAGTTTTCATTGGCATTACATTTAGCTGCAAAGTAATCATAAATGTGATTTACTTTCAACTTTAAACAGTGAATACTAGATGTACACAGAAATCAAAATCAGTACAATGCCATGGGTCTACATGATTAGCAGGCTAGCGCAGCTCCTGACGACAAAAAGAGATGACCCTGGCCCCTAAGATTTCACTACTGGGAATAGTGTGCACTTGAAGATTAAGTATCTCTCATTTCTGGTACTCACTACTTAATATTCTACAGCCAACAAGACATGGAACGATGGAACACTGAAACCATAGATACAGAGTCCATGGATATGGGGGCTCTACTGTGCACATTAAATTATCACCACAGTGCAAAAAATAAGAACAATTTCATGAGGACACTCAAATTCAATTGAGTAGGCTGTAAGAAAAATTACAGCTTTTTTAATTCCACTATATGTTTTAATCTTACAACCTGGGTTTCAATTAATGGTATTATCTTCAGGCACATTTTCAAACATTACCTTCAAATACGTACATTTTTGTCATGGGGCAAAGGAGGCATTTTGGGATTGGACAGGAGTAGGGTGGGGGAGGGCATACGAGGAGGGGATAAGTTTTTCCACATTGCATGTGTGATCACATTTGCACATCACATATCTAATGTGCAAAACCTTATCCCCTCCCTGTATGCCCTCCCCACCCTACTCCTGTCCAATCCTAAAATACCTCCTTTCATGGGGCAAAGGTATGCCCCTTATTCCTTTGCCCCATGACAAAAATATATTTATTTGAAGATAAAATCTGAAAATGTATCTGAGCATTATATTATGCATTGAAACCTGGGCTGTATGATTAAAACATACAGTGGAATTTACAAATTTGAAATTTTTCTTTCTGTAATGAATAAGTCCCACAAAGTCACTGAAATTACCAACTTCATCATTTAGTAGGAACAAAATTTGTAGAAAACTTATCAAACACTAGGCTTCTGAAGTAGACAGTATTTGCCTCGAATAAGGGATATTTTCAGATAACTAGACAACTGCTGAACATTCGCCCATAAATCATTAATGCTTCTTAAAGAGCCAAAATATATCCAATATTTTATCATCAGGAGAAAATTTCTAGAGATAATTTAAGTATTGAAAATCATGAAAATGTGAATTTAGACACTTACAGGCAATACATCCAGCTCCTGTAGAAAACGCTTAGACACAGACACCAATGCCTCCTGTGGCCACTCATGAAACCAATTGACAGCAGTGCAATTGACTAAAGCTGGGAACTTGCGTGAGCGAACTCTCAAAGTTGACCCAACAGGAGAGAAACACAGCACCACACGCAGTTGTCTGCGCACCCTATCTATAAAGAACTTCCAGCAATTCTCCCTTGTGTCTGCTACCCCAGCTCCCTTCACCTACAAGAAATATAATTACATTCCATTCCAAGATAGTTCTCTCTCTCCATATATATATGACCAGATATATATAACTAGGAAGACCTGGTACCCAAAAAATCACGTAGCTTGGGTGGAGCTGCAGGTGCCCAGAGTTCCTTGCCTGGGAAACGAGCCCGGGCCCCTCCTGTCAGCAGTTCAACGCTCTACCCCCTGGACTACCACGACCCACCATATATATATATATATATATATATATATTCAAAACATGGATGATTAAATATATCAAGGTGAGAACATGTACAATTAATGAACTATTTGTGATACCAACACTCCTTAACCATAAAAAAATGATATTAAATGGAAGTAGATAGTTGTGACCCCCAACTGCATGATAAACTCAGTAATTGTAAATTCTTAGATAAGACTTATGGCACATAATTTAATGAGCAAATAATATATACAATGTAAACTTCTAACATGTGGCAGCTCTAGCACCTACTGTGGTTATGTAGTTGTAGGATTTAGAGAGCTGCTCTTCTAAATTATGAATTAGAATATATTGGATTTTCTACTAATAATCAAAGAGCAATGACAATTTTCCATGGATAATATTACTAATTTACTGTATATTATAATAAAACACATTATAAGAAAAACTCACCTCATTCCGAACACCAGCAATTATGTTTTCAACTTCATCATCTGGAAATAGATCAGGAACTTCCCCCGAGGCAAGCATATCATTAATCAGTACTAAGAATGATTCACTAGAAACCTGAGCATCTGTCATTAAGAAAACGAGACCCACATTTTTTAAGCCAGACTTGAGGTAGAGGGCTGCAAGTTCAGTCTGCAAATAGTAAATCAAAGACAATTATTTTTCCTTTCTGCTGGAACAGATACTTTTCACTATAAGTAACAAACCAAAATTCATAAATACCCTCATTCTGTTCACCCTGAGTTTAGGATAAGTCAAGAAAACCCTGATTTTCAATTGTGGAAAGAAAATTACTCCCTTTTACTGTGTTAGCGAGGATGCCCCATTAATCCTTGCACACTTCTTTTAACTCCGCATGTCTGACACAATACATAATATGCATATTCACAAACCTTACTTTAGCATTTTAGAATTGGTTTATCTAGTGCTCACTTTTCAATGAACATGCACTGAAAAACATGAATTTATCTTATATTTAGAAGTTTTAAATATGCAACATATAGAGTCTCTCAAGGTGAAAAAATGACTGCCAATCATCAATGATAACAACAAATTGCATGAAAACATAAATTAAAAAAAACTTTATTGGCTTGTCGCCGAGCAATGCCTTCTCTTCGGCTGTTATATAGGTTCACTTCAGCATCTTTTTCTAGAAGAGACCTGCCTCATCAGTTGTGGCAGGTAGCCCTCAGGAATATATGAGCTTCTTGAAGTCACCAATGAATTTCTCTGCTGCATTTGAGTTGAAGCTCACTATTTCACCATGCCTCACAATGCTGTTGATGCCAGTTGTTCTCTTAAACTTATTTAAACACCAACTGCTTCCCTCAAATACTTTGCCTGCGGCCATTAATGATTCTGGCATCTTCTTCATAAAGTCAGCAAAAATAAAATTTTCCTTCTCACAAATGATGTTCTCATTAATAGTATTGCCTTGCAATTGCTGTTCATTCATCCATATGAGGAACAACTCCTCAATCTCCTCAATCTTGTCCTTGTTCTTGAAGATAGTTTAAATCCTTGTTGCCGACCAATTGTATTTGTGTGCTAGATCAGTCATGCTGACATCTAGTTCTTGCTTTTTATTGATTTTACTTTTCACTTCAATGGTTATTTTTCTTCTCTTATAACTGTCTTCTTGGGTCTTTTTCTTAAGGGGGATTTTTGAAACTATGCAAAAAATATCATTAAACTTTGCACAAAAAATCCACAAATAATATGAACACAATTAAGAATCTGCACAATATGCCACAACAGTAACTTTTAATGGAATTATCCACTGATGTGCATTACAATACAACTATTTCAAAGTGTAAAAATCATCCACCTTGACTAGGGTTCGAAACCTGGATCCCTTGATGTCTGGCCAAGTGCTTTAGCCAGTTATGCTACTGAGGTGTGTCCGATCCCTTGGCAGCTTAACTCGAAAAATCACTCGACTGAACATCAAGGGATCAAGGTTCGAATACTGGTCAAGGTAAATCATTTTTACACTTTAAAATTGTGGCAATGTAATATATACACAAATTTGGAAAAATTGTCATAGCATCTTAGTGGCACTAAGATGCTGGTGAAACGAGTTCTAAACACAAACAAAAGCTGCAGGCATGCAATAATTCTGGGAAATCTCTCTCCTCATCTCACATTATGCAAAAAGTCACTTGTTAATTGAGTCATTTTAAAAAAAGTATTTTTGCTCGTTATGTGAATTTCTCATTGTGCGAGGTGCTCTTTAAGCAAGATTCCACTTCAATCAGAACCAAAGAACAATTACTTTCTCAAAGTATGTACCTCGTAATTATGCATCAATAGGTCCTTACCTTGAGATCCAGCACACCATAACCTTTCCTCAACTGTATTTGGGCCACTTCCAAACTGGATATGAATGCAGAAAGACGTGCCAGGGATTGCTTCCCACTGCCTCCGACACCAACCAATAAAGCACTTCCTCGGGGTGATTCAAGGATGCGATTGATACTATGGGCAAAGATTATCCAAAGAAATTTGAGACAAACAGAAAACAAATGCCAAATGAAAATCTAAAGATTAGCATGGTACTTATTAATTCATAAAATATTTATGCTGAAATATCTTTTATGAGAAAACAGAAAAATAAAGAGCGGAACTCTTTTTTTTCATTCCACAGACCAGTCAAATATTGTAGATCACTCCTGCTCACATTCATTTAGTTCTCTGTCTCTAATTTAATCCGAATTGATTCAAGAAAACCATTGTAGAGTAGCGGTACATCAATACTACCATGCATTCAAAATGAAAGGACAAAAGTTTTAGACCCTCAGCTAATTAAAAAAAATCATTGTCATATGCCATGGGTTGGAATTTTGGCGTTAAAGGTCCTGTTTGTGACCCCCGGTTAGGGCCACATGCTGCACATTTAACTTCCAGGAGTAACTAAATCATTATTACACTAATCAATAGCTCAAAATATAAGATAGAATGCTATAAAGTTAAACCCCCCACCACTCACTATAACCTTGATGCGTAGTGAAGGGTTTGTGCATTCTGATGACCTCTAGAACTATGCTAGCGGGAGTACTTAATTGCCACATGGGGAAGGTATTAAAGGAAATGCAATTGAACAAAGCTATGGGAATAGATACATACAATTGCTAAAGAACTACTCAACGTTCAAATGAGCTTGCTAATGCATTGAATTTATGGTAAGGAAATTCCACCAGAAAATTTTGACACTGTAGATACAACATCCAGCACTTAATCCACACTTAAACAACCTTAATGTTAGTTAATGTCAAGGTTTATCTTTATACAAATGTAAAGAGAGCAATTTAATAAGAGGATCATAAAAGATTAATAAACAAAATCAGTTGATTTAGTTGCAAAACATTACTCACCGACATACATGCATCATTGCATCCTCAAAGAGGACTAGGTTCATTGCTGCTACAAGGTCATTGTATGAAACTAAAGCTTCATGTAATAATTTTGCAAGGCATGTCCAGTCAGTGATTGGCATGTACTTAGGCTCTCCTATTCCTGAGGCAAAGTGACAATATATGTTAGGCTTCTCACTCACGGCAGCCTCATCCACTTCCTGCAGTGATATATGAGAAAAAAATAATTATTTGCATGAACTAAAATACATGGATGTAAAACTACAAAACATGTCTCATACTCCAAAGACTAGTCAATTACCTCAAAATTTTTCTTTACAAAATCGGCCTGAATCTTGGCAAATGCTTCAAGATCTTTGTCATCAGTTAGTTTGTCACCATACACTCTTTGTGTTTCATGAAGCCATAGTCTAACTAAGTCAACTGGCGCCACAAGACATTCATTTGTGCTGAATAGCAAACCCTGAAATATTAAGCCAAACAGAAATGATCACATTTCCAATTAAAACATAATCAAATGGTACTTACATGATTTTAGCTCCAGTGAAAATATCATTATTAAGTTCCAATGATTTGCAAGAATCGATTGCAAACCCATGAAGATGCTGCACAAATATGAAACTAATCTTACGTTATCATTAGTCAAACCATTTTCAATGAGCTGCATGAAATTTATTCTTTGGACCAAGTGACTTTTTTTATCTTATGCCCAATTTTAATCAAAATTATGCTTACAAGGAAGAAGTACCTCTTTTTTGGTTCATATTTATTCACTTAAACTTAATTGTGTACTCAGACCCATTAGGTTAATCTTGAGCAACTTCTCACCTGGAACACATTGGAAAGATCACGCAAGTTGAATATGTAGTGGAACTTGAGGGCTGTAGGCAGGAATATCTGTGATACTTTGTGGTGAAGAGAGAGTGTTGCAGCCACAATCCTGGGAGCCAGCCGAGCAACAATTTGGGCAAAGCGATGCTCTGGGCTCCCCAAGTGCTGAGACAGGATGGAATGGAAAATGGTATGCAAGGCATCTGCTCCTGGGAAACTATAAGCATGGCAATTTATCAATTTCAATAATAATTAAGAAAAATCTGCACAGTGAATTATTCAAAAAATATAGTTCAAAATTGATTGCTAAAATATTTTTCAATTAATAAAAAACTTGAAGAGTTAAAACATTATATTTTTTTCAATGGTGCTTAAGTCTATATTAGCAACCTTCAAATCTTCATGACTCAAATTGGAAATCTGCTGAATGATCCGATTCCAAGTTCAACAATCCATATGCCATTTCATATATCACCCATGTCCATTAGCATCTGGTATATTTTCAGTTCTGCTGACATTTACCAGTAAATAATTAAGTATTTGGTACTGTGCATGTACATGTATACATAAAGCGCATATTTAAGAACTAAAGATTCACTATCACTAATTTCACTATCACTTCTGAAATGTAAGAAAGTGAGTGTGATAATTTACTAATATGTTTTTCATAAGACTATTAAAATAAAGAACATTCCATACACTTTCAAGTTCTAGTAGTTGGAACTTTGAGGTAAGTATGTAATTGTCATAATTACATTTATTTTGGTAATTTCTCATTTTGTCATCTCCTACTCAAGCATGTATTTCACTGAGCGATAACCATTTCAAAAAAACCAAATATCAACCAAATAGAAATTATGAAGTCTCCTATCCTTCTCCAAGATTAAGCACCACCATCTTTCCGGAGGCAGGAGCCACACACCATCACAGTCACTGTCTCCATCCATTCCTGTCCCAGACCTAACCCTTGATCTCCTTGTATCCTCCTCCTCTCTTAAAATTATCTTTAAATTTCAGTCTCTTTCTACCCTTATCTGCCTCCACACTTCCCTCAGGAGCAATTCCCTTTCCATCCCAATGCACAATCCAGTTTTGTTTTGTGCCTCTACTGACTAGCACTCTGTTAATATGATTCAAGGGCTTTATTTGCCTTGGCCATGCAACCAGTATTTTTTTCAGCAAAATTTCAAGGACACCCAAAATATCATTGAGTTAAATTTTCAGCTGAAGGTGTCCTCAACCAAATCTGAATACTTAGATAATAATTAAATACTTGAATGATTATTAAATTCGAGGATAGCATTAAAGGATATGAAACCCTCACCTGACAGAGAAAACGCAAAAATGCCTCTGCAACCTGGGGTTTATCGTGAAACTACCAGCAGTTGGATTCATGCAAGAGACATATTGGCAGTTGTGGATATCTTTCAAAGTTAAACGGGTGCGATCATACCAATGACCATAATCCAAATGCTGCCTTATCAGTGTATGTGGCTGAACAGTACCATAATTATCAACCTGAAAAGAGTGAAATTAGCATCTTGAGTTAGCATCTCTGGTAAATAATTTAAAAATATGAGCAATTAATAGGAGTGAATAGAAGAGTGACAGAGGAACTATTCTCTTCTAAATCTTGACTTACCTCTGGCATATTCATGTCATCAATGAAATATATTAGGGTCTTGTTCCCAGGAGGTCCATAATTCCTGCCAGCTTTTTTCTCTAAAGGCTTTTCTAATATTTTTTGTAGCATTTCTAAAAATGAACAAATGGATTAAATGAAAAACTATAGCATGAATATGAAACAATACTTATGTTGTAGGAAAAAATGAACAACCATGAGGTTTGTATAAAAGGTATCGGTAATAATTTTTTCCTGACGTGTGCATTAATTGCTGAATTCAGACCATTGGTTAAGTGTATGCTTGTTCGCAGATCGTAATGGCATCGATAAGATGACAGTGCATACCATTATCACTGAAAATTTTGCGATGCGAAAGATCTATGCTAAACTCATCTTGAAGATCTTTACCAACAACCAAGAGCAGAATCAAGTGTACGCTAGTGAAGAACTTCTGCAATTGCATCGCGATGATTCCCCAATCCCTTTCACCCAAGTTGGCACTAGCAGACTATTTCCTATTCCCAAAAGGGAAATTCTCCTTTCAAGGACACCACCATGGGACCCTAAGTGCCATCAAAGAAGCTTGCATGCGCACCCCAGGAGCTTCCAGTATCTGCCAAACAGAGAGCTCTCAAGTCATGGAAAAGCCGCAGGTAAAAGTGTGTCAAGGCTCAAGGGATGTACTTTGAAGAATTTTTTGGCATTGTATCAACCTCTGAAATAAATCTATTTTTCCTAAACTTTTCCCAATACTTTTTTTACACACCATGTATGATGTGAATGTTAGAACACTCCAATATAATAATTGAAATGCATATACTATTTTGAAAAGTTAAACATTTTAACTGGAAAATAATATGAACATTCTTACAATTAGACGTGAAAATCCTTAAATTGCAAAACAGAATTGAAATACGTGTCACCAATGGAACCACCACTAATAAGGGCACTGAACCGTGGGTATTTATGGTATCAGCTTACTAGCTGACTATTTTAGGTCAAATTTTTACTTCAATTGCCCTTTCATAGTCTTCACTCTGTGATTTTGTGTTTACCCACTCCATTCTTGAAAATACCTTCCTCTCCTCCCTCGTTGTCCAATCTCCTTGTAACACTGCTACTTGTTTCCAACACACACAGAGGTATGATGGCATTCCACCACTATGTTAAATATACATATATGAGCAGAATCAAAGATAAGTCAGGAAAAGCATTAATTGAACAAGGAAAGATTCAAGAGAGATGAAAGTAATATATAGAAAATATAGTAAAGACATTAAATCATCCAGCTTGGATATAGGAAAATATGACATAGATGAGGATAGTATAGGTCCAGGTTTACTCGATGGCAAGATAAAAAGGGCATTAAGGGAACTGAAATCACATATGGCCATCCAAAAGTCTTCTAAAGTGTTTCTTCTAAGAAAATTAAATGGAAATGGTATTTGGTGATTGGTTGAAGTTCAAAGTCAATTGAATGATGTATGTTGCACTTTCTGGGGCATGTTCATTGTGATAAAACATCAAAAGGCATCATAAAACATTAAACAGAAAATTTCCCGGATGACAAATTTCCCTGTAATATTTCAGCCATAGGTATGAAATATTAATCCTTCAAACTTAAGGCTCCATACCAATTGCATGATGATCTTCTCAATGGAAATCTTAGCTAGATGAGGTCTCAATGAGATGATTTTCCCCTTCTGAAAGCTTAATGAGCGTAATTTGTTCCAGAAACTTTCTCATATTGCAAAACACTCATTGAGAGAAACAAATTTTCCCATATTAATTACTATAAAATATGAAAATGCATTCCATGCTAAAAAAATAAATTACTTATAAGGTTTATTCAAAGAAATTTATACAATGCTAGTTAGAAAGGTTCTCAGAATCATCACCAGACATCAATACACCCAACGCGTTTCCGGCATTGTAACATGTTATCCTTTATGAGTAAATACGTGACACATCAGTGTTCTGGCAAGAGATCTGTGGTGCGGGCTCCTCTCTGTAGTTGTTCCCATGGAGTGATTTGTGAAGACGGAAAAAATTGAGTTTTGAGCAGTGATTAAATACTTTATAAAGAAAGGTATGAACGCAATGGAAATTCATGCTGACTTTCAGAACACTCATGGACTCTGAACACTCAGAACACTCCTTCATATTCAACTGTTGTCAAGTGAACAAACAAGTTTAAGTTTGGTCAGGACAGCTTAGATGATGATCTGCATAGTGGTCGGCCAAAATGTGCCCCTACCCCAGAAATTATTACAAAGTACATAAAATTGTCATGGAGGATCACCAACTGGAAGTGAGAGAAATCGCTGAAGCTGTAGGGATGTCATCTGAATGGGTATATCATATTTAACAGTGGAATTGGACATGAGAAAATTATTTGCCTGATGGGTGCCGTGACTCTTGACAAAGGATCACAACTGCACCAGAATGGAAATTTCCAAACAATGTTTGACCCTCTTTAAAACCAACCAACAAGATTTTTTGCACAGGTTTTTGACCACAGATGAAACTTGGGTCCACTGCTATAGCCCAGAGACAAAACAGCAGTCAAAGTAGTGGAAACATGTTGATTCACCATCACATTTTATAGCCCCCCACTGCTGCTATCTTCCGTAGCTTTGAACTCCATCAAATTGCCTTTCCCTTCTCTTGCAATCCACCAACTAAGTGTACTGCTGGCCCAAGAGCTGTCATCACAATCATGAGGTACCAAGTCATACAGGATTACATGCGTAAAATATTTCAAAATTTGAAGCAGTTCCTAACACTGCATGTTTGTTATTACAGGTTATTGAAGGTATTTAATATACAATTCCATGCTAAATGAAACAGTTTCTGGCGCCACTTGGTGGAAATTCTTCAAATTGAAATTAAATTTAAAATACTTCACCTTTCCACATAAAACACTTTTATTACGACCTAGGTTTCGTTATGGTATAACATCATCAGGTCACCTGATGATGTTATACCATCAGGTCACCTGATGATGTTATACCATAACAAAACCTAGGTCGTAATAAGAGTGCTTTATGTGGAAAGGCGAAGTATTTTAAATTTAATTTCAATTCCATGCTAGTTATGCTAATAATTTTTTAACTACCCACCAAAAAAACATAAAACTTACACTGTGATGTATGAACATCAAGAAAATTTGGCAACTGGTCAAAATGTATTCCATGGTCCTCAACATGTATGCCTCTTTAAAAGTTTCAAAACCAATTTTTTTCATAAAAAGAATACTCTCTCCTTTTAAGACAAGTAAAAATTGATCAACACAGAAATTGGTCAAAATTTACATTTCCATTAATAAATGTAAGGTAGAAGCACCTTGTTGAAGTTGAATCTCATTCCAACTCCTTTTCCTTAGCATCAACACTAGCCTTATGTCATTATTAGGAGAATCTCCTTCCATCTGATAAAATATATGTTAACATGCCAAGTTGGTAAGTTAAGTTTTTCGAAAAATAAATGCATGCTTTTAAAAATGTAGAAGAAAAATAAATTAAGTTATAACTAGAAATATTAGCCTTTTAATGCATTAACATTTAATGCAATATTACCCAAGTCTGACCCTCCCCCACTCAGAGGTAGCCGGTCTCCAACTAGAAATCAGTAGCGAACTCAATGGGTACCCAAGATTCTGATGCAGAGGAGCACAATGTGGGAAGGTAATTTCATTGCGACTTTACCTGATGTTGTGTAAAAATTGAACGGCACATTGGCAACCGCATATGCTTCAGGAAGGGATCCAAGCTTCTCTGAAACCAAGACTGTCTTCCCAGAGCCAGCATTTCCCACGAGCATCACTGGATGGCGCTTCTCCATTAGCAGATCCACAAAGTATCGAACACGAATTGACTCGCAAGTGTGCACCAATACAGCCTGCAATTTATGTAGTAGGAGTGAGTAGAAAACTACAGGGGGAGGGAGGGGTGGAAGAGGTATTTGCTCAAAAGTGACATATTGAAAGGAGTGGAACCTAAGTAACCTTAGGAGGTTGCATAAATAGTTGACAATTATGAAGTACAATACATTGTTTATTAGTGCTATATATCAGTTAAGTATCAAACTATTCTTGGATATTACAATATTTCATTCTAATTCATTCATTTTCTAATCAAAGAAGTGCAACAGCAGATGACAAGTCTTTGAAACTTTATCAGAGAGATAACTCTGTCTTAGCTTTAGCCAAAACAAAAATCACATAACAACCAGAAAATGCTCTATCTTTGATTCTCAATGGGTACCTGTGCAAATTACTACTTAGGTGCTTTAATTTTCTGCAGGATGGAAGGGTGAAGAAAGAAAAATAACATTGCATGGGGAGTATGAATCCAGCCAGAAAATGTAATACAGTACACTAGGCCATTAGGAAAATTAATGTTTTTGGTACCACTCGAGTGGAAGTCAGCTCACTGTTCCATTAAAAAATTGTGCACAATAATATCACATTGTTTATGAGGATAATTTAAAAAGCTCAATATATTTGTACTGATGTATGATATAAAACAAATTAATAATAATTAAATGGCAAAGCAGGTCCAATTAAAATGTAGCTCAGTCTTCTGAAATGTTTTCCTTGATATGAGAGATGGTGTAGGGAATAAATATAGGAGAAATGGAATCCATATTTCCCCCTGAAAGTCTGTCACCGACTTCAATAATGAAAGAGTACTGATAAATAAAAGATAAGAGGGCACAAATACATACTACAGAAATGATCCTGTGAAGTATGATCTTAGACTAAATCCAGAGGCAAAGTATTTTGTGAACCTGGATCAGCACCATATGAGGTCTGGTAGGACAATAATGATTATGATGTTTATTGGTTTCTAAATGACATGTTTGAGACATGTATGGAACATGTCACATTGATTGCAAATATTTCATACAAGCACAAGTTTCCTCCTCAAGTCATTAAAACCTCTTGTGCTGTGCCTATGAACATCAGCATTGTTATCAAATTGAACATTCCTTTTTTGCTGTATAATAGTAATAGGTTGGAAAATATACATACAGGGAATAATAAAAAGTTTTAAATAGTTAAAATAAAAAAGGACTTCTGTAGTTTGATCCCTAAAGTTTTTGAAATTTGGTTGGATGCTGGAGATATTAGTAAAATAATCAAAATATTTGCATATTATGCATCTATTTTGTTGCATTATAGATATTTCTGCCATTTGAGTTGATATATATAATACTGGTTGATCAAATAAATCAAGAAAAAACATCTTAAATTGGCAAAGAACAAATTCTCCTCCATCAATATAATAAATGGGTAAACATACCTGAGCAGTTTTGATGGCAAAAATTATGGAATTAAAGTTTGAATTATTACAATGTCCAGCCTATTTACCAGATTTGTCCACCAGTGACTTTTTTCAATATCCAAAATTGAAAAAATGGCTTAACAGATAACGATTCACGTCAAATGAGGAGGTCATCACCAACATGAATGCCTATTTTGTGGATCTGCTGAAATACTACTTTTTGGACTGCTTAAAAAGCTGAAGGAATGCTGGGAAAAGTGTAATGAGCTAAGATGAAATTATGCTAAAAAATGAAATCTGCCAAAAATAATTTATTTTTATAATTTTTCCAAAGGACTTATACAACAACCCACGAACTACACTTTAACCAAGATGACTAATATTTTTTTTTTAATTTCATTCTTACTTCATTTTCTGTGCATTATTAAACTCTGTTATTTTTTGCTTCACTTCCATTCAGCATTCAGATATGTATCCCCACAGTGGAATAATATGCATTGTTAAATGAGTCTTCATCTTTACCAAAAACTTCCATTACCATAGATTTGCAAATCTAACAGGTTGTTGGTCCAGGTTATAAGGAGAATAATGTTAAATAGTGATCAGAAATCAATTACTTCAAAATGGTAACAATGACATGGAGACCACAGAAATGTCTGAAGTAGATTGTTCATTACAGTAAAGATTTGTGCATGAAATTCTATATTTATTTCTAGAGAAGAATTGTTTCTGATGACAGTTTTTCAAATTCAGTACAATTTATTTGCTTACTATTCTAATGGCTTAGTTCAGTTAGTACATATTCTTTTCACTGGGATTAAATTTCCACAATTTTATTGTATTCCACATTGCACCTCAAATTCACTTTTTTAGGAAATGTTTTTTTTTACATGGCTGCAATCTATCATATATTTTACCATCAATTATTTCACTTGATTAATTAATCTTGTCTTTTGCCTGTGTGACTTGAAGCTTGTTTGCTTTATCCTGGTTATTAGTCAATTCATGAAATGCAAAATGTTTTGCATGATACACATACATATGCTTCCCCTCGTAAGAATTACAAAATAAAAATGGAAACTTTTTCATCAGACAAGCAATAGTATTTTAAATGCTCAAAAATTAATTCTGTGGCAGGGCATTATGACAATTAACCTTTAGAGTTAAACAATAACTTGCTATATTCCATATCAAATAAGTCACATGGGCCCTTAAATAACACTTCTGTAAATAGCAAAAATTTTGGATGCTACCAATTACCCATCTACATTCAATTTCCCCTCAGCAGCTTGAGCCACATTGAGAAATTGTGATTCTGAAAGCCAACTCCTGCAAAAACCCTGATACAGCACATTCTCTAATCTCAAGAACATGTTGGATCATGGATCTTTTCTGCTTAACTCATTGAATTTTGTATAGCATCAGCTACAAACACATATATTAAGGAAATTCCATTTTCTTTCAAGAAATTCATAGCGTAATTGGTAACTATCTCAGAAGTTTCAACAGGGAAGCAGTCAACAGAGAGAAGTTTACGTTAGGCTGATAATGAGGCCTGCAGACCTAGTACATGAATACATAATATACTTATTGAATTCTTACAAAGCTTCAAATCAAAAGCCATTATGTCCATTACAAATATATCAATGGATTCTAAGAGTCCATTAAATAAAAAGTCTCTCAAAATATAATTAAAGATAATAAACAGAAAACTGATTTACCTGAAGAGGTATGTCTGGATCCAATTCAAATTTTGGCAATCTTTCTGTCCAAGGGACAAACTGCTTGGTTTCTGGATCAATATAGTAATCAAAAACTGTGCCCTGCGATGGAAATTTAACTGCCTTGAATTCATTCACCCACCACTTAGAAAACTCCATGCGAAAATCAATCAGCTGAAAAGTATAGAATGGTATAAAAAAATTTAAAAACCGATGCAAGTCAAAAAATAATCAAATAAATAGACCAGAACATTGCTATCTTTATTAACTCCATATAAAAAGACATACCCATGATATCCCAAATAATGTTACACTCTTCTCCAATTCCTCATACTTCCTTCCTCCCTACATTTTGCCCAAAATCCCTATCCTATTCCTGGTCTCTTCTCATTTGCCCAACACTCTCCCCTCTATCACAGTTTTTAATCCATCTCAGGTCAAAATACTCTGCATTCATCTATCCTGCCTCCTTTGAATTTCTCCTAAGAATTCTCTCTCCCTTCCCACCATGCCTAGCACTCCCTCATTTGTTTTCTTTGCCAAACAATTAACCTACTCCATACTTTCCCACGCCCACATTTCAAAACCCTCCAATCTATACCTATATCTTTCTTCAATGACCATGCTTCTGTGCCATTAAAATGCACTCCATAGTATTGACAAGTTTTTTGTTTTAATTTAGGTTTATTCCTGTTGCCTTCCTTAGTGGTGTTTTTAACATGACACCATCGCTCACATGACTCCCTCACTGGGGTCAGATGCCTCTGCAGCCACCTCAATGAGGAGCAGACACTGAATGGCTATCATTTGCCTAATTCCTGCCCTTCCATTTATCTGGGTGGCACTTCCAGTCCCTGACTAGTTCAAAGAATTGTGGGAGATACCAAGAAAGTTACTTTCAAAGGAGTCATCTATTGATGTGTACTGAAGTTCAGAAATTCCTAAGAGTAAAAATCATTTGCTTTGACTGGCAGATTCCTCTATTTTCAGCCCATTTAACTGAAGTGCTTGACCATGTAACCTAATGCATTCACTTACACTGTGAATGTCATAGGATTTTAAAAGAACAAGATGAGATGTTTTACCATGCATACAATATCACAAGTAATTGTAATTGTGTGGAAATTGTGGGATCCAGGTTTGAATCTCAGTTAAAACAAATGATTTTTGTACATTGCATAATTCCTGATGTAGATGCACATCAGCAGATGACTCATAAAAATAATTGTTATGGCAACTAACACAGTGCTTTGAATTTGTTGAAGGAAAACAACTTTGTGTTTGAACATTGTCAGAAGTGATGTACCCATAACAAATTAATGCAGTTCCTGCTCAACAACCAAGCAACTTAGTTTAATTATTCGCAACCTCCCAGATCCAATCCAACATATTGCATTTCTAAGTGAATAATAAGGAATGAGTTTTTTCCAAAACTTAACCCCTTCTTTATTTTCATTTCTATTATTTTTCTATCTTTCATTCATACCGTGACCACTTGATTTTTGTAGGGTTGATAGATTATTCTTCTGTTGTCAGCAACAACAGCAACTGGCATATTCACTGGTTTTTTCTTTCCTCAGATGATCATTTGTGTCAGTACTTTTGGATGGGTGACACTAAACTCAACATTTGGCATTCTTTGCATTTCTTGGCCATAATTTACTATTATTGGTATTGCAATCATTATACTCTCCTCCAAGTCCATAAAAAGTCTGCCACCTCTGTAGCTGTTTTCAATTTTTCCAAATGCATAGGTTTTCTTTGTATTAACTGCTGAGCACCTTGATGATTTCTCTACCAGTTTTGTCCACTCTGACCACATTGTTTCTTTGGGTCTTTCACTGCTTACCTGTTCCATCCGGTTGCATGCTCTCTCAATTATGAGCTACACTTCTGCTCATTGTGCTCTTCAGACTATTCCATCTTTCCCCAGAATAATTTATTTTCTTATATCCTATTCTTCATCAATCATTAGTGGCTCTTTTCTATTGGTGTTACCACCAGACTGTAATTTGCATTATACCCCCTTCATCTTTTTTGCATTGCAGTTTTTTAACCATGGGTTATGGTCACATTTTATACCTGTGTTCTAATATAGTTTCACTTCATTCTTGCAATGTTGCCTCACATGGATGCAGCTGACTTGGTACCTGACTCCATCCCTAGGAATATTCTATCTACATTCCATGTTGATGTTGCTCAAAGGCTTATCTTAGCCACTACCATATGATTTTTATTGCAGAGCTCCACTTAACCTTCATCTTTTTATATATTATTCCTCCAGCCACACGCAGCTTTCGTCTCCACCCTCTCCAACTACTGCATCCCAGTCACAGAATATGATCTGTGTTCTTTTCCTAAAATTATGCTGAGGACTTCTTCCAGGTGTTCACTTACCTGTTCCATTTCCTCTTTTTTACAGCTGGGCACTGGCATATACAGATGTACAATCCCTATCCGTAGTCTCTCCTTTTACCTTTACTATTCTCTTGTTGCAATACCTTCAAACCTTTACTTTTACCCCCATTTTCTCTTCAATATGATAAATAATACTCCTACTTAATCATTGATCCCTGAAAATATCACTATCCATATATCTGTCATTTCAGAAGTCATCTTTCCCAGCCTGCTTTATTGTGCTGATCCCAGACATATCTCAGCAAAACCTCATCATTCATATGAAACTGTCAATCACCATGAAGTTTGAACTATTCATGAATCTTCTAAAATTCAATGATAGCATAAATCTTTGTATGAATTTAATATGATTAATTTAAATTGCAAAGGCAATTTCTTTTCTTAGACCCTAAGGTAAATAAGTGGCTGTATCAGGTCATTGTTTCACTTGTGTGAGATCTAGAAATTTTGTCTCGATATGGCTAATTAATTAAATTTATAAATCAAGAGCACCTGGTCAGTGACGAGTGCGGCCCCAAATGCCCAGACGCATGAAAAGACAAAGTACGCCTCCTGCAGCTCCTTGGCACAGTCAGAGGGAGTATTCTCCTCGGTGAGTAGGCACTCCAGCAGGTGGCAGAGGGCATGCGTGTGTGAAATGTCCGCAAGGGGAGTCACTTTGCGAAAGCGGCCCAAACGCGCCGCTTCCAGGCATGGTGGCACATACTTGTCAAATAGCAGCACCAGGTTGGAGCGCTCTGATGAAGATGAACGGGTCTCTATCCAGCTCGTTACAAACCTTGGTAATGGTATGAAACAAATCAGATATCAATCCTCTACAAGTCACACCTTTCAAAACATTGTGGAAATGTGACATTATGTACTCATAGCTGCAAATTCTACAAAAAATACATGCGCACTTGGTTTGGAGGGAAAAAAGCTGAATGAAAGAAGAAAATATTTGGTTCAAGTTTTAACTAATTCCATGCTTGCAAGTCTGAGGACCTGTGAAGGTCACTCTGGCATTTGGGCCTGTGAATCACTAATTCTCCTTTGAACAAAATTAGCCCTTTTGAATTGAATGAAACTAATTGCATCTGCACATTCATCATCTGTGATTCTTCATTGTTACGATCAATTTCTTCATGCATGTCCACCCCTGCACCAAAGGATATCCATTTCTTATATGGATTAGGAGTTTATTTTCAAGATCAGGTGACATGTCAAGGTTAACTCACGGGTTCCAGCCTAGATCCTGAGGGTTGATGTAAAGAATGCCAGCTCGGGAAACAGTGGCTGGGGTGGCAGTCCTTAGGTTGGATATCTCAAACAACAGCCTCATCGTGGGAGTCAGGGCTATCCTCTCATTGCTGGCAAGTGTCAGCACTTTGTTGTCATCCATGACTGTGTTCAAGGACTCAATCCACATCGGGTCAATGTCTCCATCTAGTACAATCCACTTGGGACAGTCACTAGCCAAGTTGGCCTGGTCACGCATCAACACGGAAAACAAACCTGAAAAATTAAGAAAGTTCCGGGAGAAATCTTCAATCAACCTGAGCACATTGAAATATATTTCTCACCTGAATGAAGTTTGTGCATAGATAATGCATTGACAAAACAGCCTTGCTGAGAGCATATTACATGGGATGAAAATATTTAAAGAATATAGAAAAATTACAGAAATAGTATTGATGGTTAATCCAATATTAATAAGTGACCACTGCCACCCATTGTCTAAAAATTTTAAATAAAGAGAAATATCCCTCATATTTTCCTGCTGTCTGATAGGTTTTGTGAACATATTGCCTGGTTGATGGCAGGACAAGACTCCCATGTGCTACCACCTTGTCCATTAATTCATGTGCACCCGCAAAACATGAATCCAAAACTCAGGAGGAAGAAAAAGAGAGCAAAACAAACCATCCTTCCACTCCCTTGTGGCAGGGTTGATGATTCCAAAGAGCTCATCATTGGTGACAGCCTTTGGATTTAAGTCATTGTAGAGTGGGCGACGACGGATGTTCTGGTATGTCCTGAACAAGGTCTTCCACACTTGTGTCTTGCCTGTTCCCGCTGAGCCAACCACAAACACAGAGTGGCGTACCTCCAGAAGCTCCTCCAACTGAACAACCTAGAAAGTTGATGGAAGCATTGTGGCATATAGAAGTGGACTGGTGGGATAGGCTACTCAACCAATGCTGCAGGTATATGAATTGAAAGATGGTTCAGAGAAGGGTAGCAATGGGAAAAATCAAGATATTTAGTGATTGGCAGTGGTGTAAGACAGGTTTATTATTGCCAAAAATTTTTAAAATAGGTACAGAGGAAATATTAAGCGTGGAATAAGCTGTGACTAAAAGTTGATGGCAGTTATGTTTGCAGATGAGCAAGCATTAGTTTGTCATACTGTAAAGGGGTTGCAGTTCATATTTGAGTGCTGTACAAGACCAGCAGGAGAAGTAGAGGATACAGTGTAAACCCAAGCAAACAAAAGCAAGGAAATTCTTAAAAAAAGAGAAAGTTTAAGTTTAGCATTTAAGGAATAAATAAACTAGAGCAGTTGGAGCAGATTATGTATTTGAGCAGTATTTCAGAGGAAAAGAGGCAGAGCAGTCATGGCATTAGAAGGAGAATTCGGGCAAATGGCAAAAGAAGCATTTGCAACAAAACGAAAATTAATGACAGGCATATTGATTAAAGAAATGCCGACAAGATTAGATTGTAAGAAGGCTAGTAGAAGTTATGAAGAGCTTAATCAGAGAATGATGCACAGCAAAGAAGAGGATGCTCTAATGATAATTATCTCATGGTGTAAATATTCTTTGGGGACATCCAAAACTTACCTTTAATAGATAGGATGCTTTAAATAAATTTAACAAAGTACAGTACTTATTCTAGAAAACTGCATTAGTATTCATGAAACACTGAGTATTAAACTTGTAATCACTCGATAATGAGTTTCGGACAGCAAATGACAACATGAAAGAAATAACAACCTATAACCATTCAAAAGTTCTATTGCAACCTAATTAAAAAAATTAAAAGAGTGCTAAAAACAAGGGTAAAATCTAGAATTTATTTGTCTTTCTTTAGCCATAGTGTGCAAAATATTAGGACAAGGTAATTCCTGATATTTGTGACAAAGTGCTTCCACCTTAATATGTACAAATAAATTATATAAACTATGCTAAGTGACTAACAGTATTCGTACTAACCATAAAAAATAATCAATTTTTTTGCTCTACCATGCATATAGATAAATATATACCTCTGGCTAGAACTATAATAGAATTCCTCCACTGCTATGTAAAACTAATCATCCTATTAATATGATAAAAATGAGAAGAAGAAAGCTCTTGCAATTATAATGTAAATTGTAGGTCACATGCTCTGATTAGCACCAGAAAAAGCTCTCAATGAATTGCAAAAATTAGTGTGTTAATTTTCTGACAGGCCCATCTACATTGAGGAGCATTTCTTGTGAGAAACGTATCATGCCTTGAGAATAAAGTTGTCCTCAGGCTGGAGTCGCAGGTCAATGGCTGCCTGCTTGACTGTTCTCTCAAAGTCCAGGTCCCGCTTGCGGGGCACATCAAGTGCAGGGAACAGGTCACCAATGAGCCCCATGAACACAGGGACGTCATCTGTCACTACCTTTGGAATGTTGAAGTCACGTAGTGCCCTCATGAGCACTTCCTCTTCTGGACGCCCTGGATCACCCCTCTGTAGACATATGAGCTCAGATCAATTTACTTTCCAGGCAGTAAAATGTAACCTGAGACCTAAGGCATGTCAAAGGTAGTATTAATACATAAAAGAGTTGTAAAAAAGTGACATAGTATAATATATACGATGTATTTAATGTATGAGCATGTTTAATTACACACAAATAGATAATAAACTAGTACACTATACTATATATTCAAGTAAAGGAACAAAAAAGTAAAACCTTAAAGAAGCTCTTTGCAAAATAAACATTGGACACAGTCTACATAATTAGTAAATTCATTCACATATTGAGGTACTCCACCAAATCAATACGAATATAGCTTCACGATTAAGTTTTCTGCAAAATCTACACCCATTTCAATGGGGCTGGCTTATTACAATTAGTTCTTACACTTGTATAGTGAATACTTTACTTGCACTCTAATTCTGCTCACAACTGGTGTGGTGGCCATGATTGGCACCATTTGGAGGATAATTTTTAATCTAATGTTTACTCTCAAAGACATAACATAAATCAATATGCTGAAATAATGGCCTGCGTGAGTGCATGACTAGTGACTGGGAAGTGATTTAAAAAGTCCTTTGTTGCAACTGAAAGATAATCAGCAGAATGTTTGATGAGATTCAGAGAATATCAGAGAAAAATTCTTCATAGTACGTAGAGACTTGAGCAAGCTCCTAACTAACCATTCCACAAGAAGCTAGTGGGACTTAATTTATGACTGAGATTTTAAAAAGGAGCAGTATTGGACCTTAAGACAGACACCAAAAACTTTTACATAATACAAAGCCTTAAACGGCATGTGAAATGCACACATTAGGATAACAAGTCATTCGGGTCAACAGCTCAGTGTGCTGCCTCCTGGACTACCATACCTCTATCACAAGAAGTATTCTTAGAATTTTATTGATTGCTTTATTATTGCTTTTTTTTTGATTGATTTTCATCACCAAGTGTCTGTTTTCTATCGAGAGAAGCAACATTTTTCCCTCATAAGTATTCACCATTATTAATCACCCTGGAGCAATTTATTTAGTTTTTCAGTACCTAGCCTAATTTTCAATCTAGTTCTGGCTCATACACATTGTGGCAAGTACCTTATCCCCTGTGGAACTAGCTAGGTTTGTGAACCAATTTCTGCCTCCCCCTCCCCCCCAAGCTCTGGTACATGCTACACCACATTAGCATCAGTAACCTGTTTAGACAATCACTTCACGTGCTCCTGCAAATTTTGTTTGGAGGAAGTCAGGCCATTTCCTACCCTAAAGCATGCTCCCTAGGAGATTCCTGAGTGGCAGAGTAAAAGAGATACTGTCTCAAACTCGCAAGCAAGGAAATCCTTTTCCAGTAGTCTCACACTCATGATCTACTCATATAGCACTACAAATGAACACAAAGCATCATGCTGGAGGCTTCCTTCTCATATCCTCAAGACGAGCTTCCTAAGTCCATGATGGAAGGAGAAGGTCTGGGAGGCCATTGTCTCTTGCTCTTGCTCCACCATGACTCCCTCGGGACTATGAGAACACACAAATTCAAGAGACGTGCAGGGTCACCCAAACACATTCACCCGTATACTCTCCAGAAAGAAAAAGTAGGGAGGAAATGAACACTTGGAAGGCACAGCTCTCTCCTATGCAGCAAGAGAAGAGGAATTGAGATGGGCAAGACACCAGTTGAAGGACTGATACAATGCAAGGATTGAGATGCTGGCTGCTGATGCAAAATGGGAGAGTTTGATGGAGGAAGATTAAGCACCTCACTCTCTATACTTGTCCACCGTGCTACATGGCATATCCATGCCAAAGCCCATAACCGCCATACCAATGATAATGCAAGACAGTCACGAACTTGAGCTGCATGCCAAAGAACACTTTGCCGTATACTTGCTGAGGGAGAGAGTAGTAGTAACCTTTCAAGCAACCCTCTCCATTTGACTCATGACAATTAAAATGTGAGACAAGGGTGGTGTGTAAGATGAAATTAACACCAGCTGACTTCAGGAAAATATCTCTAGGGTTGGATGGACTTCTGGCTGAATATTACACAATCTTTTGGAAGATACTGGAAAGACCATTCTACAACATGGCTGAGAAGAGTTTTGAATATGGCATGTTACTGAACAATAAGCACTACAGTACTTGCTAATAAACACAGGGGGAGATGGGAACAAATTGAAAAATTGGCAGCCCATAACCCTGATACCAACAGATTAAAAAATAAAGGTTATCCATTACACTGTAATAGTGAATCATAGAGATTTTGAGCACAGAGCAATGCTCCTCCACCCTGACCGGTTGCACCTACAATGACATCCCCACAATAAGAGAAATAATTATGACAGCTGCATGCACGGCTGAATCCCTTGCTGTAGTCAATCTAGATCGACAAACAGCCTTTGATAGGGCCCGACAAGGACATCTGGTGCATATCCTTGAGGCCATGAATTTGGGAGACTTAATGCAGTATGGAGGAAGGCAAGATTCCCCATTCTCCTAAGGTGATATTAAAACAATTCTGAGGAGGGAGCAGTTAATTCCTCAGGCTTGAGAAAGGGCACAACACGGTTAGCAAGGGACAAGGATGTGGTATGAGGCTCTTTGGTGGCTCCCTCCTAACCACCACCATACCCATATGTGTAGATTGTTGAAAATATTGATTTCATTAAAAAATAAAATGAGGGTATGATGGTAGAATAAACCTGAGCTACCATATAACATAACATACAGGGTCGCACCCAAAAGTGGCGGAGGGGGGTCTGCCTATCAGGGTAAGGTGGAGGGGGCTCTTAGCAACAGACCGACACCAACCTCAGTCACCTGCGGGCTGTCGTTGAGTGAAGACACCGTTTTCAGTGAAGCAAGTTTTTTTTCTGCGTCGAAAAACAAAATGAATCTGAATTTAGAGCAACGTTACTCCGTGAAGTTTTGTGCGAAACTCGGGAAGACGGCAACTGAGACCCTCGATATGATCAAGCAGGCTTATGGGGACACTGCCTTAAGCCGTTCCACAGTATTTGAGTGGCGCAAGTTGTTTAAAGAGGGTAGGGAGCTCGTTGAAGACGACCATCGCTCCGGACGGCCGTCGATGGCAAGAACCGACACGAATGTGGACAGAGTGAGGACACTGCTGAACACAGACCGATGCTTAACCAGTGAAGAAATTGCAGACCAGTTGGGTCTGTCTGCATCCAACGTCCAACGCATTATTTCACAGGATTTGGCCATGTGCAAGGTGTGCGCCAAGATGGTGCCGAAAATTCTGAGTGGCGAGCTCATCGTCAGACAGCTCCTGGCCAGGAGCACCAGTGTCCCCATAAGCCTGCTTGATCATATCGAGGGTCTCAGTTGCCGTCTTCCCGAGTTTCGCACAAAACTTCACGGAATAACGTTGCTCTAAATTCAGATTCATTTTGTTTTTCGACGCGGACAAAAAACTTGCTTCACTAAAAACGGTGTCCTCACTCAACGACAGCCCGCAGGCGACTGAGGTTGGTGTTGGTCTGTTACTAAGAGCCCCCTACACCTTACCCTGCCAGGCAGACCCCCCTCCACCGCTCCGTTCTTGCCAGAGAAAATCAGTCCTACCACATTTGGGTGCGACCCTGTAAGATGATATAATAAAATTAACAATGCACACACGCACACAAACATGCATATACTTGTACATACACATCCAAAATTGTCTGAATGGGGGAGGCACCAGGAAGTAAAATTACCAAGGTTCATTACATTATTAAAACCACTTATTCATGATTTCATTAATGTCAGCACAACTGAATAATACTCAAATATTGTTAATATTTCAAACAGTGACAGAGAAATTATGTCATATTAGATGTGTAGGTTGTATTAAAAGAGTAAATCAACTATATATCAGATTCGGGAACATATCAAGAAGATGATAATGAAGCTGTTGAGCTCATCAAAAGGATGCAATGACCTACCTTCAGGGATCCAGCTACTACCAACACAGATTTGATTGCCCGTAGACCCCAGTCATAATGGTCTTGTTTTGACAGTAACTCCTTACACAGGGTGTAAAGAGTGATGAACTTTCGAGCCAATATACGAGCTTCCTGAAATCCTTCTGCCACCAACATAATCTCACAAATCAGCTCAAAATCAGGGACAACCATTGCACAAGGTCTGGGTAAAGAGACAACAGTGATTCAATAATTAATTTAAATAATTTAGCCATTATTATAAAAATGTACACTATTTACAGGGTTTTTGTTCTGATTGTGATTTACCCATCGATATTTATAACTTTCATGATTCACACAGGTATAAGAGGGGCCAAGAAGGCAAGGGAATATAAATAAAAGCTGAGGGAATAAGATATGAAACAGGTGAGTACAGCACGTCATATTCAGGGAGTGTTGATGTACCATTTACTCTCAATGCCAGAGAAAAGAGTTCTGAGAGAAATTGTGACATACAGACCATTAAAGACTTCAGAAATGACTAGGCAGATTTACTATTCGAATTTTCCAAATCAGAGTCAAAATCGTGTAAAAATCTACCCTAAGGTAATTAAGTAGACTACTGCTAGTAATAACAGTCATGGTCATTATCCAAGGTTCATATACAAGCCATGATACATGTTGAATTAAGAGTGATCATAGATTTTAAATTTACATAATTCAATGTACAAATATTTTAAATTTATGTAATTATTAGATAAATGTGCAGTTTATATGTGGTACACATTTAATTTATTTGATTCCAGTATTCCATTTGTGGCAGCCATTGCAATTTGAAATGTTCATACTGCCTACAGCAACCATGGAGGTAACATGTGATAAGTAATTCACTACAATGAAATTTTGCTTTCGTCGGAACAAATCATGAGACAGGGCCAATGTAATAATGCAGGAGGTTTATAGAGAGAGATTATTTCCTTAGAGCCCAGCAAGAAGATGGTTTAAAATGTTTAAAGAGGGGAAACAATCAATTTCCAAGAAGGTGGATCTGATCACTGCTCCCATTGAAGTAAAAATGAATACTGATTGCTGTTGGCATTGTGAGAGAAGATTTCAGAATAATCTTATGGGCACTATAACATAAATATTGAACATTTTACTGAGTACCATCTACATGTTGGTAACAGAAACATTCCACACAAAACATGTTTATCCTCAGTGTGTTCATGAAACTAACCACACACTGGAAATTAACTCACAAAAATCAATGTTAAATATAACCTCAGCTCCCCTATAGACCAGATCTAACCCAATGAGATTGTTTTCCTGTTCCACAACATAAAGAAACACCACCTTAGAAAGAATTTTTCATCATCAGAAGCAAATGTAGAAGAACTGAACATGCACAAGGAATGGCATTAGGTGCCACTTGGTGGAAGCAATCTACGTCAATTCTGCAGTATTAAAATCACTTGGTAAACTTCTGCACATAATGTCTTCAATCAATGATTGAATCAATGAATGGTTTGAACCGATGGCCATTCTCAAGGCATTGGGTAAATGGGCTAGGGAGGGGGATGTTTAATGGTGTATGGCAATGTGTAAGGACTATGTATTGGTGAAAGTCATTAATATACAAACTGAAAACAAATTGAAATGGAGTGACAAACATCGCATGACTCCATAGCCATTCCATTCATCTTGAAGGAAAAACAGTTAATGGCACTGGAGGTCAATGAATATTCAGGAGCAAAAAGAGATGGACACCTGGAAATTGCAAAGTAAAATATTCACCAGGCTTTCTGTGGCATCTGGATTATCACAGTTGCTTTGTACCTTATTCATGGCAAGCTTACTTTGGGTGACAGCACAAGAATGAACCATGAGCCAAAGATGCCAGGGAAAAGAATTTGCTTCAGTCCAGAGAGAATGGTTAGCATAATCAAAGAATGAGGTAAATGCGCATCAGAACGAAAGTAGGAACCAGAACCACATACATAGACATTGTTGACAACAATGAAATATTGCAGAGGAATCTAAATATAAAATTTAAAGGTTTCATGCATTGCTCATTTATTTACAAGCTATATTTCAATATACATATTTTTTTGGGTCGGGGAGTGTTCAGGTCCCTTTTCTTCTGTTTATCTACATTCCTAAGAATGATAGTTGATCACTAACCTTACACCTTGAATATGGCACCCCACACCTAATCTAGTGTTGGTTGAATAAATCAATTGCGGCTGTTTACCAAGTAATGTTAATTCTTCAGAATAAACTTAATATGTTTCAATATGACGTAGCTGCCACTGATACAATGCTATGGTAAAATTAAAACTTGTACCACATTTATATTACACATTAAGATAATAGCTTCATGTAAAATTAAATTTTTGCACAGTTAATTATGAGAATTTAAAGAAATTATTGTCACTCATTATTGAACATCCACATTTCCTGTCTAAACAGAAGTGACACATATCCTTTGCAGGAAAAGTTAACCCCACAGTATGTTTTTTCTGCCATTTCATTTTCCTGAAACCATCCCATATGTTAGTGCGGAAAATTTCACTTGGGGGTGGTATAAGAATCAGCGCACACAGAGAGATCATTAGCTTGCTACTTTGGCAAATTCTGAAGTCTTAATTGGAACTTCCTCAACCACATCACTACCTGTTATAGCAATCCCATGCATCAATAACATCCAATAAAATATTTTTAAAATTATGCAATGTCTACATTTAAAGTTGCCATAAAATAAATGATCTGAGGGAAATGGGTTTTAATGGGCATTCCCACCTGAAAAGAGCCTTCAAATTCTCTGGCAATTCTGTCCTCCCAGCATAACCTGGGTTCATTGTTATAAAAATTCCAACGGTGGTTATGAGGCCTATTTGTTCTCCCATGAAGTTAAACATCTTCTTCTTATCTCTGATGGCATCCTGCATTCATAAAATGGGTGGATGCACATGGTGACATTTTCTCAGTGAATAAGGATAATTATGAGCAGACTTTGAAATTTTAAAGATAAAGAATCACAAAGAATATTACCTGCACAGATTTCACTTGCACAGCTACAACAGACAATACCTCCACAGATATTCTGTTGAACTCATCAAAGCAACCCCAAGCACCAGTCTGTGCAAGGCCTTTATAGATATTTCCACATGACTAAATAGTTGGAACAACAAAAGGAATAAACACAGTTCACAAGAAGGAATTGAATACCAAGAGAATAACACAGGAAGCAGTTCATTCAAAAAGAAGCCAAGCACCAACTCTAAGGAAATATGTTAGACATGTCAATCATATCTGTGAAACAGCGCAAAAACCTGACTTTCACAGAAGTTCCCTTTTCCAAAATGTATTGTGCTTCAAAAAATAAAAGTTTTATGGGCAAAACTGCCCTCACCAATATAAAATTAGATAAAAACACTCTGATGATAATTACAACATGAAACAACTGTCTGCATTATATTATGTATTTCATTCCACAATTAGACTATAAATGAATGCTGAGATTACTTGCTCAAAGAAAGAAATATACCCCAAACTTTTTTATTCCTCAAGAAACAAGCCCATGGTCACATGGGAGTTAACACAGCTCTAGCCTGACACTAAATGTGCAATTTAGTACTTCTATGCAGGAGAATATTAACTGCAAATACCTTGTAATCCATTTGCTCAGAGCAGTTGAATACATAAACTGTAATGCCAAGGGCACGACCTAGATCTTTGGTGGTCTCTGTCTTCCCAGTTCCAGCCGGACCTGCTGGCCCTCCACCCATTACCAGGTGTAGACTCTGGTGCCAAGTATAACAAAATAATAGAGTTAGCAGCCATGAAATTGAACCTGCACCCTATTACTATCTAAATATATTCATTGAGCACTCCGATATGACATGAAGATTGAATAACAGTTCCCTCCGTCTTCATGCATATTTTGCATGGGTTGGACACACATTTTGCTTGATTACACACATTCAGACTTGGCTCCTCACCTGTGTCAAGGTGATATAACACCTGTCAGTCAGTGGGGTAATGACCAGTCGCGGAGTGTTCCCAAGGTACTCATGGGAGTAGCGGAATTCAGCATCACAGATGTTTGCAAAGCAGTCACTTTCCTTCTCGTCCCACCTGCATACACACACCGTACATTAATTTGAGCAAAAAACTTGACTGAAATGAAGCAATATTTCAGTCAATCAAGTGCAGTCAATTATCAATGCCACACCAGGAAAGGAGGCAAAGTGAGAATGACCTGGCAAATTGCACTGACACACAATTGCACATGGGGTTAAAGGCAATGTTAAAGTACTGAA
This sequence comes from Hetaerina americana, assembly GCF_022747635.1. Lineage (NCBI taxonomy): Eukaryota > Metazoa > Arthropoda > Insecta > Odonata > Calopterygidae > Hetaerina > Hetaerina americana. Next base: position 13,817,286 of record NW_027287095.1, read on the forward strand.
ATTTGCCAATGATAATTCTCCCAACCCTATTAAATTCTCAAAAATAAATGAAAATCCTTAAATGGAAAAGAAAAAAAGTCATGTCATTGTGGCCAACTCACCTGTGTCGCAGCTGTGACACCCACTGAAAAGCCAACGCACTCTCGATCTTACTCTGGATCAGTTTGGCAACAACATCCCTCGAGTGCACATCAATGGTACAGATCGTCATGATTTTCTGTCGATCCTGTTTTGTCAGTTCCCCCAGCAACAGGGAGATGAGGGTGCTCAACTGTGAAATCTTAGAAGACAGAATAATGATATTCCAAGTTTTGATGAGTCATCAAGTCAGCTTTAACAGGGAATCAGATTCTGTTTCCACAAAAATATTATTAGAGAAAAGTTATTCATCAAATTCCATTTCTGGTGAAATTATTAGTGCCAATAGCTAATCAAAATCTCCCATTTAGCCAAACAATGATGGAAAAAGGCTGCACTCACCTCATATGAAACTCTTTTTGTCAGAACTACATACATTCAGGCTTGGAGACCTTTTTTAAAGTTGCCAGTGGCTTCCAAGAAAATTTTGTGCAACAGACAGATGCAAAAAGCTAGTTTTAACTGTCTGAGTTCAGAGAAATAACCAGAATTTGAACCCAGAACCCTGGCTTTCATTCTTATCTCCAGTTCTTCCAATGCATCTTGAATCATGGCCTCCACATATATGTTGAACTGCACAGGTTATAATGGAGAACGCTGCCTTCTCTTCCTAACACAGCCCATCCGGACTTGCATCCATCCCCCATTCGGATCTGAGCAGTCTGAGATGTGCACAGGGTAGGGATTAGCCTCCTGTCCCTCCTCTCTACTCCTATTTTCTGCAATACATTTATTGCCTTTTTCCAATTCACTCTATTGGACACCGTTTTTAAATTTACAAAACAGGCAAATACGTCATGATTGTATACCATGTTCCTCTCTATTAGTGACCTCATTACTATTTGCTATGGCATCACAGGTACCTCTCCTCTTCCTGAACCCAAACTGTTCTCCCTTCAAGATATAATATCCCTTTCTCTCCATCCATTTATTGATAATTGTAAGTACCACTTTTGCTTGATGTTGAATCAAACTGATTGAGTATTCACTAGTCCACTCATATGGCTGCCCTTCCCCTTTTATGGGATGGAAACAAACACTGATCTGATAAAATCTTCCACCCTAATTCCTCCCTCATCAATACAGATGCGGCATCTATACACTTTCAAGATAACTATGAAGCCCTGAGCGCACAGTATCTATACAAATTCATGATAATTGAAAAGTTCTGGATGCACGTTATACATAAGGTGGGTATTATCGATGGGAAAATACGGTACTACTTATTGTAGATTGTCATTAACTTATAACACATTTTATAATGTGAACGTACAACTTTATGACTATCTGCCTACTCAGTTGGAATCGGACTGTATCCTGAGTTTCAAGAATAAGGTACATACCTGATTACTTGCTCACACACTTTACTCATTTGATGAATTCTTTTGTGACAATCTTCATCACCTTTAAGAACTTATGCTTATATATTATGTAATATGTATACTGATGAAATTTAATAGGGTTGTACCATTTTTCAAAATGAATGAAGTTTTATTATTATTATCCATGTGGTGCTGATCCAATGTCTGACATATGCTGCACTTTCTGAAAGGAGATCTGTACAACCTGCTTCTTCTAAAAACTCAGACATGATCACAAGGTCATATGCAATTGCCAAATAATCTATCTGCAATGCTTGTTCTTACAGCTCACATAAATCCTGCCTCTTTCTAGTACCTTTACTGGATCACCTTATCAAAAACATGGTTGAAGGGAAGGGGGATGGTCTAGCTCCATGTCTGACTACCATTTTCATCTCAAAAGATTTAGATTTTGTTCCTCTGAACTTAACCTTGGATGCCCTGCTGGTCAAAGTCTGTTTGTTCAGCTTTCTCCCTTTCCTATCTAAACCTTTCTCTTCCAGAATTTGGTTCAGGGTTCTCTATCTACCGAATCTTAGGCCTTCTTCAGCCCCATGAACTCAAATTTAGTTTTTAACTGCAGTTTAGTTTTCCATAGCTTTAAGTTGTGAATGATATCAATAGTAGAGGAAAAGGTTAATCATTAGTGACATATGATGATACCGCAGGGAAATGATAAAAATGCAATGAATATACTGACTCACTAACAAAAAAGTTCTTCAAAGAGTGGGCAAAAAGAATACTCTCTACAGGAAAATATAAACAAAAAGAAGACGAGAACTGGCAAATCCCAGGGCAATTCATCGAAGAAGATAATGGAGGGAATAAAAGAAAGTGAGCACTAGGGGACTAATAGCTAATGTCAAGGATATTTTACGATAAGTAACTTATGGAAGACATCATTGCAAAGAACTATTAAGAAATGAATTGTAATTGACTGGTAAGCAAAATGAGGTTGGGTGGCTACAAAATCCATCCTTGGAATAATAATCTTCTAAATATAGAAAGAAGGAGGTTAAATAGGTCACCTGCTTCTTCTGGTAGTCCTTGATGGCATTCTCATATCCTTCCTCAAGGCGCGAGAAGGCAATGTTCACTTCACTCGTCCAGAAGATCTGCGTCCCACACAGTGACACCTGTGCAGGATAATCAAACAGCCACTGCTCCCGTGGCTTCTCCTCATATGACATGCAGCCCTCTGCAAAGTAGTATCTGATGGTGGAGCGCATTGTGTCCTGCAGGTTGTTTAACCAGACCTCCACCTATTGGGAGTGAATGGAAATCCCTTTTCTTAGTTTCACTGTTGCGTTAACTTCTGAGTGTTTTCTCCATCCACTAAGAGTGTGTTTATTACCAATTGATTATTTCACACAGAGCATTTAATGGAAATCAGCAAAAATTGGGCACAAAAAGTTCTAGAAAAGGAACAAATTATAAATTGATTTTATAAAATCATGGATTCATGATATTTGAATTGCATTATAATAAAAAATTGTCTCAAGAACTTTTTGGATCTTTTTCCTTTCCTCAAGAATTGCTGCTAACTTTCTCTGATATATGCTCACCTTTAAAGCATGGAGAGACTTACACAAATTGTGGATTTTGCCTCTAAAATGATTTGAATCGCTAACCTTTGAGTCAGGATTAGAAAGCTAGGATTGCAGTCAAACACTCTTTGGGTTAATTCCAAAGAAACTGCAGGAGATGCCGCAATAGTGACTTTTAACGGAGTCATCTGCTAATATTCATTTCAATGCAACGATTTCAGAGTGTAAAGTTTAAGCAGACGCCTCAATAGCTTAAGTCTAAAGCGCTTGACCAGACATTGAGGGATCCGGGTTCAAATCCAGGTCAAGGCGAATGATTTTTTCACTGAAATTGTTGCATTGAAATGCATATTAGAGGATGATTCTGTTAAAAGTCACTGTTGCAGCATATCCCGCAGTTTCTTTCGAATTTGTCAAAGATATAAACAGCCTAATTGTTTAAAAGTTGGCTTCAACCTTGTGGACTGTGGCGCGCTGCGCACGACTACGAATACCTGTGACATTGTATGTATGGTATTTCGTCACAACATATTGTTCCTTTAAAAGCCCCAAAATTTCAGAGTTTAAGAGGACGCCACAATAGCTTAACTGCCTAAAGCACTCAACTGGACATTGAGGGATCCAGGTTCTAATCCAGGACAAGGCAAATGATTTTTAAACTCCGAAATTGTTGCATTCTTTGGATTGAAAATCAAAACCATGAATGAGCAACCATTGCAAACACTCTTTTACTTACAGGCCCACCACAGTTGCAGGTGTTGTCAAACTCGACGAACTCGCCATCCTTGGCCAGCATGCCCACGGCCACTTTTATCTCATGGGCAAATCTCAGCTTGCCTGGGTCATCTCCATCACCTGGCCCCTCCTCTTGCACCTCCACAACCACCATATCCACCTTGGCCTCCTCCTCCCCTTTGACCTCTGGTGCTGCCGGCTCCGCCACAACCGTCACCTCCTCCTCCTCCTCCCCCTCTGCTGTTTCCTCCTCTTCCTCTCCTTCATCCTCCTCCGAATCATCACTCTCCTCTTCCTCTGATCCCGCTTCCCCCCCCACCACCTCTCCCTTTGCCTTGGCACCCGCTGCTGCTCCACTCTCAATGGCCAGGGCCCTTGACTCCTTCCTCGGGGGCATCTCCTCACCCTTCTCTATGAACCTCAGCTTTGCCATTGAATCAAACAGCTTGGTCAAGTGGCTGCAATGACGTGCCCAACAGAAGAAGACATCACTCTGGCAGCAGTCTTGGCATTTACCCAGAGGGTGGTCATAAGCACTATTTGAGGGGCACCTGAAGCCACTCGAGCAGACATTATATCCATTTGAATCAGTATACATTTATCTCACTATTTAGGATTTATGAATTTTTGGAAAGTAACTAATATTTTTATAATAAAGTTGTAACAGCCTAGGAGGAACACAAATGCAAAGGGACAACTTTAAGTCAGATTAAAATATATATCTTAAGGCAAATAAAACAGTGATTTTGGATAATGTGCAAAAATACCCCTTCAAAAACCAATAAATCAGCGATCCTGCGATCCATCCTGCATACAGCAATCAAGGGCAAATATATCCTTGCATTGGGGGGTGTTTACCCTTTAGTCTTACCAGATGCTGCCTATGGTGACAACATTTAGAAAATATGTGCAATGTCAGGGATAGTTTTGAATTAGGAAGGCACTAGAGGTAGGGGTCCAAGAATTATGGATTGCCAAAGACTAATTGAACCTTTGGAAAATAAATGCAGAATCTTCCATTAGTATGTGCAGGTTCTTTAACTATCTCAGACTTCCTTAGATGTCTCGTGAAACTATCTCCTGACCTCTCTTCTCTTGTGGCTCTTAGGCCAAAGAGCACGGCATGAGGTTTTTTGAGGAATGTGCATTATATGTAGTTCCTGTTCAAGGTCATCAAAACTAGTTGTTGCTAACCAGTGCCACCAATCTCTTCAGTATACTCCTAGAAACATGTCAAGTCTCTAGAATGAATGGGTGCAACAGTAGCAATTTTTCTTACTCTAGTTCTGCCAGAGAAATAAATGAGGACCATTAAAAGTTAGTAAACTAAGCTCTTCTATGCTCATTAATAAGCGCATACAGAATGTGCTTTAAACTCAGGGTTCATGAGTTTTGAGGGATAAACTTTGTAAATAATTAACATGCATATAGCTGAGGATTTTCAGTTTGGAGAATTGATTCCAAAAGGAGCAATGACAAGTTAATGAATGAGCACCGCTTAGGCTCCTTAAAAAATTCCTTCAAGATTACTTTAAAGTCACAAAAGTGTACATGTAAAAAAATTTATATTGGTCCAATGAGCAACATCAAATAATTTGAATGAATCTGTCTTGTTAACCTCATTAATTAGGTTCTGATATATAACAGCCACCTTATCTTATGTTTTTATGGGATTATTTATTCTTACCAAAATATGCAATTAAGAGTGTGATTTATCTTCAAGATCCCTACACTAGAGTATTTTATGGTTCAAAATATAGGTAACCCACCTTGTTACCTCAACTGATTCCAGTAACTCTAGCAATCATCTTCATCATAACAGTTTGAGAAAGAATTCTTACCGTGTGACCAACTCAGGCTGGTTCCCATTGGAGAGGATATCCAACAGATCAGCAGACGATACAAAGTAAAACCTTGGGAAAGCAAGCCGTTTTGTTTCCAGATACTGGGCAAGAGCCTTCTCGCACAGCGTCAAGTGCTTCTGGAGGCCTTCCAGTCTCTCCTTTAACCCTGGTCGGTTTGTACCCACAACTACATTGGGTGTCTTTGACATCTCTTGGGTCAGCAACTGCCTCAGGGATAGAAAACAGTATGGATCTTCAAAACATGCGTTTCTATTCATCATTCAAATTATGGATAAAAGTCGTGCCTCTTCCAATCTCATGATACAAAAGCCAATACAACATAATTCATGGCACTACCATGAGTCATTGGATGTGAGTCGAATGATTTGTAATTGAAGTCATCGTTCAACAGAGGGAAATTGAATAATGGCTAGTGATATTGTGCATATGAAAAGAATCCATGACTGCTCATGGTCAGGAAACATTGTACTTGGGAGAGGAATTGTAAATATAGCTGACTTAGGGACAACATTTGAAACATGCCATTAAATGTATAGTTATTAATTTGATGGTGATTAAAATTTTTATGGTAACATTATTGGAATTATTACTAAGACATTGCTCTTTATACAATGATATTGATTAGGATATATGCTCATGCATATTTAATAATATCTTGGAGAATCATTAATGACTGAAAAACAATTATGTAATCAACTTGGTATGTGACAAATGCATTTTCTTGGCTATTAGAAGTAAAAACCTTTCAAAAATTCTAAAATCTTATTCAGCATCAATGTTGTAAGATGAGTATTGCACCTGGAATATAAATGGCACAGGTGTGAGAATCAGTCGAGCTGACAATGGTGCAAACTTTGAATGTGCTCAAGTTTAAAATGCAGTCTTGCTTAAGCAATTATTCATCATTGATTTATGTTGGTTTACCATATTAATAATGAGAACTGCAGACTCACTGCTTTGTTTCACTTGGACAAGATTGCATTGCTGTGATTTGTAAGGCAAACATGAGTGCTACGATGTACCTTTTCTAAAAAAAATTTATATGCACATAAAATAATGAATCGGCAGACATTAATGCATTGCTATATATGTGCAGTTTGACATGAAAATATATTTTAGTCAATAACTATTATTTTCTAGATGATTGAAAAACTTATTTACCACGACATTTTTGACAGCATTTCCAAAATGAGGTTGAGTGATTTGGCTGATAGAGAATTCAAATAAATAGTAAGAGAAAACAAATTTCCTTTATACCTATTTTATTTTCCCTCCCCATGGACTACAACCTTGGGAAGGTGAACAGGCTGGCATGTTCCATGACCCCAAGTTTTACAGAGCATAGACACCCTAGGGCAACTCATGCCAGAAAGGGTAGAAGCCAGATGAAAGGTGATCCAATAAACATCAATTCCTCAGTTAGGCAACTGCAAAGCCATCTTAATCCTGCAGAGTGACCTTTAAAGTGATAATGTCACATTAAAAACAGTATAGAGGAAGGCAATGGAAACCACCTCATGTTACCCATCCCAAGAAAGGTATGATGGAGTCAAATATGAAAATGAGTCCTGGCAAATATAGGGCTTAGATCACAGAACCAAGTAACAGGCCCGGCAGCAGAGGAGAAGATGTCCGTAGAACAGGTGAGACAGAAGAGGAATGCCATGACGAAAATAGAAGCTTCAAATGCTGTGGCCATTCTTAGGACAGGGAAGTCAACAAAATCAAGAGGGAGATGGAGAGAGAAAATACACGCAACACTGGTGTGATATGAGATGGAAAGATACCAGAGATTATTGATGTGATCATTTCTGAGAAATATATAGTTAAGGGGTGAAGAGTCAACACTGGGTAGCCATAGTGCTGAATAGGAAATCGGGGGGAAGGGTAGTGAATGTGGAGCAGGTGAATGACAGAATAATATCAGTAGAAATAAGAGGTGACCTGGTCAATGTGAGTTGGGGTAATCCAGGTGCGCATGTTGACAAGCAGCCATTAGGAGGAGGAAGTAGGTAGTGGAAATGGTCAGTTGGAAGAAATTTAATTGAGAAGTTTACCCTCCTCAATAGTTTTTTTTACCTTGACTCCTCACTCAAAAACCATCTCTCTGGGTCAGGATGCTAATCAGCTGCCTCATTGAGGAACAGATGCTGCATGGACCACTTATGTGGGTCATTCAATGACTCCTTAGAAAATCCAAGTGATGGTACTCAGTATTGGAAAAGGTTTGCTTTTAGAAAGTCTCATCTCTCACTAGACAGCTAGTAAAGGCTGTTAAAGTTTCAGCTATATCCATCTTGTGGTTCAATTGAAGCAATAAACTTTTGCTGATTTAGAAAAATGAGTTTTGTGTGGGTATTAAACAATTATATTTAAAAGGCTTAACATTGAAAGAGATCAGAACCGAGTTGGATAAAGTTCATGACACATCTGGTTCTGTGTTTGTGACTATTTACAAATGTGTAAATGAGTTCAAATGTAATTGTACAATCTTGTTGAAATGGGTGCCATGTTTGCTCTCAGTGGAGAAAAAATGCAATTGTGTGGTCAATTCGGAGGCTGGTTTGGCTCTTTTCCATTGCAATTCTGATGAATTTCTTTGTTGATACAAAACTGTGGACAAAATATAGGTACATTACCACACTCATGATACAAAGGAACAGTTGAAACAGTGGGTTCTTTAAGGCAATCTGGCTCCAAAGAAGGCAAAGATGGTATTATTGTCCGACAAGGGGATGACCACCGATTTTTGGAATGCATGCGGAGTCATCTGTATTGATTACTAGCAAAAAGGACAAATAATGAATGGAGAGAATTATGCATCGTTATGGCATCAGTTGAGCGAGAAAATAACAAAGAAATGCCCTCATTTGGCAAAAAAATTCTCTTCCATCAAGACAATACACAGGTATACCAGGCAGTTTTAATGGCAAAAAAATAATGAAAGTGAAGTTTGAATTATGAAAAAATCCACCATAATCAGTGGATTTGCCCCAGTTACTTTTTTTAAATTCCAATATAAAAAAATGGCTAGGCACATAACAACTCATGTCAACTGTGGAGGTCTTTGGCAACACAGATGCTTATTCTGAGGACCTTTTGCAATCCTACGATTTGGACTGCTTAAAAAAGTTGGAGAAATGCTGGGAAAAGTGTATCAAGCTAAAAGAAGATTATGTTGAAAGATATACCAAAATCATTTTTTTCTTTTTTTTCCTAAGGAATTTTTGAATGACCTACATATCATCTGGTTCCTTCCCTTTCACCTATCTGTCATGGATGATCATGCTGGTAACAATTGCTATTTGTCCCGTCAACTCTAGAGGGACCAGCAGAATGCACAAACCCTTCAACCTCATCAAGACTGTAGCCCATGGGGAGACTATTTGCTAATAGGCCACCTAGAAGAATTCTTCCAGGAATGAATGAAAGTATCCCTTTTTAACTATTTTTGGCTGGGTGCATGATGACGGGGCATTGTTTAATTCATTCAAAATGAGCACCTTGAAGTCTTTGTCAACACCATCAAAGCGAGCCGAGTCCTCAGGCAGTTGCTTGCGGATGTCTTCTGAGCTCATGAAAATGGACTCAAGGTGCGTCCATGTCCTCTGAACCTCAAACCACACGGTGATCACCTGGTCTGCAATACAGAGCTTCTTTTGCCAAGAGGACACCTCCTCCAGGAAGTGTGCCACAAACTTGGAGGTGATGAGATTTTGAAGTTGAACCTACAATTGTGAAGAGAAAGGAAATGGGGATGGGTTTTACTTCAACAAATTGATAATGGTGAATAGTGTGGGTGTATATATAGATATATACTCATTCACATGGAAATAAATGTAAGGAAAGGGTATAGGAACACATATAAAGGACGAACACAGTATAGGGGGGAAAGGCAGAATCGAGCAGATCAGAAGTGCAAAATATTTCCTTGACCAGGACTTGAACACCGGATCTTTCGGCTTACCTGACTGATGCTATAACCATTTGACCTATTGAGGAAGTGTAATTTACACTGAAATCTGTGGGGGTTTATGCGAACAAGTGCCCAAATTCTTTGGCCAGGAGATGGCATTAGGGAGCAGTTTCACCCACCAAAGGGATTCTAACCATCCTAGAATCCCTACCAATTTCAGACTTTCACACTTTGGAACAATACTTGTATGTGGTTCCACCTTGCATAACTTTGGCTTCATTTTCCAAGTCACATGAACATGTAATAAAATAGTGAAGATGTGGTATCTCTACTGGGACCCATCAAATAAAATATTGGTTAGAATATCTAATAAAGGTCAGAGAAGAATCATTACTTTCTTGAGAAATTGTTACTAGGACAAATGAAGTGTAGAGGGTTTGTTGGAGAAATTAGAATGAGAGTAACTCCAAGAGATGCACTGAAACTGTAGACAGAATTCTAAAAAAGTGCATGCCTCTCTACCTAACCACTGAATTGTTAGAAAAGAAAGGGGGGCCTGCAGGAGGTAAAAAAGTGGCCCAAACCATCTTAGATAATACTTGAGGGTTTCCTTGTGTTGTGGAAATAAAATTCTGCTGAATCCAAAAACTAGTAGAAATAAGAAGAGAGACTGATAAAGGAATTCATTAATGAAATAAATAGGAATAAGTGATTCTGAAATATATTAATACTAAGTTCCACCATATGCTGAGAACCATCCTTGTCTAAGCTCATTGTATTGGCAATTTGTCGCGTTTTTTCCAATAGGAACCCATTTCACTATCATTGTTCAGGTTGTTATCTTTTTGTTTCTTCCAGTACTGGTAAATCTCATGCCTAATTAGCAAATCTTGCACATGCACACAAGGCACACAAAATGCCATCTAAATCAGATTCCCAACAATTACATTTTCCTTTCCCATTCTGGCCAGCTGACAGCATACCTGATTCTCTTCTAGGGTCTCAATCAACTCTTCAGATGCTCGCAGGAGGAGAGCCCCTGTGCGGGCATGCATCTCCTGCTCAAATTCCATTGAAGACCATGTAATATCCAACTCTCGCAGAACTTTCTCCATTGACATTTCCTTGACAGCACGGTCAACAACATTTCGAACCTCTTCCTCACACTCATGCAGGTCAAGAGCCAGCAGGTCAGCCAGGGTAGTCTTTTCATCCATCACAAATCTAACCTAGAGTGTAGGTTGATTTGAAAAAGCCAAAGATTATTACTGTTTTTAAAATTTTGCCAATAAGGCTATAAAATGTTTTGACCTGAAAAGTCCTGTAATATATACATTTTAATTCAAAGTCAGCATTACCTCTAAAAAAGATGTTGGTAACTTCACTTCAAACTATTCTAATAAACTTAAGAACATTGCACAAAAAGAACAACTGGAAAACATCGTCATAAGAGACTTTTCTGCTCAATTGATAAATCCCACACTTAATTATGGAATTTCCACCTTAATAAAAGATCAGATGGTACTGAAGAAATGTTGGTAAATCATTTTCAAATTATTCATAAACTAATTTTAAAATGAGACAATTAACTATAAATTAGTAAATGACAGAATCTACATCACACTAAGGACAGAGAAAGAAGAAAAAGCAAGAAATCGTGTGTTCAAAACAAATGTACACTTAAAGAAGAGAAAACATATGTACATGCTTTTTTCATAGGTATTCTAAAACTGTCGTTCATAAAAAAATAAGTCATTTGTCAATACATCTAGAGAGGAAACATAAAGTAGTGAGAACATTCATACATCCACACCAAAATGTTGTATTTCACTTGTTTCAAAAGGTTTCTGGTGCTTGTTCATTAATGGGATAATTTTATGAAATACTGTGTCAATAGGCTGACCCATGCAACTTTTAAACCTCTCACTGTGTTAATGTATCACAAAAATTAAAATTTACGATTTGCAAACATAGTGGTGCAGTGAATATGACCTTTCTTTCTAACCGTCTGGATAGTATTAACTGACTAAGCGATGTGGAGAGATAACAAAAGTCAAATCAGCACCTCTGGAACAGAGTGCATACACTTACCGTATACTCTGGAGGGAGCGAGGCTAAACTCTGCCAAGTGTAACAACAGAGAAGGATGGAAGCAAACAGCCAAGTGCTCGTGTGAGCACAGAGGAATCAGGAATGAAAATGCGAGAAAGTAAAACAGAAGCAGCAATGACTGCAGTTCTTTACATACACAAAAATGTGAGAAAAGCCATGGTTGATTCAAGGGGACAACAAAAGGTATTCTTAGCAACTTTAATCTAAGGAAGTGGGACAAGGATGTTTTTTAATAAAGGTTATAACTCAGGGAAAATGAGTCCAAATTTTATTAAATGTGGGCCAGGACATGTAAACCATGGGCTTCCTGCAACATATCATAGACATAGACAAACTACATACCATTAACACACATATAAGCTCTAAAAAACTTATTCAGGTGCATTCCTCTAAAGCCACATTTTATTGGATCAAGATGATAGATTTTATGTACTGCAAAAACTTGTTTGAATTCAATTTTTAAATGCTTGATAAAATGGCAATCAGAGAATGTCACATTTACTTTCACTCTTTTCAGACTTAAAAAAAAAAATCATCTTGAACCATAATGTTTCTCAAAGGTAGTTAATGCATAAATGTGGTTATAAAAATTTTAATGAATTTACTGCAATAATTTTGTCAAAAATGTTCCCTGGGAAAAAAGGGAGACTTAATTACTTAACAGAGAGAGGTAATAGAAAAGACAGAAAAGAATAAGAGGAAAAGTTGACTGAGGTGGACTTTTTCTTTTGAAAACTGAAGCATACTTGTAAATGTATGTCCCATATTGTATTGAAGACTAAGATTTAGCACCAAACTTCTTCACAACTATATTCTTAAAGGCCAACAAAATATAGGTTTTTTTCAATGAAAAAATCCAAAAGGAATGAGGACAACATTTTTTAATATCTACTGACAAAAATTAAATTTCCTCTGGTATTTGAAAAATAGATCAGGTTCCACCTCAACCAAAAAGAAATAGGATACAAGGCACCTGAGCCTTGTATCCTATTGGCCTTGTATCCACTATCATTGATGAGAGGGAAATGCATTTGGGAATGCTTTCATTTGGATATGTGGCAAAGATAGAAAGGAATTAAGAAAGAGGATGTAGAGATGCAATGGAAAAGTTGGTCAAAGCAAAGGCAGGAAGAGCAAGCAGGTTGTTATGAGCTGAATCAAGAGATAGAATGGAAGAGAGTATAGGTATAGAGCTAAGACAGTTAAAGAAGATTGAGGGAAAGGAAATAGAAAAGGATAAGAGATAGATGAAAGAAGACATTTGCAATAAAACTTTTCATAAAGATGGTTAATACATAATTTTCAATGAAATACTTTTTAAATTTTATATTACTTATATGAACCATATAATAATCTCAATGAAAAAATTTAATGAAGTTAATGAAAAATACATGAATAAAATTTCAAGTCAAAGTCAACCGATAGACTGGATAAAATTTACAACTTTAAATAAAATATTAAATCCTTCACTTAGTGAATACATTGAAATGTATATTAACACAAACACCCTTAAAAATTAAAATGCAATTGGGAAATTCAAAATGTTCAGGTATTAGGGGAGAGAATATGTTGATTTTCAAAGGATATTGAATAAATTTGTTCTTTCCCCAAAATCTATTCCAAAATGCAGTGAAATGAGAGCATAGTTCAAATAATGCAATAAAGATGCTTTCCACAAAAAGGGCTATCCATATACTATGCCACACTCATGGGGAAAGGAGACTTGGGGACTTAAAATGCAATAATAAAAATTTGGAAGGAGGTATCTATGAGTAAATGTGTATAACGCTCAAGCTGCAGTCTCATCCTAGGCTTCATTCAACCCTTGAGTCTGTATAATATGAGCATTATGTAGGAAGCCTTTGACTAGGCACACATATTGTAAGTATTTATTTACAATACACAGACCACAAAATTAATACAATGGAATTATTTGGGGTCCATTAGGGATGTTAATGAGGAAATAGTAAATGCTTATTACAACTATTTTCTTTTATGTGTTATAGGTTTTTTGGAAAACACCAAGCCCAGAAAATGCAAAAATCATCTCTTAGAGGCTCAGAAACTTCATTAGCTTGAAAATTTGGTCGTCAGAATGATATTTTTAAAAGAATGGCATGCAATCCTAAGAAAATTCTAAGGATTGAATCCAATTTTTTTTCAAAGTTTAATATTGTTATTTTTGCACAATATAGTCTATTTAAAATTAGAAAATGCCAATTTTCCTCCGGGTATAATTAGACTTTCATCTCCCTTTATAACTGTATTACTGCAGTAATGTATCATACACCACCATTTTTACATTTTCTGATATTTACAAGATTTCAAGTTAGTACCTATCTTAGGAATCTATACAAAGAGATAAGTTACAAAATAATTGAAAAATTGAGAATACTCTAAGGGAGGATGTCACTCTTGTACTAGTAAAAAACAAAAAGACAGTCAAGTATGGTATGTATGGGAACCATTGGATGAGATAAAGGGAGGAGAGGGAAGGTAAATGGAGAGATTGCATTGCATATGGAAAGCCCTCTGAAGTGGAGCCAAGACCATGGGTGGGAGGTAGCTCCTGGAAGGGGAAGCGACACCTTGGTGGACTTCATAAGTTGGTGCCAGTGCCGCTCACGAATGGCAGGGTTCTGCAGCTCCCCCACAGCCTTCAGTGAGGTCAACATGTTCTTCACAGTTGCCTCGAGGGTAGTGTATGTGTCCCACCCCCTCATCTCTTTGTCCAGGGCTGCAGGAGAACAAATGCAAAAAACAAGGAGAAAAGTGAGACAATATGTGTATAGTGAAAGAGCCTTATATACTTATTTTTTAACCACACACTTGTGTAAATATGATATGGAGTAAGGGCTTCTAATTTTTTTCATAAACACTCTAAAAATTCCAAAAGTAACCAAGGCTATGTCCAATATGGAATGGATACTTTTCTGGAAATATTTGTGATTAAAAAAATTAATTTTTAAAAATAAATTTCTTTTTTCGCATGCAGATGGTGGCCTATACAGGATTATGATTTCCATTCATTCACTTCAATGAGGAGGGACAATTAAACTGTCACATCTTTAATCTTTGTCATTTACAAATTTTTATTATGATTTGTGCCAACAGCTGAGAAGATGCTTCGTGTATTGTAAACAGCAACTGCAAAATTTGATGGTCTTGAATTATTTCCTGAAAAGTTAATATTAAAATGCATATTTATTCATGGGACTACTAATGGTGTTCAAGGGCTTCTACCACCAGGATGGAAGATCAGCCTCAGAAGAGAGGGAGCCGGACGAAATCCTGATGTCCCTGCAAAGGGTCATCTCATACAGCTGCCAGTAAATCAAGGTAGTGAGACCCTGGGCATCTGGTCCCCAGATTAAGGATAACTAAACAATAATCTCGCCTCATGCTGAAGAGTCCAATGTGCACCTATCAGCAAGATAGCAGCACATGTTTCACTCAGAATTAATATTTCAATTCATTCACTTCAGTGGGGAGTAACAATTAAATTGCCATATTCTTTCTTTGGCTACTGTATCATTTACAAATGTATGTTACAATATATGCCGACAGCTTAGTAGATTCTTCATGCATTGTTAACAGCGGCTTTAAAATTTGATGACATCGGATTATTTCTTCAATAGTTAACTTTAAAAGTGCATATTTTTTTCCGTTCCTCGCTAATGCAAAATATGAAGGTCTGAAATAATTTTTTTAAAGAGTTGATTGGCTCCTCATGGTAACATTATTTTGATCGCCTCATTTGATTTTTAATTACACAATAGGTAGGCAATACTGCTATAATTAATAATTTGATTATAATTAATACTAATGATAAAGATAGCACTATAACAAATATCAAATCAACAGATAGACTTGCCTCTGATCTCCTTAGCAAATTTCTTGCATTCAATATCCATGTTTTCAACATCAATCTTCCG
Source organism: Hetaerina americana (assembly GCF_022747635.1). Taxonomy (NCBI): domain Eukaryota; kingdom Metazoa; phylum Arthropoda; class Insecta; order Odonata; family Calopterygidae; genus Hetaerina; species Hetaerina americana. The sequence goes on from NW_027287095.1 coordinate 13,832,895, forward strand.
CCAAGGCGTCAACTTCCAATCTTCAATGCTTGTCTGCACAATATGCACATAGTCCCACAGTTGCTACAACAAAAAAATGGTATTCATAAACCCATAAAAAAACAAAATTCATCAATTAGCCCCTAAACATGTCTTATGTATGGAGTACATCAAATGGAATCCACAATACGGTACATCTGACATGCTCAGTTTTGAAATCATCATTTTTAGAATATGGGAGAGCAACTTACTGGCTTTAGTGTGATGGAGGTTTATGCTCATTAACTTCTTCAAAATATTTGATTTTTTTTATTTTGGAACCTACATGTAAGTCTTCCTGGTAAGGTAATATTGCCTTAAGCTATAGTCATTATCTAAGAGCTCATTAAGGAAATACTGCAAATCTGACCATATTTCGGTCATTAAAAGAAGATTTTGGAATTGAGTAGAGAAGCTCATATATGTGTTCCTGTGTTAATGTACTGAAGCCATTGGATCACCTCATTTCCTAAGATATATGTCCTTCTCTATGACATTATAAACATTCAGGGCTTAGTGATTTATCATTGCAAGCCCTGACAGACAGTAAAGATATTGCCTAGGAGTGTTTCTGCAGCTGTCTTACAAGGCTACTCTATCCAAAATGGCTGCAGATATTCAAATTTGGAATGGAGAAGTTTGTATCCAAATACAACTGGGAAGCCCAACTCTGAGATAATTCAAGAGGAATATCAAACACTTCACATCAGTCACTATTCTCTAAATCTACCACTCTGAAGCCTGCAATAGTTTTCCTACTTTTGCTGACTATAAGAGTACAGGAAATGAGTACATACTTGCTGAATTATTCCCCAATTGATGAATAATTACTATTTGAGAAACAAACTTTATTTAAATACATCATATTCTCTCTTAGCTAAGAGCCAAAACTGTGAAATACTTGGGTATCACATTATTTTATAAACTACCAACTGCATATAGCACAAAAATTTCACCATTGAAACCCAAAATTGTATAGTTAACTAACAACCAAATCTTTTTAATGTCAATTAACTTCTTGAGATTGACTTTAGTGATATCGTTTTTAAGTAAAATGTAAATAAATATGTTAACAGGTACTCTGTTTTGTGTTTTTAATATTTTTTGACAACATCTAATGATGCATGTAACCATAAATAATGGTTAAGATAATTTGCATGGCTCACCGATCTTTGCCCACGATGGACATAGCCTAGCATAAAGGAGCAAGTCAGATAGGCAAAATATATCCTTTACTTGGCAAAAAAGAATGAAATAATCATTAAAAGAGTGAAATCTCATTCAGTTACTGTAAAATTTTAAGTGAACTTGATGAATGTCTCCTCATTTTGGGTAGAAGAATGAAATTATTAATTTTTGGGAAAAGAAATGGAATTATTACCATTAAAGTCAAATACATTTAGGCCATGGGATTTGAAACTAAATCCAAGTCCATAGTCCTGCAAAAAAGAAAGCTAAAGGGATAACAGACTCCGCATATATGCATGTATCTATATGTTCAAAATCCATTTTTTGAATGACACCAGTTTAATAATATTCCACTATTAGATTAAATTCTCCAAGTCATTTGTCCATAAATTATATTCTTATAAGTTGATAGCTGAGCAAAATAAAAGGAAACTGGCATGGCAATCTCACAACATAAAGGGAAACATGTCACATAATCATGTAATCAGTTTTGATGCAGATACTTTAGCTTCAGAGGACTAAGAAGATGAAAAACAATATGCTCAGTCCATCTAGCCCAATAGGACATGTAGAATATAAACAGAGCAGATTGAAGTCCTAAATGCATATTGCAAGTTGTAGAGCCACAAAGTTGGGGTATATTGCCCAAGTCATTGAAGTCATCTTCAACATAAGAGACAAAAAATAGGAATGATTTATTCAAGTAAATACAGTATAAAAAAATGAAAATAAATATATTAAAGCTATTTACAGATATTTAGAAGTGAACCGATCGGCCGATTTCTACCAACACAAACCTTCAACATACGAAGTTCCTTGCAGCACTGCTTCAGCTGCTTAAATTCTGTGATGTTGACCTCAAACAGGGAAGCTGACTCATGAATCTTTTTCATTTCTCCCTCAAGCAGCTGTAGGTCCTTGTTGGTGTCATCTACCAAACTATATGGCCTGTCACAGCTGAATCTGAAGGAGAAATAAAACACATATGTATGCATCAGAAAAACAGTGGAAAGAGCATGTTAAATTCACGGGTGACATTGAATTTTAAAAGGTACTGACTTGAGAAAGGCAGACTTCTTGAACTTTTCCCTGTATAGACCTTGGCAGGTGTCAAACAGGGATATCTTTTTGCGTATCCGTGTAACTTCGATGGCTTGTAGAGGTGCCACCTGCTGCTTTACTATGACAGCAATCCTCTTGGTGTTACTCCACTGCTCTGGCAATTCCTAAATCAATCATTTCTAGTTAAATCCTGCTAAGCATGAGGGAGGGCAAGAGCAGATGAATTTTTTTGCATTGCATTTCATCAATTATATGGTTTCAGAATAGAGAGGAGCTTTTCAAGCTTTGTATGTATAGTTTTTCCAGACTTTGTCAAATTCTCTAAACAAAAACATATTTTCAAACAAATATTGTTAGCATTTTCTGTGGAAATTCAGTTTTTCCAAAATTTAACATAGCTACTTTGCATTGCCATGCTATCATAAAAAAGAGAATCAGCTGGAACTGCTTCTTATTACCATTTTGGTTTATGAAGCTGATTTAGAGGTGCTACAATTGCAGAAGAGTAGAACTATGAAGGCGTTAGCTAAGTCCTATGGACAATTTTTTCAATAATTATATTTTTAATCTTTGCAGAAATCTTTATTGAGTGTTCAGCTGAGGTGCTGATAAATGATAGGGAAGAGCATTTACAAAGTATGATCTTGTGCTCTCAAGAAAAAGAGACGATGTTTACCTGCAAGACAACATGCACTTCCTCAGGCAGTTCCATGTCATAGTACTTGAGTAGTTCGATTGTGTTGTGGATTGGCTCGAAGAGGTCATCACTTGCGGTTGCTGCAGAAGGTGCAGCCCGGTCCTTGACCTGCATGAGATAGCCCATAACTTCAACCAGTCCCTTGTAGTCCCCCTCTACTAGTGGCTGTAGGAGACCCTCATCAGCTTCCCGGATGAATTGAGACAAGTCTGACAAGCTGTAAGTTAATAAACGCGATTAGTAAATCAAAACAAGGCTCTCCTTTTGTTGAACATAAAGGAGAACAAGAAAAATATAACCTTCGGTTAATTCTGCTAGCAGAGAATCTAAAGCCCATTTACATAAAAAATTGATTTTTTCAAATCAATATCATCCAACATGCAAGCCATTGTTGAAGTTGGTTAACATTTAAGCCTACCATCCTGCCCAAAAAGTTTTAAATTTTAGGAAAATTCGGGTGAAATTCACAAAAAATTCTTCTAAAGAGGATGGGATATTCCAAGCACCAGACTCATTACATTACTTAACACTCATTACTAACACATATAGCTAAAATACTCTATGCTAAATAACCAAAATCTAGGGGCAACAATTTATTTTCATCTCCTCTATGTCAGTTTTCAATATTTTACTAAATTATAGGAAACCCACACATCATTCCACTCATCTGCTTCAATGCATTACGATGACTAAAAATGTGCAAGTTTTGACCATTAAGTAGCAACAATTTTTTTCTTAGATTAAATAATTTTATGAAGTTCATCCACCCTGCCACTCGACAGCACCATCACCCATTCCCCATACAAATGCCTCATTTTGGAAAAAAAAACAGATACTGGCACATGCAGAGCTCTCCACACATTACGTCATCAGTAAATCCTACAGGTAGAGCATATTAACCCAAGAGGACCTTTATTCAATGCATATGCATTAGTATTACCTGACTTCCAGCATATTAAATTAACTGCCCAGAACTCACCCTGACGTGGTGACCACTACTTCAGTTTTACCATTTCCTTCCCTACCATCCAATCCTTAGGGAAGGCATGCACTAATTAATTTTTTATTGATGAAACACCAAATCTATGGGTCTCTAATTTAGGTATTTACTCGAGCATCCCTTCTTTGCTGGCCATAAATGAGTTAAGAAGCCACTGTTATCAATGACCAATTCCTCTCCACAGCCAATCGGAAGGAACTGGAATAGTGGACCTTCAAAAGCTTCCTCATCCTCATGAGGAACATGCCACATTTCTCTGGTAAGAGGCGGCTTGGTGATGTGTGCATTATTCAAATCAATCATCCTAAAACCACTCTCAGCCTTGAAACTAAACTGGCCTCTAGCCAGCTAAGCTACCAAGGATGCTTCAGTAACTAAAATGGCTAAAACACTCGGCCGGATATCAAGGGCTTTGGGTTTGAATCTCGGTCAAAGACAATGATTTTTATACTCTGAAATTGCTGTATTGCAATGCACATTTAGTAGATCACTCTGCTAAAAGTTACTGAGTTACTGTTGTGGGATCACCCGCAGTTTCAGGGAACTTATAAGAAATTGTTAAGGGACTCCGAGCCCTGTGTCCTGAGGAGGAAAATGTCATCTATGTAGCAGAACCAGAAAAGTATTTTGAGGGAAGGGTCTTGCCCTCCTACACTGATGTGTAAATTTCAAATGCGTTGGGCTTAGTATTGGATGATCCTTTGGGTTGATAACTGTGTTTATGGTGTATAGAGGCTTATCTTTTGGCTGTTCAATGCAGATAGATCCACCCAAGCACTTAAAACCCTAAGGATAGAATGGAATATTTAACATAGAATCAAAAAAATACATTTGAGATCTAGAATTCAGGTATATGACCATCAGAGGCACCTGAGAAAGAGTGTGTTTCTGAGATAACCATTTTGTTTTTTAGAGCTGCATTAAAATCTCTCAGGAATCAGCTTTAAATTTAGTGATACAACTTAAGTGTGAAATAACACATACCTAAACCATAAACACAGTTATCAACCCAAAGGTCGGTTTTTTAGGTGTCGGTAGAGTTCACCCATGGTGAAAGCCCACCAGCATGTGAAATTCACACATTAGAGTAGGGGAACCAGTTCCTTTCCCTGCGCCGGTTATGGTTTCCCAGGAAGATCTGGGACCCAAAAAATCATACAGGTTGGATGGAGCTGAGGGTGCCCAGAAAGGCTTGCCTGAGAATCGAATCCGGACCCTCCAGTCAGCAGTCCAATGGTCTACCTCTGTACTACTGCAACCCACGACACACTCAAAACCACCTAAATAAACCTGAAGGGTGTAGTTGAACTCATACTTACAATGATCCCTTGGTCATGCATAATCAACATATTAAGAGGGTAAGAGGGGGGCAGATTCTTTTCTAAGTTTCACCTTCAGTTTTCCCAGGAAAATTCAGTACTCATGGAAATGGTACCATAGCTTCCATTTCAGCTTGGAGCTTGTAAAAGTATCAATAATGGGTATTTGAACCCAGGAATCTCTGCATATAAGCTGAATGCTCTCCCAATCATACTGCCACACCTCCCAAGTATTAGTAGTAGTTTTAGGGAGGCAACTGAAAGCTGAGATCATTTGTGCCATCAGGGATAGACAGAAAAGGATGAAGGGTGGAGAGAAACCTGGCATCGGCATTAGACTACTCTTAATGAAAGGCCCCAAGGAGTACGCAGCTTAATATCCCATCCAACAGATGGCATGCTCACTCAAATCACCCCAAGTAGGGATCAGGATACCACTAAAAAATATCTGCCCCCTCTGGGATTGAGCCTGGGCCCTCTGGGGGAGAAGCCAGTACATTAGCCACTGAACTACACCTACCAAGAAGCAAACGGAGTGTTAAAATACATTTGAAGGTAATACCTGTTTGTCACATGATCCACTAAAAACTGCTTGAACATATGTCCCCATCTGCTGGCTGTGTTGAGAAGTGCCTGCTTGAATGGTCTCACGTTGACTTGGAACCAGCCTTTGAACACTACAACTTCTTCAATGCCCTCAATTTCTTGGCAGAGATTTTCATAGTGATCAATCTAGTAAAAGATTAAAGAGATGTATGTACTGGACCAAATTTTCCAACTTGGATATAAAAAAGACAATTATATGATTAACTCAAATTATATTGTTATAAATCATTATAAGCAACACAATGGATGCAGTAACACATGATAATGGGATTATATAGTAGATTTAATTGAAATTTTAATATGATTACAATGAATCCTTGCAGAGTCTTATAAATTCACTATAATCAGCAATTACACTGCTAGCAATAGCTATAATCAGTAATTTCACACCATAAAATTATGTATCAAATGTGCATCTAAACCCGGCAAGCTGTGAGTTAATGATGCTATTTCTAAATCTTTGCCAAACTATGGCATAATCTAACTGATACATCTGTTTCTCCTGGAATTTTTTGATATTGAGTGGCACTGGGGGGACACTTCTCACTGGATGCAATCCCTTAATTCATCTGGTTGCTACAGGTGGATAAGAACTAAACTCCCAGATGCTTCATGGCTACATGGGCAGTCAGAAAATGAGCCACCCCTTCTTTACTCTCATTCTCCTTGTCCAAATGTGTTGTTTTTTAGTTGGAGCAACCAATTAGGAATATGAGGAGAGCTATACTCCTTCTTCTACGATAATTTTTGGAGGGACATTGAATTTTCAAGTTATTTTAGTAAAAATAAGGGTATTGCAACACAATTTTATGAGGCAATGGAAGCATCTGAAAAAATGGTAGGCATCTGGATTAGATGTTCAAACTCAACTTCATTTTGTCATGTATTATACTCACTAAAAATTGAACACATTCATACAAATTTTAGCAATTTATTAGAAATTTAATGCAGAAATTACTTATTTTTCTCTTCTACTCTCCAAATGAGCTATAATAATTCATGATGGAGTTCAGTGAGTTTTGAACACTACAAGGAATAAAATAAACATTTATAGTACACCACTTAAAAATATTGGTCTGCAAGAAAACATCTCAGAAGTTTACTATGTATTACATATACAGTATGTTTTACATCAAGTACAAGACCCAGGTATGTAAAATATAGTGGGCAAAAATAATGATGCTTGTTATAATCATGGGTAGCTTATGAATTAGCTATAGGTTTAGAGCGGCCCCAAGAAACTATTGTGCTTATTTTTGTGGACTCTTTCTGGCATAAACTTTAGTTTGTTCTCTATATGTTTTCTTCAGTCCATGACTTCACTCAACTAAAAAGCCAATATTTCTTGGAGAAGAAAGTACATCTTTCTTCCCTATTTATCCAAACCTTTTCCCTTCTATGGCAGACTTTGTTGTCCGATTGTTTACATCCCCTTTCACACCTTTTCCTCCTCCTTTTCTTTACTCCATGCACTTTACTTTTAGAAATTCCTCCAAACCATTCCCACAATAAATAAAACTTTGTTATGGAAAGGAAACAAACTATGCAAATTTCACTTGAATAGAGATTTATTCACGACCCGGGTTTCAAACACTTAATGTCATCTTCAGGTGACTATACAGAGTTACATATCCTATATATATGACAAGCAATGGGGGGGGGGGTTAGGGGTTTAGGAGCAGAGGAGAAGGGAAGAGGGAGGGGCGAGAGGGGGGGGAAGAGGGAACAGAGTGTAGAGGGAGGTTTAAGAGAGAGAGGGGTGTTTGGGTTGGGTAAGGAGAGAGAAGGAGGAAAATGGGGGGGGGGGTTGGGGAAGAAAGGGGGGGGAGGGAGGGCTCTGGTAGAGGATGGGAGGGGGGAGGTCCACGAGCCGAAAATTCCGCTGTATCCTGTGCGTCATAGTCGGTCAGTGGTGTCGTTGGCTGGGCATTGACCGGTTGGGCTTTGCTGGCTTCTAGGTAACGTCCTCATTACCTGGCTTGGTTTCCAAGGGTCGACGTTGGAAAGGCCTCCTGCGGGGGAGGCCAACGTACCGGGAGGAAAAGGGGGTGGGGGAAGGGGAAATTCCGTCTCCACCTCATCAGTGTCTTACATTGGGTAGTCCCATGGACTCAAAGGGAATGGAAAAAAATGGGGAGTGGGATGGGAGAATTTGGTCGTTAACCAGTAACGTCTTTCTTCGGGAATGCTGGACGATTTCCAACGCTTCGAGGGCGTCCAGTCTCCTCTCCTTATCTTCGAAGTGCAAAATTTCTGGAGCGAAATTGCTATAATGTCCATATTCAAGGAGATGCCTGGTGAACAAAGAATGATCCTTGCCCGCTTCGAAGCAATTTGAAAGAATTAATTTCACAGTTGAAAATGACAACGGGAGACGCATCAATTTCCTAGATTTGACCATTGAGATCAACAACGGTAGGCATCAATTCTCCATTTATCGGAAACCTACCAGCACAGATGAAATCATCCCGGCTGACTCCTGCCACCCATTCTCTCAGAAAACCGCCGCCCTATATGCAGCCATTAACAGACTAATCAGAATCCCCATGTCAAAATCCAACTATGAACACGAACTCCGTGTGATCAAGTGCATCGCTTCCACGAATGGATACTCCTCCAACTTAGTAGAGAAAATTCTTAGAAAAGCCCTCCATAAGCTTGCAGTTTCGGAAACTTCCGCCCTTGAGTTAAGTGACAAACCAAAACAGTGGCGCAAAATGGTCAATGCCCAGCCAACGACAGTGACCGACTATGACGCACAGGATACAGCGGAATTTTCGGCTCGTGGACCTCCCCCCTCCCATCCTCTACCAGAGATCTCCCTCCCCCCCCCCTTTCTTCCCCCCCCCCGTTTTCCTCCTTCTCTCTCCTTACCCAACCCAAACACCCCTCTCTCTCTCAAACCTCCCTCTACACTCTGTTCCCTCTTCCCCCCCCCTCTCGCCCCTCCCTCTTCCCTTCTCCTCCGCTCCTAAACCCCTAACCCCCCCCCATTGCTTGTCATATATATAGGATATGTAACTCTGTATAGTCACCTGAAGATGCATTAAGTGTTTGAAACCCGGGTCGTGAATAAATCTCTATTCAAGTGAAATTTGCATAGTTTGTTTCCTTTCCATCATGGATAAATTTCACAGTGTTAACCCTAAAACCGTTCGGTTTGTTAAAACTTTGTTATTTGTCTTCCCCTCCATCCAACTGAAAATCTACACTCTTCCAAAGGTTCATTAACTATGCTGCATCTCTAATCTATTGTCAGACCTCTATACATTTTCTACATACATGCATATGCCATTACCCTAATTGCATATATTTTAAAATGCATATATGCATTGCATTTCCTGGCCAAGAAGACCTGGAAGCCACCGGTGCATACAATATACTGTGATTTTTCAGGTTAGAATCGAAGAAAAATTCATGGATCAGACAGAAAATGATCAAAGTACATTAAATTTAGCACTTAATACGAAGGAAATGGAATAGATACATTAAAAAATTAGCAACTTTATAAATATATATGCAATACAGAATCCCAGGAATTTGTTTTCACTGTTGCTACAATCATACATGCAGTTATTTCAACTGGAGTTATCAATTTCTTCATTCAAAATGTCACCTTCACTTCCATATGGTGCATTGCTAATTACACATCTTTTCAATACTTTATTATAGTTTCACTTTTAACTTTCTGCCAAGACTTACCCATTTACTCATAAATCAGTACATGCTACATGAAATTAGTACATTGTTATCCACGTTGAAAGGGACAAGCATGGCTTATCTCCTGTTTGATGGCCTCGTGAGTACTTCAGTTTCGGCACCAGGGTAGCGGAACCATTAAAATGATCCCTTGGAATAACCTGGGCCAAGAATGGGTAAGTCCATTCCATTCTACATGAACATTAACCCTTGAGTGCCTCTTTCCAATCCATGACCCAAGTCCACCAACACCTCCCTGCTACGCAGTGTCTCTCATGGTGATAGGGCATGCACCATACACATGTGTGGGCCTCTTCTCACCTGTTCCTTGAAGTGGTCCATGGTGGGGGGTGATTGCTGGGGTGCAAGGCCATCCCCTGCATTCACTAAGTCCAACTCTTCCTGCGTTAGCTGTCTCCCATACAACAAAAATTGCTTCATGAAAACCTCCCGATCCTCCAGCCAGAGGTATGAGTACACTTCAAACCCATTACAGTAATTATTTGCCTGTGTCGGAGAAAGAAAGATGAATTGTACCAAATGCAATATTGCCATGCATGCAAAATAAAAGTGTTGAGCACATTGCAGCAGAGTAGGAGATGCAGAGAGAGAGGACGGAAGAGCCAGACCAACCAAAGGAAAGCAACGCTGACAGGCAAGAATGATGATAGGCCATATGGATTGCTAGCATGGGGAATCCCTTGCGATATGTGCAGAGTGATATGTAAGTACAAGTATATACGTAGATATTAGTTATGCCACACACTGGAAATGAACAAGGCAACAAATAACATAATCATATTTCACATCATATTCATATGCTGTTTCAAACATTCAGTTTCATGATTTCACAATTCAGTTCCTATGATTTCAAAATTCCTCAACTTATGGTCACTTTTACCATATTCACATATCATTTGTCCCTTCCTCTCTTTCTCAACCATTTATTCCTCTAGCATATCTCTTTAACTAGTATATAACCAAAATAACTATGCTATGCTAGCAAAGTCATTATAGTTTTGCGCAATAAATAATGAAAAAAAAGAATTATGACCAACTCTGTATTGAACAGCAGTCATTCATGACAGTGAAAATGCTCCCGATCAGCTAGCTAATTTCAATCAAACAATTCCACATATTTTTCCCAATTATTGAAATTCCATTATTATTCTCTAGTTTTCTTATTGATCCCAATAGCTGGACACAGCTAAATTTTCCTCCCACTTCACTTCTTGCATCCTTATGCCCAACCATGCACACCAGCCTTATACCCAACACTCTACCATCAAACTCAATAAAGTCTTCAGTCAAAAACAGCCCTCCCTGCCCCCTTCCCCAGTTGTCTCTTTCTTTCTCTCTCTAACTCTCTTCTTATACCAAATAACACTTATTTCCATCAAATTCCTCATGTTTTCCATATATTTTTCATGCCCCTTAATATGCAATGACACAAAATTACAGCAAGTGATTAGCAAAAATATATTAGAGTGTGAGCCAAAGTATGAGCTAATATACTCTTCCTTTTCTACCATTTATACTATGTCCAAAAATTAGGCATTAAATAATTGGTGGGCATATTCTGCTTACATCCTTGATAACTTGCTTCACTCCATCTATTATTTCACTCCTCATTTCTTTCACATCTTCATTGTTCTCCAAATCCACCTATATGGAAGAAAAGTAATGAACAATTAAAGTCTGGTTACAACTTAAACAAACAGATCAGTAAAAGCATTCAGACACTGAAAGTCATTCATGTAGCCACTGTAAAACCCAATTGCTTTTTCATACCAAAGTTGAGAAAGATGGCTGTAAGCTTAGTGTGATTATGAAGAAGTATTTCATTCTTTTAGGTTCATTTTATAGCCCAGTGAACTAAATGAGGGCATTCACAGATTTAAAATATACACCTTACTTGGGCATAGCCAGGAGGGGACACTGCCCACTCCCCCTAAATCAAATAAATAAATGGAAATAGTTGACAAAAAGTAGAAATGAAATTTATGAAGATGAACTTAATTCCATCGTTAACTAAAATTAGTAATTTTTATAGCATGGCAAATATTTCTACTCAATTCGAGATTTATTTACTATATTTTAGGGAGCCTAAAAAGGGAATTCTATGATGGTGATAAAAGAGGGAGTCAGGAGAAGATGATGACTAAAACCACTCTATTACCTTATTCTGTTGAGCCTTAACTAGGACCCTCTTCCATCCCAATGCTTACAAACCACTAATATATATAGCCCGATTTTATATGCATACCAGATTAACAATGCTTACACCTCACTCTTGCTTTCCAATGATTTTACTTTTTATTTCTGCCGTTATTTTTATTCTCTTATGCCTGTCTCTTGTGGATTTTTCTTTGGGGAGATACTTTAAGCCATGCACAAAACATCATTAAACTTTACCCAAAAAGTCACAAATAAATATTTGAACACAAGCCTGGAAAAATGTGTGATCACTTGCAACACTAAGATTCTGGTGGAATGAGTGCTAAGACAAACTGAAGCAGCAAGTATTCCATGATGTATTCCATCACACAATGATTCCATGAATTACCCTCTCCTTTTTGCTGATAATGCAAAATGTCGATCATTAAGCAAGTGATTTTAAAAAATATCTTAGTTTGCTATGCTAATTACTCATTGTGCAAGGTGCTTGTCAAGCCAGTTTCCACTGCACATTCTTATTGTGCTCTGTGTTCCTCTCTATTAGTAACTTCATTACACCTATGCTATCCACCCCTGCCTCCCCTTCCTGAACCCCAACTTATCATCCCCTCAGCAACCATTTATCCTACTCCCCATCCTCTAATTGGTGATCCTGAGTACCACCTTAGCTGAGTGAAATATGAATTTTATTGTTCTATGGTCCTCACATATGGTCCACACTGCCCTTCCCTTTTTTGGAATGGGAATGAACACTGATCTGATGAAATCTTCTCGTCAAATCCCTCCCCCATAAATGATACGAATTAGTTCCTAAAAGTTCTTCCTCCCATGTTTTGCTAAAACACCAAGTAGTTCTTTTGGAATATTATATTCCTCCATTGTCTTATTTTATTTCAATTCTCCTTATGCCTTTCCTATCTTGCCATCAAGTTAGCCTGGACCTAAGCTATCCTAATCTATGTAATATTTTGTTTCTTTGTCTAAAATTACAGGCCAAAATCTTTACTATATTAGTCCTTGCTTCCAGAAAACTGAGCAAATTGATTATGTTGTTCATAAAACTGTGTTTAACTATCATATAGTCTAACTGATATAAATCTGAATCCCTGGATATTATCCATATGTACCTGCATCTACTGTGGTGCTTGAACTAAGTGTTCATTTTGATTAAACAATTTCTACTAGAGAACTCTATTACTTTTGGCCCGTGGTCATTCTTTGCACCTAAATTGTAGTCCATACCTCACTACCATCTCTTTTTGACCACTGTAGCATTCCATTCTCCCATCACTATCAAGAGTTTCCTTCCAAGGACATCCACAACTATGTCCTCTAACTAATCATTAACCCTATCGAATTCTTCCTCCCTATGATTGCTTGGTGGCATGTAGACCTGAACAATGATCAAGTTCTTTGGTTCAACTTTTACTTCTGTTAATGGTATTCTATAACTTGTTTGCTCTATGTTTAATATGCTTCTTGCTGCCTTTTTGTTCAATGATGTTGCAACCCATCGTTGTCTCTCTTCACCTCCACTGAATATTACTCCATAATTATTGCTCCAGTAATCCCTGCTATCCTTCCTCCTCATCTTGTACAGTCGTAAAATATCTTTATTTCCCCTCTTCTTCTCTCACTTTATATTTCCTAATTTCCTTGTCCTTAATGTCATCCTAACTTTCGAAGTCCCTATTCTAACTACTTTGATCCTCTTTTGTGTTCTGCTATCAATTTTGCTTTGCAATGATGTCTTGAGATAACAACCATGGAAGATTTGATCTCCGATGCTGAGGACAACGCATGGTCCTGTGCACCATATGCCATAGTTGCCAGGACTCATACCTGGATCTATGTCCATCATAGCAGCTCTGAAGATTTTAGATAATTTCCTGTTACCTTCCTTAATAGTATTTTTAACATGATACCATCACTTATATGGCCAGTGTACTAGGGTTGGCAGCCATCTCACTGAGGAACAAATGTTGGGTGGATTACCTTCTGTCTGTCTCCTACACTTCAAACTATCTGGTAAGGGTGATCTGATGGGTGCCACAAGAAGCTATCATCACTGCCCCTGACAGCACAACACTTGGGGTCATCAGAATGTGCAAGTCCTTCCTCCATGTCAAGGTTGTAGCCCATGGGGAGGGTTTTCCCAATTAATATATTAAAACTTTTTAATACAGCCATGGATTTCAGACCTACACCACATTGATTTTATATGATAAAGTCTATAAAGTTAACCATCTTTGACCCCATGATGCTCCTTTTAAATTGCAACTCCTGGTATTTATTTTGGGAGTAGTACTCATACATGTTGACGTGAGTAGAGATATTGTGATTAGGTTCAGATAGTTAAAAAATTGAGGAAGGAGGGTGGAAGAGGAGGCAGAACAAGAAGAGAGAAAGAGAGGTAGAGAGATGAAAGTCAGAGAGAAACCAGCAAACCTCATAACAAGGCAGGTCGTTGTGTTGGGCAACGCGGGGGATAAGGCTGGCCATTTGGATAATGTCCGTGACTAATCCACGGATGATGGTCATGAAGCCAAGCTGCCTGCTACCCCTTCTCCTCTTGAGGGCCTCCTCCTGGGGGACCATGAGGCCCTCTGCAGCCCCCTCTTCCCCTGCCTCATCCTCAGCATCATCTTCATCGTCATCGTAGTCCCCATCAGAGTCCTCCATCACCTCCAGTGCCACCTCCTCCACCTCCTCCAAATCCAGTGATGGGATGAACATGAGGAATGGCTCCCTGAGGACAAGGCGAGCTTCAAAGAGTGGGGCCAGGGAATTACTGGGATCCATATTATGCGTCAGGTAACCCAGACTGAAAAAAAACAGAGATGGCTGTGAATTTGAAAATTTCCAAACTTGATAATTAAAATTATCAATGCAAAAAGCTAAATATTTCAAAGTTTAAGGGTATTTCCTTTTCTAATAGAAACATAGAGCTGAGAAATAATGGTAGATATACACCAACCAAGTTGTTTGTGTTTGTATTTAAGGGTGGATTACGATGCTTCGGTAGCTAATGTGCTGGTTTTCCACCCTGAGGGCCCGGGTTCGAAACCTGGAGGCTGCAGATATTTTTCAGTGGTATCCCAATCCCTACTTGAGGTGCTTTATAGAGAGCACTTTGAGTGAGCATGTCATCGGTTGAATGGGGCATTAAGCTGCAGACCCCTTGGTGCCTTTCGTTAAGAGTAGGCTAATGTTGATGCCAGTTTTCTCTCCACTTAATCCTTTCCTGTTCATCCCTAATGGTGCAAGTGACCTCAGCTGTCAGTCACCTTGCCTAAAACTAATTTTATTTAAGGGTAAAGCTGTATTAAGATTTATGTTGGGATTACACACACACCTTTGGCACAGGCAGGTTAGAAAATCCTTAGAATTTCTTTACTAGATCATGGGTTACCTCAAGGGAGACAATAAAGTAACAATAATATTGGCCATTAAAACCACTCTACAGCTGGTCATTAAATCAACCATGACCCTATGGGATCGAAAAGAGATGGGGCATAAAAAATTATAAAAGATACAACAAAAGACTACCAAATATATATATGTAGGCATCGCATAGGAGAACTGATAACATATAGATAAATGTATTTGGATGGGATTATCTAAGGAATAGAAGGAAAATAAGAGAATATCCACCATATTCAGAAATATCTCTGGGGACACAGGCTGGAAAAGATTAAATAACAGTGTGGTAAACAAATAAGGGTGATCATCCCCTAAAATAAAATGTAGGTGACATAAGAAGAAGCATGAGTGCCACTATTATCTTCTGATACCTCTTGATAATCAGTTAACATGCCTGTCAAGACTTAAGTGACAGCATGAGGAATATTCTGGCCCATTCACCATTCTGGCATTTGGGGATGTCCTCCCCACTTTGCTTCCAACGATGGCAGAACCATGCATTCCTCTTTGTGATATTCATAAGGCTAATTTATAATATTTAAGTGAAACAGAAGCAAGAAGGAAATGTTGTAATTTCCTTCCACTGACTCAGAGATTCATCATGCAGGTCCCTAAAGGGGTTTGTGTTCCTGGTCCAATACCAGTCTGCCTAATACAGCTTAGTAAATACAAAAATAAATGACCGCTGAAGTAATGTTTAAGCAGGTTTTCATTTCAAATCTCTCTTATGATAAAAATTATAATTACTGATGAGATTCTGCAATTTCTTCATTAAATACGAGGGTCATCCGGAAAGTAGTACCCGTTCGTGAAATAAAGACACAAAAGTAAATATTAACAAACATAAAAAATTTTATTTGAAAGAGGATACTTTAAACTACTTCTCAACATAATCTCCAAGCAAATTAAGGCATTTGTCATAACGTGTGACAAGTTTCTGTATTCCTGCTGCATAGTCCTTCGCCGCCAGCTCATTGAGATACGCGAGGGACCCATCTTGCACAAATTTTTGCATAATGCAGATGGTGTTTAACAATTTCATGAACAATTGTTCGAGAAACATTGGGAAAATGCTCACAGATGTCATCAATTGTGACGCGCCGATCGTTCCTCTCGAATTCGTCAACTGAGCTCACCAGTTGGTCTGTAATGACAGACGGTCTCCCCGAACGCTCATCGTCGTGTGTGTTCCCCCTCCCCATGTTGAAGTTGCGACACCACCGCCGAACAGACGACTCGTCCATTACATTGTCTCCATACACCTCCTTTAATTGGCGATGAATATCACATGGGCGAACGTTTCTTGCATTGAGGAATTTAATCACTGCCCTCACTTCACAACTGGCGGCGTTCTCAATTTTTTTAAACATTGTAAACAATCACAGAAACAACACAGGCAATGCTAGCGTCACGCAACTTGACTCAGAGAAGGCAGACAAGCCACTGAAGCTATCTGACCTCGTCCAGCGGCTACTCGCGTCGTCAGCACTTCATGCAGCACGAACGGGTACTACTTTCCGGATGACCCTCGTACATCAACAGTTTCCCTGTACTTTTCTGCATGCATCCTCATGCTTAATGGCTATTGGTAACTGTTCCTGTGGAACATATTCAAGTATAATTCAATCAAAATAATCAACTTATTTCTCCAATTTTATTTTTTTAAATATTTAAAAAGATTTTTAGAGGTCATGTTGTAATTAAAGGTTAGTAAATTAAATGCCTTTATTTGTGTGCAACATGAAAGATATGAGGATCATTTAAATTTAAATATTTGATTGTTTCATTGTCCACCAGCACAAAGGGGATGCACTGAATCCTTGCCTCACTTGCACAGCCCCTGTAGTGCCAGGGTACACTCCCACTTGGTGGCAGCACCTCTCTCACCTGCACCCTACGGCGCACATGAGTGCTTCACCCACAATTCCATCCACGTAGCTCACGTAGTCCTCCCATGCCGACACCTTCCACTCACATGGCTCACCTTCAAGCCCCACATCTTGCCACTCTTCCACCGCCTCCCCAACCTCCTCATCCATGGAGAGACAACAGAAGGAAGAATATGAGTCACAGATAAGAGAACAATGATGTACAAATGTTAGTAACACTCTAAAATTACTGTCAGACTTAGCCTGGCAGTTCCCAAGACACCAGTAACTCATGAGCTGAGTGTGAATTGAAAAACTCATGTCCCTCATATGCATGAGGAAAATGTTCTGGGAGAGTGGGCAAAGGGGAAGGTAAAAGGGGAGAGGAGCATGGGAGTAGGCAAAGTGGGTGCTATACTGTGCCCATCACCCAGAGAAACCCTTGATGAAAAAAGTGGTAATTCACTTCTCACATCAAGCATATTCCCCAACCACCCACTTCTCTTAATCCTTAATCAGACTATGCAGGAAATATCTATTCCAGGAAGGGATCCATTCAAAAATACTAACCTTTCGCCCGTTCTAGGAAATGACTTGGGATCTCCCTCCCAAAATAGGTCTACTGAACAAGTGCCAAGAGCCTTCATTTTGCTGGTAGCACACACATTTCCTCTCCTCTTTATTTATGTTTCAGTTTTCAATATTAATTTAGGTAGTTTATTATTTAAGGTAGGTTTTCAATGGGTTCATCAAATACGGTAACATTCTAAGCCTTGCCCAACATGACACAACCTAACAGTCTACATTAAAATATACCCTTCTTCTACATACTATCTACCTGCCTTCATTCCATACAATATGGCTATTCTTTTCTTCACCCTAGATCTCCTGTCTAACATTCACTATTCAATCACAATCTTCAACATTATTTTACCAATCAAAATACTGTGCATCCTCTTCTCCTATTTCCTTTGTATTTCTCACAGACATCAACCCTCTCTTCTCCCCTACCACGCTCAATACTTCAGTTATTTCCTATTCTGTCCCATTCCTCTTGATGCCCACTTATAAACAGGCTCCAATCTACTCCTATCTTCTTGACTCAATGACCAAGATTCTGTGCCGTACATAAATATATTCCATATCAGTTTTCACTAACTTTTTCCTAACATCCTCACTCAACATCCTAGTCAACTGCTCCCTCCTCCTGGTCAAGGTTTCTTTACCTAGGGGAGCAATTCTTTTTCTCATGTCCCTGCTATTTTGACCTTCTGTGTCTAAAAATACTTCTAATATAGGCCTATGGTTTCACCTACTTTAGTTTATGCCCTCTTATGTTCAAATTTAACATAGCTTTTCTTTTCTTGAAAACCTCATAACCATCATTTGTTTGCATTGAAACTCATCCCATACCTATCAAAAGGTTTTTCTATACACTTTCCGTTGATTTTAACTGGTTTCCTGGACAATTAATGCTGAACCATCAGCAAACCTAACTTATTTTAAGAATTTCCCACCAAGTTTCATGCCCATCTTCAGCTATTCTCATTCCTGATCATTTTCTCCACATAGACATTGCTAAGCACAGGTGGAAATGAGCAGCCCAGCCTTTCTCCCCTTCCTAAAACTGCCCATCCTGACTCTTCATCCACCACACTGTCAGAGACACGTACAGGTTTTAGATAAGTCACCCACCCCTTCAATCAACACCTATCCTCTGTAACACATTCATTAAATCTACCTAAATCACTCTATTGAATCACCTTTATAAACAGTGGTTTCATGCACAGTGTTAAATTTTCAATCCACAAGCAGGTTTTATAGCATTTATTTGGCAATCAAAGAGAATTACTAGAACAGGCAGCATCCAGCTTAACAAGATTAGAATGAGAATAATATGTATACCTATTTTAGTTTCTCAGTGATCATGTTGTAGATATAAGGTACACCATTAACCTGAATACAAATTTCAAGGAAAAAATAGATTGTGCATGAACTATGGTAAACTTCAACTACAGGAGCCCATGGAGAATTGAATAGATGACTAATTAAATGACATAAACAATTTATGGGTAATTCTTGAATACTTTTTGAAAGCATTTATCCGGAAAGAAAATTTTCAATTTTGTTTTAAATACGTGAATGTTAATGGGTATTTTCCAAGAAGATACCTGGATGATGTTACTATTAAATAGCTGATGCATCAACATAGGACCTATGTTAGTTTTCTTTCATGTGAACTTAGAAGTGTAGGGAAGTAACAATACAATAATTGACCACAATTAATTAAATACAATATATTTGTATTTACACTATTTCTTAATTTCACACAGTTTATTCACTTAATATTAATTTTAAAAAGTCACGTATAATTATATAATAAAGTTGGCAAACCAAAGCTATAGTGAAATGGGTTCAAAATGACTATCAAATTGTCATTTGTTGCCATTAAATAAAGGAGAACTCTTGAAACCGTTGATCAACCAATAATTGGAATTTAGAACCTTATGTAACTACATAATTCAACTATTATTATTGTGCACAACATTGATTTCGGGACCTTAGGAAGGCAATACCTTTTCAGTTCCACTTTCCTCCTCTTTCTTTGGCCCCTCCTCCAACTGCCCCTCCTCACTCACTTTCTCCATCCCCTCCACACTCTCCTTCACATCAGCCTTCTCCTCTCCCTCCAAACCCTCCTCCACACCCTCCTTCACGCCAACCTTCTCCTTTCCCTCCTTACCATCCTCCCCACCAAGCTTCTCCTTCCCCTCCACACTCTCCTCCTCCCCACCATCTTTCTCTTTCCCCTCCGCACTCTCCTCCCCACCAACCTTCTCCTTTTCCTCCACACCCTCCTCCCCACAAATGTTCTCCTTCCCCTCCACACCCTCCTCCTCAACATCTGTGGCCATTACACCCTCTTCCCTGTCATTCCCTCCTCCCTCTTTGGCACCCTCCTTCCTCTCCACCCTCTTGTAGCCAACACGGAAGAGCTTTCGGTTCTCATGGAGAAGACTCGCAATCTCCTCTGCTGCTGCCTCTATCTCCATGTACCTTTAAAAGTGAATTAATTCATGAAAAGAAACCATTGCCAGTGCCCTAAAGGCAGCGTAGGTCTGTTAATGTAGCGCAAGCCATACAAATCCTTTTGGAACTTAAAATGGAATGCTCTTGGTTTGAGGGTTAATTCTTTCAATTATAGTTAAGCATGTCAAATGAAAACAATGTAAAAATAAGTGGTTAACTCTAAAAATTCTAAATCAAATGAAGCACAGAAATCCAAACATGGTGATCTCTAGCAGTGGTTGAAGTAAAAAGTGTTATAAAGGAAGTATATATTAAAAACAGAGAAAAATAAATATGTGATATATTAAACCAAACTTTTGGAATCTTGAGCTTTGACATAATCCATCATTTTGTTTCATTATTATTTTGTAACTGTCCTTTTTCCACGAAAGCTTCCAGGATTCCTTTGGCACTTACAATTTTGTCATTCACTGATAGTTGTATCAGAACATAGCCATGAAATGTTGTCACAGCCTATTTTAATGCTCAATTTCAGAAAATGCTGGATAATGCATGATGAAAAACTAAATTTCCTTCATCTTCCGTCTCTGAGCTATCATCTTTTGGAGATGAAGCAGTAATCTTCTTGACTGAGGGATGCTTGGTCTCCATCAAGTCATTGTCCACATTGACTCAAGTCTCATATCTTAGCTGTCGGTCGCCTCCCCTCAAAACTACTACTACCCCTTTGTCACATGCTCCCAATTGCTGGAATCTGGACCATTCTTTAGGAAAGTGAATAATTGTTGTCTTCTTCTTTACGCCTTGAATAACCATACAGAAAATCATCTCGGCAAAAACAATAGCAACAGTCTCAATTCACTTCTCTCCATCATTTTTTAAGTACATTAAACAATTGTCTCCAAAAAAATTCATGTGTTCAATTAGATTTCCATTTCTAATATTTTGAAAAATTTGTTTGATACATTTCTTCCAGTATACTAAGTTTCTTTCAATTTTTTTATCATGCCTTGATCTATTGGTTTGAGCTTGGACATCATGTTTGATGGCAAGAATATAATGTGGATATCTTTGAGCTCTTGTATAATATTAGGATTAGCTGGGCAATTTTCAACGAAAAGAACAGCTTTTCTTTTCTCCCATTTGAGTCTTTAATCAGGTTAACGCATTCTTAGACTTCATGGAAAATTCTCCATTAAAAATCGTTTAGTACCACACATTTTTCTTTTTTCTAATTTTCATATTCAAATTTTATTCCACTTTGAGTAAAATGTGGTTTTGGTTTATGGAGAAAATCAAATTTTTTGACTTTGAGAAAAAATCTAGTCATCGGCTTCAAGATACAAAACAAATGTGGCATATCAAATGTAAAGAAAGACACTGTAATTCAAATTTTACCTGCCACCAAAAATTTGACTTAAGTTAATTTAAAGTTTGAGCTATCAATGTTCCGCTGTACTTACATACTCCATCATTACAATAGTCACCAAATATACCTACCATGCATACAAAACAACTTGTTAATCATCCAGGTATCAATGAACCATGTATATACTGGCAAAACATAGTCGAAAATGATTCATTGGCTTGGTGAGTCACTGAGGAGGAAAGGAAAAATACCTTTTGGTCTTGCAGTCGTAGTTCTCTTCCAGAAACATGAGGGCTGTCTTCTTGCCATCCTTACGCTCATACAAAGGGGCCCGCCCCCATGGACCCATGTACTTCTTCACCCTCTCCACATTGTCCTGTGTCCGTTGAACACGTTGCTCTATGCTTTGCACCAGGTCCCGCAGGGAGCAAATGTATGACCAAAGCTCTGCAAACAGAATTCAAGTGTCACAGTAATGGATTTCCTACCGAGATCCATAATGCTGTCTGTTTATGGAGAACAAGCAACACTTCAATGCTACAGAAAACTCAGGCAAATTTTCTCCTGTAAGTGCACAATGGTAGACAAGTAGGCTGGGAGGAGAGGCCATGCTGAATGGTTTAAGGCTTCAAGGGCAGTGCACATGAGGCAACAAGAATTATTTTTAGGCCTCGTCAGACCACCTAGACCGAGTCAAGGTTTTAGCTCATGAGGAAGGTGGGTGTTTATTGTATACAAGATATCAAAGTACACTGAAGAAAACAGTGGAGCATAATCAACATGCCCACCTGCTTCAGTCTCTCTCTAGATGAAACTAATGGGGTATTTAATATAGAAATTAGGCAAGGAGTAAAAGTAATATATACAGTTGCCAAGTTTTCTGACATAAATTTCGATTTTTTGCAACATTAATCTCATTTCAATTATAAACTAGGTGGGCTGGATAGGTTTTGGAAAAGAGATGGTCTTAACAAGCAAGGAAGAAGTGCCAATGAACCTCTTAATCAAATGTATCAACATAAATATAGGCTCTTATTTACCTTCTGAGTTCCAATTCAGCTTGCTTCGACCCTTCTCAATTAAAACATCTATTTCTTCTATTTCCTCCTTAACGAGTTTAAATTCCACAGGCTTGCTAGTTCTCCTAATTTTATTGTACCTAAAAACAAAATGTTTAAATGAAGTATATTTTAACAAGATAAGCCCCCAGGAGAGATGCAATGGTAGCATTAGAGGTACCATTAATATCGACCATTAATATGTACATAGCTATCATATTTATTTAACTACCACATATGCATCAATACAGTGAAAATGTCTGAGAAAAATCTGAAATGTACCACTCTATTGTCAGGTTGAGGCTTGATGTGTATTTTCTAAAGGTTTCACTCTGGTCATACAAGGCCAGGGCAGCTTCTGGAATATTCTCTATTTCCATGGACTTCAGGTAATGCACTTCACGTAGAACTGCCACCAGCTATCATGTTGATCAAATTGCCATATTCATGGGAAAATAAGGAAAAATATATCATTACTATTTTCACATACATGATGATCCTTTTATTATTGGGTTCTAACAGGCAGGTTCTATGCTAATTAATTAAAACAATCTCGCATTAGTAAAAATTTGTAAAATAACAAGTTAACAATGTTTTCTTTTTGGTTTATTTCAAATAATTATGATGCTCAGTGTCTTGTGATTTTTGATCAAAGGTTTGTGAAGCACTAGATAATAAAAAACTTGATTATTTATAACACATTTAAATACCTTGAGATGAGTTATATTTTAGACAAATTTCATGTCTGATAGCAGGAATTTTTGTAATTGCATATCAGTAAATGGTTGATAATGGGGACATGGTAACCTCAGATAGTTCAGTCATAGGAGATTACTATCCCAGGCTGCAGCCAAACTGCTATTGTCAAGTACAATGCTAATGAGATTTTGGATTCTGGGGAGCTCATACCAACATGCATGTAACTGAAGAATAAGAAAGTGATTTATTTGCAATCCTCAACATTAACTAAATCCTCAAGGTAGGAAAACTCAAACTCCGTACAGTTACCCTGGCCAAATAGAACATCACAACAACAGTATTACACAAGACAAGTTATACCCGCAATGTAGCTGTTGAGTCCAAAGGACTTTGAATTCTGAAAGGAAAGCCAGGCATGAGTGATGAAGAACATACCATACCTGGGTAGCAGCTTTACAATCTGCAAGCAAATCCTAGGAGTACGTCTGATTTCAACACTAAAATTCTAACTTGTCATTCTAATTTTAGAGGAGCGAACTTGATCTATTCAATGACAAATGAACATGCAGCTGTGAATGAGACCAACAAATCAGGTGCTGAGGTGGTAGAGGAATTTTGGCAGGACCCTGGAGGAAACATTGTATAGGACTCCAAACAAAAGTATGATCATGCTCCATGGAGACTTTAATGCATGACAATAGAAAGAGAAAAAATTTAGGAAAATCATCTGTGACCATTCAGCTCACAAGGGGACAATCAAAATGGCAAGTGGCCGGGTGAAATATGCAAGAGCTTTAGTGTGGTCATGAAGAGGAAAGACTTTATAAAACATCCAAAAAACAGTAAGCATGGTTGCCCCCTAATCTTAACCCAGGACTGTATCAGATTGGTTTAAAAACAACTATTGTCAATAAATGTACAAAAAAACAGCATGCTTATATTTTGGCAAAAACCCCTCACTCTTGGTTAACCTCTATGATAAGGACCTAAATTTTATGGGCAGCATAAATTTCTTGGGTGTTCAGATTGAATCATCACTAAAATGGTCCTTAAATATTGACAATTTAAAATCTAAACTTAATAAAACTATTTTTCAGTTGAGATATTTCTTTTTTTAATACTAGCTTAAACATCCTAAAATGTCTTTATCATTAAAATTTTCAATCTCGATTATCATATGGCATTATATTCTGGAGTGGCTCAAGCTCAAAGATTTTTAAATTGCAGAAAAAGATCTTAAGAACTACTTTAAACTTACTTTCCAGACACTCCTGCAGGCCTCATTTTCATGAACCGCAAATTATACTACTGACTGCTCTTCATGTATACAATCTAATCTTATTTGTTAAGAATAACATGTATTTATATACACAAAGCCTAAATATCCATCATCATGACACATGTACTAAACTTGACATGCACACCGAGGCAAGATTATCTTATTTGAGTGGTGATGGACCATACCACCAAGGAGCCAAATATTTTGACATGCTTCCTCCAGATTTTAAAGCATCTCCTTCAAATAATTTCAAGCATAATCTTAAAGCATACTTTGATTTAGGATGCTTAAGCTAGTACTAAAAAAAGAAAACTGATCATGTTGCAATTTCAAGGCATGTACGAAAACATATTCTAAGTGCCAAGGTCTTGTGGGGTGCAAATCTGGATTAGATCACTTTGTCTCCATGTCAGTATCATCCCCTGAACTCATAGAGCAAGGAATGCAACTTAAACAGTAAAGTTTGATATAGTGAAGACTAGAACCAGCAGAAATTTTGAGCCAGGATTGAACGAAAAGGAGTATCAAGGATGGGAGGTATTAAGGAAGACACTGAGTGATACTGCAACAGTCACAGTTTGTTTGGTTCGCCAGAAGAAATGGATGGATTTTTGTTTCCAGAAAACATCTGGATCTCTTAAAAAAAATTATGAAGTTAGAAAAAATACCACTAAAACCATCAAGAACCTAAAGAGGAAATATAATAAAGAACATTTGACTCATGTCAAAATGGAAGTCCGGAAAAACAGAACCTGGAGTTTTTATAGAAAGTTTAAAACCAACTTATATGGGTATGACTACCCAAAACTCAATTTCAAGAAGCATGAGGGAAAGATAGCATACAGTGATAAACAGAGCAGTCAGATACAGGCTGAGTTAAAGTGATCACTTTACTCACTCAACTGCATTACTGCCTTGCTACATTGCCAATATTAATCATCTTGATCTAAATTTTAAACCATTGAATCCAAACATTCAACTATAATATTTCCAAACAAATACTTACTTTATGTATTTATATCTATGTATTACTAGTGCACACTTTTGTAAACCTTTCAATGTATGACACAAATTATGGTATTCGCCACTATGGGACCAGGTCTAAAAATGATCTGCACCGAACTTACGTAAGAACTAGAACCACCGCACTAGGCCCTAAATCTATGGGTCTCCCTATGTTTAATAAGCTAAATGAGGACCTGAAATCCAGCAAAAACATTTGTCTATTTAAAAGGAAATTGAGAGCTTTTCTTCAAAGGAATTTATTCTATTCTATTAGGAATTTCATGGAACATGAAACTTAGAATAGGTATATGTATTACATTATGTATTATTGTATATATTATTGTATTAATACAATATGTATCACAATGTAAGCATAAATTGTATGTCAAATAAAGTACGTGAATTACCTATAATTATATTTAACTATCATATGTGATATCTAA
This sequence comes from Hetaerina americana, assembly GCF_022747635.1. Classification (NCBI taxonomy): domain Eukaryota; kingdom Metazoa; phylum Arthropoda; class Insecta; order Odonata; family Calopterygidae; genus Hetaerina; species Hetaerina americana. The sequence goes on from NW_027287095.1 coordinate 13,858,836, forward strand.
TGCCTTGATGTGTCTTGACGTGCTTTGTTATATTTAATATAATATGTCATTTTAATGCCTTAACGTGTCTTGACGTGCCTAGTCATATTTAAAGCTTTGACGTGTCCTATACTATGTGTACAATTTTTTGTATGATGCAGTCTCTGGACAAATAAACTTATTATTATTATTATTATAATCCTGAAAACAATATGAATCCAAATCAAGCATATTTTGTAGGATTTGTTCAGGGAGCCTAAAAGACGGATGCATGTACTGTATAATTACCTCAGGATGGAAGTTGAGCACCAAATCTCGGTTTGGGGTCCTCGCCAAGAGGCACAGCTGGAGGTGCTTCTCCACTGACCCTGGGACGCTCTTGGCCCAGTCAGCAAACAGCCTCTTCTCAAGTTCCTCCAACTGCCCTAGAACCCTCTCCTGTCTCTTGAGCACTTTTATTGCTTCTGGGCTCTCCACAATACTGAAATGAAATATTCCATGTTTACAAATAACATTGGATTACATGACATTCCCCCATAGCCAATGAACTCCTCCACAATATCAAATACAGGCAATAAGTGATGCTCAAAAATTTTATTTTGTGTATACAGTTTTGGAATGTTTCTGACAATAAATAAAATTAACTTCTAAATCAATCATTGAAACATGATGCTGTCCATAAAATTAGTGCAGTGAGCATTTTTAATCAAATGTTCTAGCTGAGTGAAACAGGGAAATAATGATGGTAATTATTAACATGACACATGTGTTGTCCCAAAGTAATGAAGAGCCCATTCAAGAAGAGAGGCAAGACAGCAACTTATCTCATGAAGTTTCATGAACTTTCCTGTAAAAACCTCAACTATGACAGTCCAAAATGGTATCATAGAAAACAATTTTCAAAAATTGCATCAATTTTTTTGCTATCTATATCCCTTCATGTTCCTTCATTCGGGTATGATATTTCAAATGTCTATCTCATTCAATCACTTGAAGTTATCTATTCACCACTATCTCAAACACTGATTAGTTACAATAATATTTGGGGGCATTAGATGGAGAGTGATTATAAATTGCCTAAAATCTGCTTTCAACAAAGCTGAAAATATCTAAATCCATATTATAGAGATCTAAATATTTTTAAAATGAGTCAAACTGCATGGTAATTATTATTATTATTATTAGGTAATCTACCACTTAAGGTAGGTTTTTGGATGGACATAATTACTAATTAAATAATTTGTGATCCCTAGCAAAACACAACATCCTACTTTGCAGCAGATCCCTCTTCAGCTCTGAGTACTTTCTTCCTCCCTTCATCCCGTCCAACATCCCTATCCTATTCCTTCCCTTTCCTCGTTTGCCTAACAGTCTCCCCTCAATTACAGTCTTCAACATCCCGCTGCCGGTCAATACCCCCTTCAGCCACTTTTCCTGCCTCCATAGGATTGCTCTCACAAAACCCCTCTCTTTGCCCACCATAACAAGTACTTCCTCGTTTGTTTTCTTCTCTGTCCATTTCACCTTCTCCATTCTTCTCCACACCCCCATTTCAAAAGCCTCCAGTCTACGTCTATCCTCCTGCTTCAATGACCACGTTTCCGCGCCGTACATAGCTACGCTCCATATCAAGGTTTTTACGAGTCTTTTCTTAACATCCTTACTCAACGTCCCCGTCATCAACTCCCTCCTCCTTGTGAAAGCCTCTTTGCCTAGCGCAATTCTTCTCCTTACGTCCCTACTACTTTGACCCTGTTGGTCCAAATGCATGGCAATATATATTGTAATATGTTTGTAATTGAATTTCCACTTTCTGCTCTAACACATCCTTAAAAATATCTGCTAACACTTAGCATAGGCATTATGCTAGAGGTTTAATTTCACTACCCACATGAGGCTTTGAAACAACTCTCTCATATATCTTTGAATGTTTAGCATTATTCAAATATTTCCAAGATGAAAATTCCTTCATTTTTCAATAAATTTTCCCGCATGTTTTTCTGGTCATTGATTACATATACATTGTTACACAGAACATTAATTAGGTACTTCAAGATAACATGACAGGCATAAAACACACTACTTCTGCATGGGCTAAAGCTCCTGACCAGACTGGTATCTACGATTATGAAGTTCACTATCAGTGCTTCCATTTGTGTCTTTGGTGAAAGAGCAGAGATCCTCCTATGCTGACACTGTATAAACTTTGAATCTAATTCATAACTTCTTTTTTCTCCAATTGTCATTGCATAGCTTAGTGTCCCCAAACACCTTGGTGCAAAACATCATAGGATGTGACTTTCTTTAAAATAAGTTTATACAAGTATAATGAAACAGATATGGTTGGCTATGCAATTAGGTGCCAGAAAAGTAATCTGGATTTATTAGATCTGATAAATTATTCAACTTTTTGCTTAGCTGGTGTTTCAAAATTCAAAATTTGATTGAGAGAATCAGCCAATAAAAAAGTACATACATTGACACTCACACAAATGTGGTCATTTATAAAACACCCGAAAGCAGAGTAAGTCAGTTGTTCAGAAGAATAAAAGGGGCAACCTTACCCTGCAGAATTACATTTACTATTCATGCTGTTGGCAATTGCTCCATGCACATGATTTATGTTTTTGCCACTTCATGTCTATTTTTATGACTCGGTCTGTATTTGTCAATTGTTTCATTGTTTTGATCATTTTGATACAATTGAGAAAATACTCTTCCTCTCATTTCTGATTCTGTCCAAAGCAAACAAAGGAAGACAGGATGGCTACCTACTTGATTAAAAGAATATAGGAAGGAATACATATATTCGAAAATATATCAGTAATCAGTCAGAAGAGAGAGTATTGAGTATGCCTGATGATCTGTGAAAATGGCTCCCATTACATGAACACTATACAGAAACTGAGGAGATCATGTATGAAAAGTCATAAAATATTGATGTACTGTGGTGAAAACATAAAAGCTGGAGTCAAGGACGAAGAGTGTCAAGAGAGGATAGGGAGGAACCTCATTGGTACGACATTGCCAGTTCCCTTCTTGGCAAGAGGGGAAACAAAGCAATCAAAAGGCGCTTGTGGGGCAATGGCTCTTACGGGTGGTCCAAGCTGCAGAAGCTTTCAATCGGGGCAGTGACGCGTGTCCTCAGCTGGTAGGTCCAGCGGAGGGCTCCCGCAACCGGAGGCATATTAATCCCTACCGGCATCCACAACTGCTTCTCCATTATCTCCATCTGCTCGTCAAAGAGCTCCTGCTCGAAGGAGGGGGGAGAGCAGATGCCGATTAGTGCCCAGTGAGTGCCAAATGCAAAAACAAGTTCACATAATAGAACGACAATGCTTTTGAGCTATGCTTCCATGCATCTGACTTTAATTTAATGTTGGCAAAGTGACACCAATAGAACCTGTTTTCGCACTTGCGAAAGGCCAGGCGGTGGTGGCATCACATTAACCGAGTTCTACGACACGAGATGAACAAATGAACAACAGGAACGGCGAGTGTTGGTTCCCGCTCTGAGAGCTGAGAGTTTGGCATCTCCTTGAGGCACCACAGCCTGCATTGGAGGATTTATGTTTTAATTAGATCTGCGGATTTGAATCAAATGCGTCATCAAAACTATGCGCCTTCGCAATCAACAGCGGAGGATTTCCCAACGACTTATCCAAGTGACTTGAATGACATTTCAGGAGGATCGGGATGGTGCGGTGGCTAACATAGAGGCTTCCAACTGAGAGGGCCTGGGTTCAAATCCTGGAGACAACGAAAATTTTTCAACGGTATCCTGATCCCTACTTGAGTTGTGGGACATTAAACTGAGGACCCCTTGGCCACTTTCGACAAGAGTAGACTAATGCTGACAGCAGGTGTCTCTCCATCCTTCATTTCCCATCCATTGCTATAGGCGCAAATGACCTTGGCTGTCGGTCGCCCACAAAACAATGTTAAAATGACAATTCAGTGTGATTTCAAAGAGCTTTCAAGGATTCATTGATTGTAAAAACTAATCAACACAATTTACAGAAGTTTTCTATGTGGTGCTGGCTGCTTACAGGCATGATTATTAAGGCAATTACCTGAACATCCCCTTGCATAGGGATACTGTATATTGACTGAGGCATCCTAATGCATGGGAATCAAATTCATTGTATGAGTCGTTGCACTAAACACTGCTTTCAAACAAAGACCTTTATTTGAGTTTTACTATGCAGAGCACCTCACATACTACATGTGGAAACAATACAAACAAATCAGTTTCAACAAAAAATCGACTCATTTTTAACAATAAAATCATTTTGCAATAGATTTGTACCTTTTTACAAACATTTTTCTGAAGAGAAAATTTTTTTTAGAAATTAAACCCATCCTATTCTATTTGACAAAACTTTGTGAAGATGGATCTTCAAGAGTGAAAAACACTGCAGGTGCCAAAAGATGGTGTCGATATGTTAAAACCCAGAAAACCTAGATAATACATGTTTCAATGTCATGAATTGATTTTCAGCCTTTGAGAATTTCCCATAATACTCACATTTACAGTGCAAATTTGTGCTATTTTTATTTTTAGCCTACCATTTAAGATATTTTTTGGAGGGGCACAAATTTAACGTTCCTACATTTCTTAGCCTGTACTAAAACACAAAATGACTCCACAATACAATCAACCCTCTAATTCTGAATACAGTTCACCTCCCTTCATTCCAAATGGAATGCTTATCCTTTTTCTCCCCCTAATTCACTCGCTCAATGGTATCTAACACAGTCTTCACAATTCCCACGCCAATCAAAATGCTCTGCATCCACCTTTCCTATCTCCTTTGGATTTTTCCTAACAATCCTCTCTCCTCCCCACCACGCCAAGTACTTCCCTATTGGTTTTTCTTTCCAGCCATTTTACTTTTTTCCATCATTCTCTACAACCACATCTCAAAAGCCTCCAATCTACGCTATCATCTCCTTCCAAATAATCAATTTTCCATGTTGTACAAAACCAGATTCCATATTAAAGGCCTCATTAATATTTTCTTAATATCCTTACTCAACTTCCGAATCATCGACACCTCCCTTCTTGTGAAAGTTTCTTCACATAATGCAACACTTATTCTGATCTCCATACTACAATGAAAATCTTAATCTAAAACACTTCAAAGATAGGTATATATGTAGTTCTATCTGCTTTAGGTTTAGCTGTCCAATTTCAGTGTTTAACATGGCTTTCCTCTTCAAAAACATCAAAACCTTTGTTTGGTTTACATTGACCCTTATGCCATACCTATCAGACTGATTTTCTAATGTGCTTAGCAATGATTGTAGCCTCCTTCTGTTTCACGGGCACTATTACGTACTTGGGTCGCCGATATATTGTAAATTTGTTTCACTAGCCTCACATACTATGAAGTTTTCTGGTACACCTTTTTCTCTCATACCGCTACCTGAGCTCTCTTTACTATGCATTCTCAATATTTATAAAAAAATATGCGTATATCTGCTTGCACATCACCTCCGACAATGACATAGAGGAATAAGTGCGGACCAATGTTCATCCCCAGCGCCAGGTTGAAAGGCGGCACTATCAATCGAGTGTCATGTATACTTCACTGGATCAAAATGGATCAAATGGTGCCATGGAGCCTTTAAGTATCTAAGCAAAGTGAAATATGGCCTTGGAAACTGATGTGCTAGATTTCTCCCCGAAATAAAATCTTGTATGACAAAATTGGTGCTTTTCCTACAACATATGGGGTGGATCAATTCTTTACGGCTCTTCCTTCGGGCAAAACCATATGAGGGTCAGCTGCTACCAAAGTTTTTATATGAAGAGTTATTATAATGGCCATTTCTGATTGTTTACATCTGAGCAAATTATGCATTATCAAATATTGTAACGACAATGAAATTAGTAATTAACACACAGTCACTTAAAAATCAAATAAAACTTCATGGAAAACGTACCAAGTAAAATATTCCCTCACCTGACAGATAATGGTTTCTTCATCCAGCATTTCCAGAATAGCCGTGTACTTGCTCGTGAACTCATCCTTTATCAAGGGCCTATCAAGGACAGTCCCCACGATGCTGATTAACTGCAAAGATAAGTAAGGGAATAACTTTGATTCAATAATATATAAGATGAACATGACTCCAAATGCAGTACCAGTTTAAAACACCAAGCGCACTTACATGAAATGTATGTGCAGTGCCTTTCAACGAGGTTTTCATAGTTTTGTCTCATGCCAGGGATACCGCCAAAAGAAATACACTTGACACTGTTCCACACGACAATTAATGAGGAATTATCCAGCCAGGAATCAGCAGACATACCAAAAACACAGTCACATGCGACCCATAATTGTTAACAGGAGAATGAACCCCTTTGCCAGGGACAATTCATTTCAAACACCTACGTTTTCTATGCCACTAGACTTCTGCTTGCTGAGAGCTTTTCCAGCTTTGCTGAAAAGGATAAGTATCTAGATTGCATGGGCATTATTGCTTGAGCGATTGTTTGTAGGTGTACAAAGTTGGTCCCTGGCTTGATTAGGGACAATATTCCCCGTAAAGCATATTGAGGGAACAAGTGCATCTCTTGGTGTGATGGTGTAAGGTGGTAAGTTTAGACCCTGGTAGGGGATTCATTTAACTCTAAACCATCGTCATGTAAGTGACCACTCAACGGTATTCCCACCAGCTCGATGAGGAGAACACCCCTGGGGATGTCGAGGAATCTGCAATTGTTCCAGGCAAGGAGTTCATTCTCCTGTTAACAAGTACAGGCCATGTGTGACTGATTGTGTGTTTAGTACCTGTGCTGATTCCTGGCTAAGGTTAATTCCCCGTAATTCACCATTTACATAGTGCATGAGAAATCGTTGTATTTTAGTTTCAAGTGCATGAATTCCTTTTGGCAGGATCCCTGGTGTGGGACGAAACTCTCCATAAATCTGATTGTAAGACCCTTGATATACATTTATGTATACTTTTTTAATGGATACGCCTTTGGAGCCCGACATACTATATCCATTTAGGCAGTAGAGCTCCCAGATCACTATTGACAATAATATAATTATAAATATATTCCCTGAAAAAAATATATTAAAATATGCTGACCTTATATATACTCTCAAGGTTGTAACAGTCATCAAACGCCTGGCAGAGGACAGCGGCAAGCCGATGGTCCAGGTCCATTATCTTGACCTTGAATTTTAAATTGAAAGAATGATAAGGTTAGAAATTTGCCAAAAGTGGATGCTTCCATCAAATGCATAATTGGAGTTCCAGTGATTCCAGCAGGAATGGTTCCAACAGATGCCAACTCAGGGTTTCACTTTATATATGGGTTAACATATGTATAAGCATAAGTTTATAGTGCACGCAAAAGAAATAAAGAGGGAGAAGAGAGAGGAAATATAGATATTATAGGGTTGTGCGAGGTGAGACGTAAGGATAATGGGGATTACTGGAGTGATAGTTATAGAGTAACATATAGGGGAGGGGACGAGAGCCATCGAGGAGTTGCCATAATACTAAACAAAAAGGTAGGAAGAGGTGTAGTAAGCATTTAGCAAGCAAGTGGTAGACATTTTATTGGTAGAAGTACAAGCAGGAACAACGAAATTGTCCATTGTTCAGGTCTTAATGCCTCCAAGCAACCATAGGGAGGAAGAAGTTGATGGGGTATATGATCAGTTAAAGGACATAATCACATGTGTTCCTGCAGGGAGACTTTTGATAGAGATAGGCAAAGGGAGCGATGGTAGCCAGGTGGGGGATTATGAATCAGGAACAAGAAATGACAACGGAGAGAAAACAATAGAGTTCTGCAGGAGACGAGGGTTATTCATCACCAACACTTGGTTTAGACACCACAAAAGGCATAGGTATACATGGAAAATGCCAGGTGACTCAAAAAGGTATCAGCTAGATTATATCCTGGTTAGGCATAGATATAGGAATAACATAATCAATTCGCACAGTTTCCCGAAAGTGGATGCGGACTCAGACCATTATTTAATAATAATGGAGATGCAGCGTCAGATTTAAAAGGATAAAACAGGGAAGATGGTTGAGGAAATGTAATTTAGAAGCATTAAGAAAGGAGTATCAGCATGCTGAGTAGAAAATCATGACTGAGTGAAGGGAGCTGAGTACAATAGAAAAAAATGATAACATATCAAAAAGGGGTATTGGAAGCTGCAAATGAAACTACAAGTACAGTCAATAAGGACAAGAAAATGCTGAATTACATACAACATGAGTAGAAAGATAGAAATGATAAATTAATGGAATAATGTAAATACAGAAACAGACAGAAGGAAGAATAAAGAGTAAACAATTGACTGATCTGGGGTATTAATATGGAAAAAGAAGCGTGGTGGAGGATGCAGTGTGAGGGCATGAAGAGTTCTCAGGAGACGAATGAAATGAGTGCGCTATTAAAGAATGTTTGACAAACTGTCAGAAATTAAAAAGGGAAAATCTTTGCACACCATCAAATATATGGGAGGAGAGTTATTAATTGAACTAGGAAAGATTAAAGAGATATGGAAAGAATACATAGAGATCACACATTAAAGAATACATTAGGCCATAGAGTTTAGACATAGACAGAGATATAGGATAATTTAGGTCCAGCAATACTTGATTACGAGAGACAAAGGGAATCGAAGGGAATTGAGACAATGGAATCGAAGTCAAAACAGACGGTGGGGATAGATAACATTACCACGGAACTACTAAAGGGTTTAGGAGAGCTTGAGAAGACTTGCAAAATTTGTCGAAATAGTGTATGCTAGGGGTGTTCGGTCACCATCAATTCTTCTTCTACCCAACTACTTCCACACACACATTATACCCTGACATCCACCACAGAGGGACGTGAAATGGGGGCGACAGTACACTATTCATGCAGTATCCGTTATGAATGTAAAGAATGTTATACTGTTAGTAACTACTCCGCTGGCTATACCAAAAAGACAAATAACGAATTCATTAAAAAGGGCAGGCTTTCATGCAACATAGTATTCCCTGTTGCCAGTTAATATTATACTCATTATATGCATAATGTATTTACGCGATACTCCACCACCATTTGGTATTAAGTGGGTCTCACTAAGGACAAATAGCACGTCAAGTTAATTTTTTTCACCACTGCATTTTCTAACTATACGTTTGATGAATGCTAGCTTATTTCGGTCTCCTCCGAATATACATAGGGCATATGTGTTTCCACCTTGTCAGAATGGATGCGTTGGGAACGCCCAAATATTTGACGTGGTCTACAACGTTCATCCGAAGAACTTCAAGTGCTTAAGTTTAAGAAGAAATTCAAGTGTTTAAGTCTGATCGTGTTTCTTTTAAGAAAGGCCTAAGGGTACACTTTTTGGTACTAAATTCCAAACCCCATTCCTTAGACCATTTTTAATGTTGTTCAAGTTATTATATAGTATTTGATTATCTGCGTCACTTGCTTTTTCTCTGTAGATTACAGTATCGTCGGCAAACAGTATGGAAGTCCTGAATCCATTTTATTTTACAGAGTGGAACGGAATAAACTCCCTCGTTTCAAAAAATCACTGAAGAGCGCGAAGGTAAAATATAGGAGTGGGAGTAGTGGCGTTAGCTGGGAGAAACAACGCCATGTTTAGCATGCAGTGGCCTGATGAGCATCAAAGCTTTATCGTATAAACGTTCTTTAAGAACAATAGTGGTGGCGACAAAGAGGGCGCTGTGGTCTAGCAATGAAGCGCCTTTTCACCTCTCCGCCTCAATAAATAAGCAAAATTTTCGTTATTGGGTGACTGACAACCCTCGCGAACTTCATCCTAGACCTCTTTATAGCCCCAAAGTGACAGTTTGGTGCCTGTGTCCTCCTCAGGCATTATTGGGCCTTACTTTTTTTAAATCTCGAGGTTCAATGTTACTGTGAACTCTGTGCGCTATTGTGAAATGCTGGAGAACTTCTTACACCCCAAAATGGACGAGTATGGTGAGGAATATGACACAGAAGCCTTTTGGTTTCAACAGGATGGTGCCACGGCCCATACCGCCCGTTGTTCACGCCAAATCCTGTAAGAGCAATTTCCCGGCCGCCTGATCTCCTTACGAGAGGATGTTCCATGGCCCCCTCGAACCCCAGATTTAAGTCAATACGATTTTTTCTTTGGAGAAATCTCAAAGCTAGAGTTTACAAAGTTCAACCAGGGACCTTGGAAGCTCTTTAGGAGGAAATTACAGATGTCATCACTGGAATAACGCAAGGTATGCTGAGAAGAGTTTTCGAAAACCTTTTTGAACGACTCAACATGTGCATCAACAAGGTCGCCACCTGGAAGAAATAATTTTCAAAACCTTATCAAAATAAAATGGATGAAGTTTTCAGAAATAAAAACCTATTGAATAGGTTTTTATAGGTTTTCAAAACCTATCGTTTATTCTTGGCTCTGATAACTTGTATATAAATTTGACGTCCGGAACCTTATCAAAGGCCATTTTAAAATCCAAGACAAACACCTCTGCTTGTTTGCTCCTTTCCCCAGACTGCAGGATATCATGTATAAAAAGCCCCAACTGCATTTCACATGATCTCTCCCAACTGAATCCGTGTTTTATGCTGGATATTAGGTCGCAAGAAATGCCATGCAAAATGGTCATGGAACACACGAAAAATATTGAACCACTAGACATGGCACGGAAATATGGTGTTCGTCTATTAATTTTTTCCACCACAATCTACCAATGGGATACAGCCACTTAATGTTTCGTTAATGACGCCTTTGAGCAAATATTGTGCTGAAGAAGCGAGAATTGGCTTTAGTTGCACCACCCGAGTTAATCAGTATCAATTGGAGAGATAGGGGAGAGCTAAGATTCATGTTCATGAAGCCAGCATCCATGTAAACTGCTGTTTATTTATTAATGAGAACAGAGATCTATGTCCTTGTAATCCAAATGTGCTTTCCAACTTGATGTACCAACCTGAAGAAACATTCGAGCGAACAACTCCGACGATCAGCACATCAAACGCGATCATATTGGAACAAGCTCATCCCCAAAACCAGAATCTACGAATCTTTACGTCAGAAGTGTTACATGGAGTTGAAATGATGAGTCGGCGATAATCCAGGGCTGTCGGCATTGCAACTTAATGAGGAAATAGATTCCGTGAATGGAAACTCTACTACACGAGGACTTCCAAAAGGGGAAATTGGAGTGGTGGCAGACGGCTGTGGTAGCTTTTCTTATCATTTGTGCATGGAGGCTTTAAAAAATAAGAGGTACCATTTTAGTTATTATGACAAGCAAGATCACAATATTTGATTATACGTATCTACCTTTTTTCATAAGCTTGTTGCCACGGTATTAGGGGTGTAGGTGGGACGTGTTTTGATTGGATGATCGTAAAATCCGTATTGTGAACGTAATTCATATAAGATAACGTTGCCACCACAGGAAGACTGGATTGCGTTTACCTTTCACAGGTATTACAAAGGGTGTTGGGGCGACTTATTGGTCAAGTGGGTGAGGCCACTGCCCAGAGGGCCCGGGTACAGGTCCGGTTCTCACGTCTGGTTGTCCCCAGATCACCCAAACTGTATGCTTTTTTCGGGTACTAGATCTCCGAGGGAAACTTGCCGGCGGCACAGGGAATGGAACTGCCCCCATACTGTGAGTGATATACTTAGTTGGGATTAATACGACTCACCTTTAAGATGGACACGATTACCTTCGGGCTGATCACAGTAGTCGGCATTCACTTAAATTTGATCGCTCAAAAAATCATTTTTATCAATCGAAAGAAAAAATTACTAATCACCCGGGTGTAATCAAATAGTGCGGAGAGAACAATGACATGTAGCAATATTCAGTGTACTTCCCACACCCACGGCGAGTTGTTCCTGAGGTCGGCGGCGGTGATGCCGCGTACTAACCTGGAATTCGTCGTAGTCGTTGGGAAACCTATCATCTTCGGGATCAAGTACGTCGTAAGTCTTGCAGGCGAACACGGAGAAATGCTCGCTGAATTCAGTCACGACCGCTCCAATCTTGGCGCTCAACACACGGCCTTTGACGCCTCCGATTTCCACCTTTTCGAGTTTCATGAACTCCACAACCGTGTCGAAGAACGACTGCAAACACAAAAGAGAACACTCAATCGTAGACCCTAACGCTCGTTATGAGCGACAGGTGGCTTCATCAGTAACAGGAGAGGCCTTTGGAGGGGAATTGAGGGTCGACTGCTTAAGGCAACATCAACCATCGCAATGAAAATGACGTCCTTCTCACATGGAAGAAACTTTCGAGGCTCCCTACATGGCTATTGGCAGGAGTCTCTTCACTGGCCGTTGATGTCGTACGAGGGGATATATAATTGTAAGGGACATATAAGTGGGGAAAGTTGGAGGAGCCTAAGCCAATCTTCGTGCGCAGTACTGATTGTTAATCCATTCGAGTTTAGCATGCTGCTTATAGACTGGAGTCTGCACGTCGTAGTTTTGTGGTTGTCTGAAGTATCACCTCCTACACTATTTGAAATGATCCAGTAAACCAACCTGCGTAGTAAGCTACTGCGCAGGTTGGTTTATAAAGCATAAGCTTGCCAGGTTATCCTGGACGGAATGTAAACATAATTTCCTGGCCTTCATAGAGGGCCTCGATTCCATAGCTTTACGACATTTTATTTCCCAGTGAAACCTGTTGTAGTGTGGTCAGATTCAACAAATTTTCATAATTATTCTGACAAGCGAAATAATGAGTTTTGGAACACAAGTGATTCCTTCATAGGGTCCGAATATATTTAATATTTGATCAGTATGAATAATGAACAAAAATTCTTTTTTTATAAATTTATAAGATAGAAACACGTACTATGAGCAGTATACATAACTCAGGTTTGAGAGAGGTAATAGAAAATTTCTAAAAGTTTTTTAAAATTATGCTTGGATATGGAATTTTCGCATTTTGGTGATTTTTTATTCTTACAAATTCTACATGGACGTTCTTAATAGAACATGTAGGTCCCCCTAACAGGATAAAAGCCATCATGGATAATTTAAGCCATCAGGTAGACTGTGCTTCTAAAATTGTGTCAATTATTATGCAGGAAGGAATAATTAAACTGAATTGTACTAGGCATAGCATGCTCTACCATAAAAATCCATCGCATATCATGGAAAGCATCTGAAAAGTCATTAACTCTTATGATGTTCGAGTCACAAACCAAATCCAAGCTATAGGTACAAAAAACTCTCTTATTTACGTACAAAGTTTATAGTGGCACCATGAGATTTTATTTAAGAGCGCATCCCCAAAATAAAGAAAGGACACGTCGAGAGACTGATTGTTCCCAATTAAAATGTAGCTCACCTGTATCATCTCCAAACGTTTGAGAAATGAATCAAATCTTTCAAAAACAGCATTCGGGTGAAATGTCCATGGTGTAGGTTCCTTTTCCTTGAAGTATGACGCAATATTTTCTCTACTGTTGTCGAATATTGCCCTGAAATAACAAATAAAACTGATTGAATGAATCTAAGTCATGGGTAGTGGTGAAATAAATACAAAACAATCAGTTTACTTCATACGTTTCAAATTAACCACATTCGGTCTGAGAAACTGGACGAGAAGAGGCCTTTTTACGCCTTTTGAAGTGCGAGAGAAGAAAAAAATAGCAAAAGAGGGTCTAAACGTGCAAATAGATCTTGCAGTCTTACCTGAATGTTTTCAGTACTGAGATTGAGAGCTGAATCCTTTGCATGGCCTCATCCAGGTCACTTTGAAATATCGATGACGGGTCAAGGAACCTTTTTGCCTGCACGAAAACAACTCATTAAGGGGTCATTACTATTCAATGAAGAATAAAAACTATGCCCTTGTACCTTTGTATGAAGCAACGATTCAGGTATATCTAACTTAAATTACACACTGCTTATGCCGCAAGGATGATCAAAGAGCAAGGCTTATTGTATACGTGCATCGGTCACCGCCTACTATAGAAAGCAGAAAAACTACTGATTAGTGATCACTGATCAGAAATCAATTCCTGAAATTTAAAAAATACTGAAATATTCTAAAGAGAAAAGGTCATCTGAGGCTATAGAAAGATATATTTATTTCACTACCTAAAGCTATGGACAGATTATTATTAGATAATCTACCGGTTAAGGTAGGTTTTTGGATGGACACAGCCACTAAATAAATATTTTGTGACTCCTAACAACACAGAAAATCCAGTATCCTACTCTACATCATCCTACTCTACATCTTCATCTCTGAGTACTTCCTTCCTCCCTTCATCCCGTCCAACGTGCCTATCCTGTTCCTTCCCTTTCCTCGTTTACTTAACATTCTCCCCTCAATTACAGTCTTCAACATCCCACTGCCAGTCAACACCCCCTTCATCCACTTTTCCTGCCTCCATAGGATTTCTCCCAACAAACCCCTCTCTTCGCCCGCCATACCTAGTACTTCCTCATTTGTTTTCTTCTCTGTCCATTTCACCTTCTCCATTCTTCTCCACACCCACATTTCAAAAGCCTCCAGTCTACGTCTATCCTCCTGCTTCAATGAACACTTTTCCGCGCCGTACATAGCTACGCTCCATATCAAAGTTTTTACGAATCTTTTCTTAACATCCTTACTCAACGTCCCCGTCATCAACTCCCTCCTTCTTGTGAAAGCCTCTTTGCCTAGCGCAATTCTTCTCCTTACGTCCCTACTACTTTGACCGTGTTGGTCCAAAACACTACCGAGATACGTACACTGTTCTACCTGCACTAGTTTTTGCCCTCCTATGTTAATGTTTAACTTAGCCTTTTACTTTCTAGAAAATCGGATTCATCGAAAGGGAAACAAGTAAGGCTCAACCCGGAGATACGTAATTACCACACTGAATCATAACACACTCTCCACCAGCATCAGTTGAAATTTTAGAGCGATATATTGGAATTGAAGATATTGCGAGTGATGTGTACGCGTATGTATTTATAAGTATACGACTAATTCCAAAGAAATTGTGGACGATGCCGCAACAGTGACTTTTAACGGCATAAGCTGCTAATATGTATTTCAATGGAACAATTTCAGAGTGTAAAAAGCATTCGCCTTGGACAGGATTTGAACCCGGAAGCCTCAATGTCCGGTCGAGTGCTTTAGCCAGTTACAGCTATCGAGGCTTCCTCTGAAAGTTTGGCGGCTTTAAAGGAACGAGATGTGACGAAATACCGTGCATACAATGTCACAGGCATTCATAGTCATGCGCGACGCGCCACAGTCCAAAATTTCAGAGTTTAAGAGGACGCCTCGATAGCTTAACTGGCTAAAGCACTCGACCGGGCATTGAGGTATCCGGGTTCGAATCCCGGTCAAGGTGAATGATTTTTACACTCTAAAATAGTTGCATTGAAGTATACGAGTATTTATGTCTACATACTCTCGTATGCTCATGATAGGTAGACAGTAGGAAATCAGATGGAAGACGCCCCTCTGATTCCCAGATTCAAACCCTGTGTTTTCGCGCCCGTCGTGGCCATCCTGTATACCTTCAAACTACCGTTTAAATGAGATACTTGCCAGTTATTCATAAATATAGATCATTCTTCATTATCAACGGAACCTTTGCCTGGCCACCATAGAATATTTTATTAGTTTCTACACAATTTAATAGAACCAACATGTACAAAACATGGCATCTTCGAATTAACATTCAGTCATACTACCTTGATCAAAAATTTCCCGGAATTTATTCAGAAAATTAAAAATACAAGTTTATTCATCTAAATCTATATTGTCCCCTTCAAAGTAATCCCCATCGACTGCAACACACTTATGCCAGCGCTTGATCCAATCCTCGAAACATTTTTTATATTCGGTTTTCGGTATGTCCATCAGTGCTTCCTGCGATTTTTCCATTACTTCCTCTCGGCTGCTAAAACGCGTTCCCCGTAATGGTTTTTTAACTCGATTGAACAGAAAGAAGTCACAGGGAGCCAAATCAGGTGAATTCGGTGGCTGTTGGATGGTATTTGTTGCATTTTTCGTCAAAAAATTACGAATAATGATAGCACTGTGCGACGGTGCGTTATCATGGTGCAAAATCCACGAGTTTTCTGCCCACATTTCTGGTCTCTTTCGGCGAATTGCTTCACGCAAACGTCTCATAACGCCCAAATAATACTCTTTGTTTACTGTCTGGCCTTCTGGCAAAAATTCATGATGCACTACACCGTTGTAATCCATGAAAACCGTCAGCATTGCCTTCTTTTTTGACTGAAAACGACGTGGTTTTTTTGGTCTCGGCTCATTTGGTGAACGCCATTCACTTGCCTGATGTCTGGATTGCGTGTCGTACTCATAAACCCACGTCTCGTCTCCAGTAATGATCCTTTTGATGAATGTGGGATCGGATTCAGCCTCGCAAATCATTTCTTTTGCGACGTCAACACGGTCTCTTTTTTGCATGAAATTGAGGTCTTTCGGCACCAACTTTGCTGCTACACGACGGAAACCCAAATCATTAACCACAATGTCTTGGGCGGATCCATAGGCAATGTTCAAGTCCTCCGCTATTTCTCTGATGGTTAATTTGCGGTTATTGACCAACATTTCTTTTACTTTATCAATTTTTTCACCGACTTTCGATGTCGATGGTCTGCCACTGCGTTCATCATCTTCGATTGACTCACGACCACTTCTGAACCGCTCGTGCCACTGGTAAACGACCGTTTTTTTTAGAGAATCGTTGCCGAAACACTTTTCCAACATTTCCAACGTCCGTGCGCCACTAAATCCGTTTTTTACGCAAAATTTAATACAAGTTCGTTGTTGCAAATTTAAATCCATTTCTGCAATTGTAAAAAATCGCCAACACACACAGAGATAGATGTACTCTTGGCTACGTAACTTTTGCAAATGTCAAGTTATGACACTAAGATTTAAAGGGAATATCAACAACAGATGTACCAATTTAACAAAAAAAAACAGAAATCAAATCGGAACGATGGGAGCGCCACACGGTGGTTATTCCGGGAACTTTTTGATCAAGGTAGTATCATTAAAAAAATTGGAAAAATGTATTTCGCTGAAGGCAATGTCCTTGGATTTAAATTCAGGTCTCAAAACGTCGGAGATCACTCGGTTAATGAATTAAAAAGTGGCGGTTAAAGTGCTGTTGTTCGCCGGCTGAAATGGTGGAGAGGGAGCGAGACTCGAGGGCTGTCGGGGGTGGTGGGAAACATAGTACGCTGCGCGCTGTGAAATGGTAGAAGTACCGTTGCCAGCATTTGTGCCATCGATGTCCTCGGCATCTACAGCTGAGGAGAGGACGAGGCGAGAGGAAGGTGCCGCTCCTGCGCATGGGGAGGACAATTCGGTGTTGTAATAACAAACACGAAAACTCTTGCAATTTTCCACTTACAAAAGATTTATTATCGACTACTTTCGATGTACTACATCATTGCCAGGGGAAGCTTTCAATCTACAAACATTCACTTGACAATGATGTAGTACATCGAAATTAGTCGAAAATAAATCTTTAACAAATGGAAAATTGCAAGAGTTTTCGACTTTGTTTTATGGAACAGTTCTACCACAACACACCTGAATCTGTAATTTAAAATTCCGTGTTCCTTACGCACGCCGTTACCAAGTTGAGGGGACCGGAAAAATATTCCCCGAAGAGCATTGCAGAAGAAAGATTTTCGCGGGAAACTTCCGGGAAGAGTCGTCCACTTTCTACCTCCCGCAGCTGATCAAGGATTCTCACAAAGATAAAGAAGCAGAGCAATGGAACGCACGAGTCGTATGCGTATTACATGAAAGCGAACACCGATGACGTGCCCGTGATCGAATATACTGTGAAAATTTTGAGCGATAGAGAACTATCAGGTCTGTGCGAATT
Organism: Hetaerina americana; assembly: GCF_022747635.1. Taxonomy (NCBI): domain Eukaryota; kingdom Metazoa; phylum Arthropoda; class Insecta; order Odonata; family Calopterygidae; genus Hetaerina; species Hetaerina americana. Next base: position 13,876,705 of record NW_027287095.1, read on the forward strand.
CGAGAATGTTGAGGGATTATGATCAAAGATAAAACGTTACCCAAGTATATCGGAAAATGCATTTTCAAGTAAAAATACAGCTTTTCAAAATTGAATTGCACCAAGTTGACCCTTTGGTGTAAGAAATGGAGTAAAATGTCAAAGGAAATCAATTTTATAGCGTTTTAACTTCGGTGAAGAGGGACAAAAGAGCGAAACACTATTCATAACTACTTCATATAGTTATTCTGTTGTCGGAAGCAGGGGCATATGCTAAAAGATCATCCATAGATAAGTCAGGATCAATCGCAGTCTTGTCAAGGAAGAAGTATCAATAGGATTGCCGTTATGAACGAGGAGATAAAGGAAGAATATCATAAATGTGTATGGATAAAATATGCGTCAATCATGTAGTTGTATTCGTAGACCTAGAAAACTGATATACTATGCATCCATTTTTCCTGTCTCCTTATGATTTCTCCTAACGATCCCTTCTCCTCTCCCACCATACCTGGCACTTCCTCGTTCGTTTTCCTTCATGTCCAACTCACCTTTCCCATCCTTCTCCACCCCCATATTTCAAAAGTCTCCAATTCAATCTACGCCTGTCATCCGGCTTCAATGACCATGTTTTCGCGCGGTACATAACTACGCTCCATATCACGGTTTTAACAAGCCTTTTCTTAACATCCCTACTTAGCGTCCCTGCCATCAGTTCCCCCTTCCTTGTGAAAGCTTCTTTACCAAGTGCATTCCTCTCCTTAAGTCCCAAATACTTTGACAATTTTGGTCCAAAATACTTTTGAGATAGATAAACTGTTTCACTTGTATTTTATGAACTTCTGTTTTAATATTTAGCAAAACCTCCCTCTTCCTAGATAACCGCGAAATCCCTTTTTACTTCTGAAAGCTTCTTTGCCTAGCGCAATTCTCCTTATGTTCTTACTACTTTACCCACCACATAACCTTTATTTTATTTACATTTATTCTCGTCCCATACATATCCCACTGACTTTCCAATGCACTCAGCAGAGTTTACAAACCCCTGGCTGACTAGTTGAATATTTTTGAAGCTAGATCATCAGAATATCTCAGTGATTTTATGAATTCCCGACCGACTTTCATTCCTATCTCCAGTTCTTCCCATGTCTCTTATACCATTTCCTCCCCATATATGAACTAATTACGCAGCGGATTTCGACGTCTTTCATTGCGTTACGATACAACGTCGCTATTTGTCGTTGACTGTCATGGCGGACGAAACTTACTTGCTCGATGATGAGATTGCATATCTCCCGCAGGAGAACGATGATCCGGGAGGAATTGCAGTAGTAGCAGGAGTTGGCCCAGATGAGGCACACAACGTGCATCAAGGGGTGCAGGTAGGGCTCCACGTCCGCGAAGTCAGTTTCCTCCAGCACCGAGAAGTGACGTGTCAAGGGTTTTAAGTAGATCACTATGTCCTTCGCCTCCGTAAGGGCTAGAATACAAGAAGCGAGTGTTAGCTTCGCGTTTAGGAGCTTTTTTGCACCAAAGTGAACAAAATATTAGGGTTGAATTTCAACTGATTCAACTAATCTGAAATCTTAGTTCAAATTCCCTCTATCGTAAAATAAGAAACAAGTGTATTCATTGTTGGATTTTTACACGACCTTTCAAATTTCTACTTGCTTACTTCTAGTTAGTTCTATGGGAAAACAGTATGCAAGGCGCGGTAATATGGAAATGTTTTCTAAACGAATCCATAATTCAACCGAAAAAAACAAATTGGAAGAACTTCGTAATCTCTAAAAATTAATCTGCGATAAATACGCAGTTTAATTCATTAAATAATTTTCTGACGAGTAAAAAAATCAACGCCGTGTGCAAGCGCGTAGGCGGGTGATGGGCAGGACGTCAAACGGCGCAGGGCAGTGCTGCAGGCGTCACGCATTCGTGAGCATGCATCCGCCCGCTCGGCTGCGAGGCCAGGGCAGTTTTACTGAAAGGAGCGAAAGAAATTAATGCTTCCCTGGGCTCTTTGTGTGATTGGGGAGCTCAAATTACACTGCCATTCGAACGCCAGCCTCAATATGGCCAAGTTGAATTGATTCGTTTACTATGGAACAAGAGCGTAAGACATACAGTGCATGCAGTCAGGCAAGTGCGCCATGACGTTTCTTTACCTTAAGCATCGTGCTCTTTATACAGGTAGAGTGAGAATTGGTATAAAAGATAGTTTTTAAGTTTCCTCCGCTTAGGTGTGTAAGAGATATTAAGAGTTAATTGTTTTAATTGTTTTTTTTGCACCCGCGTCACGGAAAACTTACAGGACTCAACATTATTTTAGTCACTGACAAAGTCTGAAGAAAGTTTGAATGAATCACAGATTCCATGTATGAGGATATTTTCTATCTCTCTACGTGGTACCCTACAATTCACATATACGGTGTGTGGCAGAGGGTGATTACGCACCATGCATGACACATGAAAAAGTAAGTTTTCCTTAATTTTAGTTACAATATATACATGTAAAATAATGCAAGTAATGTAGGCCATAGCTCCAACGGGTGCATCCGTCTAAGTAGAATAAACTTCTTTACGAATACGAGAGGAGTTGATAGTCAGAAGGTCGATTAATAGGCTAAATGAGAAAATGGTATCATACTAGGCTATTTAGAATGAAAAAAAGGAAACACTTTCCCCGCATTACCGGTATCTGCTCTACACTTTATCTCTCTAATTTTACTGACATGACCTCTTCTACCATAGTACGATGGGGGTAATAATATATTTTAAACATCACTGCTGCAGAGACATCCTTCCAATTTATGCAAAAGATTTAATCTGTAATTTAACCTTCGCTCCGTGAGTGATTCCGAGCCTATATCGTCTAATATATTGGATACCCTACTAAGTTTGTCATGGTGATATTTTACAAATCTAGCTCCTATACGCTGCATGCGATCCAATTCGGCAATCAATCCAACTTCGTGAGGATTGCATAATATACTTGCAGCATATTCTAAATGAGGTCTAACCAGCGAAAGATAACATTACTCTTTGACATTTTCGTTACATTTCTCCCACCTTCCGTTACATACTCTTCTAAGAAATTTTAATTTTGTGTAGGTTTACCCACATATTACTCGATATGTTTCACCCAGAAGAGGTCGTGAGTGAGGGTAAGGCCTAAGTATTTAATCTCCGCTCTATATTTTGCCCTCCTATTTTAATGTTTAGCTTAGCGTTTTTCTTTCTGGAAAATCGCATAACCTTTGTTTTATTAATGTTGATTCTCATCCCATATATGTCACACTGAATTTCCAATTCATTCAGCAATGGTCGCAATCCCTTGGCTGACTGACAAACTAGAGCTTGGACATCAGCAAATCCACATATACGTTGAACAACAGCGGTGATAATGGGCAACTCTGCCTTGCACCTCTTTCTAACACTGCCCATCCAGACTCCCCGTTCCCCACTCACACCTGAGCAGTCTGAGACATGAACAGGTTGCGGATTAGCCTCCTGTCCCTCCAATCCATTCCTATTTCTTCAATACACTAATTATTTTTCCCAATTCACTCTATCAAACGCTTTTTTGAAATCTACGAAACAGGCGAATACAATTCTGATTGTATTCTATATTCCTCTCGATTAGTGATCTCATTACTGCAATAGCATCACGTGTACCTATCCCCTTCCTAAACCCATACTGATCATCCCCTAATAACCATTTGCCCTACTCTTTATCCTTTCGTTGATGATCTTGAGAACAACTTTAGCTGCGTGGGATATGCGCGTATTAGCAGGAGTTCTACAAGGTAGTGTTCTAGGGCCATTACTCTTCCTAATTTACGTAAACGATCTACCAAAAAATTACATTCCCAAATAAGACTCTTTGCTGATGACTGCATTATATACAGACGGATAGAACACGTAAATGACCACGTAGTATTACAAAATGACATCGATAGCCTTGGTGACTGGGTTACAAATAATAATATGGGCATTAATATAAGTAAAAGTAAGCATATAAAATTTTCAAATAAAAAGAATGCAGAAAAAGAAATTTACACCCTCTTTGGAGAAAGAATCCCATGTACCAGTCAATGCAAATATTTAGGCATTTATTTAACTAGGGATCTTGGGTGGGGAGTCCAAGTAGATAATTTGACACGGAAGGCATTTAAAGTATTGCATTGGGTGATGAGAAATTTAAAAGGAAGTAGCGTAGCCACAAAAGAAAAAGCATATAAGGCACTGGTTATCCCTATCCTAGAATACTCCTCCATAGTATGGGATCCATATGAGGTGGGACATATTAAAAAGATAGAAAAAGTTCAAAGAAAGGCAGCAAGATATGTACTCGGAAGGTACAAAAGAACAGATAGTGTCACGGATATGTTAGATGTACTGAAATGGGAGAGTTTGAAAAATAGAAGAAAAAGGAGTAGGTTAGGCGCGATGTATAGAATTGTTAAAAAGGACGAAGCGTGGGAAGATTTATGGCAAGGGATAGAAAGCCTAACTTTAAGGGAAAAGACGACCATAGCCACAATATAAAAATAAGGACTCAAAAAACCAATAAGAAAAAATACTCTTTTTTAAATAGAACTATTATTGATTGGAACCAGCTGCCTGGAGGTTTGTTTGAGCCCTTTCCATCCAATTTTAGAAGTTTTAAGTTGAAATGTAAAGTAGCCATTGGGTAATAAACTTCATTGTAGTTTTGAAAATATTGTTTGTATGTGATGTGGACGGCATTTTGTATGTGATGTGGAAGTTTGTTTGTATGTGATGTGGAAGTGTCATTATGTAAAAATATTTTGTCTCTTTTCTGTTTTTATGTGTTTGTATGTAATGTTCGTTGTTAGAGTAATCTTTGACCTAACCTGACCGTTGCCACCAGGAAATTTGCCTAATTGCAACGTAATTGTGTAAATAAATAAAATAAATAAATAAATATCAAACTTATTGTTCTGTAGTCCTCGCATGATGTAGCCTTTATCTTTTTCGAAATAGGAACTAAAACTGATCTCACAAAGTCTTCCGGCCAGATTCCTTCCTCATAGATACTACGAATCAGTCCGTATAGCCTCTTCTTCCCACATTTTACTAAACATTTCAGTAGTTCCGCAGGAATGTTATCCACTCCCATGGCCTTATTTAGTTTTATCTCCCTCAATGCCCTTTCTATGTCATCGTCGAGTATGCCTGGACCTAAGATTTCTCTACGTCATTTTCCTTTTCTATGTCTAACTTTGTTGGTCAAAGTTCTTTACCATACAGTGCTTCTATGTATTCCTTCCATCTCTCTTAGATATTTCCTGTGTCAACTATTATCTTACCCGCCTCATCTCTAACTGTTAGCATAGATCTTCCCTTCATACTTCCCGATAAAGATTTAACCTTGCTGTAGAGCGCACCAATTTCATCCTTCCTCTGCAAACTTTCCATATCCTCGCTCTGTGTTTGCCACCATGCTTCTTGTGGGTTATTTGTTTCCCGTCTCAATTTATTATTAAACTCTTTGTACTTCATTTTACCAAACTCTGCTTACATTCTTCCATTTTGAAAAACTCTCCATTCTCGGGATGTCACCGCGTAGGTTGTTTTCTGACAACAGTTTCGCCCGTGTTTCAACGAGCGTCTTCAGGTAGAAGTGCCGGGACGTTTTCAGTTTCAGTTTTACTTTCCGCAAAGTTTCCGCAGTTTTACAAGAATTTATAAAATATACATTGAAACATAATAAAAACAATACGGAAACCCCGTTTTAGGATTTTCTCCTCTTCGGGGTGGAAAAATTAAATAAAGGAAAGGCTGCAAAGATGGTAGCGGTTGCGGGGACGTTGTTTTGGCCGCGTTTATATGTGTTTCACCTCTCCCTCCCTGCTCTGTGATTGGTCGGGGGGTTTCCCGCCAAATCCTTTTCCAGGCTCCTGATAGGCGGAAGCCATCTTCTCTGCTGAAGTTATCTTTTTCTTTGAGTATCTCGATCGATTCTCTTATTAGCCTGAGATTATATCTTCTCTCTTTGGATATTATCTTGGTCTCGTCAAATTTGATTTCATGGCCAGGTCCGCTCCAAGCGTGTTCAGCAATAGCTGATACACTGAAGTGCTTGTTCCTAGTAGCCCTTCCGTGCTCTTTTAGGCGTGTTTTCACTGCTCGGCTTGTCTCGCCTATGTATGAACTTCCGCATGATTACGGCACCTGATAGACTCCCTCGTGCAATTCCTTGGGAATTCTATCTTTTTGCCGTGGAAGTAGATGGGATACCTTAGTGAGACAGTTGTATCTCGTGGCAATGTTGTACTTTCTCAGTACCCAAGATATCTTTTCACTTGTGCCGGCGATATAGGGTATCGTGGCGTAGATCTTGGTCGTTTCCGCGTCGCTCCGTATTTCACTATGGTTGAGGCGGCGTTTCTCTTCCTTGGCGGTCCTTTTTAGGACCACGGACCTCTTACCAGTTTTTCTGCAAGGCTGTCATTATATGTTTCTTCTCTGTAGATAACGACTCAGCATCAGAAAGTTTGTAGGCACGGTGTACTACAGTTGCCACAAGAGAAGCCTTTTGCGCTGGATGGTGGTGCGATAGTGAACTTAAATAGCGATCGGTATGAGTCGCTTTCCTGTAAACTGCGTGGCCTAGGCTACCGTCTTCCTTCCTCTTTACCAAAACGTCTAGGAAGGGTATCTGTTTGTTCTTCTCCAACTCCATCGTGAATTGCATTGCCCGATGCTGATTGTTCAGATGACTCAGGAAATCACTCAGCTCTTGTATGCCGTGCTGCCACATAACGAATGTGCCATCCACGTGCCTGAGCCATAGATTGGGTTTCTTCGAATACGTCTCTATCGCTGATTCCTCGAATTTCTCCATGTATAAGTTGGTGAATGGTGATGATACGTCGAAACTGACCATATTGTCGTTCTTGCTAATGGTCACCCCTTTCAAAATTTCTATGAAGTGGGCAGAATTCTTCACGAAAGATGGTGTATTCCCCACATGTGGCTGGAGCGAACTTGCATGGTACTTGGAGAGCCGGTAGGTCGGAGCGTCTATTTGGCTTACGATAGGTCTAAGTGGTACGCCATCCTGGTGTACTTTTGGTAAGCCATAGAGCCTTGGTGGCTTGGCGGCCGATGGGAATAGACTCCTATGCTCTTCCTTTGGGATGGATGACTTTTTTATAAGTGCTCTAGCATTTTTCTCATTCTTGGCGGTCGGATCGGATTTCGGTTTCAATTATGTCGGTTCCTCGAGCATGAGAGAAATTTTGTTCTCATGATCTCTTTTCTTCATTAGTACAGTAGAGTTGCCCTAATACCTGTATGCTGGTAGTATTAGTATTTCTTTGTTGTTGCGAAGTTCCATCAGGGCCCGTCTTTCCGCAGACGATATGTTCTTCTATGGAGGCTTGGCGTGGCGAATAATGTGTGCAACATTTTCTCTGACGTCATCTGCATCTTCTTTCTTAAGCTTGCGGACGGCGGACTCCACTTCTGTGACAATTTTCTCCTTTGGCACTAGTGTCGGTGCGATGGCAAAGTTCAATCCTCTCGATAAAATGGAGATAGCCGCTTCGGATAAGTCGACATCCGTAAGGTTGATGATGGACTGGTCCTTCTTGTGGCCGTCGTTGTGAGTAGGATGTTGTCGATTGGAAAGCTTATGAAATTTCTTGATCTGCGTCTCCCGAACCGATGATTGAACCTGCGGGAGGAGCCGAACGTTATTTTCTCTATTGTTTCCCAGTCGGAAGCCTTCAGCGTGGCGTTCAGTTCAAGATGTAAGTGGGATACTGCATTGGGAACACCATTGGAATGCGTAGACTCAATTAAATACCATGGTTCACCCCTTACTCACGATCTCTTCAGGGTAAAACACGTACGGGGAATATGTGGAAAAGCTAACAAAAAATTAGGATTTATCAGAAGAGTACTAGGTAAATGCGATGAAAAAGTTAAAGAGAAATGTTATCTGTCGTTGGTTAAGCCTCATTTAGAATGTGCTGCAAGTATATGGGATATGGGATTCTCACGAAGTTGGAATACTTGCCGAATTGGATCGTGTGCAGCGCAGAGGAGCTAGATTTTTAAGATTTTGTTATGATAAACGTAGAAGCGTATCCAAAATATTGGAGCAGCTAGGCTGGGAATCACTCACAGAGCGAAAGTTAAATTACAGATTAAATCTCTCGCATTAATTGGAAGGACTTCTCTTTAGCAGTGATTCTGGAAATGTATTATTAGCCAATTGTACTACTGTGGGAGAGATCATGATAGTAAAATTAGAGATATTAAGTGTAGAAATGATAGATTGAAGATGTCATTTTTCGACGAACGATAAGGGATCAGGATAGCATTTTCTGACCGCGGTAGTGTCATATTGTGGACAAAATTAGTCTGCTGCGTATTCACCCCTGCCATACACCCTGGCGGTGGCTTGCAGGGAATATATACATAAAAATATGATTATGCATACGTAATGAACGTTTTTATCGCCTATTCAAAAATTGGAAGTATTTTGAAATCAACTAAGTCTGAACTAAGCAGTAATATAACATTTTAAAAAACATTAGTATCAATGTCCACTATGTATCAAAATAATATATTTTATGTCACTCAAAAAATCACTAGGCTTACATTATCGCCTACATAATAAAACAAGCTGCTGTAAGTTTATAAAACGGATTTATTGAGCAAGGTATATGAAACATCGACGTTTTTAAAAAAATCAAGATTTACAATTAGGAAACGTTTGCTCGTGAAAAAACAAGGGAATATTTGTTTATTGTTGAAAACGCCGAAACACTTAAAAGTACGACGCAGTAAAGGAAGGAACGGTACAGTGGCGGTGGATTGACTGACGAATCTGATGATAAAATTGTTCATAAATTAAAGAGAAAAACAACTGCATTGTTTGAAGTGCTAGCCAAAATTGTGAAAATAAAGTCTTAAATTGGTGGAAGAAATTTTGAGCATTTGAAATGCCCAAAAACGGCCAAAAAGAGAAAAAAAATTAATGCCAACAACACCCGGTGTTCCCAGGCGGTCACCCATCCAAGTACTATCCGGGCCCGACGATGCTTAACTTCGGTGATCGAACCAGAACCGGTGTATTCATCGTGGTATGGTCGTTGCCTGATGAAGAGGGATATGTTTTTTGTATTTATATAGTATAAACTTATAATTCTTCATGCATTTTTTTAACTCCTCGTTTTATCTAGCTAATAACAAATACCACATATTCAGGCTGATCCCCTGAGTATTCATTCTCTCAATGTCCTCGTTATCTTATTCCTTTCCAGCTTAACTTCGGTGATCGTACGAGAACCGGTGTATTTATCGTGGTATGGCCGTTGGCTGATAAGTGGGCACATGGTATATATATTTATAAAGGTCTTGCAATGCTTCATGCATTTTTGTATCCCATTACGTTTTATCTGTCAATAACAAATACTACATATTCAGGCTGATCCCTATAATGTTGTCTCAATGTCCTCTTTATCTTATTTGTTGTTAGCTTCTCAGTTCAGCTCCATCAATTCCACTTTTAAAATACTCATTCTATTAACGCGTCAGCTCTTGCTAATTTAACAATTAATCATTCAATAGGCTGGATTGACTCCGTTATAGATACGATATGGTACGATATAATGTCGAGTAAATGAATAACGGTAAATATTGCATTCCCATTGCAACAAAGCAAATCTCTACGTCAGCGCTTAAAGACATTTGTTAGGATACTATTAAGTAATTAGTTCTAAAAATGTACCGAGTTACGCGGAAAGAACGTTTGGATTCATTCAGTTAAATGACAACGCAAAGAGTATCTTGCAAGAGAATCTTGTAATCAATCATAAGTGATCTCATTCCTTTTACCACTTGATACTATATATCATCCATAATATTTTTTTATATTGGCGTAAAATAGCATTTGACTTCGGGATGATTTCCTAAATTTAGCGTTGCACCCTCTATGTGCCCTGTTATCCGTTATAAATTTACTTGGAATGAAATTTTGACTGCTTTGCCCGTGAGCTCAAGGAAAAGATTTCATGTATCCTTAGTAGTAGTAGTTTTGAGGGGAGGCGACCGACAGCTGAGGTCATTTGCGCCATATGGGATGGACAGGAAAGGATGAAGGGTGGAGAGAAACCCGGCATCGGCATTAGCCTACTCTTTACGAAAGGCGCCAAAGGGTCCGCAGCTTAACGTCCCATCCGACGGACGGCGTACTCACTCAAAGTGCCCTCCACAAAGCACCTCAAGTAGGGATCGAGATACCTCTGAAAAATATTCAACACCGCCGGGATTTGAACCCGGGCCCTCTGGGTGGGAAGCTAGTACGCTAGCCCCCGCACCATCTCGATCCCCATGTATCCTTAGTATTTCAGTATTTGCTATAGTTGTTAAAATTAGCAAGGGAATTTTGTAACACGCACTTTAAACTAATGCTGTCCCCTTTTCTAAACAAGTAAATTTTCCTTGTTGATCGACACCTGATGACGTTGCCTTGCAACGAAATCATGGTCGTGCAAAATAAAAACTTTTAGTGGATTCTACCAAGTTGGTCTTCCCTCATGCAACCAGGATTAAATTCAAGATTTATCAAATATTTGAAATGTTGAGTTCAAGGCCGCTTACCTCCAACGATGTTCTTGAAGAGAGTCATGAAGCAAGGGAAATAGGCGCTATCGGTCTTCTCCAGAATAACCGCCATCTTGCGAACCCTCTCGTCCTTCAACTGCTCGTATATGCACTCCAAGTTCTTAAATCTTGCATTCCAGAAGTTGATCTCTAAGTAATAAAAGGAAAGTAAGAAGCTGTAAACACACACCTTATAAAAACCAGGGACTGAAAAAGGTATTGAAATATCGGTGTCTCTTGAGATTTTACTTTAGTAAATTAATTGGTAGTTTATTGCTTAACGTAGGTTTAGGATAAACACAGTCTGAGCAGGAAATAAAGCTTCGCTTAGACTGGCAAGACACAACCAGAAAACCCTACAAGGCCATAAATAAATTAATCAACCCGAAGGTCGGTTTAGTAGGTGATGGTAGAATTAACCCAGTACTAAACCCTATAAACCATAAACACAGTAATCAACCCGAAGGTCGGTTTGGTAGATGATGGCAGAGTTCACCCAGTACTAAGCTCGACGGCGTGTGAAATTCACCCATCAGGGTAGGGGGGCCAGTTCCTTTCCCTGTGCCGGTTATGGTTTCCCAGGAAGACCTGGTACCCGAAAAATGACATAGCTTGGGGGGAGCTGCAGGTACCCAGAGTGCCTTGCCCGGGAAAAGAACCTGGGACCCTCCGGTCAGTTTTCCAACGCTCTACCCCCTGGACCACCGTGACCCACACTAAATCCTATATGGCATACGAAATTCTAACATAAGGGTAGGAGTGCCAATTCCTTTCCTTGTCAGAAAACTCCACATTAAAAAAGCCGCATGCTTCAATTCCTAATACATTCCTTCATTCATTTCATCAAACATTCCGATCATCTTCCTTCTCTTACCGTCCTCAACATTCCATGCCCCTTTAAAATGCTCCCTATCCATATTTCCTGAATTCTTTATATTTCTCTCAGTCACCTCTCCTCCCCATCCACGTCAAGCATATCTACTGCTTTTTCTTTTCGTCAGTTTGGCATTCTCCATCCTAAACACCCACATATCAAAAGCCGCCGGTCTACACTTATCATCTTTCGCCAATGACCATGTTTTCGTGCCGGTTAAACCACGTTCCAAATCAAGTATTCCCTATTATTTTCCCTACATCCTTACTCAATTTCGCTGTTCTTATTTCCCTCCTTTGCTTGAAGTAGTTCTTATTCTGATGTCCCTACAATTTTGACTAGTTTTGTCCAAACAATTGAAAAATAGGTCATCTGTTCCACCTCTCCTAGTTTATGGGCTATTTCAATATTTACCTCATCTTTCCTCTATCGCTTAAACTACATAAACTCTGTTTTGTTTACATTTTTCTCATCCCATATCTAGGGTACTGACTTTTCAAAGCACTCATCAATGCTTGCAGACTAAAGCTGGATTATCCTCAAACCTAAATGATTTTTAAATTTCTTTACAGTGGATCCATTTCTCTCTTCCTTTGTAAGCTTTTCAATTCTATCAGTGTGTCTTCCACCATGCTTATGTTAAAGCATTAATTTCCGACTCAGTTATCAGTAATACCTTTTCTGGTCTATCTTGATAATTATCGATAATCAACGGTGTTTTTGTTCTCTCTCCATTAAATGTTCCAAAATAGTTTTTGGCGTCATTCGATATCGCTTTTTTGTAACATTCCCATCATTGTTCTGTTATATCCGTCTTCCTGTCCCTACTCATTACTTCTTCTAGTACCTTCAGATACTCTTATCATTTCGTTCATGCGAACGCTCCTACATTCTCTATCCGTTTTCTTTTTATCACCCTGCTGAATATGACGCAACACTCAATTGGTACTAAATTACAATCTCTACGAGCATTTGTTCCCAGGAAAGTGTGAAAATTTATCACAATTTTCTAAAATCTCTTCTTTATCATAATGTGGTCTAGCTGATATATCTCTGAATCCCTGGCCATTTTACTTTCGAACATACCAATGTCTAGTGTGGTGTTTAAACCAAGTGCTAATTGAAATTGAATCGTATTCAGCATAACTCTATTGTTTTCTCCCCGCAGTAATTCCTTGTTATTTATCCGTAGTACCCTACGTCACCCCCATCTCTCTCTTTGCCCAGATCCACATTCCAATTACTAATAGCTATCAAATTTTACATCCCAGAGACACCCAAAATTATTTATTCTTTTCGAATGGATTTCTTACGCCTTCCTCCGTAATTGTTGACATTTAGAAATGAATAATGACCAAGTTTTTGTATAATATTTGAATTCTACTAAAACCATAAACACAGCAATCAACCCGGAGGTCGGTTTAATAGGTGATGGTTGAGTTCACCCAGTACTAAGTCCGACGGCGTGTGAAATTCACCCATCAGGGTAGGGGGGCCAGTCCTTTCCCTGTGCCGGTTATGGTTTCCCAGGAAGACCTGGTACCCGAAAAATCACATAGCTTGGGTGGAGCTGAGGGTGGCCAGAGAGGCTTGCCTGGGAATAGAAGCCGCGCCCTCCAGTCAGTAATCCAACAATCTACCGCTGGACTACCGCCAAACATTTCCCTCTACTTACATGTAATAATGCAACACTCACCTGCTCTATGTTTACTGCGCTTCTTTCTACCTTTTTGTTCTATACTATTGCCACACCTTGCTGGCACTCTCTCCCTCCAACATATACTAATCTATGATTATCATTCCTAACCCATGAGTATCTTCGCTATCCTTCAATCTAATATCGCATAGGCCTAAAATATCTATATTCCCTCGCCTTTGGATATTCTAATTTCCCTGTCCTCAAAATCTTCGAATTGGTTCGGTCATCTCCTGTATCTTCTATGTTGCTGTTTCTTTCACCTTGCAAGGATTTCGTGGAATGACGACCACGGAAGCCTTACCTTTCCCACTGACGGGCACGACACACGGCCGATTGAGCCGAGTGCCGTAGTTGCCAGGACTCATTCAAATAATCCTGCCCATCATAGGTTCATGGGATTAATAATGGAGTTGGTTTCCCGTTGCCTTCCTCAGCAGTATTTTTAACGTGTCCCATCACTTAATAGCCGCCGCACTGGGGTCAGACGCCTTTGCTTTTACCTCACCGAGGAAAAAACGCTATGAGGACTACCTTTCGTCATACTTCTAACCTTCGACCTATCTGGCATACGCAACCGTACCAGGAGCAAATATCATTGCTACTGAGCAAATATCATTGCTACTTACTCTAGAGCTCATCGTAACGCACAAATCCTTCCATCATTACAATGCAGACCGTGAGGAGGGAGGAGGTCATTTTTTTAAGGTAATCCATCGGTTAAGGTAGGTTTCTGGATGGGCACAACTACCAAATAAATATTTTATTACTCCGAACAACACACAAAATCCCGCATTCTCCTCTATATCAGGTACCTCTTCATCTCTGAGTACTTCCTTCCTCCCTTCATCCCGTCAAACATGCCTATCCTGTTCCTTCCCTTTCCTCGTTTGCCTAACATTCTCCCCTCAATTACAGCCTTCAACATCCCATTGCCGGCCAATAACTCCTTCATCTGCTTTTCCTGCCTCCATAGGATTTCTCCCAACAAACCCCTCTCTTCGCCCGCCATACCTAGTACTTCCTCATTTGTTTTCTTCTCTGTCCATTTCACCTTCTCCATTCTTCTCCACACCCACATTTCAAAAGCCTCCAGTCTACGTCTATCCTCCTGCTTCAATGAACACTTTTCCGCGCCGTACATAGCTACGCTCCATATCAAAGTTTTTACGAATCTTTTCTTAACATCCTTACTCAAAGTCCCCGTCATCAACTCCCTTCTCCTTGTGAAAGCCTCTTTGCCTAGCGCAATTCTTCTCCTTACGTCCCTACTACTTTGACCCTGTTGGTCCAAAACACTACCGAGATACGTAAACTGTTCTATCTGCTCTAGTTTTTGCCCTCCTATTTTAATGTTTAGCTTAGCCTTTTTCTTTCTAGAAAATCGCATAACCTTTGTTTTATTAATATTGATTCTCATCCCATACTTGTCGCACTGAATTTCCAATTCACTAAGCAATGCTTGCGACCCCTTGGCTGACTGAAAAACTAAACCTTGATCATCAGCAAACCTTATAAACGCGATTATGTCCTCTAACTGATCGTATATCCTATCGACCTCTTCTTCCTTATGGTTGCTCGGAGGCATGTATACCTGAATAATAACCAAGTTCGTCGGTTCTGCTTTTATCTCTATTAGTAATAATCTATCCGTTACCTGCTCTATGTTGAATACGCTTCTTCCTACCTCTTTGTTTAATACTATGGCAACCCCTCGTCGGCTCTCGTCCCCGTCGCTGTATATTATTCTATAATTATCACTCCAATAATCCCCGCTATCCTTCCATCTCACCTCGCATAGACCTAAAATATCTATTTCTCCACTTTCCATTTCTCGCTTAACATTCTCCAATTTCCCTGTCCTCATCATTGTCCTAACATTCCACGTTCCTATTCTAACTAATTTGTTCTTCTTCTCCTGCGTCTTCTGTCCTGCTGCTGGTGGTTTTCCCTTGCAAGGGTTTCGTGGGATGACGACCGCGGAAGCCTTGCCTCCCCCGCTGCCGGGCACGACACACGGCCAATCGGGCCGAGCCCCGTAGTTGCCAGGACTTAAAATCTCTGTATAGTCCATCATGTTAATCTTGGGAATGATAATTGAGGTGGTTTCCCGTTGCCTTCCTCAATAGTGTTTTTAACGTGACACCATCACTTACTGGCCGCCCCACGGGGGCGGACGCCATTGCAGCCGCCTCACTGAGGAGCAGACGCTGCGTGGACTACCTTTCGTCTGGCTCCTAACCTTCAACCTATCTGGCATGGGTGACCCTACCAGGAGCAATTATTATTACCCTCGCCAGCACAGCTCTAGGGGTCATCGGAACGCACAAGCCCTTCCACCACGTCAAGGTTGTAGTCCGGGGAGCGGGAGGAGGTAATAAGGACGAATAAATAAATGTTTACTCATACTCAATGCACATTATGTGCTGTTCATTTTCAATAAATTTATGAAAACTGATATCCCGCATTCGAGATACTCAGCTTTAGCTAGATACGATCCGGAATTTTGACAGTGACACGTCAGAATAGGAGCATTTATATATAGTATCCTGTTGCTTAGGCATTCCGCATTTTATAAGTGCTGTGCGTGATTCCTTTGAAGTCGCAGGATGAGCGAGCACCTATGACTCTAACTGCCGCTGGGCGAAACTCTTCTCCTGATTCTCTAAACTCTTTGGCCTAGGGTGCCGCCAATGGTAGAACGACTACAAAATTCTGGCGATTGCAAACATAATGAAAGCAACTCATAGAGCTGAAAAGAAACCGCGCATGTATGTCGCAATAAGGATTAATTTCGTATATGGAATGCACATGAGATTTTCGATTGAAATTGTGTGAAAAATAAATAGAACTTCCCAAAGATAATTTATTTAAAAGAAGACGACATTTGAAACCAAGGACTGTGCACTGTCATCTTATCAAATCAATACAGTCTGCGATGAAGCGCACGCTTAACCGACGGTCTGAATTCAGCACTTCACGCACATATCAGGAACCAATTGCTACCAATACTTTTTATACAAACCTTGCATATATACCACAACTAACTACGCGAAAGTAAACAATTCTTCAACTGCACATACTTTCCCTGCATCCCTTCATTCCACCCAGGGTACTTTTGTCTCCCCCTCCTCCCTCTTTACATCTCCATCTCCATAATCCCACTACCTCTCGGTTTGTAACTCCTGCCATCATCGAATTTCTCCTAACAGCTTTTTCTTCTTCCCCGTCACAACTAGAAGTCATTCCTTCGTTTCTATTTCACTTTCCCTTTTCTTCTCCGCACCCACACCTCAAAATTCTCCAATATGCGCGTTTCTCTTGCCTCAACGACCATGTTTCCGAGCCGTGCAAAACTATGCCCCACGTCGCCGACATTCGTTCCGTTTTGAAGAGAGTCGGCGCGGAATGCGCAGGCGCATCGCGGGGCAGCAGGTGGGGGATGCGCTCACCTGCGTACGGCGTTGGGTTCTGCCCACCGCTAAATGCCTGCGAGGGCTCCTCGGAGAGAACGTCGTTGATCTGCGTGGCCCACTTGATGACCACGCCCTCAATGGCGCTCTTGAAGTACAGGTCTACCTCCTCGCCGCCGCTGCACATCCCCGGGCGAGAAAGAGAGAGAAAGGGTGTGAGAGAGAGAGAGGGTTACGGTTAAATTCAAGCCTCACTCGCTCTCCTCGAGTATCATATAATTGAGGGTAAAAATGGCCTAGATTAATTCAAATAAAGTCACCAGTGTAATTCAATTATTACTTTATTCAATATACAGTACTTCCTCTACGGATTATGCTAAAAAACTGTTTTATCTCGATGAGGACTCCCCATGGACCACAATTTTTACTTGGTGGAAGGAATTGTAAGTTCCGATAGCCCCTAGAGCTGTGATGGCGAGAGCAATGATGTTTATTCCTGGTGGGGTTACCCATGCCAGATAGGTCGAAGGGTAGGATTCAGACGAAAGATAGTTCACATAATGTCTGTTCCTCAAGGACTAATGACATCTGACAACAGTGGGGCGGACATTTCGGTGATGCTGTCACATTAAAAATATTGTTGTGGATGGCACCGTGAAACCACCTCAGTTATTCATTCCAAGATATTACGATGGAAGCTAATATGACACTCCATTCTTTAGGTCTACAGGCGGGTTTTCCTGTAGGGACACATTTAATAGTGATTGGAGGATAGGAGCGCGACGGTAGGCGAAGGAAGAAATGGTGATGAGTTGGGAGACTACAGCTTAGGTACGAGGAATGACCGCCGAAAAAAGTCATTGAAATCTTTAGGAAATAGAGGCCAATAATAACGAATATTTGATTAAGACAGCACAAAATGTGTAGGTACACATGGACATTGCTCGACGGTTCAAAAGGATATCAGTAGACTATATTAAAGTGTATGATCCAATCCAAAAATATAAAACAAGGAAGACGTGCTTTACTGTAGCAAATAAATGAACAATAGGAAAATAAAATATCAATTGTTATCTTTTAAAAAAATCCCCAAATTAGGACTTACAACAGTATCTGATATCCGAGACCGACTAGAGAGAAGAGGGGAAGTAGCCCAGAACTTTACCCACAGGACTACCGTGCCTAAGGGCTACGGATTTATAGTCATTGTTTTTTAACATAAAAAATCCCGATAATGTAAATATTCGTATGATGGCGAAAATGGACAGCAATTGCTGGAAGTGTGGCCGCAACGCGTCCAGAAGTCCGCCAAAAATTAGTTCATCGGTTTGGAATTGGAAATGGACTTTTGTTATGAGCGCAGCATAGTTACCCTAAAGGTGTAGTAAGTTAACAAATTGTCATCCTACGACTGGGAAAATGGCGGTCAATACACGAGCTATGAAGCGGAATATATGACTGCCTCGGGGGTGGACTTTTTGTGTTCAATGTTGAATTGGATAGACCGAGAGATTGAGTCGCGGTAGATTGAGGGCTGTATGTCGACGAGAATGCAAAGGGAGAGTGTTGTGTTACAGTGTCGTTTTCAAAGAATAACCCTGCAGTTTCACGTTAGAAGGAGAGAAAGAGCAAGGGATCGAGCGGGAAACCTTTGGGTGTATTGTCGGAGAGACTCCCAGGACATGAGGGAGATATGTTACAAGAATTGGGGTATGTCGGAAACAACGCGTGAGTCAGAGACGAAAAACGCTAGCAAGGATATTTCAATGCGGGGGAAATCAGTGCAACTGAAAAGCAATGAGTGAAAAGTCGAGCTATTTTCACTTTGCCTTCCAAGAAAGGAGGGAGAAATGTCTTAGAATGAACTCTACGAATGCACAGCGTTCAGTGTGCCGTTCCACCGTGCGATCTCTCCGAGAGAGTGAATGACTGACCTTTCGAGGAGGGTGTCGTGCACGGCATGGACCCTCTCCACGCCCACGGGTAGGGGCAGCACCGTCTGCCCGCACACTTGGCCCTTCACCTGGTATACGGTACTCTTGAGGCTGTGTACGTGCTTCTTGATGTCCCGCCCTACCACCGATGGCCAGTCCTTGTGGTTGCCCGGGTTGGAGAGCAGCGGCACGAGCACCTGCGACCGACCACACGAATGAACTCCCATTTCAGTTTTCACGTAATTCGTATATTGGGAATCATAGTTGAAAAATAATGAGCACGTGAAATGTCAGCGTCGTGAATAGCAATAATCGACCCCAAAGGTTGAAGGGGGGATGAGCGCGGAGCTCACATAGTACCAACGGCGAATGAAATACATGTGTACGTACGCATTGCGTAACTGCAGGCGAGGTGCTATATGAAGCGCTGCGTCCTCACCTTGTTAGGTGACACGGGGCGCACGGATAGTAGAACCGAAACCACCCTCAACGGGGCCTGAGCTCTCCTCCCCGCTTTCCCCTTTCCTCCCTATCTTCCCAGAATCGTGTATCCCTGTCCCGATTCTCTACCGGGTAAACAAAGTCAAACAAATCCGCTCTACTCTATGTATTCCTGAGACAGATACAATGGACGAAAATCGGACAGGGGGGAACGTGGAAGTAAGAGGATTCCATGGGAGAATATATGTTTGCTGCACCGGAAAATGACAAACGCGGACCTTAGATCCACGGGTTCGGGAAATTTTTATCTTGATATTTTCCTCATTTTATCATCCCCACTAACCTTCTATTCTAATTGTATGCTTTATCTATCCCAATCCTTATATTTCTTTCTAATTTGAGAATATACATGGACCATTCCACGCCAATTTGAACATGACTTACCCAAGACCGAGATTTTAATGAAAGTCGTTGAGCATGTTTTCTTATCCAATTAAGAAATATTATTTCAAAATCAAAATAATTGTCGACATTTGGTCATTGATTTAGATACTATATACACGCACGCCTATACATTTGTTGCGTATACAAGGTCTGTTCCAAAAGTAATAGGACTTATTTTTTCCCGGATAGATGAACGGACGGGCGGTGGTTTCCTTGGCTAGGTTCGAGGGAAGGGAGTCTCAGGAAAGGCTGGAGACCGGTGACAGTTGACTCCCAGCCTTTGCGGAATGCGCATCGTTTGTGTGCGATACCTCTATAATGTGACCTCGTCACGCTCCGTCAGGAACCGGTCATTGGACAGCGCTGCGCCATCAAATCTTGGGTGAAACTGGGCAAAACCGGAAAAGAGACTCATAACTTGCTAAATACGGCTTACGGTGATAATTCCAAGGGTAGATCGGGTGTTTTTGAGCGACACAAGTTGTTTCGGGAGAGTAGAGAAGATGTTGAAGACGCCGAACGTGCAGGACGCCTTTTGACTTTAAAAAGTGACGAAAATTTTGCAAGAGTGAAAGCTTCATTGGACTGAGATCGCAGATTAAGTGTTTGCATGGTTTCTGATGAACCCCTAAAAGTGATGTGCATCGAATTGCGAGCGAGAACATGGGCATGAGAAAGGCGTGTACAAAGTTGGTGCCGCTAGTGCTCTTGGAGGAACAAAAGTAAACTCGCACGCGGATCTACCAAGAGTTTCTCAAACATGTGAGTGAGGATCCAAATTTTCAGACGATGCCCAACCAGACTTCTTCCTCTTCCTCGCCTCAAATCCATGCTGAAAGGATATTACCACGTTTCGGAGGAGGCGTTGCAACAGGCCGTGAGGAGGGAGCTCAGCAGCATTCCGGGCGCTGCCTTCCAGAAGGCGCACGAGGCGTATAAAACCCGATGGCAACGGTATGTGGACGCCCAAGACTTCGAAGACTTTTGAGTGAATGTATCAATTCTAGCAATGCATTTTTTTAATCAACTCTGTCCTACTACTTTTGGGACAGACATTGTAACACATCACTTAGATGTTTAAACTGCTTTCCATCCAAGCATTATTCATATTTTGAGCAATAAAGTATTTCTGGTCCGTAACTTGGAACATGAAATAGGGTTAGCGATGTTTGAGTCGACGGAGTAGGGCAAGGGCAGCACTGACCTCGTCCACCAGCGACGCCAGTTCTTCTATTGGCCGGGCGGCCATGTCCCCGAAGGCCACCGTCTTCCGGATGTTATCCTTGGTCACGGCCAAGTTGTGGAACGTCCTCACGAAGTAGGCCGCCTTACCTCGCGAGCCCGCCCCACCCCCTCCCCCGCCGCCACCACCGCCTCCACCCCCTCCTCCACCTCCTCCGCCACCTCCACCACCGCCGCCGCCCCCCGGGCTGGACCCAATCGGGAAGCCCGTGAAGCATGAGAGCTGTGCACCTGCGTTCAACGTTATCACCAGCACCTGCGGAAGGAATGGTTTTTTACTCCAACGGTAAGGAACCGACGTTCAATTTGACATCTATTTGGGCAAACGATTATTAAAAATAGCAGCCTATTGGTCGGTCCAGTTAGGTTTTTGATAGGGAAATCTATTATGCATTTCCAAGCACCGCCTAATACGTCCCTAATTCCCATAAAAGTAATAATTAGCATCAGTCTATGGTGTTAGGGTAGGTTTCCGATAAATCCAGGCGCAATACCTTTCAGTGCCAGTAAGACATGGAGCTAAGCCCCGAAAAAATAATTCTTTAACTCCCATGCTGCATATTGAAATAAATCATTCTGATTGACAGGTTAGCGCTGGCGAAAATTGGAATGTACAAAATTAAACTCTTAAAAAATTCTCTCTAAGTCTGGTGTCCTAACGCCCCCCGCCGTGCACCCTTATGCCAAGTGGGGTGTAGGTGAATGTATATAAAGTCTCTTGTATATGTCAATTGTCCGTCCGGAACCTGTAGAATGCTAACTAGTAATAAGTGCCTGATTTTTATCTGTGCCTGCCCTCTGTTAATGTTTTTTATTTTCCTCTTTTTCTATGGCACAGGAACAGCAACTAACCATGAAATACTCGTAATGTATGTAGGAATATTGCTTGATTGATGAAACATGCTTCGGTCGCCCCCTATCCACGCAGTTTTTGGATGATTGCGGGGTGTCAGGTGCATGAGGAATTAGAGGAAATATATGCAGAACGACTGGGGATCTACCACCCCCTGCCACACGTACTTGCAACGGCTTGTGGGATTTTGTGTCGGTGTAGACGAAGATCCTTTAGTTCGGAATACGTTCTACATTCCTTAATGCCGTCTAATATCTATTCTTTCGTTTCCTCAAACTCATACTCCCAATAGTCTCCCCTCTTCCTGTCTTCGGACACTCATGACGAATTACGTCACAGCGAATCCATCAGCAGGGAAAATGCCATCAGGCACTCCCAGGATGAGGGCTATATTGAAAGTTATGGAACAGAAGCGCACATATGAAAATACATGAATGCGACAAATCTGGACATCCCGAACATGGTTGGTTTGAAGGTTATGAATGACCGAGTATGATGTGCGATTCACGGAGTGTCTCCATTTTAATGTATGTGCCCAGTTATGGTGTGAATCGTCGGTGGAAATATGATTACGTTAGAAAAAAGGGTGACGGAGAGGGGGGTGAGTCGCCCATGCCTACCCTTTCGATGTCGGGGCCAGTTCGGTCGAGGAAACCGGTGACCACGGCACGAGAGTCCTCGTTGGCTACGAAGCGGGACCATTTCTCCGGCTTCAGCTTCAACGTCTTCTGCACGTACGCCCCGATCATGTCCAGCCGCGAGTCGCTGAAGACCTCCACATCGCCGGCCATGTCGTCTCTGCCCTCGGCCCCTCAGGAGCGACCAAGAGATGGCTGGATGACAGGCAGTCGGCACGACCTAGGAAGATATAGGCATCTTCTAAATTAATGATAACGTTTATTTTTTGTTCAATAAATATATGAGCAATCGAGTAAGACTGCAGCACAAAGAATGATGGTAAAAGTTAGAACTGAAACGATCTAAACAGAGATACCCTGCTCAAACCCCTTTGCTTCCGAGAATAATTAGAGTATTTGCTCCAATCTATTATTCTCTGGCGCGAGAAAGGTATTTAACTCGGTCTCAACTCTTGGTAAACACATAAAAGAAGGATGATAGAAATTTGCTGAGGAAACCTTCATTTTTTTGTTAAATATGCAATTAGATGATTTTATATGGTGAATTATTAGCTCCTGACCGTTTTGTGATTTTATTTCAGAAAATTTTAGTTTTATTCAAAGGTTCTTACTCCAATGGAAACCAAATAAATTGATTATTCTGCTTTGTTTCGACTTTGATTCTTAATTCCTTGATTTGTCTTATGTAGCCAATCAACAATATTTTAATTTATTATAACTATGTTTTGGAAAACATATCATAGCAAGCCAAGAACTTTTTATGAACTGTAAATTGGGCACTCAGTCCCATACTGCAGCAGGTACATAGGAGAGGGTTTCGTAAACCAAATTATCGCTAAAAATAATCGCGATTGAAACTTAATTTTTATTTGTGATTTCTAAGACTTCGCCACATGTCACCATCCAGAGTCATATATACATTTCTCCCGTCGTTTCTTGACCTTTCGAAGGCCATCATTGTAGACCTCAGCTGATCGCGTCAAAAACCATTGTTTTACCTCTTGAATGAAATAATTTTTGTAAAACATTTCCAACCCTGCAATAGATTTTTGAGTTCTATGAACAAAAAAACAGTCGCTTGGAGCGAGATCGGGAGATGTACGAGACATAATATCACTGTGACCGAACCGGATAGTGTTAGAAGCATGATCTTAGATGGAACGGATTACATTAATAAGTGGCAAAATGAATCAATAACATGTCAATATTCAACTCGTTACTTCGAGGAATGCTGTTCAACGACGGTTTGATAGTTGAGGATAGAGATCACCCAATATTAAGCCCAGCGGCGTGTGAAATTCTGATATAAACAGGAGAAGCTGAGGGTGCCCAGAGGCGTGTCTCGGAATCGAACCTGGACTCCTTGGTCAGTAGTCCACCGGGCTACCACGTCTGATAAAAACACCGGAAAATTTGCGCACTCATTTGAAATAATAAGTGACGACAAAAATACGCTCTTTCCATTGGGTTGCACATTTTGTGGAAAATTATCTCCTCAAGTGTTCTTGTGCATTTTTATTTATTTTATTTAAATATAAAATACCTTGACGTGAGACTTCGGAAGTATGATGAAGCGTCGAAAGAGCGCCATCTGGATGCCATAAGAGGAATCGAAGGGTAGGGGAGGGATGAGAGAGGTCTGGGAGAGGAGAGGGGTCGGAAGGAAGGGAAGGGATATGAGAAGGGTCGGAGGAGAGGGGAGAGAGAAAAGAGGGAGGGCAAGTTCCTTCACGGAGTTCTCCTTCAGCAGGACGGGGACGTTCACCTCATGCAGAACGATATTAAAGGCCGTATTTACTGACATGTTATCGATTCACTTTAACAGACATTTATTGGACAGGTGTGTATTCGATTCCAGGTGCGATCAACACATTTTTCTCATCTCCGCACAATCGACAAGTTCAATTTCCCGAAAGACAGATCGGCTGGATTAGGACAAAAGTGTTGGATGAAATCACAGCTCACTAATTCCTTCAGTCCACGTAATACAGTATCATAACCCATCGTTGTATAAGCCCCAGGCATCGTTCAATAAGTCCCGGGTCTAACTAAGAAAACAAAATTTGTTTCGCAAAATTCATTTTTATTCATCAACATAATCATCTTCAAGAGCTATACCATTCCAACCCTTTTGTAACTTTTCGATACCATGCTCGCGAAACGATTTGTCCTTGTCCTCAAAATAAGCTTCACTTGCAGCGTTGACTTCCTCATTCGAGCCAAACCTTTTCCCCAGGGGCATCTTTTGGCAAGCATCCAGTGGCCGCTTGGGGCTAGATCTGAAGATGACGAAGTGGCGGGTGGGGAAGCAGATTGAAGCCCAACTCGTTCAATTTGGCCATTGTTTTCATTGACTTGTGGCACAGTGCATTGCTTTAATGAAAGATGATATTTTTCTTCTTCATGTGCGGTCGTTTTTTATGATTTGATCCTTCAAAAGCAGCAATAACTTAATGTAAAAGTCGATGTTGATATATTTTCCTTTTTTAAGGTAGTCGATGTAAATTATACTTAGCGCATCCCAAAATATATCCCGTTCAATAAGTCCCGGGACTTATTGAATGTTGGGTTATTTGAAGAAATCCAGCGATTGAAGTCAAAGCGCACCGCTATTCCCACCAAAGTCAAGCCATGATGAGCCAATCGGAAAGTGTGAAAATAAATTCAAATTTATGCAAACTTCTGCTGCATTGATGCGCTTAGTTAAAGAATAATTCATGCGCATCAGTTCTGAATTAGTGCAGAGTCAGAGGTCAGCTGACTGAATAACTTCTTGGTCCTCTCTCAGTCTCGATAATGATTTCCAAATATAGCGTCCGTTACAAAATGCGAGAATCAAAACTGCCAACGGTGAAGCGGTACTAGTCCAGATACAAGGTAGAGATTCATTTGAAAATTTATCTTTTTTTCACTTCCCTAGGACTTAAGAGGAGAAAGGAGCAGCAGAGGAAAAGATGATTGGAGGCGATGGAAATGTGGGACTCAAGGAGAATAATGGGCATGAAATGCGAGGGCGGATTCGCAAATGAAGAAGGACGAGTCCTTCGAAGAGTGAAGGGAGAAGCTTCGGGAGGGCATTCAGGAAGAGAGGGGTAATAATTGTGGGGCTCTCATCCGGAGGCATGGCACTTAACTGAATGAGCGATTGCGGGAGTAGAAAGCAAAGGATGAATATTACGAGTAGCGGTGATGGGAAACATGTGGAGAGGGACATATGAAGGAATAAAGAGTTCGCCAAATTGGACCAGAGTATAGTTAGCTGGGCGAGCTATTACAAAACCTATCCTCAATTCACCGACCAAATGTGATGAATATGGTTATATATCATATGGTTAGCTATACGTTAAGTTGAGAAAAGTTTTTTTTTGTTTGCCATGTCCCACAACACATTTTATCTCACACCGAGAACTTATAGTCTTAATTCTGCAGCTATTTGTGAACACAATTTACTCAAACCTTCGTCCAGAGATGCCAGCGAGGAGCATTCGTCGAGGGATATCCGTGGTCGGCTAGACCCTGCTCATTACGAGACTACCGATATGACAGAGATAACGGCGCAGGCCGACAGGCTGACGGATAACATACCTGTATTTTATCTCCGGATGCCCCTGATTGTCCCCTAGCCTTTTGGAATCCCGATAAACCACTCTTGGCTGGTCGGATGTCCGAGGGGCCGAGCCACCAGAGTGAACACGACAGCCATACCTGAGGCGGAAAATGAGCCCGCGACCGTTTGGTTAGCAGACGAGAGCGCGTCATCCACCTGATTAACCATCCGACATTAAAGAAGAGCACCATGATAACTGGCTGTCGAGTGGAGCAGTTTTGAAAAATGCCTCCTTCATTTCGCCCCGCGAGCACTGGATTCGTCTCAAAACACCATTTAAGTGGCAAGTCTGCGCTGAATTCGAACCAGCGACCCTCGGTTCAAATGGGGAGAGCTTGGCTAAGAATGACCTTCGGGGCGTCAAATACAATTTTGAGAGTGAGAAAGAAACGAGGCGGAACACCATCTCTAAGCATTTCTTCAATATTATTTCGCGTGTCGTCAAATGTCTCACGAGTCCATCTCAATGGGGAAGAAGACGGGATCCTCGGAGTTCAGATCTGTTGAAAGTCCTGTCGGTGCAAGTGCCTCGGGGACTTTTTCCCGAACCTCCAGAGACTCGTTCGCATCCGTTCATAGCCGACAGGGCCGAGTTTGTACGTCTAGACCCGACATATTATATTGCATAGTGCTGGTCGGATAGACAGATCCAGAGGGCAAAAGATGACCCTCAACCCCGATGGCGAGTTAGCCACTGGTGCAAATGGGAGGGCGCTAATGACAGCGATGCCGTACTAGTCTCAGGCACCGTCTTCAAAAAATCAAGGGAATGAATCGGGTCTAACGGGCACCATGACGTTTCGCTTCTAAACACTTCGAGAACCGCTTGTGCTCGCATCCTGTGCAAAGGTTGTGCACACTCAAAGCACGGATTTAAAGCTACGTGATTACCACGCCATTAGCTTCCCTCTTCAGTATCTCTTACTTTTATGATTCATAGTTAGTACTCGCAGTATGCATTTTACATGCACTGAAAAATATCGCCGTGCCTGTGGTTAGCAACAATAAACAAACTTTTTCTTTACGCCTGTTTATATAGTCTCGATTCGTGGGGAGAGGAGAGGAGGGGGTGTGGCGGGAGGGTGGAGGGGGTGAGGAGGCCTCTAGGATAAATTGTAGACCTCACCCTCGCCATATAATGCCCCCTCGCCCTCTATAATGTGTTCACTCATCCGTTAAAATTCAGCTAATTCATAATTGTATTTATCTTTTAGTATGAACTACGGCGCAAGTAAGTATTTGTAAATGAAAATGTGTAGTGCTTCTACACATGAAATGAAACGATTCGCATAGTGGATTCCTGTTGGCTTAATAGCGAGATCGACTAATTATTGACCCAGGGGGTCGGAGTGGTCATTTTGCGACTGGAGTTCCGCAATTTGGAATGAAGCGACGATTCTGGGAGCCGTGCGTACTCCTTGAAGTTTGACTAAATACTTCAATGGAGCATTCTATCATTGTTGAACATAGTGCGTACATAAGCCTGGTCTTGTACATATAAACAAAGCGAGGTATTTGATGCGCATGAAATCATCCTTGTTTGGAACAACTTAAAAGTTATTCTAAGTGAATGCCTAGCGCTACCAATTTGAAAGAAGGCGTCACACATCGGGCCGACTGACACGCCACATAATCACGTCCACGAAGAGGGCACAGAGAAGGGAAGGGGGGGCTGAGTTTATGGGATGGGGGAGGCGGAGCGGAGGAAAATACCACCCCGGCTGGAAATGGCTGGCCGACCGTCCGTGGTCGCGCCATCGCCACGCGACGGATACACAAGCGGTCGGTCGAGGGTTGGGGCTTTGGGGGAGGAAGAGGGAGGGGTAGGGAGATGGAGGGGGTTCGGGGGTGGGGTTGCATGGGCTCATCCCGCTCCTTCGTGACGCGCGCTTTCCCCCCGAAGCAGAAATGCGATCGTAGAGTTGAGCCCCATCCCACCCTCCAATTCTAAAGAAAAAGTAATTGCGTTCCCTCCTTCGCATTTCCATCCTTATTTTTATCGTGACCTACACGGTTGAGCATTCGATTCGATGAGAGGTCGACCCAAGGCGAGATTCGAACAAAACATCGACATCACCGAGCGACTTAATTAGCCGAATTTCGATGACGAGATTATCTGGGAAGTAAACGAAATACATTCGCCATTGACAATTTAAATATAAGCCAAAGCTACCGAAAATTGGAAAAAGTTATAAACAGGCAATCAGAAGTGAAACAAAGGGTGGGGGGATTAAAAAATGAAGGTTCAGGATAGGAGGCGGTGGGTTTTTAATCTTACTACTTAGTTGTTACCCTCTCTCATGATCTCTCCAAGGTGAAACACATACGGAGAAATATGTGGGCAAGGTAACAAATATTTAGGATTAATTAGAAGAGTACTGGACTAATGTAATGAAAAGATCCAAGAGAAATGTTATATTTGGCTGGTTAGGCCTCATTTAGAATATACTGCTAGTATTATTAGCATGCACTTCATGATGTTGTATTCATTGCCGAATTGGATCGCGTGCTGTATAGGAGAACCATATTTGCAAAACGTTGCTATGATAAATTGAGCGGGGTATCAAAATTATTAGAGGAACTAGACTGGGAATCACACACGGAACGAAAGTTAAGTTACAGATTAAATCTCATGCATAAACTGGATGTCTTTTTTAGCATTATTGTTGAGAATATATTATTACTCCCATTGTATTACGGTAGCAGAAAGTATGTCAATAAAATTAGAGAAAATGAGAGTAGAACAGATAGATTTAAGATTTCATTTCAAGATGTCATTTTTCCACGAGCGATAAGAGATCAGAATAACATTATCCGAATGTAATATATCCTCATCAAAATGAGTCTAGTATGTATTACCTCCCTGCAACACACCTTAGCGGTGGCTTTCAGGTCACTAAGAAAATATGGGCTTGCTAGGTAGGCTGAGATTTATAGAAAGGCGGTGGAAATTTAATCTTACGTTTAGGGAATAATTAAAATTCCATATTATATCAGTGGATAAGGCCATCAGATAACATAAGAGAAACATACATTGATATAGAGTCGTACGTACACTCTTTCACAACTCGAGATCACACAACAGAAACAGCGTTCAGTAAAACACAACGACTTTACCTGAAGAACCCGAATGCAAACTGAAAACTCTCGCCCGAACGCAACACATTCACTCGAGTTTATTCGATTAAGAATGACATCCTAAAATCCCCTGCTTGTGAAGGAGGATTTTATCCTACTATCTCCGTGAGCTTTGTTTGGCTATCAGATATGGATGCTAATCGCAAGATTCCATTGAGAAGACACGAAAAATGTGCAGGTAGTGTAGATACGAAGGTGCTGCGGAAAGCAGGAGGAACGAACATTATGTGCCCGAACTGCGTGAAGGGAGACCCGTCTGAGAAGGGAAATGTAAAAGACGATGTGAGAAGCAAAGTGAAGCGAATGACCACGTTCGGTGAGCCCACATGAGGTTGTGACGAGATATAGAAGGAAATAAATCATGTACCAAAATGGCTAGTTATTAGTTGGAAGGTTGGAGGCGTCACTTCGAGGAAACTATTCATACTGAAATAGAAAATACTTGGTTCTTCCGCATACGTTCTATTACGCACGACCCAGGTTGTGCCTTTCGATCTGAATATGACTTTTTAAGTCAAAACCAAGGTCCGAGCATAGTATAACGTGCGAGGAAGAACCAATTATTTTCTTTTTCAGACTATTTTTTAAACGCACAGAACCAACTTTTTAGCAATTGAGCGGACACATACGTAGAGAACAACTCCAAACCGGTGTTAGCCAAATTCATTGGAAAAAATAGCTTCGATGTTCCGGTTTTTAATTAATATTCAATTATTTTGTAGATTTTCTTCTCACAGTTCAGTGCCTTGACGTCAGGGGCCATTTTCAGACTTTACCGACATATTGAGCATTGTAACATTTGCCTTATGTGAACGCAAACAATGAGATGATAACAGCAGCTATTTTAATTAGATTGGACCGGATCAACCGATCAACGGATAATCTATGAAATCAAAACTATTAACGGTAACTGGTTCTAAACCAGACATAAAGAAACGGTTCATTAAAACTAGTTAAGAAGGTTTTTTTTCTACGTCTGCGACACATGGGCGAGAGAAATAGCGTAGTAAATTATAGGCAAGAAGCGGTGCAAAATGCGCTTTAGCATAATTATTCAAATAAAATAGATAGCTCTTGTAGCAATTGAAGGAGTGACTCAAAAAGTGGGTGATGTGAGAAACTAACGGAGGAAAATCACAGGAAAAATTACACTAATCATTCTTTCCACTTTATCGCATCAATTTCAGCATTCCTTGAAAACTTTCTACATTGTATTGTATATCCTCGCACTGCGTCTTCCATCAACCTTATGCTGTTTCATTTGCTTCCTGCCTAAGTTTATTATTTGACTCTTTATACTTCCTTCTACCTAACTCTGTATTTACATTCTTCCATTTCCTTCCCTAATCTATCTTTCAATTGATCTCGTCCGTAATATGTGGTTTCCTTATCCTT
The DNA here is from genome assembly GCF_022747635.1 of Hetaerina americana. NCBI lineage: Eukaryota > Metazoa > Arthropoda > Insecta > Odonata > Calopterygidae > Hetaerina > Hetaerina americana. Next base: position 13,907,003 of record NW_027287095.1, read on the forward strand.
ATCCCACTTACTTTTCCCAATATTTCTTTCGCGATTTTCAATAATCTTTTTGATATGATTCCATTTTTCAAATATATGGTAGTACCCAGCTAACTGTCCTCAAGCATAATTTTCTCTAAAGCCTGCTTATATTCTTTCCTCGTAGTTCCGATTAATGCTTCTACATTCCATTTCCTAACACGTCGCCCCTGTCTTATCTTTTTGAATCGGATGCGACACTTCATAACTACTAAATTGTGATTAAAGCGTCCGCATCCGCACCCGGAAAAATCTGCGAATTGATCACGCTGTTCCTAAATCTAAGTCTAACCATAATCCAGATTAATTGATACCTTCCTGAATACCCCAGCATTTTATACGCATGCCTGTGTCTATTTTGGTGTGTATGTTAAGTGTTCGTTGAGATTAAACCCTGTCTCCTGCAGATCGACATTGCTTTATGCCCGCGGTCATTTCTTATCAACAAACCGTGGTAACCTTCCAATCCTCAATTACTATTAAATGTTTCCTTCCCAGAACATCCGCGATTATATCCTCAAACTGATCGTATACCCTGCCGCCTTCTTCTTCCCTTTGGTTACTTAGTGGCATGTGGACCCGCAAAATGACCAAGTGCATTGGTTCAGCTTTAACTTCTACCAAAAATATCAGTCGCTTGCCCTAGGTTTACTTCGCTTTTTCGAAAATTTCTGTTTTGTATTATTGACATCTTTTGATGGCTTTCTTCTCCTCCGCTGAATAACATTTTGTTACTAGCAATCCAGTAATTCCCGCTTTCTTCCATTTCAACTCGCACAGCCATAAAACATCTATATATCCTTTCTCCATGTCTCGCTTAATATTTTCTTTTTTTTTTGTCCTCAGAAACGACCAAAGATTTCATGTCCCTATTCCAAATGGTTCGGTCATCTGTTTTGTCTTCTACGTTGCTGTTTCTTTGACCTTGCAGCTTTAGGGAGATGATGATGTGGAAGCCCTTGCCTCTCCCGCGTCAGGGCATGACACTTGGCCGGTTAGGCCTAGTCCCGTAGTTGCCAGGACTCATACTAACAATCCTGCCCATCATAGATTCATGGGAAAATAAATGAGGGGGAATCCCGTTGCATTCCTCAATAGTGTTTTAATGTGACATATTTCACCGAAAAGGCCACCTCATTGGGGTCAGACGCCTTAACAGCCGCCTGAATAAGGAACAAATGCTGCGCGGACTATCGTTCGTCTGGCTCCTGTCTGGAATGGGTGACCATATAAGGAGAAAATACCATTGCTCCCGCTGGCACAGCTTTATATGTCATCGGAACGCACAAGCCCTTTCACCACAGCAAGTTGGAGTCCGTGGGGAGTAAGGAGGTAGTAAATACTATTTCACAAATGACTATTTTTACTCGATGAACTTTTTATATTGTTCATCATTAATAAATTTATGAAAACCCGTGACCCGCATTCGATATACTATATTCAGCTTACACTAGAATAGGATACAGGAATTTGGAATAGGATACAGGCACTGACATGCCAGAATAAAAAAAACCATGACAACAGTAATCAACCCGAAGGTCGGTTTGGTAGGTGATGGTAGAGTTCACCCAGTGCTAAGCCCGAAGGCGTGTGAAATTCACACATCAGGGTAGGGGGGCCAGTTCCTTTCCCTGTGCGGGTTATGGTTTCCCAGGATGATTGGTACCTGAAAAAGCACATGGCTTGGGTGGAGCTGCAGGTGCCCAGAGAGGCTTGCTCGGGAGTCGAATCCAGGACCCTCCAGTCAAGTAGTCCAATGCTCTACACCCTAAACTACCGCGACCCACCAGGCCAGAATAGGAGCACTGATGTATAGTATCCTGATGCATAGGTATCCCGCATTTTTATTGTGATGTGCATGATTCCTTGAAAGTCGCAGGATGAACGAACATCTAAGACTCCTGCTGCCGCTGAGCTAAACTCTCTTCCCTTGATTTTCTAAACTCTTTGGCCAAGGTTGCCGCCAACGGTAGAACGACCACAAAATTTTGATGAATAAATCTGCCATGATAATGAAAGCAAGCTCACGGTGCTCACAGCCCTAATTTTCCTATTTAACGTGCTCTACAACTAGGCGAAAAATCAAAATATATCATACATTCACGATACAAATTATTTTTATCTGTATATATTATGTTGTATGTTTCTGTACTTGTGCTGATTATTGTGAAAATATGTACTAATTGTACTCGAAGTGCCTAAATTCTAATGTTCTGTGTATTCTGTGAATGGTTAAGTGTGTAATTCCAAATGTATTATTATGTATGTTTTGGATACTTGAGAGTTTATGTAAATAACTGTTTAAAAATCTCACATCGAGTAACTTTGGCGATTGAAGACAAAAGGGGAATTTAAGCGTGAGCAGGTATCCCCTCAATCAACATATAGCAGTGTTGTATAACTATGTATGTTGCTACTGGAATAAACTATTGATCTACGGGGAGGAGACTCGCCGTAGTATTTTTAAAAAAAATCCCTTCTCGTATGGTACAATACGTATGCAATAAGGAGATGAATTTTTGATATGGAATGTAATTAAGATTTTCGACTGAAATTTTGTGAAATATTTTACAGAATATTCCAGAGCGATTGATATTTTTTTATGAAAAGACGACATGAGGGTACCTTTGAAACGGAGAACTTTCGGAGGGAGACCGGTTAGCCAGCCAGTTACCAAGATGGCGCCTTTTAACCTCTGAGGCGTTTTCGTTTGATCAGGTCAGCATTCCTTGGAGGGCCAGCATTTTTAATAACAATTTGGCCAAAATATCTCCATTATTTATAAAAAACGATTTTGACTGAAGTATAGTTAACGAACTAAAGAGTGATTATTATATTTATCTAAATCATCCAGACGCTATTCTCTGACAAAAGGGCTTCCATTTCAGAGGCCACCTGACTGTATCCTAATAAGGGAATGGGATCAGCATAGGAATACTAAAGACGAATTGTGTAGAAAAATAGCTTTTTAACTTTTTTTCACCAAGTGTCATATCAAACCAGCCTAGTTTATAAATATGCATTGTTAATGGAGTAAAATATCTGTAATAATTAGAAAAGCACTTATTATGCAATATTGATTTTGGAACCCCCAAATTTCCCTTTATACCTCGATCATATATATTATGCAGACGAATTTCCGCCGCATACTTTTCCCCTTTCTAATCACTCCAGTGACAGTGAGTAAATGGGAACGGCAATGACTTAGAAATTACTGTAAACTGAGTTTCGTTTGACTTAATACCCGTTGATTAAAAGAAGATTTACTTCGAAAATGTTTGAAGGATTCAACGTCAGGGTCAAAAATGAATCTAATGTTTGCTAAAGATATACAAAGAAGAGTTGAAATTGTTGAATTAACTACTCTCAAGTTTTCTAAAAAAGTATACCTTTGGTATTGCAAAGATCCGAAGTTCAGACGACTGAGCATAACTTTCCTGAATATAAATCTAATTTAAATCTATAAGCTAATTACAGCACGCACTGCTCAGGATTTTATTATTTACCATGGTAACTCCAATAATAGGGCATATCCAGGAGGTGGATATTTCCCTGTGCGTCCTACCAAAATTAGTTTTCGAATAAATTCAAAGATCTTTAATGCCGTGAATATTATTTTATCCAGGTGTCAGAGGGCACTTAATTATTTTCGGTGGCCCCCGTATACCATACATGAGGTCTGCTGAAAAATTATCGCTAATATTGAATTTTCGCGGGTTACGTTTATTAGATTTTCAATTTTTTTGTGGCGTTATGTTGGAACTTATGTCTCTCACTTATACCGAAAAGTTCGGCCATTTTGAATGTTCAGTTAAATTTTGACAACTGTTTTGCTTGGACGTGTTTCGCCTAATCTTCGTTTTTTTGCCTGTTCCAAAAAATGGATCAAAGAATCTGTTTCAAATTTTGTGTGAAAAACGGAATTAAGTGCGCGGACGCATTCCGAATGTTAACCGTGGCATACGGAGAAGCTACCTTGGACCGAAGCAACGTTTATCGGTGGCACAAAATGTTCTAAGGGGGCCGAGAAGATGTGAACGACGATGAGCTTGCCGGACGCCCGTGCACGCCAGCAAAAGACGAAAACATTGATGAAGTGAAGAAAATAGTATTGGCTAATCGTCTAATCACCGTTAGAGAAGGTGCTGAGGACCTATACATATCGATTGGCATTAAAGTTTTACCAATGATTTGGGCATGACACGGGTCGCCGCGAAATTTGTACCATAATTTCTCAATTGCGACCAAAAACAGCAACGCGTTAACATTGCTAGTGAGGTGTTGGACTCTGTCCGCGACGACCCAAAGTTGCTCCAGAGGGTCGTAACCGATGACCCCCTGCTTCAAGCTAGCCCTATGATTTTGCAGGTATCAGCTTCGTGGGAAACCACAGGAAGCAGAGTGAAAGAAGCTGGACTGGCCCTTCCTCTTATCCCCCAAGTGTGCGAATGTCACACACTTTGCGCTTTATACATATTAGGATATGTAATTCCTGCTTAAAAGTCAATACAAAGCCGTTCGTTTACTGGAGTTCAGTTTACTAATTCGTCGATTTTTTCAATTACAACGTAAATAATTCAATCTAATTAAAGTAAAAGTTCAATATCTTTTATTGTATTTTATGCAAATCAAATCAAAAATGTGTGAATGTAATGTCTCCTGTAACCTTTCATACAGTAGAAAGCACTAGATTTGAAATAATGATTTTGTGTGAACTGTTTCAGTATCAAAAATGAGTCATGCTTGCGGATGAAAGCTTACTGAAACTGAAATGTCCTACGCCTTTTGTTTCTGACAAATTTCCGAAAATCAGTTTTACATATCACTGATATTCCAATCGTCTCAATCTCCGTAAATAAAAATAAAATGATCCACGAAAAATGACAAAGACAAGGATGAATGATGTTTCTTTATGCAAAAATAAATAAAACCATAGCAAACTATTCCCTTGAACACTGATTCTCAAAAAATATACTTTACTCAATGTTTCACACTTGCAATTCGATTAAAACAACTTGATCTCATTGTTTATCCATCACTTGAATCCTTACTTTTTCCTGCCAGTCTTACAAAATGAAAGCGATGGTAATTACAGGCAATGGACCCTAAAAGAATCAACGATCGCTCCATTTTAGGAGTGAAAACATTCAAGGTATGAATTTGTCGATCAAATTCTTGTATTGGTTATAAGACAATATGCAATCGCGGAAGTTCCTTTACTCTCCTAGAAAGCTTTAAATTGGGAGAACGTAGGAAAGTGGTCAATAGGACGAGATGATATTTTATACCGAGTAAGTGCTTCTCATGCCATGAGTAGAAAATTAGGGAGCCCGTATCGCTGTTACATTACGCTAGCCTTAAAATTTGTCCAATGCGATCATATGGCAAAGAAAGCCATTAATTTATCTCCAATTGTAACTCATTGGTATTTTGGAAACGAGGATTTGCACACGGGTGGAGAAAATAACGTACGGGTAAAATCAGATTATTTATCGGTCAAACTTTTAACATCTCAAAGAGAAGAACCCATCACGGTCATGAAATCACGGCTCTCCAATCATCGTTCCCGTGCCCTTCGAAGGACAACTCACCGACAAATCGGAGAACGGAGTTTAGGGATAGTTCGGCCCTTTCGCCCCGGGCTCTTTAAGGCCTCTCCATCCGCAGCAGCCTTTCCGTCCGAAGGTCGAAGGCAGAGGAGAAGGATCCACACCAATCGCCGTGATGATGGCCCGCAAAGGCCGGTCCCAAAGAAACGGTCACAAACTAAGAGGAGACAATCACCACGAGCCAACGTCGAACACCGAAACCTCCCGAAAAACTCGACATTTTTGGAAAATCCGGAATTGGAATGTTGGGGTTCGTAGCAAGTACCTAATCCGTGCTGTAACTATATCGAGGAGAGGAAGAAGACGAAACAGGGTATTCCCTATATCTATATCCACGAGAATTGGAGGATGTGCCCTCGACCGATAGCGTTCACTTCGTGTCCCGATCGGCGGTATGCCGCTGGAGGAGACGTTCGCGAGCGACCCCTGCGGGTGCCCCCGGGAGATCCGTCCGCACAGCGTGGGAACCAAGGGATCGTCCCCTCTCCCCCCTGCCACCAGTTCGGTGGAGGGGGGGAGATGACATCGCGTGACACTCACGGGGCGGGGGGAGGCACGCGCGCACGCTCGGCGGGGCGAACGGCATGCCACCGCGCTAACCACGACCTCATTCCCCCGAGCAAACAGCAACCGCACACCACGACCCTACCCCGGCCGCCCTCTCCCTCAACCCCCATCCCAGGGCCCGTTTCCCTCTCCCAACGTGATTCCCAAAACCCCTTCCCCCTGTCCCAGCCCGTCGTAAATAATCTCCCATTTCCCTGCCTCCCCCCACCCGCCGCTGTTACCCGACATTCAGCTGAGCGACCATTCATGGCAATCCATTCCATCCAGTTTTGTTCTAAGGAGATAGTTTTTGACGAAGGAAAAATGAGAAATTTTTTCAAGTACGTATATGCTAGGAATTCAGTGTCAATTGCTAACATGTTCGAAAGGACGTAACCTCACCTACACACTTTTTATTCACCCAGGATCATTTGTCATTGTTCTTTCGTTACGTTCCTCGGCCGAGCGAAGGAAACAATAAGTTTGAAGATGATCTCCGTCAGTCTTGATTTCATGAGATATTTCAGTATCCCTTCATTCATACGCTTGCTTTGTACGACACTGAATTGTATCCGCGATTCATCAGATGGGAATAAATGTAGGCACACTTAATATGCGCAAAGACCCTTCTCAGATGCAACATATATTTTATTTTGGATCATCAAGAAATGTTATTCCCCTATCTTGAGCTGAATGGCCGGGAAGAAGTGCGCGTTCCTTCGATTTCATTTGTCATAGACATTAATTAGTACCTTCCCAATTCGGTTCTTTAATTAAAATAATGAATGCTTGTCATGAAAAAATCACCTGCTAGGCACACCAGTGGCATTTTGGCGAACATAGTGAAAAAAATGAGACCTGTGAATTTACCAACATTCAGCCTCCAGCCGCTAAAAATAAGAACCAAAATTTAACACATTCCTTCCAATTTCCAATAATCTTATACATTTTGGAGGCCGCCCTTAGAAACCTCTGGAGAAGCAATTTTAACTTGCGCCTACGACTAATGAGTCGTGTAAAAGGTGTGGCCGAATGGTAATAAGACATTTTTTAATTTTTAATACGTCAATGTTATCCCATTCGACGCTCAGACAGATATACACCAGTGGAGTGGTTTCCAATTTTGGGAGCAGAGCTGGAAGTCTTTATTTACACGTAGGGACGTGCAAAAAGGGTAATATGGCACCACCCATACATGCAAAACTATAACCTCGTTTACGATAAGTATATATTAGCACATGTACAATACCACTCGTACACATTCAAATATGAATATCTATTCGCGGCATCAAGCAATAATGGACTTAATCCTCATATATGTGTCTTTAATTAGGTTGGGGTAAGGGGTTTTGGTTCGGTTTTGTTCACCAACATCTCTACACTACCCCGCAAGCCGTTGTAAGGACGTGTGGCAGGGGGTGTTATGTCTCCAGCCGTACTAGGTCTACTCCAATACTTCCGCAAACACATGGCACTTCGTGTTACACTTAAAGGAAGCGTGGAGGGGGACGACCGGACATCATTTACGAAACATCCTTACATACAAACTAAGAACAGAAATAAGGAATGTCATTAAAAAGGACGAGCTCACATGTCCGGTCATCCCCTTCCATGTCACTGATTACCGGGCAGCATACTAAGCATGTAGGACGGACAATTTACAAAATTATATGTAGATCTACAAATTTATTCATCTACGCAACACCCTACTCCCCGGCCCACGGGCGCGTGGCTGGGGGCCCTGGGACGCCAGCCATAAAGCAAAATGAGGGTGAATGTTACTGATATGTATCTAATGTTTTTTGCCCCCGCTTACCTATTTCCTTCTTAGTGTTTCCCTTTGTGTTACTATCGCGAATAGATATGCGCGCCGCCTGCTCTATGTGGAATCTTACTAGAGAAAAATAGCACATCTCCTTCAATTTCTCATCGCTAAATATTCCAACCATATATTTCACGAATGCCAGCTTATTCAGTTTTACCTCCGCAAATAGCAGGTACATCTTTTCCCCATGTAAGATCCTATACGATGGTGATACCCAAGTATTTCATATGATCTGCAACATTCATCCGTATACCTCCGAGTGTGAGCATCTCTATTTTTGAACTTATTCCCCACGCATTGTGAGAGAGTTTTTACTTCCATTATTTTCTTTACTGAAAGGTCTTAAGAAATTATTTGCTATTTATTTCCCCCGAAGAAGACCTTCGCTCTGCACTAATAACCACGCTGAACTCGTGCCGTGTGTTCGTAAATCTTACTCTCTACCCTCTTTGACGTCTCATTCGTATGATTAACTCCCGAACGATCGAGAGGCTCCCGACACGACGCAAGGACGGGCCCTGTGTCAATAAAATCCAGCCCAATATCCCGACAAATATTTTCCAATCCACTATTTAATTCCTTACTATTGTTAACCCATTGATATAATTATGATTACATGTCATGCAAGGGAATAATGGATACTTAAATCCGTTGGTGGCGTGGTCTGTCTCTCATCTCGGTGGACTAACTTACCAATATAATTTGTCGCCATAATACGAGCTAAGTAGATCTCCAGGTGTTGTAAGGATACGCATGGGCCCTGTACCTTTCAAAAAGTCTAAAGTCTTGGCTGCTCCCTCCGTGAATCGAAGGGCTCCCATCATAATTCCTTCAGCACGCCCGTCAAGTTTATTCCCTTCTCTTAGATTTTTAAAAACAAATATGGCGGATTTGATTTGAACGGTTGTCAATTCTTGAAAAAAACCTTTCTCCCATGGGTCTCAAATACTTGTCGCATATTCAAAATGTGGCCAAACCAAATCGAAGTAACACTTCTCTCTTTCTCTCTCTCTCTCACACACACACACACTTTTTCATCACATTTTCCCACAACTCGTCAATTGAAACCGAGATTCTTTAAGACTGACCCGCACATTAAAATTGTGTACCCCATTTAAGAGTTGATATCACCCTCAAGTCTTTTTCACATGTCCTGAGATGCTTAATTCGGTTCAATCTATTATTTAATATACGTCTTTTTTTCTTTTCTTGTATTCTAAAACTTCAGTGCTATGTATTTTCTGATATTGTAACCGAACCCCAATACCTTACCCCCCCCCTCGACATCTGGTCTAAATCGTTTGGGAGTAGCACGCTATCAGCTGATATCCTTATTTCTCTGTATATCACTGTTTTACCTGAGAATAATCTAAGGTTACTGCAAACGTGGGAGCTTGGGTCGTTAATGTACGCCATGAAGGGTATGGGTCCAATTACTCTTGCCTGTGGCACTCCTGGAGTTACGCAATCCTCTAATTAGCCCACCCCATTGACGAATGCTTAAGATTAGATAAGAAGTCCCCAATCCAGATGGTCACCTTCTCATAAATACCATGATATCTTAGCATGTGCAACAACTTCTCCTGAGGGCCGCTTGAGAAGGATTCTTGAAAATCTGAAAATATAGCACCCAATTTTGTATTATCTTCTCCTAATTACAGGATATTGTGATATAAAAGACCCAACTGTGTTTCGCATTATCTGCTTTTCCTAAATCCGTGCTGGTTAAGGTAAAGTATGTTCCTACTGTCGAGCAAAGCCATCATATTCCTAGTAATAATTGTTCAAAGATTTTTCAGGACTAGGATTTAAAGCAATTTGGCTAGGGCCCCCCCGGCCCTTTGCTCCCGCCGCCTCTGCACACCCTTGCCGCCGACGACTTCAGTCGGGATAATCTTGATCTTATCTGTCACTTTCTTTAAAATGTCGTACACAGTTCAAAAATGCCGTCATTTAAAAAATATTTGAGCTGAAGGAGTAATGTAAAAAGCTACAAGGACAGGAATTGCGTGAATGGCGCAGTGAGGCATTCACGTGGAGACGGAAGGCAGGTGTTATGCTGAGAAACTGCGGTAAGAGTGTGAAAGGAAGGAAAACTTCTTCAAGGTCACATACCAGTAAATATTGTTGCTCTAAATGATGTTTTTGATTCATATTTTGTATCCTTACCTCAAGAAATTTTTCCTTCTAAATGGCTCGACCCGGAAATTACCGATAGCATGTTCATGACAACTCAGCAATACGATTCCTTTCGCGAACTAAAATCTCCAGGAAATTTAAATGAGTGGTGTTCAATTTTTTACAGACATCTTTACCACAATGCTATTTTGAATTATTCTCAGGACAAGAGCGAACATATTCAAAAGATAATACATACACCTTGTTTGTTGCAACTCAGTACAATATGAGTATCCTGAGGTAAATTGAAAGCATTTGGTCCATTTTTTAATATAAGGGCAAGTAGAACAGTTTACGTATCTGGGAAGTGTTTTGGACCAACACGGTCAAAGTAGTAGGAGCGTAAGGAGAAGAATTGCGCTAGGCAAAGAGGCTTTCACGTGGAGGAGGGAGTTGATGACAGGGACGTTGAGTAAGGATGTTAAGAAAAGACTCGTAAAAACCTTGATATGGAGCGTAGCTATGTACGGCGCAGAAACGTGGTCATTGAAGCAGGAGGGTAGACGTAGATTGGAGGCTTTTGAAATGTGGGTGTGGAGAAGAATGGAGAAGGTGAAATGGACAGAGAAGAAAACAAATGAGGAAGTACTTGGTATGGTGGGCGAGGACAGGGGTTTGTTGAGAGAAATCCTATGGAGGCAGGAAAAGTGGATGAAGGGGGTATTGACCGACAGTGGGATGTTGAAGACTGTGATAGAGGATAGAATGTTGGGCAAAAGAGGAAAGGGAAGGAACAGGATAGGCACGTTGGACGGGATGAAGGGAGGAAGGAAGTACTCAGAGATGAAGAGGGACCTGATGTAGAGTAGGATACTGGATTTCATGTTTTGTTAGGAGTCACAAAATATTTATTTAGTAGCTGTGTCCATCCAAAAACCTACCTTAACCAGTAGATTACTTAATAATAGTAATAATATATAATATACAATAAAACATTGGCACTTTTACAGCTAGAAATTTCAACATTTTAAGTCTAGAATTAAAACAAAAATATTTTTCACTTCAAATGTCAGGATTTCATTTCAGAGAAAAGGCATGTAGGAAACCTGGTCGTCCCAATATTTACTCACGAATCCCTTCAGGCATAATGTGGCATGAAAGACACGATGCCAGTTAAAATCGCCAAATTTTTTATTGCAGTGGCCGTTATTTAGATTTAATGTTCGCTAAGTGGGTATATTCCCTCCTAACCACGTGTACCTTTATTCTTATATTCATTAAGATACAGGTATGTTTTAATGTTCACAATTTTCATAATGGGAGAGCTCAAGATTCAACCTTCAACCGAAGTGTGTGAACGGAATGGTCAACACACATCTCTACCGACCAAATAGGATCAAAAGTAAATTATCAGTACGGTAGAATGCATGAAAAATTCTTTCCATAAAATTTACACAATTTCTTAAATTTTTCGTATCTCTTTATTCCCTGATTTATACTAGTCACAGACGGGCAGCCCAAGCTATTCCCATATTACTGATAAAGGAAAATTGAATACATGAATCACGATCAATTGTGTTTCACCACACTACTTTGGAAAGGGACTCAATCCCTCCAACTCCGTTCTGGCGCTCATCGAGGGCACGGGGCCGCCGCGAAGGCCACAGACGGCGGAAGAGTCGCCCTGGAGCGGCGGACTCCTCGCGACCCGCCCGCTGGTATTCCCGGACTCGCCACGTATCGACCACCCTTTCGGAGGCGGCGGCCTCGAATTCTTCAATGTTCACGCCCGAGAAGGCAGGCCGCGGTCGCTGGGGTGAGTTTAATGCGGGCAGAATCTGCATTTTCAGTGTTTATAAAACAGCGTTTCTGCGGCTTCTATCTTTGGCCATTATAATCGGAAGACCACTAACCTCCCATTCAAATGCTCTTATCTAAGGGAAGGTGGACTGTTTTAAAAATGAGATCGTGGCGATGGCAATGTGAGAATATCCCTCCAAGCGGCAAAGGACACGTTTTCGCCTTAACGTCCACTGAAGGAGCCCAAAGGACAAAATCGGGATGTGGGACGCGAGGGTGACTCATCAAGGAGATTGGAAATTGCACAGTTTTTAATATATGGATATTCTACATTTTTGTACCATATGTATATATGTATACAATATATATATATATATATATATATATATATATATATATATATATATAGTATACATACGAGGGTTTTCCAGAAATTAACCTCCGTTATTCTATAAAAAGTACACTGGAATAGGTACAGAAAATTAATTATTTTCACCTGAACTGTCTCACCAATTTCTACTATTTTTATACATATTCGCCGCACAGATTTTAATATTTGTCATATCTCTGAACTAGTTTTCAAATTCCTTCAGCAAAACATTCTACCGCCTGAGATGGCAGCCAACCGATGACGGCAACTTGAAGTTCCTCGTCGAGACAAGCACAAAACCAGTAATAGCCTTTCGTGTTTCCATGCAACAGAGTCGTTGAAATCTTTGGAAAACTTCCAAAAGATTTCATATATCGAAAAATTCCTATTTTCACGAAACTATTCGTTAATATTGAGGTCCAGTTCATTGTTCACCACCGACGGGCGGCCACTTCTGTCATCATCATGGACATTTGTGGTCACTCTTAAGCATAGGACAACACTGACCTGTAACTCCTGTCCCTCATCACATTTATTTCGTACAGAGCATCTATAGTATTTCCTGATGAATGTCAGCAGCTTTGAAGTTTGTTTATAAGTAAAAAACCTTATCACTAGAAAGACTTCACATTTGGCGGTAATTTCAATTGTACTGTTCATTTTGACTCCTTATTGTAAACAAACGACATGCGGCGCGACCTTTCAACCACTGCAGTTCGAGGCGTACCAAAATTCTCATGCTACATGAAAACGGAAGTAACTTTCTCTGAGGAATTATGTCAGTATATGGAATTGAAGAAGTGTTTATTGTTTTTTGGGAGATGCTATGTATATATCTATAAATATATGTTTGTATATATATATATATATATATATATATATATATATATATATGTTTGTGTGTATATATATAAACATAGATATATATATACACACACAAACATATATACATATATATATATATATATATATATATATATATATATATATATATATATATATATATATACATATATATATACAAACATATATTTATAGATATATACATAGCATCTCCCAAAAAACAACAAACACTTCTTCAATTCCATATACTGATATAATTCCTCCTCCATTCATTTCATCCAACCTCCCTAAGCTATTCTTGCTCCTTCCTCGCTTTCTCAACGATCTCCCCTCAATATCACAATCTTCAACAATCCACCACCAATCAAAACCCATATGCATCCATCTTCCCTGCCTTATTTTGATTTCTCCCGACAATAACCTTTGTACTCCCCCACCATGCCCAGAACTTCCTCGTTTTATTCCTTTCCGTCCATATCACCTTATCCATCTTTCTCCACACATTTACTTCATAAGCCTCCAATCTACGCCTCAGTATACTTGCATGGAAACACTAAATGACAACCCGTGTGTCCCAATACTTTTCCTACTAAAAATATACTCAATTCAGAATATATCACTGCTAGGACTCTTTTAAAGAACTATCAAAGTGACTCATGGCTTTGAGAAACGGGACCGACCAAAAGTGCGTTTTGACCTCCTTGGTTACGGACCCTCTGGCGCCACTTCGCATTTTTTCCGCTTGCAATGGAGCCTCGAGTTCCGCCGAAGACGGAGTGTGGAGGGAGAAAGAGAGGTGCTTCATACGCAACACACGCGCCGGATACCCCAATTTGATGAACTACACAGTTAATTTAGTTTTTCACCACACGTTTTTACCTTGCTTAATTTAGGTAATTTCATCCGATTCCGCTTAATGTTTGAAATTGAATGAAATGCCGTTTGGATTTAAATGCCTCGGTACTTTCCAATTACACTACAGATGTTTGTTCACCTCACTAGTTTCAACATCATCATGTCATCATCTGGTGACGCAGTCCTATGGATTCGCATCTTTGATCACCATACCTATAGGCGTATGAGCACCAATTGGGAGCGAATGGCCGGTGGAAGGACAGGAGACGAGTTCTAGTAGAAATAGAAAGTAACTTACTCATAAAATTCATATTAATCACCAAATAACGGCCAAGTCTGCCAATTTTATGATTAGAACATATAACTATCAGTTAGCAGAGGTGGGCTTGCCAGGGAGAATACGAATGCTTTTCCACGCGAAAAATGACCGTATTCAAATAATCAAATTTGAAATTTGAACATGATATAATGGAACACTTAATAGACATACAGTGGCCTCAAATGTTCAAATTTTTCTGACGAAGAAACTGGTTATCAAAAATGTGTACTGTGACTCAGGAGCAGTGTCATTAGTCACCATGGTGCAACTGGCAGAGTTTAACGATAGGCTTCAGGACTATTCCGATTCCTCAAAATGTATACTTAGACAATTAAAAAAAATCATTTCGATAGTGTATATAGCCAACATATGGAAAGACGTTATTCCGCGTTGAAAATATTAAAATATTTTGGGAAGTTTCAGTACAACAACAACAATTAAGATATTAACAATATTTTGGTGCATAATTTAATTTTATCCGAAGATTTTCATAACGATTATGAACCTCATGCTTGGAAAGAAAAGGCCAGATGATGACATACTGTATCAGCACCGGTCGTAATAAATTTATATTTGTGTGTAATAGTAGAGTGTTTTTCTTTCCTATGTTGGAAAGAAAACATAGTTCATTGTACAGCGGTCAATGAATTAATACCTCATCTCTAGACCCTAATTCTCAATACGCTCACATTTTCATATCTATGTCTGGAAGGTGTATCTATTGCTAAAATAAAAAATATTTTTGCATTAATAAAACGTATTAAAGTGTCGTAACTACGCCGTGTTACATTATGAAAAATGAGAGCACAGCAAATGATTTCAAAGCTGAATTGAAGAAAAGTTTGCTATGAGGGTAACTACAAGAAAATGACACCATAATTGGCATCCTGTATAAAAATGTGTGACATGTCGACCATGTTTGAGACTTGGTGAATCTAAAATAGGATTCGACTCACTTCAGAGTAGAGATCAAGATTGAAAATGATCTAACATTTATTTTAGGAAATAGAAATACTCGAATAACTGCAAAATGTAGCAAAACTTAAAGAGAACGCATGTAAATGAAGTAATCCACAAAACAATAAAATACGAAAAAAAATTTTAGTAATTCTATGAAAAAAGTCGCATTTCGCCTCATCATTGTTTAGAAATGACCATAAGTGTAGTTTGCAGCCCAGGTGCCAATCAAGGCCTCTGCTGATTCTTATCCTCTTGCAGGGTTAGATGAAACAAAATATGCCATACAAGATTGTTCACTACTAATATGCCCCAAAGGACGAACAGTGAATGTACACATCTATATATGAGAATATTAAGACACACTATGTTGAGGTAGTGGAATGTGGAAAAACACACGCGGAAAAACAAGAATTGGTGCTTTCATCACGACAACGCACCGGCGCACACATAATTGATTATTTCCGAGTTTTTGGCCAAAAATAGTACACCGGTCATCCCTTAACCACCCTATCTCCGGATCTTGCTCCAGCGGACTTTTTCCTAATTCTTAAGTTGAAATCCACCTTGAAAGGACGCCGATTTGGAACTACTGAAAACATCCAACAAAGTTGTACGGCAGACTTATATAAAGACTCTCCCGAAAGAAGCGTTCCTTGCGGCATTCGATAGCTGGAAAAAGCGTTGGGAGCGTTGTATTGATAGCCAATTGTTGTATTTTGAAGGCGATAAGCATGATTTAAGAGTATATAATAACATCAAATATGTATTCAAACATTTTCATATTTTGTTGTACTTGTTCGCAGCAAGTCCAGAGGGCATCTTCGGCTTGCTGCAACACTAATGCATTGTGGTTGCGGCCTATTAAGGAGATCTGTGTTTTTACCAACCGATATTTGCCTTTAACACGAAAATAAGGGCACTTGAATGGCGCGTCGGAAGTTCTGCGTAACCAGGATAAACACACACCCCATCTGAAATACTGACGCTGCGGACTGACCATCTGCTTGAACAAGCAATTGATTTAGGGAGCCCTAATACCATCTGTTTGGAGAAACGTGTTTTGTGACTGCCCTCTAAATGACGGTGACGTAATGACCTCAGCAACACTTTAGTGTTGTATCGTTACGTACGATTTTTATGGCGAATTTTAAGGTCGAATGTTTCGTCATGTCCCTCACTCGCTCAAACACTTCGTTTTTAAATTGTTCGATTATTCCCTGTCGTGAATACCATCGTATGGATAACAGAAATACAGCACACCCCTGATGATACCACGCATTGGAAAAAAACATAGTCGTCCATAGATATTAATTGTGGAATTACTGTATTTCTGTAATCTATTCAATGGAGAAATTCCACCAAGTGACGGTTAAAATAGTGTCTTATGTGAATACAATAAACAAGAAGAGACACTTTCTTGGCTCAGGAATGCCATACGTTCCACTCATGAAATTAAGGTACAATCATTTTCTTAAATGACAAAATTTTCAACAGTAACTAGCATAAACGTAGAAAGATCTACAGCGAATAGATCTACATATTATTTATAAAACAATAAAAAATGCTTATATAAATATTTTTCTGTAAAATGTTTGTTCTTATTACGTATTCCGTACTCTATGAGTTATTTCAGATTACATAATATTCTCGACCCGGCTTCCAATAATGCACTTGAAATGATATTCATGCATGCCCGCACTAATCTCCTATTTTTGTGCGGTCACTCGTTTTCTTATAAATTATGCCAAGCTAAAATATCGTTCCAATATGGAACTTCTTTGCATGCGCAATCCTGTTGGGCGAGGTAGGTTAGTAAAGATGTAGTAAAAATGTTGAATCCCTCCCTCCTTGAAAAACCCACCCTTAACCGGTCGTTTTGCCAATAATAATTCACTCTCCGGCAATTTATTAACTGGTTTGAGGGCCTTCCGATGCTCAAAAATTCACTCTCAATCATTTCTAAGGAATTCGTGATTTTTAGATTACATTAAATTTACTGACTTCCTTTTCAGCAAAGCAATCATTTTCAATCATTGTTGATCTCCTCAATCATCAATGAATTACAAACATTCATTTGTTCAATAATTCCACACAGAGACGTTCCTATTATAAGATGGAATATTTTTACAGTTGCCTTATAGGACAATAATGAGGAAGAAATATCTGAGGATAATGATAAACATTTCGTCGGAATCAAAATAAAATCTTAATAAAATAATCTCGAATTTGAGTTGCCACAAACTGATAATATAAATTGTATGTGTAAGCAGTTTATCATTTTTTTATTTGGAGATCATAAAGAAGTCAAAAATGCATAGTTCTGTCGGATTAGTAACGCGTTCAAGGTGAAATCTTCATCTTCAATGACTTCAACTGCCCAGCGATTTGCAATTCCAGTGTTACGATCGAATTCACGAGCACTGCTGTTAATTTCCGGTTCACCCAAACCTCAGTAGGGGACCTATCCTCGCCATATTAAATGTACACAATTAAAAATAAATCAGGCCAGAAAGCCTTCAGCTTCCGGTCCGCCCAAATGAATGGCGTAAAATGGGCGAATCGGTTGGGTCAACTGGGTGCTCCGGACAGAAGAGGGTGCGAAATCGTTAAACCGCTCGGGGGTTGTTCGAATTTTGATGATATCGGCCAAAATCTACGCTGCGACGCCCTGAGAAATCGGACACTGATGCCCGTAAGCCTCCCTCGGCAACAGTTCGATCCGCCCAGCCGGAAAATACGGGGGAAACAAGGGTGGGGGTGGGGGGTCGCAAATCAGTTTATTTGCATGCCACACCTCACTTATTTACATTATTTAGAGAAGAAAAAAATAAAAAGAGGGTGAAGGAGATAAAGGGAATAGAAAGGGTTTCTGGGAATAGGAAGACCTACCAGTTGGTCACACCCTCTACACTGCTTTCTGCGTGGGTTTGCGTCCCTGACATGCGAATTCTTTTGTTTTTAAGGATGCAGCTTCACAACAGGTGGGGCAGAGGGGGCGTGAAATCAAATTTGATGGGCAGTGTAGTGTGGATGGAGTACCCTAGAAGGCGGAGTGTTTGGGAATGGGGAGCACCAGTTCCAGAAACGGTCAACCTCCCCCTCTCCCCCCTACAAACCCTTACCCTTGAGGGGCGTCACGAAGGGGGATGACGGGGTGGGTGTGACGCGATGGAGGGTAAGTCGTGAGGAAGTATATAAGCAGGGATGGAAACCAACAGGAATCGCCAGACTCGTTCACCACCACGCAGTCGGGAGCTGACGGGAAGTGAATAGGAGGCCCCTCCAGAGAGACACCGATTGGACGGAAGACCGCCGACGGGAGACGTAGACCTCGGTCACGAGAGTCTGCTCTAGCAAGGCGACGGCACCAAAAGGTCCGCGGCTTTATCCGATACGCAGCCACTATCTCCACACACACTCTATGAATATCTTTGACTCTCTTCTCTCTCTTTCTCTCTCCTTCCCAACTCCGTAGATCCTCGGAAGTGTAAGGACGTCCCTCCGCGTTGCCCTCTCGAGTGCTACTTACTGCGTACATCCGCCAACAGTGCCCGGGGTTAGTTTCCGTTGGGAAAAGGCAGCATCTTCAATAAGGTTTTGATACCGAAGTAGAGGAAAGCCGGTCAACATGAATTTCAGCCAAGCCGTCACAGCCCACACCCATTTCCTCCGGTGAGTACACAGCCCTAGCAGCGAGTAAGGTATATCTAGCTAACTATGGTGCTTGCTGTGTTTGATTGAAGGGGTAAATTTAGCACCATACCAGGCGCAACATCGCTATTGCCACCTACTGAATCATAATCCGAACATTTGCACTGCAAAAACTGCACGTTTGAAAAATTTGGGATAAATGACAGCAGCCAGAAAGATGGATAACATAACATCAGCCAAGACATGAATGATTCGGTCTTCGCCGGAGCTCATTATTTCATTGACAACAAATACGATATATTACTCCTTCAGTGAGAGGAATAAGTTAAGCAAAATATTCAGAGAAACATCAATAGTGGTGCAATTATGCTACAATTTTGTACAATGTTTATTTCTCAGCTTAACACTTAAATTGGCATAATTATGGGTACTTGAAAATAGATCTCGGGATGGAAATAGTTAAATAACCCGTTGGCGTCTGTCACCGAGACGGCGGATGTGCTTGAGAGATATGGCAATTGACAAAATGACGATTGTCCTAGGGGCACATACAAATTTTCAAGCTATAATCATTAGTTACAGCAAGATACAAAATCTCACACAATCACCAAGGTGGACTCCGAAGATTGGTTTCAGCAGAAAGATGAAGCCCAACTCGGTTCTTTCCTTGTGCCACCTTCGGATAGCCGCAAACTTCTGGCAATCCAAATGCTTGCAAATTTTCTATAAATTCGAACGGTCGAAAGTGGTCTTAATTGATTGCCACCTTTAAACGCAACTGGGTTTCTTGAAAGGATTCATTGAAGTGAATCAGGGGTCACATGAGAAGTCCGGCAGCATAAAATAACCAATTTTCCTTCACATTTGATGTGAGACAGTTTTCATTTCCATATGACAAACATATACACTACAAGACTGTGGAAACGACCTCGGAAGGCACATTTTTATAAATAATTCCGATAATACGCAAAACGCCGATGGCGGAACGAATCTTCGTCAATTGCGGGACAATTATTTCATCCAACTCCTGTTAGCATCAAAATCAGTTTCCGAAACCTTAACCTCATGTAGAGCTTGTGACCGTGCACCATTTCCCAGGCGATCGGAATTCCTTCTATTGCAACGACAATGAACGACGGAAAATAGAAATCACCGAAACTTAAAGGCGAATGGTGACGAGGACGCTTAGGTTGATTCGGGAGCACTTCATTGCTCACGGGGTCCGAGGGATATCTCTTAACGACTTCTCGCACTGCTTCCAGGAGTGCGGTTCCTCAGTCGGACAGCCTGTTGGACAGCGACGAAAACTCATTCCTCGGGTCCAAGATAGACGATGACTACATGTCATACATCCACCCTCACTGGACAACGTTTCGAGCTCCCGCGGCCTACCAGCATTTCCTCCTCGGGTTGATTTACGCCGTCATCCTAGTCATCGGAATGCTCGGGAACATGCTGGTCATCGTGACATTTTTCACGTGAGTATACTTGAATGCCTATGACCCTCATTTTCACCTTATCTTAACTATCAAGTGGAAATATCTCATAAATCCATTTACCCGTTCGTTTAACGACCATAATCGAGACAAAACTATTGTCAACAGCATTCAACGTGAATGGGTATACTAGAGCATGCAAGATGGCTCGGCAATGGGAATATGAAAATGTTTACATGGTGCCTATATCAAGTTTGTAGTTACGCCAAGCGTGTTGGGCGACAACGCCTACCGATAACAGTCAAATACAAATGCTTGTAATGGTCGACCCATTTCTTCTCACGTGAGGAGTCATTATTTGTGTGCAATAAGTTCCAATATGCCGTTTTCATATCGGTATGCAGTTACTGATGTGTCGAGAAGTGGGGAAAGGAAAGAGTTAACGTTCCGTTGGCAATCAATACCCGGCAGTTATTTGGACTTCCATAATTTCACGTCGCTTTACAAGTAACTGGGGCCCGCCAGCCATCGAATACCAGCGTAAACGAAGGTTTTCTCATTTTCCCGAATCTTGGCCGTGCACCAGCGACTGTCTGTGGACTTTCAGATGGTATGCTTCCATGGCAAGAATCGCATTATGGGATACAAATGTTCCTCTTTCTGGTCGATTCTCAGTAAATTAGTCGCACTACATCACAATCGCTGGGCACCGTATTGTAATTCATTTCATGGCCACCTCTGTAGGCTTACTTTAAACTGTTTACTTTGATCATTTCCAGGACTAAGAGTCTACGAACACCATCCAACACCTTCGTGGTAAATCTGGCCATATTTGATGCACTCATGATGTCGAAGCTACCGATGTTCGTTCTGAATTCTGCTGTTGAAGGTCAAATCTTTGGCAAGATCGGTTGTGACATCTATGGCCTCATTGGATCATACTCTGGAATGGGAGCTGCGATAACTAATGCAGCAATTGCATTCGACAGATATAGGTAAGGAACATTTAAATCGACCTATGTCAAAACAGTAAAAAAAAGGCCATACAATATCACTGGAAATTATTCATGATCGTGCCGTATTTTCCCCCGACATTCAGGACTATCGCATTCCCCCTAGACGGAAGACTTGGAATGAAGGCAGCGATCGGACTCGTCATCTTCACCTGGTTCTGGGCGACCCCATTTTCGATCATGCCATTCTTTGAAATATGGTCCAGATATGCTCCGGGTACGTAACAGTTTAATTGTGGCACCTTTTTTATCGTGTTGTGCACTTTTCTCTTACAATATTATTCAACCTATATTTTTTTTATAATTTGGTTAAAAATGAGTATGCGCTTAAAAATGCAGCAAACGCTAGATGATCCACCCTCCATTGTTATTCATGCAAGTATTTACGGCTGTTTCATTACATCTACCGAAATTTTAAGTGCTGAATACGCAGTGAAATAAAATAACTCACGCAAGCATAGTTTAATAAAATTTTCAATCACTTTTACCGCAAAATCACTTGTAAAAAATTACAAAGAACATTTTTAATAATTTTTTTAAATTCCTCCGATCAAAAAAAAATTTTTAAAGTTACACGTGTTTGAATAATACCATTGATGAGGTTGAGTTATCTGAATGACATGATAGTGTGCGGTGTTGTTTCGTGCTTCTTAATTAAAATGACAACCATAACGTGCCCCAATGAAACACCACTGCCTTTTAACCTCCGGTTCGTTCACTCCACCTACCAGAGGGGTACCTAACCACGTGCTCCTTCGACTACATGCGCGAGGGCAAGTCAACTCAGCTGTTCACCATGACCATCTTCTCGTGGGCCTACGTCCTCCCGCTCATGATGATCGCCATCTTCTACTCGAGGATAATCACCCACGTGCGAGCTCACGAGAAAATGCTGAAAGAACAGGTAATATCTCGATAGAATTCCACACTGATGCCTTTGCCGCTTCGCCCCCGACGCCCCTTCATGCTTGATTTGTTTTTTTAATTCCACCAGGCAAAGAGAATGAACGTCAAGTCACTGTCTCAAGGAGACAACGAGAAATCGGCCGAGATCCGCATCGCCAAGGTAGCCATCTCCATCGTTATCCTATTCATTTGCGCCTGGACCCCTTACGCGCTGGTGGCTCTCATCGGATGCTTCGGTGACAAGTGAGTGAGACAATTTTAAAAGAGTAAAAATAGTTGTCTTCCCGGCCCTTACAACACGTTTTGGTGATGGAATCGTCATGATCTCCTTGTCAATGGAATGAAACAAATGAATGTCCTAGCGCTACGATTACATTAGAGGGAAGTTTATAAATTACATACAAACGTGAGTGAGCTCCCAGCTCTAGACCTACCTCGACCTGAACCGCGGCGAACACTTGAAATCCTGTGCTAGGGGAACTGATTACTAAACGGAATTGAAGGTAAAGATGCCATCTGCCATTTCATTGAAAGTCGCCGTGTGAAAGAACTGAAAGACTCAAACAGCAATGGAAAATGTTCGCGTTGCTGGAAACACATTATTACATTCCTGACCTAATAAACTGGATAAATAAAAATCGTGTATGAATCGTGAATGAATTCAATACTGTTACAGAGCAAATGATTGCAGCCCCACATTACATTTGCAGGCGAAACTACAGCGGGGTATTGATTGCCGAAAGGAGTGATGACCGTCTCCCTCGTCTCTTGACCGGAGCAATAGGCAACACGACGTGGGAAAATAATAACTCCCAAAAATAAATTCCGTAATGCTCCTATATGATGATGTTACTCAATACCATAGTAAATGGTGTTATAACAACTCTGCTAGGTGCTCTTGAGTAGCCATTGCAGGGAAATGTGTAAATGATCGCGCAGAGGAACTACGTATGTAGATGCGACAGAGAATTTAACATATCAAAAGAACCCGAGTTCTCATTACGGCATAAATCTTCGATTATTATTCGGAAAAAAGATCTTTAGCATTGACATCCATATTTGATAAGTCCTAATCAGTATTTGAAACTTTTTCAAAAGGAATCACTATGAGAGCACCTAGGCTTGGTACAAGATACGAGGGTCATCCGGAAAGTAGTACCCGTTCGTGAAATAAAGACACAAAAGTAAATATTAACAAACATAAAAAATTTTATTTGAAAGAGGATACTTTAAACTACTTCTCAACATAATCTCCAAGCAAATTAAGGCATTTGTCATAACGTGTGACAAGTTTCTGTATTCCTGCTGCATAGTCCTTCGCCGCCAGCTCATTGAGATACGCGAGGGACCCATCTTGCACAAATTTTTGCATAATGCAGATGGTGTTTAACAATTTCATGAACAATTGTTCGAGAAACATTGGGAAAATGCTCACAGATGTCATCAATTGTGACGCGCCGATCGTTCCTCACGAATTCGTCAACTGAGCTCACCAGTTGGTCTGTAATGACAGACGGTCTCCCCGAACGCTCATCGTCGTGTGTGTTCCACCTCCCCATGTTGAAGTTGCGACACCACCGCCGAACAGACGACTCGTCCATTACATTGTCTCCATACACCTCCTTTAATTGGCGATGAATATCACATGGGCGAACGTTTCTTGCATTGAGGAATTTAATCACTGCCCTCACTTCACAACTGGCGGCGTTCTCAATTTTTTTAAACATTGTAAACAATCACAGAAACAACACAGGCAATGCTAGCGTCACGCAACTTGGCTCAGAGAAGGCAGACAAGCCACTGAAGCTATCTGACCTCGTCCAGCGGCTACTCGCGTCGTCAGCACTTCATGCGGCACGAACGGGTACTACTTTCCGGATGACCCTCGTATATCCTAATACAGTGATCAGCTATTATTAGCAATACTACCTTGATCAAAAATTTCCCGGAATTTATTCAGAAAATTAAAAATACAAGTTTATTCATCTAAATCTATATTGTCCCCTTCAAAGTAATCCCCATCGACTGCAACACACTTATGCCAGCGCTTGATCCAATCCTCGAAACATTTTTTATATTCCGTTTTCGGTATGTCCATCAGTGCTTCCTGCGATTTTTCCATTACTTCCTCTCGGCTGCTAAAACGCGTTCCCCGTAATGGTTTTTTAACTCGATTGAACAGAAAGAAGTCACAGGGAGCCAAATCAGGTGAATTCGGTGGCTGTTGGATGGTATTTGTTGCATTTTTCGTCAAAAAATTACGAATAATGATAGCACTGTGCGACGGTGCGTTATCATGGTGCAAAATCCACGAGTTTTCTGCCCACATTTCTGGTCTCTTTCGGCGAATTGCTTCACGCAAACGTCTCATAACGCCCAAATAATACTCTTTGTTTACTGTCTGGCCTTCTGGCAAAAATTCATGATGCACTACACCGTTGTAATCCATGAAAACCGTCAGCATTGCCTTCTTTTTTGACTGAAAACGACGTGGTTTTTTTGGTCTCGGCTCATTTGGTGAACGCCATTCACTTGCCTGATGTCTGGATTGCGTGTCGTACTCATAAACCCACGTCTCGTCTCCAGTAATGATCCTTTTGATGAATGTGGGATCGGATTCAGCCTCGCAAATCATGTCTTTTGCGACGTCAACACGGTCTCTTTTTTGCATGAAATTGAGGTCTTTTGGAACCAACTTTGCTGCTACACGACGGAAACCCAAATCATTAACCACAATGTCTTGGGCGGATCCATAGGCAATGTTCAAGTCCTCCGCTATTTCTCTGATGGTTAATTTGCGGTTATTGACCAACATTTCTTTTACTTTATCAATTTTTTCACCGACTTTCGATGTCGATGGTCTGCCACTGCGTTCATCATCTTCGATTGACTCACGACCACTTCTGAACCGCTCGTGCCACTGGTAAACGACCGTTTTTTTAGAGAATCGTTGCCGAAACACTTTTCCAACATATCCAACGTCCGTGCGGCACTAAATCCGTTTTTTACGCAAAATTTAATACAAGTTCGTTGTTGCAAATTTAAATCCATTTCTGAAATTGTAAAAAATCGCCAACACACACAGAGATAGATGTACTCTTGGCTACGTAACTTTTGCAAATGTCAAGTTATGACACTAAGATTTAAAGGGAATATCAACAACAGATGTACCAATTTAACAAAAAAAACAGAACTCAAATCGGAACGATGGGAGCGCCACACGGTGGTTATTCCGGGAACTTTTTGATCAAGGTAGTAGTCTACCGGCTTAGGGAAGATTTTGGATGGACTTTTGCCCTAGACACTACTGTATTCCTAAACCCTACGTAATATAGCACAAAACAGCCTCATAAACAAACTCATTTAAGTAGGCATAAAATCAGGGAGTAGGCATCCTGAAAAAATATTACAGTCATCAGGCATACATATTTCTGTTCTCAATTCCACGTAATCCATTATATTGACAACATAATTGTCTCAACAATAAATAAACTTAACGAATATTAAATTTACTTGGTCGTATTAAAACTATGCACTACTACTGTCATGGATACCAGCTTGATATGTAGCTGTCGTAGTCATTAATTGCTCCTTCTGTTTCAGCATAATACAACAAAACACATTATATGATAAAAACAGTAAAGCTACAACGCTGAAAGACTGTAAAGTCCTGGAATCAACCAAAACAAATTCAATCTCTGTTTTATATTCATGGCGTCCATATGCAATGGAAAAACATTTTTCGTTCAAATAGCAGCTCATTTCCCCTCTTCCATACACTCTCTACGCCACGAAGGAATCAGGCAATGGACCTCAGTTTCACAGAGTGCGCGTGGCAGCAGCTCTGGCCCATAACTCCGCATCAGTTAAAAATTAAAAATGACATGTTCATCTTAATCTATTTTTCGCATTACTCGGCATATGAGAGCGTAATTAAGTTATTTATAAATCTGGGTGAGCCTTCCTTTTCTTATTATGATTAGTTACTTGCATTAGGTGCATCAACAAATCGGGTACTTTTACATTGGCAATCAATATTCCTGGTCCTTTCAATAAAAGAGTGATTTTTCATTCCCATGATTGAGCAAACATTTAATTTTAAGTTATATTGATTACTTATCAAGCGTCATACATGTGTTAGAAGTTTAAAATACTTGACTCCGCCATTAAATCAGCGGCAGCCGATGCAAGTTGAAACATATTCAGTACGCCTAGGACAACGATGGAGACGAGACGCGGCATTGACATTTTGCTTTTGTCGGGAAAAAAATCGTCAGCAATTTAAGGCCACATGAGGCTTGATGGAGAGATCGTGGTCTTCTCTGATGCAGATAAGATAGTTTAAACAGTTTAGAGAGGAGAGACAATCGATTTCATAGGAAGGTGGACCCGGATTTGGCTCCAGTCACTATTTTCATGGCAGTAATCATTAACACCTCTGCTGACATTATGACAAAAGAGCATTGTCGAATAGCATTAAGAGCACCATCCTAAATATTGGAAATTTCACTGGGTGACACCAACTCGTGGTTGACAAAAATTTTGCACAAAGGGACGCGTTTGTGCGCGGTGGGTCCCGAGTTGCTGGTACACAAAACAACAGGACGTCCGAGGACAAGTTTGTTCGCAGTCCAAGTAAATATTACTGGAAGATGAGGTGGACATTTTTCCAACATAAATAATGTTAATATAAACCGTATGATCACTATTTGTTGAACATTCTTCGCAAAATAAAAACTTGAGGAAAATGAATCCCGAAGTATGGCATTCGCCGTCCTCCACACACTATCGCCATTCCTGGAGATAAAAATATTTTGACCAGAATGAGCGTTCAAAGCAATCGATGCCATCCCTCGACTTTGGTCGTTGATGCATAGGCGTACAGAGAGGGGTAAGTAAGAGATTTGACCCCAACTACTAATACTAAGATCAAGAGTGTGGTCACTTGAAGACATCCCCGAGAACCTGAAGATGACAGGGAACCAGCAGTCAAGATACGTCAAAGACATTCGTTTATTAGGGAGACGAACTGGAAAATATGACGAAAAATCACCAGCATAGATATCCTCTACAAAACACCGGACACCTTTTGCTCCGAAGAAGAGGATAGAAGTAGCGCACCAAAATAATGTTAACCATTGATTTTTTTAAATTTATCTAGCTTTTCCAGATTTTTGAGGTAGGTGACAGCCCTAGAAAATAATATTAACGGACTTCCCTGTCTTACTCCTCTGCCTAGCACTGCCCTCCATTACCTTTCCGCAACTGTGCAGTCCGAGAAGCACAACTTCAGGATAAGTTGTCTAAACCTTCTAAACTACTCCTATATTTTGCAAAATTTCCATTAATTGCGCCCAGTTTGCGCTAACGAACGTTTTCTGAAAATCCACGAGAGACACTAATACATTCTGGTCATACTCTTGCGTTCCCTTTCACTAGTGAACTCACTATTGCTATGAAATTACACATGCCCATCCCCTTACTAAATCCAAACCGATCTTCTTCTAAGTACCTATTTGCTCATTTCTCCAAACTTTTGTTAATGACCCTAAGTAATACTACTTATAAGTGTGACATCAAAGTTGTCTTCCACTGGGTCAGCTTGTTAAAGGTTCCACGCTGCTTCAGTTGGGAGTTTCCGCTGCGTGGGTGGGTGGGTTGCGTGAAACGGAAACACCTGGAAGCAGCATGGAACCTTCACCAAACTTGTAGTTCCTAAAAACTCAAATTTTCATTGGAAAAATTAGATAATATAATAATTGAAATAAATAATTTCCTTAGTATTCGCGACAAAACGTCGAATCTCATGATTTAATGCTAAATCGTTGCTATACAAGTACGTGCCAAAAATACAAACAGAGTCATTGCAGTCAAATCATAATCAAATGTCTTAAATGAAGGTGATCGCTCGTAATTTCTGCTCGATTAGAATCATGCATGCCTTTTCTGAGACCACGAACACATTGGGTGATTTCTTTTTTTCCTTTCCTCCTGCAATCTTCCCTGGGAAGGCACATGATGACTCCCACTTTCTGCATGTTCCCGGCCATCGCCTGCAAAACTGTGGCATGTATCGACCCATGGATATATGCTATCAACCACCCACGTTTCAGGTGAGTCACAGTATCACATCCAGTTTCTACTTAATCAACCACAGAATTAAAGAAACTTGAACTTAATGTGAATGAACGGTTCGGGAGAAATTTGGAGTACCATTGTCGATTTTGGCAACGCAACAACTTTACGCTGACTAGAGTATAACACTCTTCCTTAAAAAAATGAAGTGAATAAATGACTTTTCAGTTTGGTCAGCGATGAATTATTTCAATTCTGAACGTGAAAGCTACGGAATTTCAAACTTTATGGCTTTAAAGGCGATGATGAAATCAGTGGAGTAATACAGTCCAGGAACGTGAAATATAAGGCATGGAAAAGCGTACATCACAAGTTATTGGGAAAATGTAGATGAGTATTAATCTAATTTTTCTCTATTAATATATAACTCGTCCGTTATTTTCACTTTTCAAGCGAAATGAATGGAGAGACCGCTGCGGGAAAGTGCACTGGAAAAAAATTATTCTCGATATATTTCTATGATAACGTTAAAATTACGATTAGATACGATGCAGCGTCCACTTGGCGCCCGCCAGCGGTGTCTCGGGGAAACAATTTGAGTGTGGATGGAGCTTAGCTTTCATTGGTGAGAATACCAACCAACCGCTCTTCAACACTTGTACGTAAGAGACCCTATTAAACAGTGACTTAGAGACAATAGCACATTGACGGAGACCAGATTTTTCATTAATATTACTAAAGCCAAATGAAAGAAAAGACAACATGGATTAGCTTGTAGTATGTGTCAGAACTTGCAAATGACGCCACGTGTTAAACAACGACTGTGATCATGGCCAAAGAATAATGAAAAAGAATGAGAGTGATGACAATCTCAAGGTTAAAATTCTAACAATTAATCTGCGATGCATAGCATAAAAACAATTATAATATGTAAAGAAAATGTAATATTGTAATTGATATTGGTAATATTTATTAACCATTACAAACAGTTAAAAGGTTAAATGGATGTAAGATACGTGAATCCACTCCAGTGGATTCAATTGTAGTACCCTGTAAAATGGAAGTGGCTTGGCGACCTGTAGTCATCAACGAGACGACCAGGACACAAGATTTCTTATCTGTCCAGAATTAATGTCGATTGCATAAAAATACGAATACCAAGCAAATATTTCCTGGAAAATTGGTAACCAGAAACGTTATCGAGTGAGGGTACATCTCCACGTGTCTGGGCGGAAAAAATGAGAGCGAGAGCTCAGATGATGAGTCTCTCGATGGGAGAAAAACCATTTGAATTCTGTCGTAGTACCCTACAGCAAGAAACACACCCACCCTGCGCCCTTGGAGCCCAACACGCGTCGATGCTCGCGAGCATGCACCCGAAACGCCAAATCCTCGACCGAAAGCGTTCAACGAGTGCACCAATGCAACGCGCTAATTATCTCTCTCTCTATTTCTCCTTCAGGGTGGAAATCCAAAAGAAGGTTCCCTGGCTTTGCATTTTTGGGCAGGACAGCAGCAAGACCAGTGACACCAAGTCCACAATATCCGACGCGACGGAAGTGAAGTCTGAGACGGCGTAATCCTGCAATCAAACGAATTATGACGACGCGAGCGGACACAGCTGCTGCTGAGGCGGCGCCAAATACTTTTTTTAAACGACACCGAGCTCCTCTGTATACTCATTTGTTATCACTTTCGTATAAAATGTCCAACGTGCATTACCTGGCGCTCGCTACGTATATACTGCATTGCGCACTCACTCCATGTTTGGTGCGCCTCCCGCGCGGACAAGTTCAACCAATCATGGACGTGAGTGGCCATTTGACGAAGCATGTTAGGTCAGTGTTAACAAATCTTGAGGAATCATGATGCACACATTGAATCCTATTCACTCTCCCGTATGTACAATTACTCCCCCTCTTGTATCCCTCTAAATCCAAATAAACCCTCGGGATTACTAGCATTGAAATCAACGTGCTGTTCTTTTTATGATATATAATAATTTATAATAGTACCCTTCCTCAAACAAATTAAGAACAATAATGGACCAAGAGAGAGAGAGAAATGGAGTCAAATCAGCCGATGCCA
Organism: Hetaerina americana; assembly: GCF_022747635.1. Classification (NCBI taxonomy): domain Eukaryota; kingdom Metazoa; phylum Arthropoda; class Insecta; order Odonata; family Calopterygidae; genus Hetaerina; species Hetaerina americana. The sequence goes on from NW_027287095.1 coordinate 13,937,435, forward strand.
TTATATAGAGAAATATGAGACGGTGATGAAAAAAATATATTTAGGACAAGAGAAGACCCGATTGCGACCAAAATGGAAACCACCTGAAATCCACCCACCGACGGCGAAGGTGTTTTTGGCAGAAGTCAAAGAGTACCGCATGGATGCACACCTGTAAGCAACCCCCGCTGACAACAGAAAGAAGAGATCATTATGTAAACATGGTTCACGTCGTATTTTATTATTTATCAAGATTAGTCTGCCGTTGAAGATTGGTTTTGGCACAAACTCCTACATACTCCTACACTTTTAGGTCTCACTAAGCACGGCACGCCTTTCCTTCACTGCAATAAACCGTACCATAATTCCGAATACTTTCAGCTTCCCTTTCCTCCCCTCGCCTATACTAACTTTCCCCTTCATCAAAGTCATTAGAATGTTATAGCCAAACAAAAAGTACAGAATCCACGTCTACTGTTTTCTTCGAATTTCTGCCAACAACCATCTCTCATCTCCTGTCGCATTTAGAAATTCCTCCTTAGTTTTTCTTTACGACGATTTTAATTTTTCCATACTTTCTCACACCTGCATCCTAAAGTCCTCCAATTCACGCCGGTTCATTTGTACGAAGCCGAAGCTAACGCGTCGTTGAAAACTAAGTTGAAAGAGAATCCGAAAGTATTTTGGTCGTATGTCAGAGAGGTTCAGACAGAATAACGTTATTCAACCGTGCTGAGGGGAGGGAGGAAGTATTGTGCGAGCATATATTAATAAAACCATATATTCTGGTGAGTAATCATCCCCTACCACGCACTCTAGCGATGGCTTGCCATGCATGTGTGAATCCTATCGTTACGCCACAGGAAATTTAAGTTTCATATCAGAGTTTTCCCCAATCTTTTCTCAGCACCCCTACTCACGGTTCCTGTAACAATCTCTCTTCTCTTTCCAAGAAATTCTTTGCCTAATGCAATTATTCTTCTTATGTCCCTACTATTTGATCATTTTATAGCTATAAAATTGATATTTTAATATGCTCGGCAATGATTTCATACTTTGGCTGAGTGCCTGACTAAAACTGTAGCACTCGTATTCCAAATTATTTTATGATTTCCCAACAATATTAATTTTCTAGCTCCTCCTCCTTCTTTACCATTTCCTCCATGCATGAGTCTGAAAGCGGAGAGCTGGTCTAACACTACCCATCCCGACTCTCCATCCGTTACCCCAATATGTACAGTCCGGGACATGCGCAAGTTCCAGCTAAGTCGCCTGACCTTCACTCCTATTTTCCGCATATTTATTTACTCTGTCCAATTTATTCTATGGATCGCCAAAGACGTATCGGAAGACACAAAAAGCAAATACATCATCCTCATTGCAGTCAATGTTTCTTTCTACGCATCAGTAGTTTCATCACTCTTCATCATCACTCATCATCATCGCGCGTACCTCTCCTCTTCCCGCACCTAAACAGACCATCCCTTAAATAATCATTTGCTATCTTCTCCATCCCCTTATGAAAGTTCCTAAGTACCACCGCAGCTAAGCGCGAAATCTAGCTAATTGCTCCGGTGTTCACACGCCGTACCCTTTTTTGGGATGGAAACAACATTGATCTGACGAAATCTTCCGCCGAAATTCCACCTTAATTAATGCTCTTATGAGTTCTTCTACCGAAAAACATCCCATTTCCATTGCATGAAAAACTTCAATTTGAATTGAATAGGAAGACGAATTTCGAGATCACTGAACCTGGAGCTATACCAACAAATTGGTTCAATAATATGGTGACAGTGCCGAGAAAATATGGTAACAGTATGATCTGATCATATTCAAGACCTCTAATCAAGCGAATGACAGGTCAATTCTCAAACTAAGGGTTATAAGTATTTGCAAAAGCTTTATGCAAACTCTGGATTCTGGATGCTTCCATTGGATGAATATAGGTTATAAATACCTCGTTCGCCGTGAACCTCTTCCCTGCCCCCCTTAAAAGGTTGTGAACAACCTCAAAACTTGTGAGTAGTACTGAACAGTCTCTGTAAACCTCACGAATCATTTTGCTGGTCTCCTCATGAGATTTTTTCAGCTTAGCACAAAGCTTAGTAATTCCGTAACGTTGCTCGGTCGTCGATTCCATTTTTTTCGTGGCACGGTTGGCGCGAGGAGGGTTTGCAATAACTGACGTCCTTTCACTTCCACAGCTTGGAGAGCACTGAGAGCAATTTTGCGGCAAAGCTTGGAGTCCCCCCCCCCACTTACTCCAAGTGGTTTGACCCCACTCCGACAATAAGGAGCGGCGCGGGAAATTTAATTGCATTACTTTTGGAACGCACCCTGTATGTATAAAGGGACATGCGGGTATTCTTTCAGTCCTGGAAAATAGCCATCTTAAATGTATCTGTTCTACACTTTATCTCTCTAATTTTATTGACATCATCTCTCCCACCGTAGTGCGATGGTGGTAATAATATATTTTCAACATCACTGCTAAAGAGACTTCCTTCCAATTAATGCAAGAGATTTAATCTGCAATTTAACCTTCGCTGCGTTAGTGATTCCCATCCTAGTTCCTCTAATGTTTTGGATACACTACTAAGTTTATCATAACATAGTTTTAAAAATATAGCTCTACACTGCACGCGATCCAATTCGGCAATCCAATTCCGTGATCCCAAATACTGGCGGCATATTCTAAACGAGACCTAAACAGTGAACGATAACTTTTCTCTTTGACCATATCATCAAATTTACCCAGAACTCTTCTATTGAATCCTATTATTGCCAGCTTGTCCACATATTCCCCGTATGTGTTTGATCCAGGAGGGGTCGTGAGTAAGGGTCACGCCTAAGTATTTAATTGAGTCCACACAAAAAACCTAAAGGAAAACCAATTCGGATTAAGGTAAAACCGAGAAGTATGAGAGGAAATACGCAGTCTGAGGATACTAACCGCATAAATGATACACATTATATGAGGCATTCGTGGACATGGAGAATACCTTCGACAACTTAAAATGGAGCAAGATGTTCAAGTTACTAAAGGCACTTGGAATAAACTAAAACCACAGAAGAATAATGCATCGCTTCTACAAGAACCAGGTACCAATCACGCTAATGAAAAACGGCAGGAAAGTAGGAACCAAATAAAAAATATAGTTATATGTGGATGCAACCTCTCGCTATTCACTCTGCACTATTCAACGTACATGCATCTAGAAGAGGCGATAGAGAGAAGAAATTAGCATACTCCTCTTCCTGGATGACATCTATTTAACCTCGACAGAAGGCAAACAAAGTGAAACTAACTCCTCTTGTGACCAAATGAACTTCGATGCAGTTGAGAACATCAGCCGCCCCTCGCCGATTCTGCGGCTAAGTCCAAACACAACACGACAGACAATTCTCATTAGCTTTCATTCTTTCTCGATCAGAATTAATGCTTAACCGTCAAAAGGAAATCTAATAGCATCACACAACACAAAGCTTACCACCTAAGCTCTACTCTCAACATGTCTTCGTCACTGCTTAGATACGAAGCAGTATCGATGCGTGACCGACCCCCCCATATGCCGTCTGTTATACCACGGGGAAAGGTATTCCAAAGTGGTGGGTCGTAAAGTGAAATGGATTGAGTAAGAGGTACTGGTTAGCTTTTAATAATATTCTTTCATGCGAAATCTCTTTCTTTTTCACTCTTTTTTACGAGTATTCCGTCACCATTCGTTGACCGTAATTAACCAGAGAGAGGAGGAAACAATTTTGGTTTTACCTAATACCAATCAGTATATTTCTTTTTAGCTGTAATAATGGTATCACAGATGAAATTATCACTAAAGCTAAAAAGTGAGTGATTCCCATGCGAGGTCACCGGGCGCCAAGAATGCGTCGTGAACGGATAGTGAGCGCTACTCGTGAAGCGGTATGTGAAACGCGTTTTATGTGAATGCATCCAATTAATAATTATGCTCGCAATCACCTCTGCATGATTCAAACTAGTTTTTCGCTTAACTCCTCGTTTAAGCCCTAGAAGGAGAAGGCTATTTGTGCAATCAGTTATTTCCGTGGCTAACGGAACGAACGAGCAAGATTTTTAGTATTTTCATGTCCTTCACGAAAACTTAGTTTCGGTGAATTCATTTGACCGACGAGTTGGCCCTCACCGTAAAATCGCGGAATTATAATGGTTAAAATGATTTTACGCCGTCTTAAGTAATATTATTATTGCAAGATTTCCTTGCTAACCTAAGATATTAAGTTGGATTCATTTAATAAAATTACAAAGCGCTTATTTGTGATTTATTGCTTTGTATTTATACACCCTGCAAGCCACCGCTCGGGTGTGTGGCAGTGGGCGAACACACCAGAATAATTTTACCCAAACATAACCCTACCGCGGTTGAACAATGGTATAATGATCTCCTAAAGTTCGTGGAAAAAATGGCAACTTAAATCTATATGCTCTACATTTAATCTCTTTCACTTTATTAACAACATCTCTCTTACCGTAGTACAATGGGGGTGATGATACATTTTCAACATCACTGCTAAAGAGACCTTCCTATTAATGCAAGAGCTTCAATCTGTAATTTAACCTTCGCTCCGTTAGTGATTCCCAGCCTAGCTCCTCTAATATTTTGGATACGCTACTAAGTTTATCATAACAACATTCTACAAATCTTGCTCCTCGACGCTGCACGCGATACAATTCTTCAATCAATCCAATTTCGTGATCCCATATACTTGCAGCATATTCTAAACGAGGCCTAACCAGTGAAAGATAACTTTTCTCTTTGACCATATCATCACATTTACCCAGAATTCTTCCAATAAATCCTATTTTTTGTTAGCTTATCCACATATTCCCCGTATACGATATATTTCACCCAGGAGAGGTCGTGAGTAAGGGTAACGCCTAATTATCCAATAGAGCCTACACATGCCATTTCGGTGTTCCCGATGCAGTGGGCGTTCGGGAGGGAATTGCTCTTTTTCCCGAAAATTCATCACTACGTACTTTTTTCACTTGTAACTCTGATGACCAAATGTCGCACCAGCGTTGTATAGCATTAAGGTCATCAGACAAAGCTGCTTTGTCCTCAGGATCACGGTAAACCACTGCTTCATCGGCTAATAAACGTATCTTACTAGTGACTACGGAATCAATGTCGTAATCATGCCAATAATTATACTTGCGCCTGTTCTTTGAATAAGCTAATGATATCCTACGGCTTTGTTTTTGAAACTTCGGCAATTTACTACCAATACAGATTATGATGCCTTCGCCCGCGTTCTCCTGCGGCGAGCAACCGGGCAGCACGTGTTTCCACCGCATTCCGTTAGACGGCGCGCGCGTCAGTCGCACCAGCGTGTGTCCCGAGAGATGCGCATTTCTCTCCCCCTTTCCCGGCCCCCCGGCGCGCTGTGGTCGATAACCCGCGTTCCCGCCACACGGCAGCGCAGCCGACCAATGGGGAGAGGGCGCGCGGCCCAAGGACGTGGGGCCCGCGGTGGGAAGGAGGGGGCGCGCGTGTGGGTTTCCCCGACGCAGCTGCCGCGTCGGACGACGACACTATCTCGATGGAGTGCTAAAGCGGCGACGGAACGCGCAAGGAGCGAGCGGTGTGTTATATTAATAGCGGAGTGCATTTGCCATGGAGTCGGTGGAGGAGATGATCGTCGCGGAGATCCGTGACAACTACTCCTTCCTGTACAACGTGAGGGATCGCAAGTACCGGAACCGGGAGGAGAGAGACAAGGCCTGGGCGGAGATTGCGGGCATCGTGGAACTAGACGGTACGCCAAATAACTCCTCCCCCTGTCGTCCGTTTATGCACGGCGAGGAGGGCTTCAGGACGCGTTCGTGGGCCGGGGGGGCACTAGAGCCGAGTAGCGAATCAATTCTTTTCCGTCTCCTATCCGCCGCCGCGCCGCCTGGCTCGCCCCTCTCCGACCACCCCCCCCCCCCCCTGCGGGAGTCGCGCGCGAGAAAGGCGGCAAACGCGGGGGTGCCCGGGGGACGCAACGGCGTGCCGAGGGAAGTCATGCGGCTCGCGCGGTCGGAGGTGTCTGCCGGAGAGCTGGCCGCCTCCGGTGGAGGGAGGGGCGGGGAAAGAGGGATGGGGATGCGAATCGCCGCGCTTTTAAACTTAACGCCGCGCGCGTGCAGGAAGCAGAGGCGTCCTCGGCACCCGTCATCATCGGTTTGACGCAGCTTCCTCCGCTACCGCTCCTCTCTCCGCTAACCTATTCACCGTCCCGTCAAATTAATTTCCATGACGATCGCTCTCACCTTTTCGTGTCTATCGCCATCTCTTCTTGTCCTCCTCGCCGAACTTTGGCCCGTTTCCTCTTTCCTTCGGAGAAATTAAGCACGATATTATCCGAGAAGGTCGGAAACTATGAAAGGAATTAGTGACCACAGGGCAATAAATGCTAAGTTTTCGCTACATGGTGTCCGAAATACAAAGCCCGAAAGAAAAATTTACTTGTTTAAAGAATGGGACTATAATGGCCTAAAATGCGTGCCACATAATCCACTTGCAATTTTTTAGGAATATCATAATCACCGAAATACTGAGGATAAGTGAAATCACTTCTTTGAGATCACGGGCTCAGCAGTCAACAATTTCATTCCTAGTAAATTTATAAAAGATTACACAGAACCTAGATGGTGAAACGCGGATGCTAGAAAAGCACTGCGACGTCAAAGGCTGTGTCACGCCAGGATGAAAAATATTAGCGATGATATCTCTAGCGACAAAAAGAATGAGATCACTTGTGACTATAAGATATCTAGGGCGAATGCCAAGAATGAATTTCGGAAAGCGTTAAGCGAATTCAAAAGGGAAAGGCTAGCGGAAAATTTAAAAACAGAATCCAAAAGCATTTTGGTCATACGTCAGAGAAGTTCAGGGAAATAAGTCAACTGTTAATTCACTCAAAAATGATAAAGCCGAAAGAGTAACCAGCAGTTTATAAAAGGCTAACTTATCAAATTCCTTCTTTCAAAGCGCCTTCACCGATGTACCACAGAATACCTCCGATAGCTTACCAAATCTTGCAGGCCAACCTATGCCCAAAATTGAAATATCATATAATGGAATAGAATGTTTTCTGAAAATATTAGCCCTAATAAATCCTCCGGACCCGATCAAATGCTCGCTCGTTTATTTAAGGATCTAGCGTCGGAAATCGCACCGTATCTACAAACAATATTTAAAACGTTTATAGTAGATCACTAAGTTCCCAGAGATTGGAAAATGGCTAATGTAACACCAATATTTAAAAACGGAGAGAGGGAGCAACCGAGAAATTACAGACCTATTTCCCTCACATTCAATTTGTAGAAGGTTATGGAACATATAGTTGCTAGTTCGATCGTGAGACACTTCCATAGTCAGAAGTTATTAATGAAAAATCAGCAAAGTTTCCGAAAGGGTAGATCCTGCGAGACACAACTTGCGCTTTTTGTTCATGATATCCTCTATTTCGGGAGACAGCGATGTTCCAGTGGAATCGATTTTTATAGATTTTAAGAAAGCCAACTAAGTACCTCATCGTAAACTACTCGCTAAGCTTTAAGTGTATGGCATAGATAAAAATATCCTGGGTTGAATTGAAGACTTTTTGAATGATCAGGTACAAAGAGTAGTGATAGATGGATTTAACTTTGCAGTAGAGGTTACTTCAGATGTTCCCCAGGGAAGGTTTATTTGACCTCTTTAATTCCTACTTTACGTTAACGACATTGACACCGTAGTCACTAGTAAGATACGTTTTTGTGCTGATGATGCATTGGTTTACCGTGATATCCGTGATCCTGAGGACAGAGCTGCTTTGTCAGATGACCTTAATGGTACACAATACTGGTGCGACATTTGGCAATTAGAATTAAACTGAAAAAAGTACGTAGTGATGAATTTTTGGAAAAAGAGCATTTCCCTTCCGAACTCCTACTGCATCGGGAACACCGAAATGGAATGTGTAGGCTTTATTGAAAAATTAGGCGTTACCCTTACTCACGATCTCTACTGGGTAAAACACGTACGGGGAATACGTGGACAATCTAACAAAAAATTAGGATTATTAGAAGAGTTCTGGGTAAATGTGATGATATGGTCAAAGAGAAAAGTTATCTTTCACTGTTTAGGCCTCGTTTAGAATATGCTGCTAGTATATGGGATCACGAAATTGGATTGATTGAAGAATTGGATCGCGTGCAGCGTAGAGCTATATTTGTTAAACTTTGTTATGATAAACTTAGTCGTGTATCCAAAATATTAGATGACCTAGGCTGGGAATCACTAACGCAGCGAAGGTTAAATTGCAGATTAAATCTCTTGCATAAATTGGTTGTCCCTTTAGCAGTGATGTTGAAATATATTACAGGTATTACCCCCATCGCACTGCGGTAGGAGAGATCATGTCAATAAAATTAGAGAGATTAAATGTAGAACAGATATATTTAAGATGTCATTTTTCAGCAAACGATAAGGGATCATGATAACATTGTCTGACCGCGGTAGTAGTCATATTCGGGACAAAATTAGTCTGGTGTTTATTCACCCCTGCCATACACCCAAGCAGTGGCTTTGCAGTGTACTAAAATATATAAATTTTTGCGGGTGCCCCTGGTTCTGATAAAAATGTAGATATAACATGAAATTTGATGGAAACAACCATGCATTTAGGGAGAACCCAGGTTATTACACATAACACCAGTAAAAAATAATAAAACAATTCATTTCAAAAACTCTCCATGACTCACTGACAAGTTTTCGTTGTCATCCTCGCTGGTCCCAATCCTTAAGATTTATTTGATTGGCAGCCCTCTACTAAAATGCCCTTTCATCCGCCGACCTCTTAGTGCCTGAATTTTTCATCATTGACGCCCGCCATCACTTGTTCCACGTTCACCTCACATGTCTACTGCGAGGATTCCTTCCTCTTTACTTTTCCCTCTTCGACGACACTCTCCATAGGAGGCAATTGCTTCTTAAAATGATTCGAATGAGGTTATATTCCTTCTTCTTCTTTTCAGTATCCTCAGAACTCTTCTTTCTTCTTCCACTCTTCGTAAAAACTCATACGTTTTTTATCCTTACCCCAAAGGGGTACGCTACGAAATAGAAACGTATTCATCGAAGTTGTAAAACTATATCAGTTAATATCAGAAACAGGAAAATTGCAAGGGTTTTTCTCTGTTTTTGTCATTATGGAACGATTCCACCATATCACACCTGAATTCTTTTGTACTGATAACTTCATATCATACGGTAGCGATAAGCCAATTTAACATAGAGTCAATACTCAATGATTTCGAGATTAATTCAAATAATATTTCATATAAATTAAATTTAAAAATAGCAACTCTTTCATAGGACGTAGTTTTTAAATAACTAAAAAAAATAAAATTTAATCTTACGAGTATTTCCAAACTCACAAGTTCATTAGGATGGGCGAGATTTTTTTTCGTTCGAACGATTATCAGCTATAATATAAATTATAGTATTTGGACAGCAGAATTTCTTTGTTCGAAAATGATGCTTGAGGGCTCACGAAATTAAGATTGAGGAATCAGAAAATTACTGATGATATTCAGTAACATTTACGATGAGTGGTGTCACATCTTCAGGGGAGAATCGTCAACGACCATATTTCCGCGCCCTACAAAACCACGCTCCGCATAAAAGTTTTGACGAGGCTTTTCTTGTCATCCTTACTCAACGTCCCAGTCATCAAATCCCTCCTCTTTGTGAAAGCCTTTTTGCGTAGTGCAAATTCTTTGCTTTATGTCCCTAATACTTTCACTATTTTGGTCCAAAACACTTCCGAGATAGGTGGCAAAATGCTCCATTCTCTCAAGTTTATGAACTATTTCAATATTTAACTTCGCTTTCCTTTACCTCGTGAATCTTAAAACCTATGTTTTGTTTACATTGATCTTCATCCCATACCTATCGCGATGATTTTATGATTTGCCATGCTATGCTTGCAACCCCTTGGCTGACTGGTAAACTAAATCACGACCATCCGTAAACTTCACTGATTTTGTGGTTTGTCCAACGGACTTCATACCTAGTTCCACTTCTTCCCGTTGCAGATAAGTTCCCTTTCCCTCAAATCTACTCCTATTTCCTGCTAAAGAATCATCAATTCTGCCCAATTTACTCTATCAAACGCCTTTTCGAAATCTAATAAAGAATCACATACATCCTGATTGAATTCTATGTTCCTCTCTATTATTGACCTCATCATTGCTGTGGCATCACGCGTGCCTTTCCCCTTCTTCAACCCAAACTGATCTTTCCCTAGGTAATCATATAATTGTACATACAGTTGAAAAATAAAATAATCAGAATTTTTCCAAATATATACCAATTAAATTAGACCAAACTTCGTAGTTTCAGGCTTGACTCTGTGGAACTATTACGGAAAGATAAATACAGCTATGTTAATTTCACTCAATGTTAAACATTAGTGGAATTAATATGGCCGTATTTTTCTTTCCGTAAATGAGACTAGCTACGGATTCGGAGACAAAGAAAATGAAAACTCGGTATTGAAAGCGGCAAGACGCCCAATAATAAAAATGTATAGCATATCCATTTGCAGGTATTCTTCTCACTTAATTAATCTCTGGGTTACGTCACAGTTTTGAATTGGCCTCTTGAATTGGCCTATTGAATTGAATTGAGAGAGTAAAATTAAAAGAGTAAATGACCAGTCATGAAAAAGCTGCTTCGTCCCTTTTTTACAATTTTATTCGAATGCGTCTGCAGACTACATTTTGAATCACCAGCGTAGTCTTCTGCTCAAATTGGCGTAACCAATGACTCCTTCCCCGCATCAGTGACGACTTCAAATGGTGCAATAATGTTGGATCGTAGTCTTCCGTGGCGTTCAGGATTAGTGGATGTCTCCATTTTTCGGGTTCCCGCCGCGTTGGTAGTCATGCTTGACGACAGTTTCGCCTGGATTCCACCAGGCGTCTTCAGGTCGAAGTGCCGATATCATTTTGGCTGCGCTTATATAGCCCTCGCTCTCTCGCTGCTGCGCTGTGATTGAAGAATCGGTGGACATCATCAAAGAGCTCACAACATCCGGCATTCCAGAGGATCATCCGCAGCTGATAGAGTACTGCCTACGGAACTCCTACTTCCTTTGGAGCGGGAGTTTCTTCGAACAACGCGAAGGAGCGGCAATGGGCTCACCCCTATCCCCGGTGATAGCAGACATCTATATGGAAAGATTCGAACAAATGGCGATCAAATCCCACGATAAGAAACCCAAGTTATGGCTAAGATACGTGGACGACACGTTCGTAATTTGGCCACATGGACCTGAAGAACTGCAGAGATTCCTGGAGCACCTCAACTCTCAGCATCCGGCAATACAATTCACTATGGAGACCGAAAAAGACAACCAAATCCCGTTTTTGGACATAATGGTGAAGAGGAGGACCAACGGGAGTATCGGCCACTCAGTATACAGGAAGGCCACCCATACTGACCGCTACCTGAACGCCCACTCACATCATCACCCGTCCCAGAAGGCATCACTCGTGGCAACACTCCTGCATCGCGCATACAAACTTTCGGATGCAGAATCATTGGCCAAGGAAAAGGAACATTTGATGACGGCACTGAAGATGAATGGATACAAAGAAGAATTGGTCCTGAAAAGGACCGCTAAAGTGGAAAAACGCCACCAGACACCCGACAAGGAGAAACATCAAACTGAAAAAAAAAGAGACGTTTCAGGCGTGATATGGTGGAATATCATGATTAATTAAAAATAGCAATTTTCCACAAAAATAAAATTTAATGCGACCGGTTTCAATGTTACTACACCATCATCACCTGATGATGATGTAGTAACATTGAAACCGGTCGCATTAAATTTTATTTTTGTGGAAAATTGCTATTTTTAATTAATCAAACTGAAAAGCCAGGAAGCTATGCCATCATCCCCTACGTCGCCGGCACAAGCGAAAAGATCTCGAGGGTCCTGAAGAAGAAAGACATTGTCACAAGATTTAACTGCGTGACAAAAATAAGCCAGATAATTCCAAGGCCCAAGGACAAGATCCCGAAAGGTCTTCTCGAAGGTGTGTACCGCGTGCCTTGCTCTCGCGGCAAATCGTATATCGGCGAGACATGCAGGTCCATGAAGACCCGCCTGCAAGAACACAAGAGGGCAACAAAGAATAAGAAATTCAGCCTATCAGCAGTCGCCGAGCATGCCTGGAGCGAACCCGGACACGACATCAAATTTGACGAAGCCGAGATAATCACCAAGGAAAGAAGATACTATCCTCGGCTGATTAGAGAATCAATTGAGATCACAAAAACGCCGAGAAATTTCAACCGGGAAGACGGTTACCACCTGACGAACGCCTGGAAGAGAGTGTTCCAGAAACCAACCAATCACAGCGCAGCAGCGAGAGAGCGAGGGCTATATAAGCGCAGCCAAAGTCCCGCCCTGTCCACCTGTAGGACGTATAAGGGCGCTGCCCCATTCTGTATATACTCCCCGCCATATTCTCATATTAGCGTTCGTTATCCTTTCATTTACATCTTAAGTCATCCCCTTGTACATTGCATTCTCCCGTTTTGTTTATTCATAGTTCTTAACCCAAGCCGTTTCCTGTCGGCTTGTCTTTTTTATGTTCATTTCATGTGAGAATGTACTCCTCACATACTAGCTGTTAAGTTTCTTTCTTCCCACAAACAACACGTACACTGACGTCATTTTAGTTCAAATTGCCAGGGTATTTCTTTATTGTGAAACGACCGGTAAAGGTGGGTAACGCTCACCGGCACGGTTTTATGTGTGCCCTCTCCAGGGCTTCCAGTGCGCCATTTCTGATATCGGCACTTCGACCCGAAGACGCCTGGTGGAATCCAGGCGAAACTGTCGTCAAGCATGACTACCAACGCGGCGGGAACCCGAAAAAAGGTGCAATAATGTATTGAACCATATGAATTGTCTTTTCAATAAGGGGCCATGAGGATAAATAAAGATATACAATTCTATTAGGTTTATTCAAGAATAAAAAAGCTCAATTTTTCTAATAGTAATGTTTCCTCGAGTTGTATTCCGTGGTCGCTTAATGTATGTGTTCCTTCTATACTGATTAATTCTGTTAATTAAATTGACATTGTAATTAAATGCGCGAGTCGTTTTCAATTTGTGGTTATTCCCTGATTAATATTTAGATTTCTTCTTGTTTTCAGTACCTGCTATTATTTTAGTCTATTATGCAACCCTAATGTGTCGTGGCTAGAATTCCAACTTTAGACTTGTGCTTCATTCAGCAAGGCAACGTATGGCTGCGTTCAAGGGGGCTTCCCACCCAGGCGGTTCCCGCTTCTCCCTGCTCCATTTCTCCCTCTCTTCAATAATTTATTAACTGCGCCTTGAAGATTTAAATTACCCTTCTATTTGTGATTCACTTCACTCGCGATTTCTTTTACTTTTCCCTCAACCTGCAAAGACGTTTCATTCTCGGTGGAGTCAATGAGCTCCACCGGGCAATTTCTGTTGGAAAGGGGGATTGTGCCTAGATAAGTCTAACAGACTGTCTTCCATGGCTAAAAGAAACTCTCCGTCCCTCCTCCGAGGGCCACTTTGCCAATTTAAAGTAATGCCGTGAGGCAACTCGTACGTGTTCGCAGGAGATTCACATACTTCACCACGTCCGACCAGAAATCGACCGGCTTTGGACGCGAGCATAGTTTTAAGAGAGCGCCTCATGTACCTTACGATTGCAAATTCCAGTTAATTAAACATAGTTATTCTTCGCTGAATATGATATTGCGCGCATAGACCAGTTGAGACATGGAACAAACTGTCAGTAAGAGAAGAGAAACTCGGCGAAAGGAGAGCCTGTGACTCCTCGATTTTTGCCGAGGCATTTGAAAATGACTGTAAATAACTAAACAGGTGAGCGAGAGACTATCTCCAGCGCAAATGTTTGAGCTATTCTCAGTTTCAGATATCTTACGAAATGAAGCATGCGCAAAGGGCCAATTCAGCCCTATTTCATCCCTTTTCGCCAAGCAAATTTGAAGCAGACATCGTCTATGAGATGATATTTCAGATTTCAAGGGGTTATTCATGCGCCGGACGCCCTAACTTAAAATTAAGAAATTAAAAATCACTCTTTACGCATCATCAAACGGCGAGTGTGTATTTTTTTATAGTCAACAGTTTCGAAATGTCAATAAAGAAGACAAATGACATGCAGTCCACGGTCACGGTCAAAATTATGAAGGCATCGGCTGGGAAACGCAAGAATGGCTCGACATTGACCCGATTGATCGACCTGATAACGATACCCAATAGATTTGATGATTGTTTCATCCAATTGAGAAAACGGTTTGTCTGATGGTGGCTATGCACCGAACGCAGGCAAACATACCATAGTAATGGACTGTCTTGATACCACAAATGACGCAAACCTCGCAAAAGCCCTTTCAGCATAGTGAAATGAAAGTCTGACAGGAAAAACAGGGCAAACGCCTTGGCTGCAGGAGTAAGTTCCATGCGACCTGGGAAACAATGTGGCGATATTTTTCCATGGCAATAGGATTTATGACGAGAATGTCTGCCAGTAAGACCACCAGAGGGACCACAAGGGACAATTGTAAAACCATTTTTGTTTATTGCATCTGCGACCGAACAAATAAACTGAGAGAGAATTCTCATTCATTCAAGGACTTTGGAAATTCCTACAGTTGTGCATTATTTTACAGACTGCTCTCCACATCAGAACAGGGAGAGACTGAACAAGGTCAATTCAAGTTGAGCGCGGCCGCTCTATAGGGAGGGCATGAGTAAAATTTTCTGGTTTTGGACAAAATTGGTGCTTGAGATAACATTTGATTATTCTTAAGTTTTTTCGCGTGAACAAGTAGCAGGGTAATTGTTGAAGTATTGTCCTCATGGCTTCGCTCCGTTAAATCAGATACCTATGATATACGAGGTCTGTCCAACAAATACGCGAACTGGGTCCATAAAAACTTTATTTTACATAATTTAGTCCACATCGATTTTTTCCACTTCAAATTACTCTCCATTCGTTTCTATGCACTTATTCCATCTTATTTTCCACTTTTTAAAGCACCCTTGGAAGTCCTCGGCAGTGGGGCTTTTTATTTTTCTCGTCGTTTCTTGCTATCCACATCTTCCCAGTGATGTCCCCTTATCATATTTTTGCACGGAGAACAATCAATGCTGAATGTGCAGGTCCATTATCATGGTGAATGATCCATCCATCGCCTTGAGTCAAATTTGGTCGCACACGACGCACGCGATCTCTCAAACGCTTGATAACTCTTAAGGTAGAACTCAGCATTTACTGTTGGTCCTTCAGGAAGAAATTCATGATGAACAACACCTTCGACATCAAAGAAAACCAGAAGCATGGCTTTATTTTCGATCGGCTTTTTCAAGTGAATTTTCCCAGTCAGTAACATATTCAACTCTTTTCAACTTATGATCTGGCGTCAGCAGCTTGGGCCCGATTTTTGCACACATTTTTTTAAAACCCAAATGTTCGGTTAAAATAGTGTGCACTATTGATTTTCCTAAATTCAGTTCATTTTCCTAAAGTCAGTTCATCAGCTATCATTCGGACAGTTTTTCGACGATCGGTAAGGCCACGAGACCGCACACGATCAATGTTGTCGTCAATACAGGTGGTTGAAGGTCGTCCCGGCCTTGCATCATCCGTGGCGTCTTGTCGGTCATCTTTAAAACGCTTAATCCCCTTGAACATTGATGTTTTCTGCAGATAATTATCACCGTAAACAGCTGTCAGCATTTCAGTAATTTCTTGATAACTCTTACGGAACTTCACCAAAAAACTTGATGTTGATTCATTGCTCCGTGATTTCGTCAATTTCCATTTCCGACACACAGTAAAAACAAACAAAACAAGGACAGCAGAAACTAACATAACTGGCATCATACGCACAGATCGACGATCCGCCGAGCACATACGGCTCATTGGGTTTCAGTTAATTAGCGCCGCTAGTGGGCGGGGCTATAGGCTCCGTCATGGTCGCCAGATTACACCAGTTCGCGCATTTATTGCACAGACCAGGTCTGTTCACTAAAGAGTGATCATACATTCTCGTTTGCGTATTTCTCATGGAAATTTACAATTTTGGTTACATTGTAGCTTAATGTTAAATGTGTATTGCGTGGTACAAGTTTCATTGATTTTACTTCAATATTGCATCAGCGGCAGGCTTCGTCAGATGAAACATGTTCAGTTTGCCTACGCCTGCTTATGATGATGAAAAACTGTTTCCATGAACGTGTTCATGCAAGTCGGAAAAATTCTCGTGGGGCTATCTCTGGACTATAGGGAGGATGGTGAACACTATACCTTGATTTGACACATAAATGGTATAGCTTAGGTCAACGGCTTACTGGTTGGTGAGATAGAAAGGGCATTAAAGGAATTACAATCAAATCATTCCATGGGGTATACAACATTCCCATGGAACTACTTAAAGGTTTAGGAAAAAGTGGGAGGAAGAGTTTTTATGGACTAATTTCTACCATTTATGAGGGAGGACTTTGCATGGAAGACTTCGTCAGATCAGTGAACTGGTTCCTATTACAAAACAAGAGAAATGCAGCAATATGTGAGGACTACAGAATAATGAGTTTACTTTTGCACACAGCTGAAATGATTATTAGGATCACCATCAAGAGGAAGGCAAATGATTTGATTACTCAGGGGATAATCAGTTGGGGTTCAGGAAGGGGAGAGGCACGTGTGATGCCATTGCAGTAACAGGATCAATAATGAAAATGGATATAGAATACAATCAAAATGTATTTGTCTCTTTTGTAGAATCTAGGAAGGCATTTGATAAATTGAATTGATTAGAATTAATGAATTAATTTAGAACATTGGAGTAGATTGCAGGAGTAGGAGGCAAATCCACAACCTGTAAATGTCACAGAGTGCCTAGGTGCGAGTGGTGGAGGGAGAGTCAGGATGGGCCAGTGTTAAGAAGACTTGTCAGAAATGGGTGTACATTATCAGCCTTACTGTTGGACATATATGGACAGTAAATGGTGAAAGGGGCACGGGAAGAAATGAGAATTATAAAATGGGAGGAATTGAGGAATTATTTCCCTTTGTTGCTATTTCCCTCAATTGATTTCACAGTTTTTAATCTGAAAGTATTTCTCCAATTTCATTGTTTGACAGTCATTTTGTTGCGTACATGTATGAAGGGCTGTCTGGGAGGACATTGGCAATAGATTAATGGCATCCGTGGGGGATCGGAGTGGTGTGGTGGCTAATGTACTGGCGTCCCAAGCTGCAGACCCCTTGGAGCCTTTCGTTAAGAGAAGGCGAATGCCAACGCCTGGGTTCTCTCCGTCCTTCATCCTCTCCTGCTCATCCCTTATGGTTCAAATGACCTCAGCTGTCGGTCGCCTTCCCTAAAAACTGCTACTACTAATGGCATCCGTCATTTATGCCCTCACAGCAAAGTCATGCAAGACGAGGTGGCGAAGCATCCGAGATCGGTACCTCAAGGAGCGGCGTCGCCAGTCATCAAACAGTCCCGAGAGGAAGAAGTGGCGCCTCGTGCCCATGCTTACATTCCTGGATGACACCTTGGAGGGGAAGACGCCGTGAGTGACCCAACCTTACCCTTCTCCCTACTCCTACTTTCCTGTGGTATGAGATGTCTAGAGATGAGCAGCACCTTTCCATCACCAACTATCCACCCACCAGTGGCAAGTCCAACCCACCAGTTGCCGACTTATAATGACCAGTTCACTTATATGAAAGTAAAACGAGTTCCTAGGGATTGCCATAGGTACTCGGTTTACCTTCAGATGATTTGCCTATGAGGTCTGACTTTAACTATGACCGACTATCCATCTATCACTAACTATTTATAAACTTAATTCAAAGAACCCCTGGGGAATTACTGCAGCAAAGCTTCAGTTGAGTTGCCTGCTGGTGTAAGCCCACAAATGTGAGAAATACTCACTTCCCTTCCATGTAACTTGTTTACTTTGACAGTGGTGACAACAGAAAACATCAATTGTATAAAAGCACTGCCTACAAGAGTGGAATATTCATTGTGCATGACTTCAGATACATAATTCACTGAAACACTTTTATCGTTTGGAATTTTCAAAGCTCCCGCCCGTTACCTAAATTTAATTGGAACCGACTGGTAAGATGGCAGTATCAATTATGCTTTCCGGTGAACAAAGATTATATTTACAAATGGAATTTCTATCTTTTCTGAACCTTCATTCTTTTTAAAGTTGTGTATACTTTTGAAATGCGATCTTATCTCACTCGGAGAATATCAGGTTCTGTTTAAAAAATTGGAGCCTAATAAAAAAACTCCGCCCACTTGATTGTCATCCTGATGCGATTTATTTTTTTAAGGCAGACTGTAAGTTACTGACAGCCAGCATTTACAGGGTCCGTACAATAAATATCGTGACTGGTTCGCTGTAGCCTCAACGGAGCTGTGGATGGGGGTCCGACCGGTCGGCTCGGTAGAAAGGGCTCCCACCACCCAGGCGCGCTTTAGTTCAATCGCCTCCGGCCATGCGTTGAAACAGGAGGTGGATGTTTGTGACGAGTGATTGTTTGTGGTGTCGTCGCGCCAGCATGGAGCGCACCGTCGAGCAACGCTACGCTGTGAAGTTATGCGTTAAACTCGGGAAATCCGCATCGGAGACCCTTGAACTCATTAAACAGGCTTATGGAGATTATGCCTTAAGTCGCACAAGAGTTTTTGAGTGGCACAAAATGTTTAAGGGAAGCCGGGAGCTCGTCGAAGACGAGCACCGCGTCGGACTCCCGACGACCCCTCGAACTGATGCTCAGGTGGCCAAAGTAGCAGTAGTATTGAGGGGAGGCGACCGACTGCTGAGGTCATTTGCGCCATAGGGGATGGACAGGAAAGGATGAAGGGTGGAGAGAAACCCGGCGTCGGCATTAGCCTACTCTTTACGAAAGGCGCCAAGGGATCCGCAGCTTAACGTCCCATCCGACGGACGGCATACTCACTCAAAGTGCCCTCCACAAAGCACCTCAAGTAGGGATCGAGATACCTATGAAAAATATTCAACACCGCGGGGATTTGAACCCGGGCCCCCTGGGTGGGAAGCCAGTACGTTAGCCCCATCTCGATCCCCGTGGCCAAAGTGAAAAGAGTTTTGGACTCTGACAGGTGTTTAACCATCACCCTTATCAGTGAGGAGACCGGCCTTTCAGTCGGAACCGTCCACACCATTGTAACAGAGGATCTTGCGATGAGGAAAGTGTGCGCGAAGCTGGTGCCGAAAGTCTTGAGCGAGGAACAAAAACTGTCGCGGGTGGAAATTTCGCAAGAAATTCTGGACTGCGTCCAGGAAGATGAAGATTTTCTCGACAACGTTATTACCTCAAAGGATAGCTCTGAAGGAGCTCAAAGGATATCGGTTCGACTCCGTCGAGCCGGTTCAAGCGGCGACGACAAAGGCTCTCTACAGTATTCCGGAAACCGACTTCCAGCGGGCTTTTGACGAGTGGCAAACGCGCCGAGTTAAGTGTATCGATGCAGGAGGAATTTATATTGAAGATTATTAAGTAATTGTAGTGATAACTGCAATAAATTTTGATTTTTGGAACTAGTCCCGATACTTATTGTATGGACCCTGTATAATTGCTTATTTTCCTGCTACTAAAAATTTAGATATCTTTTATTTACAGCTTTTGTATCCACATCCGGTAATTAACAGTTTAATTCAAAATTCGAATATTGTTTCAATTAATATTGATTTAATCCAGTGTTTAATTGATTTTTTAAAAGGTCAATGCCTCAGAAAACTTTTCATGGACCTGCATTTGTATTTTGAAACTCAATATTAACTTTCCAGTTTTCAATTAATGGCAATGCAAAAGTCAAGGACACAGTTTCCTACCAACATATCTCCAATGACATTGGCATCCTCTCTTTCTCTACAAGTAGGTTAAAATTTAATTTCAATTTTTCCCACCTAGGTTTATAAGAATGCACTTTTTTTCTGAAACATTTCTGTTGAGTTGGTGACTGTATTTTCTTTTATAGAAACTTACATAATCATCATTCAGCTGAGCCAATATTTCTTTTACCAAATGTTAGCAGTTACATCTGAAGTTAAGAATCATGCAATATTTTCACCAAGAAAATTATATTGATAGCAATTTCTTATTAGCATATTAACAGCATCAACCCAGGCTGTGTCTGCACTTTATTAAGTGTTAAATGAGAATTTTTCTCTGCAAGCCTATATTGGACTTATTATGCACACTTACCCAACTTATTATGAGCATCACAAGCACTAGCATTTCATCAGATAAAAATCAATTCATATAATTTATCAGATAAAGGTTGTCAGCATTAACAAAAGTCCTATCTCAGCATAGAGAGACCCCAGTGGTGGAAATCAATTAAACATTTAAGCATGTTTCTTATGGTGTAAATATCTGTGGTCTCATCAAGTGAATAATGAATATTTCCCTATTTTAATTTCAACAATCAGTTCTCCCAAAACAGAGCCACACTCTTTATGTTGTTAATTAAGCATTTGCATTTTGTGCTTAGGAGTTTCAAATCTTCCAGGGTAATTATCTTTACCCTTTCCACGCTATTATAATTTCACTTAGATGGCCAACTGAGTGAATACAACAGGGGTATGATTTCATGGGAACACTGAGTTATACAATAAAAACCATCAGACATTCACTTACTGTCTTTGTCCATGAAATATAAAGTACCCATCTGCAAGATTTTGTAGTTTTTCCATTTATTTTGGGCTTTTCTTGCTCTTTAATGCAGAACTTTTATGTTTCCCTAATTGATAAACTGAACATCGATTGCCAAAGCAGGTAACTGCTATTAACATTGACTGTGTGCACTCACAGCTTCCTACGTTTTGTTATAACTACATATATATTTTTTGCATTTATTTTTAAGTTCCTTAGATATTAATTTATCCTTCATATGGGATGTATAAAAATAAGCTTTAATAAAAAGAGTCACTAAAAGTCTAATTTGCAATAATAGAAGGGGGATTGAAGAATAGTAGTTAGACTCAAAAACAGTACACTAAGGGCTGAGGAAACACTACAAATGGCAAACGTGAAATGGATGAGGAATCAATAGAATATTCATAAGAGGAATGATTAAGATATTGGAATATCAAAGGAAATGGAAGAGTATGAATGCAGATTTGGTTAGACTCTGCACAAAGCATTAAAACCACAGTAATCAACCCAAAGTTTGGTTTGATATTAGGAGGGTGGAGCTGACTTTACACAAATCCATAAAGAAATTTCATATTAACTGGGTATTATCACTTGAGGCCATTTCCTTTTCCTGGACCACTTGTGATTCCCCAAGAAGACCCAGTACCTCAAAAATAGCACAGTTTGGTTGAAGAGGATGATGCCCGAAGGTATCAATGGGATTCGAACACATGTAATAAATGGAATTGATCTTTCAGGCATATATGGGAATAAGCATAGGTGAGAGGGTGTTAAGACTGAGATATGGTTAAGGAAGACAAATGGACAGAGGAGGGAAAGAAGTTTTATATGAGGTAGAAGTAGAGAGGAAGTGACTATGTGAAATTCAGAAGAGGCAGGAAATGTGAAATGAGGAGATATTTAGTGGTTATGAGATTCCAGAGGCTGTGATGCAAAGGATTTTGTCAGGTTTAGCATAAGTCCACCCGGTAGTTCTTAGGGTCAGTCCTGAACAGAGGTGCCTTCATACTGCCTGTGATAGTGACACTGTACTAACTACTCTATTTTAAAATAACTTTTACGATGACGAGATTTATAAGTTGATAAATAGTATCACACTCAAAGTCATTATGTCGAGAGAGTAGAGAAGCTGGCTATCACAGTGTAAGTGGATACAGACAGTTTGGTATTAAAGAGAGAGCATGAGGAAGAGAAATTTATCAAAGGCCATAATAATTTAATGAATGTTGTTCACAATGTCCCAATCCAATACTCGTCTCAAAGGTCCATATCACAACAATGCTTCCGGGTGGGTTGTCTACCACAGTCATCCAATATGCCACAGTTTTCATCTGCATTTTAAGACAGCCTGACAGCCTTTCTGTAGTTGATGGAGAGGAGAGGGTGAGGAGTCCTGAATTGGATCTTCCTCTAACCCTCGATATTTTCTTTTACCATGCCATTCATGGTCATTTATACGTGAAAGATGGGCAATATGTGAATATTATATCTTTTGTAGGCAGCCCCAAAATTTTTATGAACACATGTATAATATCATTTGAAATTTGTTGGCAAAAGCATGGGAAGAACAGAGGATGAACAATAAAATAATACAGAAATCCTTGAAACATGAGTTACTTGTAGCTTTAGCCAGTGAATGGCAGATATAATGAAAGGTAGAAGAATATCTTTCTACCTGTAATGCAAAGATTCAATCTTCTGTGTACGAATAGGCGCAGAGGGGTGAACAGGCTGAGGGAAGAGGAGGTTCCCTCCACTAGGAACTTAGCATCAGGAAATCTACTTTCCAGATGCGACAATGAAAATGTACAAGCAGGAAGATTGAAAATAAGGTGAGTATTATACAAGGTGATGACAACATTTTCAAATTTCACTCGTCAAAGCAGATCACCTGATATATAATAGGTGGCTACTGTAATTGAAAAATTATAGAGCGTAAAGATAGGGCAGTATAGAAGATATTAATTATTCAAAATTATCCCCAGCAAAAAACAAAGTCTGTCTGACTTAATATGTAAGGTATTCCAGTGGCAAAATTGGGAATGACAGCTACTCAGGGTATTGGCGACATTTCTGTATTTTGCCTAGAAGTGCCATGGCATACATGCCATTCAATTCACCTTCCGTAGGAGGAGTGGGAAGCTTTCATTGGTCAGAGAAAATGCCTTCCCCAGCCTATCCTATCAGAAATAGCAAGACGGGCTGCTTCAAAGCATGCGCCCTATCGCAGGAGAGGGGGCCCAGTTGGGGTTTCCTGTAGGTTTCGGGTGATAAGGCTCTGCGATGCCAGCAGCAGCCGCCCTTGCTTGAAACAACCCGATTCCTTCACAGGCGGACGCCAAGCGTGCTGAAGAAGAAGGTCGACTTGTCGCCCTCTACCCGTCGCATCATCTTGCCGGCCATGTCTCTGCCGCCGCCGCCAACCCGCCCCACCACCACCAGTGTCTTCCCTGTATCCATCCTCAAGGCGGCCAGCACCTCCGAATGCTCCCCTTGCCACCAGCCAGCCACCACCACCACCTCTGGTGCTCACTTCCAGTCGCAGCCCGCCATCACCTCCACGACCTCGCTCCTCCTGCTGCCCTCTCCAGCCACCTCGAGCACCACATTCGATCCCACCACCACAGCAGAGACCACCAGCCACGGTGGGGGAGCAGGTGAGGTGACACCCCCAACGAGGCCCACTCCCCTCCTATTCCTCTATCCGGCCTGCAATTTCTTCCTCGTGACAAGAGGGGTGGCAGTGCTATGCATCGATTAATTAATTTGATATATATCAAAGCCATGTAGAACAACAAACCCTCCATCAGCATAAACATTTTGCCTGCATATAATATCAAAGGCCGCAAAAGAAACTATGCATAGGAACTGTTAAAAGGAAACTATGGATCACAGATGAGATGGTTGGAAAGATAGATGAGATAAGGAAAAAGGAAGAATGTGCACACAGAGTTAGGCAGAAGGAAGTACAAAGAGTTAAATGGTAAATTGAGATGGGCAACAAATAAAGCAAAAGAAGCATGGTGGAAAACGCAGTGTGAGGTTATGGAAAGTTTGCAGAGGCGGGGTGAAATTGGTGCACTATACAAGAAGGTTAAAACACTATCGGGAAGTAAGAAGGGAAGATCTGTGTCAATAGTTAGAGATAAGTTGGGTAAGATAATAGTTGACACAGAAAAGATCCAAGAGAGATGGAATGAATTTATAGAAGAACTGTATAGTGAAGAACTTTGGCCAACAAAGTTAGACATAGAAAAGGAGCATGACGTTGCTTAGGTCCACGCATACTCGATGATGAGATAGAAAGGGCATTAAGAGAGATGAAGCTAAATACGACCATGGGGGTAGACAACATTCCCGAGGAACTATTGAAATGTTTACAAAAATGTAAGAGGAAGAGGCCATATGGGCTGATTCGTTGTATCTACGAAGAAGGAATCTGGCCAGAAGACTTTGTGAGATCAGTGTTAGTCCCTATTCCTAAAAAAGTACAGGCTACATCATGTGAGAACTGCAGAACAAATGTCAACAATTATTAATTGACAACAACATTGATCATGTGCAGTCCCTTGTCCTTGCCAATCATCAAAAAACTTTCCGAATGATAGCTGATGAACTGAATTTAGGAAAATCAACAGTGCACACTATTTAAAGGAACATGAGAGATAGATCCTTCACCATGACAATGCACCTGCACATTCAGCATTGATTGTTTGCCAGTTTCTGGCAAAAAATTCAATAACCATCCTTGATCATCCTCCTTATTCGTCAGATCTTGCCGTTGCTACTTTTTCCATTTACCAAAATGCAAATATGTGATGAGGGGACATCACTGGGAAGATGTGGACACAATAAACAAGAAACAATGAGAAAACTAAAAAGCCTAACTGCCAAGGACTTCCATGGGTGCTTTAAACAGTGGAAAAGAAAACGGAAGAAATGCATAGCAACATATGGCGAGTACTTTGAAGGGGACAAAATTTATGTAGACTAAATTTTGCAAAATAAAGTTTTTATGGGCTCAGTTCGCTTATTTATTGGTCAGACCTCGTACGCAAGCCCTTCCACCACATCATTGTTGTAAGTTCATGGGGAGGGTTTCAGATTTTAAATTATTATAATTTTATAATGAAGAAAGCCTGATGGCTTCTCACCAATTCAAGTTCAAATAAAATGCAACTCTGCGATCAAGCAAGTTCAATGCAATGTCACATTGCGATGAAATATGACATATTTCTCTCTGCTGCCTTTTGGGCTGGCTGCACTGCACTCTAATCCCTATCAATGCAACTCTGCGATCAAGCAAGTTCAATGCAATGTCACATTGCGATGAAATATGACATATTTCTCTCTGCTGCCTTTTGGGCTGGCTGCACTGCACTCTAATCCCTATCAATGATTACGCTCACCATGCATGACTCTTTAATGATTACATATCTATAATCACCTTTTAAGCCCATGCCATCATTTCAGAATCCCAACGAAAGGATGCCGATCCATTGGGTAAACTCCCCCTCAATCCTCCTCAGTCGCTGGATGAGGAAGATTACTATGGCCTGTCCGTTGCAGGAAGATTGAAGAAGCTGAGCCAGAGGGAACGAGCCCTTGTGCACATCGAAATAGAAAAATTATTTTTAAAACATGAAACCTAACAGTAAAAATGTTTATGGAACACTGTCTTTCATTTGAAACATTCCTCTTACTTTTCCGATGTATTGTTTAACACTCTCAGGTTTACTTTATGGGAAGACATTTTCTTGTGGTTATGGCATTGAATTTTTTACGTAATAGAAAATTAAAGACATATTTAACTAAAAATATTAGATAAAGAAAAAAATCTTCAAGTGACAATGAATGCTATCTATATCCCCTAGATTAAAAATACCTATTTTGAACCCTCAACAAATTTGACTACCTTACAGGAGATCACTGGATTTCTCATTTATACTTCTGTCTGCCAGTCAATTTCCCTGAACTTTTAATCGTGATATTATTACCTACCAACACAATGCTGTTCCCCCCAATTCAACCTTAACTCATGTTGATCCTTGAATTGTTGGTCATGTATGCAATCTTAATCCAGGATTTCTGGTCAGAGTCATGCTTTCTATTATGTCGTAAAGATTAAAAATGTTATAGGCAGATTTTCTTGGTACCCAGCTTAATTCAGATATTAGTCCCAGATGTTTATTGAATATTCAAGGTTGATGTATCATTAAGAAATGTCACATTTCCAAAACTTTTTTAATCTATTGTTCCCCTGCTACTCATTCAATTGAGCCAATTTTCTCTAAAGCACCAATGCAGACATTTGGCACATGTTTCTACTATTTAAGACAATGACGGAGTATTTGAGTAGTTCTGCTATACTTCAATATACTCCTTCGAGTCTATAATTGTAAAAATGAATGACTTTCTTTCATAAGGCATGCATGAAATGTAATATGACGTAAATATGAAACTGTCACAGAATAATTCTAATGTGACTCTGATTGAACAAGGTAGAATATATATAGAACAGACCAAGATGGTGGCATCCTAATGGGCAAATTCAAACATGGAACTGGTAGCAAGGATTCATCCAATAGCATCAGGATTCTCACATTCGAGTAACTTTAAAATATTCTCTGTAACTTGAAATATAAGTATTTTTGTATGTTGGTAGGCTTAACATAAACAAGAATTAGGGTGGCATTTGCCTTTGAAATGGCAACAGTGATGTCTAAGATGGTGATTTGTAAGGGGAAGGTAGTGGTGGTGAAACAGATGTCAATTTTGCCATTATGCACACTTGCATTCTCAATATTTTAAAGCTCTGGTATATATTAAAATGCCCAAATTATTTTTGTTAACAAAATCCTTTATGGTACATATGCATTCAAATTGCCATGCTTACATCTTCAGGAGTCTTTGGTGTAAAAGGGATACAAAAAACTACACCATGTATGAATTCAAGTTGGAATTTGAATGAATAAACACAGCTCAGCCATCAGGGAGTCACCAAATACGTCTGCTCTCATCTCTCTCCACTTTGCAGTCAGAAATGCCACAATATTTTACCAAATGCCAAAAAGCCACAATACCATACCTCTATACTTATTGAAAACCTGAAATAACATGCAGCCTTGCTTTTCCCTAGGAAAATCCTTTGGTTTGAAATTAGTACCTATTTCATTTGTATATTATACATTAACAATATATAATACAGCTCCAGTATAAATTTATGCATTAGTTGGTATATGTCCTGTGCTTCCTTCAAGTCAAAGGAATTGCCAAGTTATTCCTGATAATATTGAGAATATTACAACTCTTGTTCATCTTAGTCCTCCAGGAGACTTAATCATTAAGAGATTTATAACTCACTCATTCATTTGAGCTCTTTGATATAGCATATCTTTTTTAGTTTGAGTTGACATGGGATATGTGTGACAAAACCTTACTAGGATCATTCAAGTTATCAAATGAATGGTATATGCAAAACCTCATAAAAATTATGAACCAAGCTCAAATAAAAATTCTTTAATTCACCCTATCATGACATTAAAAAAATCCCCAAAGGACTGGGTAAGTTAATTTTACATTGATCACTTAAGCATCCATTTCACCTCATTTTTGAAAAACTCCAATAACCCTGTAACCCAGTCGTTGCTGAATAAAGAGGTAAGGAATGCTGAAAACTTTCCTCAGACTTAAAACTGGAAGAGGTACTTTCCAGGATGTCAAAGTGGCTTTCAAGTCTTACAGTGCATAGACCCATACATTCTACCACAATGGTTTCCTCATGTTGCTCTGGGCACCTTTGAGATGCTCATTGAAATGCAAAAGAAATGTTGAGCTTCATATACATGTCCACATTTGAAACATTCCAAAACTAAATTTATGAAAAAACCTAATATAAACGACAACATAATTCCAAAATATGCACTAAAGGAAGACACATTTGAAATGCTCATTATGTAAGAAATGTGTTCTTCAATTATTATCCATTGGAATTAATTCTAAAACTGATGAACAGTGACTACCTGAGGAATATTTAAGTAATAATATGTAGCTTCTACTTACCTTGACTCGAGTTATCAGCACCGAAGCTCCATCTTCAATCAACTCTATGGCCACTAAATGTAATGATGCTGATTTCACAGCTCTTGGAGCCACTTCCTGGAAGTTCCATCTCATTTGAATCATCACTATCCACCTGTGGATCGCAACGCTTACTAAAAAAGCATCAATTTAGGACCTCAGGACCAAGCCCAATAGAGCTCTAAACAGAAGTGAACTGTTTTTAAAAATAAAATAGCAACAACGGTTGGAGTTCAGAGTCAACTTCTATCTAAATTTCAGTATATACTAGCTGTCCCAGTGAAGGCTAATACTCTTCCAGTGGACACGCAGGAAGCAGCCCTCTAGTCATATTCTCTGCTGCATGCACATGATTTCCATCCATCCTATGACATTGGATGAGGTCGCCTAACTTGTGCACCTCCTCTTAAGTTCCCCACCATAAGAATCGTAACTAGATTTTAAAAGACTTTACAATGGTCCCCAAGCCTATGTGACCCAGGCTCTCTCTTTGCCCTACAGGATGGAGTAACCAAAATAGATGATGAAATGATGACATCTACTTATGTAATACTGAAAGCCAATGAACACTGGTAGCAGATGAAAATGAAAACTTTGTATCCTGCACCATTTTAAATCACCAGAAGATCATGGGATGTAAAAAGATAGAAGACAAATCCAACGGCAATGAGGACTAGAGTATACATATGGTCACTCTGCAAATGTTTGCTGCAGCAGAATAAAAGTTTGGAAAGTCCTTGGGCTGGAATACTTGCAGAGAATTAAGGAATGGGTAGATTCCCAATGTAACGGCAAGTTGAAGGATTGAATTGTTTCATCACGCATGATAGGGATCAGCATTTGGCAGAACTCATAACTATATGCCACCTTGTGAGGAATGGGAAACTCTGAAGGCTGTTGATTGCCATTTCTCATAGCTTTACCAAATAACAATAATGTAGGAGCTAGCAAGAATTGAAGCTTGATTGAATTGAAGATTGATAGAATAAGATAATGCATTCCCATTAAGGGATATTTATCAAAGGTTCAGCATTGATGTACAAAGTGAATAAAGGAAGGATTACTTACTTATTAAACGAGAGAAGACACATGTGACTTTCATACTTGGGAGGACTGCCAAAGGAAAAGCACAAGGACTTAATTTTGTCCTAGACAATGTCATCTTGGTGATATTAAAAAATAGGTTATTTTTAGAAGAAAAGTTAGAAAAACTAAACAAAAAGTGAAAAAAAGAAGAGATAACTCTATAAGTATAAGACAAATGTATCAAAAGAGATTAATAAAGCAACAACGGGAGACACCCAATGATATTGCTCTCTCTCTCAAGAGAGAGAGGAATATAGTATTAATTACGTCCCATTCCTTGAAATCAAATTTAAATTTGTATAATATTCAACAAATCATATTTTTTGTGATCTATTCACTATTAAAGACCATTGTTAGTTGTTTTTTTGAATACCATAAACTCTCCATTATCTGTACTAATGGAGGCAGCACGGATAGTCGAACAACACCGAAATAAACGGGAAATACGGTCGAGATAGAAAACAAATACTCTCCTTTTTCATTCCTCGTGATTAACTCGCATTTTTACCTGTGAAAAGTATATTTTTTTCCATTTTTCAGTGGTTTTTATAAGGGTAGAATAATAGTTTTAAAAGAGCGCAGACCTAATATCAAGTGAATAGCAGAACGTATTTTCCTCAGAAAGCTAAACCAATCACGTAGCTAGGAGGAGTCAAGCGAAGGGCGAATAGTAACCAATGATGGCGTATGTTACATATGCTTCATATGATGAACCGTTTGAATTAATGCAATATAGATAGTTAAAGATTTATTTTTTGCACTGTAACATAATAGATTTGCTTGCGTTTAGGGGGAATGAAGGATTGACAGGGATAGTAAAGAAAGCGATGGAAACTATAATGGGTGGTGTGAAAATGTTTATATCAAAATATAAAATACTATTGACAAATTTTGATTTTGTGGAATTCAAACTCTTAAGACTGCTGAGGTAATTCAAACTACTTTACTTTAAATTAAATCAACATTTCAAAGGGTTAAATTATCTAGCAACCCTAATTTTAAGGAATTTTTGAGGGGGTAGGAATAAAATTTATGCTAATCGAGAGTTTGTCGTTTTTGATAAAAAATCATATAAAAAACAGAACTCTCCAACTCAATGAAACTAACTTTTATTTTCTAGATATTCTATGCATGTTGAACATTAAATTGTACAGCATTTTAAAATGTCGTGTAAATTGTTTATTTTGGTTTGTTTCTATTACTTCCAAATCTCTTCTCAAAATTAAGATTATCATCTATTAAACTATCTAATGTAGAAATTTCCCCTTGGAAATTAAGTGCTTTAATTGCTCGGTTTGACACTTCACTTCAGCAAACAATTTGGCACTGAATTTTTCAGCAGGAAACTCAGGTTGCCCATCAAATCCATAACCCATGTCAGTGCCTTTTTTTATTAACAATGCTTTAATAACCTTTGCAATACTGTCCTCAATGCCTTCCGTCAAAAAATTTCTATGCATGGGTGCATAATCAACATTTTCACCAGAATGTCAATTTTCTAATTCTCTTCGTATTTTCTATCTTACGCTCATGAGCTCCATGTTAAGAAAGTCTACTATTAATGAAAAATGAGGCACTGAACAATTTGCAGTATTTGATTTCTTGGTCAATCCAGAATATTGTAACAAGAACTATATTATAACCAAAATCTCCCGATTTTCAGTGGCTGATTTGGTTTACCTTTTCTTTTAACAGGAATCGTCTGTAATTTCTCTCACAGTTCTTAATCATGTGCTGATCCACAGGTTGCAAAATATTTATGAGGTTATGGAAAGTTTGCGGAGGAAAGATGAAATTGGTATGCTCTACAAGAAGGTTAAAACATTATGGTGAAGTAAGAAGGGAAAATCCGTTAACAATTAGAGACAAGTTGGGAAAAATACTAGTTGAACCAGAAAAGACCAAAGAGAGATGGAAGGAATTTATAGAACTGTATGATGAAGAAGTTAGGTCAGGCCAGAAAGAGAATATGACGTAGATGGAGATAGCTTACTCAATCATGAGATAGAAAGGGCATTGAGGGAATTGATGCAAATAAAGCCGTGGGAGTAAACAACACACCTGCGAAACTAACTAAAGGTTTGAAAAAATGTGGGAGGAAGAGTCTTATGAGCTCATTTGTAACTCATCAAATAGCTAAGGTGGAGCTGAGGGTACCCAGGAATCGAACCTGGGTCATGGGTCTTTCTACTATCTAAGTTATTAGCAGAGTGCTCCAAACAAATCAATATTGACAATAGGATTGTCACCTTATTTAGCCAAAACACATTTATAATGAACCCACTTTTGCTGATCATCCATGTTCAAACTCAATATTTTCCAAAACTTGCCATCTAATAGAGACAGCCACTTCTCCACCTTCTTTGTATTAACTTCCTCGGGTCTAACCAGGACAAACATATTAAGCTCTAAATTCCAAGTTTGTTCTTGTTCTCTAAATTCCAAGAAACTGTGGAAAATGCCATGACAGTAACTTTCAATGGATTCATCCGCAATATGTGCATTACAATGCAACAATTTCAGTGTGTAAAAATCATTCACCTTGATCAGGATTCCGGTCAAGGCAAATGACTTTTACACTCTGAAATTGTTGCATTGTCATTCTTTTAAACTACCCAACACCCCACTAAGAGAAGAGTACAATATACTGTAAGAAATGCATCTGTGTGAACTAGCAAATGACGCTTCTGAAGTAGAGAAACTTGTTACACCCCAATTTTATCTTCAATTTCTTTTTCACTGCCTTGCTCACCTAATGATTCCTGCTAATATTGCCATTTTAATGTTCTTATTTAAAACTTTAAACTAATTATTCACAGGTTATATTATTAGTAATGTCAAATCAAAGAGTTCATTCTCAAAAATATTTCACACTCTGGTATCTTTTATACATTCCCCCACCTGCAACCCACATTTGTGGTGATGTTTCAAAAATAAAAATAGTTTCCCTTCTTCCACCATGCATATTTCTTCTGGAACATGCGATAGTCTTGTGGTTTGCCCTCTGGCTGATGAATAATAATATTAAGCGTTCCATTTAGTCTCTGCTACTTGTGTGAATGTGAAGCCCCTCTCTTGGTTACGGCAGTTCCCCGGCAGATATTGCCAATTAACAACTGTCTCTGGTACTTAATGAGACTCAAGGTTTTGTGCCATTTCTTTCACAGCATTCCAGAGAGAGGATTTACCTATTTATTATTGATACCTCCATTCCCCAGAAAAATAGCTTAAGCCACCAACCAGGGAGGGGAAAGAAGAATAAGAGAATCCATTGATGATTATAAACAATTTAGGGGAGAGAGTCATCATTAACAGAGTCCTTTCAGGGCCTTGGGCCAGAGATTATGGGAAGGCTACAACTTGACATTTGAAGGGATTGATGGAGAATGAGGGAGATGAGCAAGGTTGAAGCAGT
The DNA here is from genome assembly GCF_022747635.1 of Hetaerina americana. Lineage (NCBI taxonomy): Eukaryota > Metazoa > Arthropoda > Insecta > Odonata > Calopterygidae > Hetaerina > Hetaerina americana. The sequence goes on from NW_027287095.1 coordinate 13,969,795, forward strand.
CTGCTTGGTTGATGCTTGAATTGAAATAGTTAGGCTGGCCATAGGAAACTTTGGTCATAGTAATTTCGGCCACTGTGACACCGATAGTAACAGACACACGATAACGCTTAATTATGGATTCCGATTTGGTCAGCTTAAAGATTTAAGACATTCATGTAAATAAGTCATTCGACAGTTGTTTCCTTTTTTACTTATTCTAATTCCCTTGCTCAGAGAAGAGACACATTCATTTGAATAAGTAAAAGTCTCCCCGGCTGCACATGTGTATTGTACCTCCTTGGCTACATCCTCTCCTCATGTTTGGGTGAGGCCTCCTTAATTGCCGGTCCCCTTGATAGATGGAAATAATCAAAGAATCATCCTCATGGTCATAAGTAATTTAAAAATTATTTATTGCAGGCAATCTTCTACACAATAAATAGGAATGTACAAAAAGGAACTTAAAAATTAATCATTAAAAAATAATATCACCAACAACATGTCCATTATAAAAATTATTATAAAATATCCTGGATTATATTCTGGCCGCCATCCAAAGAAAGTGTATTGGTTACAACAGTTCTCGCAAAGGAAATAAAAATGGTGGGATAAGTAGCCAAGGATTTACATAATATGAGCATTAATGTGATTCAACTTTAAAATATTTTATGTTCTCAGAGTAAAGAATGGCTAGAAGGAACATGGAAAGTTTCATATTTCCACAAGCATAGAACAAGGAAAGAAGGAAAGCTCGACTTCTATCACACAGTGACATTGGTCCTGAATCTTCCATAAGAATACTTTGGGTAGCATTGAATTTACATATTCTCCTCTACACAAAGCATCTCCAGTCATTTGCCACCACAGAAACTGCAGTAAAGAGAATGGGAATGTGCCCCAACACACACACACACACTATTGATGAGGATGTACACACACACACACACACACACACACATATACACACACTAATAAATTACGGATCTGGGGATTTCTGGTGCGAGGAGGGCTGTTCACAATTCGTCGTGCTCTGCCTTATAGTTTTTGAAAGATCGCTGGGACAGCACATGGCGTGCACCCTTCTCCACAATTCGCAGGAACTCGGCAACGTCAAAGGCATAGTTAGTGAACTTGGCATGGGCTCCTCCCTCAGGGTGATGGCCCTGCAAGGGAATTTCAGAAATAAAAAGAGACTATAACTAAATACACACAGGGATCCCCTCCAGCACTGCTCCCCTAAAAATCCCATCGAGTGATCTCACAGCCCTCAGTGCATTAATGGAAATAGGGTGGAGATGGCAAGAGGCTCACATTAAAAAGGAGGGGGTGGGCCCATGACCTCTGCCAAGCTTTGACTATTGTTTAGTGTCACTTCACCATCACATATGACAGGATTCCTTAAACGCTTAATTAAAATGCCATTTAAAATGAAACCTGATGACCCCAACAATATTGGCAAATTGATCACAGATCTATTTATCCAATGCAACCTTTATTGGAAAAGGAAATATTTCTGTTGTGAATATACCTTAGGTGTTTAAAGTTAAAAATTCCAGAGATTGCATCATAAATTTGAAAGTGGAAATTCAATGTTAGTAAGAGGGCTAGACATATTTGAATATCATGTTATTTTTACATATGAACTTTACTGAATCAAGTAGTATGCAGCATAGCCACTATAAAAAAATCTCACAAATCCTAAGTACCATAAAAAACCATAAACACAGTAATCGACCCGAAGGTTGGTTTGGTAGGTGATGGAAGCGTTCACCCAGTACTAAGCCCAATGGCATGTGAAATTCACACATAAGGGTAGGGGGCCAGTTCCTTTCCTTGTGCCGGGGTATGGTTTCCCAGGAAGATCTGGTACCTAAAAAATCATGAAGCTTGGGTGGAGCTGCAGGTGCCCAGAGAAGCTTGCCTGGGAATTGAACCCAGGCCCTCAGGTCAGTAGTCCAATGCTCTGCCCCTTGGACTACCACGACCCAAAGTACCATAGTTCAATAAAAATATTGACTAAATTAAGGGAACATAGCATTGCAAACATTATTTACAAGAATATTTTTCATAGAATTTTTAAATAAAAAAATTGTTTGGTTTATTAACAATAGCAGGTAGCCAGTCTGCCACCATTCAATTACTGTTAGTGAGTCACAATTATACCATTTAGATGATTATCAAAGAATGATAGCAAAAATTCCACTTGCGACCCTCAGCGTCTAGGGAATAATTAGTTCCACTTAAATGCATGCTCTTTCACTAACCTCGTGTGTTTTCCAAAGAATTCCAAAGAAACTGCGGGAGATGCCGCAACAGTAACTTTTAACGGAGTCATCCGCTAATGTGCATTTCAATGCAACAATTTCAGAGTGTAAAAATCATTCGCCTCCCAGTCAAGGCGAATGATTTTTACACTCTGAAATTGTTGCATTGACTCGCGTGTTTTGTTATCATAACCCATTCTTTCCCAATGATCTCATTAGTGTTCTGTTCATCTGTTTTTAAGTTTCCCCTCCAATCCCTCGTCCCTCTCCATGGAGGGAACTGCCTACTTACTGCAACTTTGGGTCGCATTCCCTGTCTTTCAGTCTCCTTAGGGGGAAGAGCATTTTGTATTGCATGTTCATGTGGTGGTGGAGTTTTGCCTTCTTGCTTGTTGTGTCCTGGCTTGCGTGTTGTTGGGTGGCTTTCGTGCTGCACCCTGGGATGCAGTTGTTTGTTGGTTTATTATATATGTGTTTGCACGAGTGTTGGATGAAGGGATTTTTGCATGTGTGTGTGTGCGCTGCTGTGGGTTTAATTTTCCATATTGTTGTTTTGCATGTAGTATTGTTCCTTTTTATGGTTGGTGACCTAACACCCCCCACCACATGCCCTTGCGGCGGCTTGCAGAGCATTATGTAGATGTAGAATATGTAAACACATCCATTGACAAAGAGTATTTTTAGCAAGATAAATAAAATTTAGTGTCACTGGAACACAAAATAAATTATGATCAAATGATTATTATTTATGATTAAACAAATAAAAAATTATCACATGGGACAGCTATTCACAAATATAATTTGATTGGATAGATGAGATGACTGGCTAGAAATTTCTCTCTAGGTGGAAAAACATTTTCTCCACATGAGAAGTTGATGCAATGTTTAAATATTGTGGAATAATGGGTTCTTATAAAATAGGTGACTGTTACAAACTGTGACTGCTGACCCTCATGCATCACCATTCAAAGGTATACTAAAGAGCTCTGTTGGTGGGGGAAAACATTGTTATTACAAATTATTGCAGAGCAATAAGCGATGTAGGTAGCAATCTTTTTTGTATCATCTCCTGTAAATACCATGAATGGAGACATTGAGGAAGAAGGAGGCTGAACATTCTGGGAAATATTTTTAATTCCAGAATTAAGATCAACAGAATTTCAGAATCAAGTCCCTAAAGGTCTTTTGCTTTGAATTCCTTCTCCAATACAAGGTCTTAAAAATTATTTCCAATGTTCATTATATTATCCACATAAATTAACAGCTACACTGCCTTTCATAACTTGTATAAATACAAAGTCATTTCTTCCCAACCAGAGGGTTTGAATCCTGCAGACTTCAGATATTTTTCAGGGGTATCCTGATACCTACTTGAGGTGCTTTGTGTTAGTAGATTTATGGGAGGCGACCAACATCTGAGGTCATCTGAGCCATTAGAGATGGATGGGAAGAGAGGAAGGGTGGAGAGAAACACAGAATGAGCATTAGCCTACTCTTATCGAAAGGCCCTAATGGGGTCCACAGTTTTATCTTCACATCCGACAGACGATGTACTCACTCAAAGTGCTCTTCACAAAGCATAAGTAGGGATTGGGATACCAATTAAAAAGATCTTCCGTCTCCAGGATTCAAACCCGGGTCCTCTGGGTGGGAAGCCACTATGCTGGCCACTGCATCCCCTAGATGCGCTTTGTGGGGGGCACTTTAGGTGAGTACATCATCTGTCAGATGGAACATTAAGCTGTGGACCCCTTGGTACCTTTCATTTAGAGTAGGCTAATGCCGACACTGGGTTTCTCTCCACCTTTCCTCCTTTCCCACCCATCCCTAATGGCAGAAATAAACTCAGCTGTTGGTTGCTTCCCCTAAATCTACTACTAATGCCCAAAAATCATTTGATCCTGTGAAACATTTTTTCATTAAATCATTTATTGTCACACCTTGCAGATACTTTCAGGCCATAAAAAGGTCTGTAATAACAGCTTTCAGGTGCTCTCTCTTCCTGTCTTCCACCCATCTGTAGCCTCTATATTAATTTCCATGTTTATATGGTCATTTGAAAAGCAATAGGGACAATAGCAATATGGTTTTATTTTCTATTCAATTCATAATGCATGAGAAATCAGCATACCTGCTGTATGTTCTTTCACACAGTTGTGAGGTGGAAAATAAATATTCAAACTAGCAGCCAAATGTCCCTCATGGACGACACAAGGAGTATAAGACCATAACTCACAACAACGGTGCCGCAGTGAAGAAAGTGGAGGACTTTATTCTATTAGATTGAAGAGCAGCCATCCAAATAATCATGAATGAGACTGATCTTAGCAACAGCAGAGGGTGGAAAATTATTCACAAAGAAATGCGCATGTCAAAGGAGTCAGCATGCTGGGTTCTACGACTACTGACCCCTTTTCAGAAGCATACATGGCACAACAGGCTATCAAATGTGGTTTTGAAATTTTGTCACATTCACCTGATTGTCCTGATCTCACCGGTAGTCAAGTGACTATCTTATTCCCAGGACTCAAAAACCATTGCGGGGTTGGAGATTCAGCAACAGAAGTGATTCCATTTGAGATGTGGAACAATGGAATTTGATGCCTTAAAATGATGGCATTCGAAAGGTAAAGAAATGCAGGGATAAATGAACAACTCTGAAGGAGAATTTGTTAAGAAGTCTTAGAATAACAAATAAACATCAGGTTTCTATCTTCATTATATTTTAGTAATAACTAAAAGTTTAAGATGCCCCCTGGTACATCTGAGTACAGTTCATACTGATCAAATTCATTGGGAATTCCTGTGACTTTTTGGCCTTTTGTCTATCTTTCATCTATCTTGACATCTAGATCTGTCTTCCTCTTCTCCATTGCAGTTTTGATATCTTTTTCATTATCATCACCCTTAACTTATTCTTTTTAGTTCCCTTTTCTTAATTTCTTCCTTCTGATCCTTATTGCATTTTCCATGGCATGTGTTTTCTTAATATGAAAAATCATCCTCTCAGCCATTAAGTACATTATCAATTCCATATTTCTCAAATTATTTCATGGCTGTCTCACATTTCACAGCATTCCATGCATTTTTGATTCATTCATGTATCTGCAATATGCCAGGTGTCATCCTCCTTCCTGAAAGTGTCACTTCAAAATCTGTAGACTGCATTCAACTGCCCCATTTCTTCTTCATGAATCCTTTAAATAGTTTGTTAATCCAACCATCTATCCATCAAAGTTGAATCTGGCTCATTAGGCCACCAGGAATCACAGCTATTTGAGTTTTCAGTTTGTTGACTTCATTTTTCACAGCTTCTGTCCAGTGAATCTGAAACTGATCCTGTACTAGCAAGGCAAGTTTCAGGATGCCTACACCACATATTGTGTATCCACAATTTCATCCCATTATCCATCAGCCCTTTGAATGTACATGCACAAGCACACCTGTAGACATCTTTTTCCTTGCACTAGGTTTTCCTTTTGAAAATTAAAAGAGGCAGCAATTTATCCCATCAGTATAGCAAAACAAAACTACTGCATAATTTGTTTTCTCATGTTGACAAGTTTAAATAATTACACTGGAATCCACTCTTTCGTTTTGAGGGTACATCGAACATCAGTGTGACATCATCCATGTTTCTTAGAGTCCAGAATTTTCTCTTTTTTTAGATTGAAGACAAATTTACAAAACTCCATAATCTTGTCTTCAAATCTGTTGGCATATTTTGTGATACTTTAATCTTAGTCCTCATATTTGTAGGTCATTTCTCTTCATGAATATCGAACATCTTGACATTGATCCTGTAAAATCAGCAATGTCTCTGCTAGTGGCAATCACTTCTGCTTGCTGAATGGTAATTTATGTTGAAACTGAAAATCCCAATCTTCTATTGTCTTTACTATGCCTAGCTTTTTGTAGTTCCTCTTCCTGTCTCCTCAGGTGATGGTGATCCGTAATTCCTCTCTGCAGCCATTTTCATATTCTTTGGCAAATGTAATCACTAACAGCTTGAATGCAGAATCATAGCAAAATCTGCATTGTTTTAAGCCATGCTATACCTGGCTTAGAATCTGAATGTATAAGCAACTTTTATGATTTGAAAATAAAATTGCATTCCTTTATGTAAATGAATTAACACTCTGCTGTTTCTTTCAAAAAACATGTTTCCATTGATGATATCAACAATAGTGCATGCACAATAGTTGAATTGCCATTCAGCAATGGCCATTCTGGCTACTTCCTCACCCTGTCCCAAATTGTGAATGATACACTCACCTATATGAGTCGGATATGGCCAATAATGCTTCACTAAAACTAACACTACTTTACAGCAACGAAAAATGCAGATTTACTGCAAAATACACCCCTAGGGATCTTGGCTTAAAGTATGGAGTTGCACCATTCACATCCGAATGGAGCACATGATTTTATCAGCTTTCACCTAAGAAAATTACATGTGCACAATGGATAAATAGGAATTCAAGATATCAGTGGATCTGCATTAATTTTATTTGAATACTTTCGCTTTCAGTAGTGAAGCAAAATATATAGCACACAGCTTACGGTTTTCATAGAAGAGAAAAAAATTATGAAAATATTTATACGAAACTACTCTTTTGCAAAAAGACAAAATGTAATAGGATGCTTAAAAATATATATTAATCAAATTGTCCATCATATTTTTCTAGGGAATGATAATTGAGGTGGTTTCCCGTTGCCTTCCTCAATAGTGTTTTTAACGTGACACCATCACTTACTGGCTGCCCCACTGGGGTCAGAGGCCATTGCAGCCGCCTCACTGAGGAACAGACGCTGCGTGGACTACCTTTCGTCTGGCTCCTAACCTTCGACCTATCTGGCATGGGTGACCCTACCAGGAGCAATAATTATTACTCCCGCCAGCACAGCTCTAGGGGTCATCGGAACGCACAAGCCCTTCCACCACGTCAAGGTTGTAGTCCGGGGAGGGATATATTAATATAGACTAGAAATTTTGGACACAATTTTCAATCCATGATTTGGATTCAAATGTCTAATATATGGGGTGCACTTGCAGATGCACCCCGTATTTTGGATACATTTTGAGGGGGGGGGGAGGAGGGGGGCAAGGGTACCTAAAAGCCGGCAAAAATTATATTTGCCACTACTAAGTAATGTCGAGAAAAATTGTTGATATACGGGATGACATTTAAAAAGAAGATAATTTGTGCATGCTAAGTTATTTTCTAGAGTAAATCATAAGGCTTCCATGACAAATTAAACATAAAAAATCATCCATCTAAAATTAAACTCTCTTACCTGATCTTGCTGGTAAAGTAAAGATTTGTTTTCCCAAGTCAGATACTTCACTCCACGAAGTCTTGCTAGGTCCAAATAACAGCTTTCATCTTCACAATTGTACCTGCAAGGAGTAATACCTCTTTCATTCCATTGCAATTATATAAAATTCAACTACATACATTTACTGCACATGAACACATGAGACAATGCTTGGGTAAATAAGTCATCCTACAACGGGAAAATTTATCTTTACTGAGAATTATACCAACCAATTTTGTAAGTTTACCTCTTATCTTTACTGAGATGCTGTTTTGGCATAACAAAACCCCTGGGTTATTGGTGTTTGTTTGAGTAAGAGTAGAGAATAAAAGTGGATCATTCAGCCATTGACTGCTGCTGACATAGTTTTTCCATTACTCAGAAAAAAAGCTTGTGGTCAAAGATTTGAACAATGACATTTGAACATTTGACATTTTGGAACAGGATTGTCCGCAGAGAGAACTATATAAGACTAGACTCAGGAACACGGGTCCCATCAAAATACTTGTACAGGCAATATAAGACTTAACTAACAGAGGCAAGAAGCCATTTTTAAGGTTGCCCATCCATGAAGCTTACTAGTGTATTGGTGTATTGATCATCTTTTTCCATGGCCTCACTTCCCCCCCCCCTCATATGGTATTTGTTTGCTAGTTTGTTTGCTAGAGCAAGCAAATGCCATCCAATGTGGGTCAGGGTTGCTAGAGATCTAAAATGTTGGCCCATATTGGCCTTGGACTATATACCACATTTACCAGCCCGACGGTTGGTTTGATAGGTGAGGCCACATCTTACCAGTAGTATTAAGCCCAACGGCATGTGAAACTCATATAACAAGGTAGGGAGTTCTTTTCCTTGTGCCACCAATGGTTTCCCAGAAAGACCTGGAACCCAAAAAATTACACAGAGGGGAGATGCTGAAGGTTCTCAGAGGCTTTCGTGGGAATTGTACCTGGGCCCTCTGGTCAGTGGCCGAGCACTATACCCACTGGACTACCTCATCGCCTCATGATAACTGTGCAAGGTTAGAATTGAAAAGTAAAGTGGGTAAGGCAATGGATTCCTATATCCACTATGTGTGATCTCATATGCCAAATGTGGGTTTGTGACAGGCACATTATTTTCAAATAAACTGATGGATACCACATACAATCCTAAAAAATAAATTAAACTTGATGATCTTACAAAATTTTGGTCGATGGGACAAAAAGAAAGTTCAATACATTCATCATTAATTCCTTCAGCTGACTAAGCAAGGCTGCTTGTAGTCCAATTAAAAAGGCCACATTTTCTTCAAAATATAGTAGGCTCAGTTTCTCATAACTCTTTAATCTCAAACCAATCTGCAATAGAAAATCTGCTTAATAATAACTTAGCTCATTAACTTCACCAAGAATCAGCTATCCTCATCTAACCATCCACATAGAACTTCAAATATTGTGAACTGCATAAAACATTGTGTTCAATCTATTGGTCTGAATTATATAAACCATTAAACCTCCATAGATGTGAAAGAAATAGGCAGCATTCTACCCAAACATAAGTATCACTCTGCTGGTTATGGTAATGTTAAACCCTGTTCAATATTGAAAAGAAATAGAAAAACAGTAATAACTCAACCACTAGCATAATTAGTCAATGAGCTATTATCATTAGGGACTTCTCCTGATAAATTAAAAATAGTTAAGATTGTCCCAACCCTCTAGAGTAGAGAACCTCATGAGTTCAATAAAGGACAATTTATGTTTTTTTCTGGATTTTTCAGAGGTTTTGTCTCAAGCAAATCCTCTGAAATATTTTTCTAAATCTTACAATGAAAAAATACTATCAACAAAATTGTTAAGAATGTTAAAAGTGAAAAAAACTTGCTAAGGTATTGATGAAACAATCAAATAGAACAAGATGACCCACATCACATAAAAATTTTGCTTTGGGAGATTCAACAACCACCACTAGAAATGAAAAGGTTCTAGGAATATGCTAATTTATGGAAAAATCAGTCATCTTTAATCCTTTACCTTGGAACTCCTAATAGAAGAAGATAAAACTCATGCAAACCAAATGAGACAGCAATTCTAAAATTAGTCATTTTGGAATGAATTCTGCGAAAACCTCAGATTCCAATTCCAAAATTAACAATCAAAATGTTGTGTTTTGTTTAATTTTATCTGTATGATGGAAAAATTCCATCAAGCAATGGCTTCAAAAGTCATAAGAGTATTAAAATTGCTTTCCATTGGAACCTAGGGTGGAAAACTAATTCCAAAGAAAGACCAAAGGTTTGTATTAAAACAAGTCCGCTCTGTGCAAAATGCTGCAGAGTAGTTTTAAGTAACCAAGACCAATTAACTGCTAAATATCCAGTTTGGCCCATCTAAAACCCACCGCTTATTGAAAACACCGCATGCATCTGATGAAACTCAATTATGGAAGAACTGAATGATATACACATTAAACAACAGGAGGTCAATAATATATGCGTTGGCACCACCTACAGTTCAAACACAACTCCCCAGTCTGGTAGGAAGAGCAAGTGAGTGAGACCAGCTCCATGGATGCCAATGAAGATGTCACTGTTATGCGTTATTTCCAACTGACGCTTGAAACTCAAAAGCCTGTTGTACACCACCTGCAAATACACAAGAAAAAGAATAAAGCAATAAAACAGACTGACCACAGAGAAAGGCAGAGTATTTTCATAGAGGTGAGCAGAGACTGTTTAAGAGAGGGAAATGCATATAATGCATACATGATGGAATAAGCAAGACTGAGAAATTTTACATGCTGGATGTAATGGAATTGAAGTATTCTCTGAACTTAATATTGCATGCAATCTGGAAGGTCAATAAATCTTTTTTTACTTTATTTCAAGTCAATTTCATGCTAAGGTGAATTGAATTTAAAATTTGATCAAATCTGAATCACAAATTAAAATATTTAATTTCATCAAATCTTGAATCCAAATCCTTTCCCACATTACATTTAAAATTCATACCCCATTTTTATCAACTGTGCAATGCCTCAACCCACAAATATATGAAATTTTTCATATCTGTGCTAATTTCCTCCCTATGCTAACACTCTGCTTTTGACGTGAATTGCGTTTTTGCCCCTGTTGTCGTTTTAGATCTGGTCCTGGTACTTGACTGTGCTTCTACTCCTTGAGGGCATAACTGCCACCCCTCCCCTCACCCTTTGGACAGCATAGTCTGGGTTCTCCTCCAGTCCAGCAATCAGTTCCTCCTCATTGAGAATTCGCCTATATGGGGTGTCCCTGGACATTAGGGTGATCCTGATTTTTCCTTCATGACGCCTTGCAGGGGTCCGAGTCACGGCCAAGCGGTGCAGCATGTGGCGTGAGAAGGCATGGAACAGACCACTCTTGTGGCAGCCCCATATCTGAAAGACAAGAGTCTCATATTAAGGAATCATTTCACCATTATATCAAAATAACTAGAAAGTGAAATTTTACCTATGCTATTCAACAGTCATAGAGTAGAAGAAGTAGACAGTGTCCACGATCAGTTCTAAATAATGATTTCACATCCATATGGAAGAAAACACTTCATAGAGATTGGAATGTGTTATAAGGCAAATGGAGAGCTGGGGACATGTACAAGAGAATGGGTACAAGGAGAGGGGAATGACCATGGGGAAAAAATTATGGAGTTTGTAGCAGAAATAGCTTAATTATAAACTAACACCTGGTTTAAATACCACAGAATAGATTGAAAAGTTAGGGGGATACAGAGAGATATCGGTTATATCATATTATGGTTTGGCACAAACTTTGGAACAGAGAGATCAACCCACACAACTTCCAGGAGCAGATGAGGATTAGGATAAAAAAATACTGCACATAAAGGGAAGTGTAGAATTTAAGGGAATGAGAGAGGGAAGCAGTATAAGAGAATAGAATATAGAAGATTTAACCGAGTAAAAAATTAAGGAGTACCATGAGCCAGATGACAAAATACTAAGTGAGAAAAAGGTGATGGTTAAGGTACAAGAGAGATGGGAACATTTCAAGCAAGGAATAAAGAAGAGAATGAATCAACAGGAATGGTAAATAAAATTAGAATTAGGAAGCCATTGGTAATAGAACAAGTGATTAGGAAGTGGTTGAAAGAAAGAAATGGAAGAATGTGACAAAATAATTAGAGAGAGAGAACAAAGTTCAAAGAGGTAAACAGTGAGGGAGTAAAATTAATGTGGTAGATGGAGCAGTGTGAGTAAATGGAGAGTTTACAGAGACAGAGGGTATGGGCATACTATTCAAGAAAGGTGAAGTGAAGTGAAAGGTGCCTAGGTTTCCGGATGTAAGAAAGAAAATTCCGTTTATACCATCATCAGAGATGCAATAGGTTAAATATATATTACTTGACGCAGCAGTAATTTAGTATTTTAGGTGTCTAAATGACTGAGGTCATTTTGCACCTTGCTGAGTCCATATTAAGATAAAGGAAGGTAATCAGAACCTACAAAATATACTATCTCCTTTGATTATATATCTGGATTTTAATATTTTACACCTAATGCTACAGTAAAAAGTATTAAATGAGCCAGAATATGTTGGGTTCCTTTAAAAACTAAATTACTGTGGATATGGCTTCATAGTTACCATTAAGGATATTGTCAAGGTCTTCCTGAATATTTAAGATATTTGTGTATAGTCTCAGATTTTTTCATATTGTCAGAAGGTGGCGAACTGTCTGATGGGACTCGCAGACATGACACCAAGGTTTGACTTTCACTTCTGTGAATAGGTAGTCATGGTGAGGGCACAGTGCTCCATCCTCAGGCTGGTGGTGGTGATGACATCCTCTCGCCATCATTTCCAGATGGAAGACGTCCAAGGCAACACTTAGGTTCTTAGAGCATGGAACTTATTGTTGTTCAGTGCATGCCATGCTGTGTTTCACACCACAGTCGATACACTCCTACCAGAGAATTTGTGACTGAAAATGCCACTTAAGTGTACCTGGTGCTTCTTTTGCGGCCCTCTCATTTACAGCAATTGCAGCATGCCTCATAACCCTCAGAAATTATATTTCAAAATTCCGATCTTCTAAGACTAAAAGTAAGAGAGTTAACCAAATTTTCTGAACAATTGGGTTCAAGGGGGAATATCTAAAAATGTATTGTAATACATTAAACAAATCTGTGCAGATGAGAAAGCATCCATTTGTGCAGTGCATTTTAGAAATGGTGGGTTTAATCTCATAGAGCTTAGCTGTGAAAATGTTACAATGTGGATACATCTTTACTGGAATAGTGCCATGATAAGAGGAAGCTATAGTGGACACAGTTCCACCTGCTATTTTTGAACCATTGGTGTAGCTTGCTGTTAGGCCCCAGCTCTACTCAGCACCTCATTAAATATTCTTTGGTGCTCTGTTCCAACTATGGAAGATTTTGTACCCTGAGCTATTAAATGGCAGTCCAAATGGGGATTTTACTTGATAGACAGCATGTAGTACCCTTTGGGTACAATTGTCAGAAAAGCAAAATTAGCTTTCAATTTACAATTATTAACATGACTCCAATGTGCCTTCATAGATCTTCATTGGTGATTTGTTGAGGCCAGAGCAAAATTTCAATACAGCATATTAGACATTGCATGTGACTTCAATGCTGCTCTTGGTGAACTGAAAATGTTTTAACTTGCAATGGCTACTGCTGATGCAATAATGGAGTCAATTCAATGAAACATGTACCATATCAATCTTACACATAGAGTCAACAATAAAAATAGAATTAAATATTTACACAAGCATTATATGAATAAGAAATTTATGATCACTCTTCATTGAATAGTTCTTAGAGAAGATATGCTAAGAGTAAAATCACTAAGAGTTACACCTCATGCACTGAAGCTGAGAGTAATGTCATTGATATTTATGACATTATCAGGGCTCTCCTCCAATAAGTGACAATATCCTCTGTGTCCAACTGTGATTCATTTGCTTTTCTAAAATTTTGAATAACAAGGGTTTGTGGGTGCCAGGATAGGAAAGAGAGATTCAGGAAATATGAAAATGTTTGGCAAGAATCATTATGATACCATGAGACAATCATGGTAAACAAAATACAGTGAACGTTCCTTATTAGTGCATTTCAGAAACGGATACAGCACCTTAAAGCAAATTATAGCTTTTGCACCAGCAGAGTTGTATTAATGGTTCAGAAAATATCATCATAATTTGTGGTCAACTTCAAGTTCAAATGCGGTTTTCTTTGGCCCAACAAATCCAGAAATATCTCAATCCATAAGAGAAGATATTGGTAAAATGAAGTGCTACTTACAAGGGGGGTGTTATAGTAGAGCCCAAAGATCATTCTTGGGAGAAGTGGGAAGATGACATTGCGAAAGCAGGCCACATGGCCCTCAAGGCTCCTCAAGTTGAGAACAGGGTGGAGGGTGAAGGCAGAGAAGGCCTCTTCAAAGGCTGACTGGTAAGGGTGAGTCTCCCAAATAAGTATTAAGTTGTCCTGGCTCCAAAAGCTTGAGCCATCACCAAAAGCATACGATGCATTCATGTGGAACGATGCATAGAGATTGAGGAAGTCACAAAAGTGGTGGTACATATTAACAGCTGGAATAAAGAGGGGAAGATAAGATGCTATAAATGTCATAAACTAATTTTTTGTGCCACTGAATATCATATCAAAGCTGGCAAATGTATCTCAATTATCTGGATTCCAAAAAATCACTCATGAGTGGACTCGAGAGTAATGTCAGTTCACATGTCATGCATAAGGAGAATACAAGTGGTTAAACATATTCTCAATGGCCATGAAAACAGGTATTATATTCGTTTTATTGTCTCTGAAAAAGCTCACTTGGAGGGGCAGAATGGAGCCACAGACCTGCTTTCCAAGCAGAGTTGTGGATTCCAAGGCAGGCATTCCTAGCTTTGGGTTAATAGAAATTTTCAAAACCTAAGTACCAACATTTTTATTTCAGCAGTTGTTTATACACCAAAAATAGCAACCTTGGAGTGAGGTTACATTGCGAGTTGCAAAAAGTTAAGTTCTCCATCCACTCCCCTAAGCATTGCTACACTAAGCACTACCTGACAGAACAGTAAATTCCTTAAAATCACACATTATAATTGAATATTTTGTAACTCTATGCACTTTCTTTCTCTTAACATCATTCATCATACTATTCTTTTCCTCACCCATTCACCACTCTCCCATCATGTGGAGATATCTGTCACTCAACTGCCATTCAATACAAGCCGCTCCATCCACATGCTCCCCTTCTTTGCCATCAACTGTCAGCATTTGTGGTGCCCACTAGGTATTGACTGTATCCCTCAGCCCTCTCTGGCTAAGCAGAGCTAGATTCCCAGCACCTAATTTGAGGCCTGACTCATGTACTGTGACTGTGCAGTCCTCATTGATAAGTATGCTCATCCAGTCAGTTGTTCCTAGTTACTTGTTTCACTGGCCAGGTGGTACATGTAGCAATTATTGCGTGGTATTGGAATTCATGACATACGTACAAGAAACACTTCACAAAAACTTTCCATGCACTTGCATGTAGAAGACCTCATACATATACACACATAAATATATAAATAAAATAAATTTTCAAAATTCAACATAATATTGTCTATAATACCATTTGTGGTGAATCTGAAAGTGTTGACCCTTGTACAGTTTCTCAAAGTGAAAGTGTACAGATGTGCATATTCATCTTGATGGCTATTTAACTATATTCATCCATTATTATTTTAGCCATGTGCTCACCTTTTTTATGCACATCCCTTTTTCAACAGCAATTTCATATGCTTAATTTAAGAAAATGATGGCATACAAGTACATGCATAGCTTATTTGTTTAAAAAACTTATTTATGTTTCTGGAAGTAATAGTAATTTTTACCATGATTATGTTGATTTTTGTTTGTTCCTATATTTCTGTCATAATTCATTGACCCATCACTTTTTACTTAGATTAAATAAAATTTTATAACATTTTGTTATGACTTATGCTTCCATTACCTGCAAGTTATAATCATTCTCAATTTACACTTTCCTACAATTTAACTTATTTCCTTGGTCCACCACGAAAGCATGAAAGAGGGGTTTGATTTTAATTCCCAACTTATTCCCATTTTTCCCATTTCAGTGGCCACCCAGACTACCAAAATTCATATGAAGGGCTAAAAATTACCTGCGTCAATTTTCATGATATATGTTGGCTTGTCAATAATGAGCGTGCAATCACCCGACTCAATTGGGCGTTTTGACAGGCTTACAAAATTTCGAAACTCCGGGCCCCAGGACTGCAAGGGGCTGAGCTGATCACCCTCTGCATCCAGCCATTCCTTCTTCAGCCTAGGGCAATTGAGATTACACAGACATATTAAGGCAAGCATGAGTGATCGCATATTTCCATTTCTAAAACATCTATAGATAAAAATATATGCTTGCAAGCATCTCTGACTAATGAACACATTGGATTTACGTAGAGGTTTAGGGACAGTATTGCCACTCTTCTCTGGCATGTTTGCATTTATTTCTAAAATGTTAGCCCATTGTTTGCACAGACACTCGAACTTAATGGCATGAACACATTTTTAAAAATATTTCTTGTCTTACTTGGAAACCTTTCTCATGAAGTTTTCCATTCAAACCCTTAAAGCCCCAATTCTCTCTAGAAGGAGAAATTTTAGATAGCCTAGACATATGGTTAAAGTGATTTATATGGTAAAGCTAGAAAAGACAGCAACCGACACTCAATGATGGCTAAATGAAAGAATGGGGACTGCATCCTCTGAACTTCAAATCCCACAAACTGATGGGAGCATATGTGGTGGGCACAAGCTGTTTTGGAGTATTTTCCTTGAAGAAGGGGTCATTTGATGGTACCTGCCCATCCCTCTCCAGTGGGTGCAGTGGTGCCAATGAATCACTGACAGGCAATACACTGCACTCTTTCATTCAAATCACTTCACTTCCCATGCCATGCCAACAATGAATGTTATTTTCTTTTTATTGCTGCAAGCTAAGCCAAGAACTTCACTTTGTGAAAATTTAAGATGAAATTCCTACCCTGCATGAAAACGTGATGCCATTGGAGCATCATAAAAAGAATGCAAAGGTTGTTGTCTGAAAAGAAAATCTACAATTCTATGTCAATTAGGCCCAACTTTTTTATATATTAAAACTAATGGAGGTAATTTTGAAACTGCACTGCAAGTCATAATGACAGTCTGAAGAAAGTGCTTCCTAAAGGAATAAAATTGATTCCATTATTTTCAAGAGGTTCAAAAAAGTGAGAGCAAACAGTTTGCCGATCTCTGGCCCATCAATACAATAGAAAGCACTGAAAGTGCTATGGAATTCTATAACAAGCTGCATTCAGTTTTCACAAACTCTTCCCTCTGCCATAGAGTTCAAATTCAGACCTCAAAAGGGAGTTTCAAAAGTGATCACTGGGGAGTTTATGTGAGGGAGTAGGCAGGGACGTATGCACATACATTCACACTTAAACAGCATTCCTCATCATCCCATTCTTTATCATTCAAGACATGACTCATTGAGTTTCAGACTAATAATTCATTAAATCACCTACATATGGGCAAACTCTAGTGTTCTTTTAGAAACCAATATGAATGTGAAAACGCCAAAGCAAATTTTGAGGGTACACAATTGCTATCTAAAAGATATTACTTGCCTGCAGTATCCACCAATTTGCCCATCCTTTAGAACATCCATTTTATATCGAAACATTTCTGGTCTGTGTGCCAAATCTGTGAAATTAATCATTATGTTCCTTCCCCGGCAATAATGAAGGTGTTTGGTGCACTCCAGGGACGAATCTTCCTTTAAAAAAGAAATTGAAAAAAATTACAGAATTCCACCATCGACTGATTGCATTAATAATAAAATTCTTAAGTATGAATTCACATGAAGAAATATCGATGGCCTGATTGGTTGAGTATACTTGTCTAGAATAACAAGAGAAAGATTAAGATGAGAAAGCAACTACATTCTTGCAAGAGATCAAAAACTCTTACTTGACAACACCAGGCATCACAGATACCATACCAGTGCCCAAGGATAAAGCTGCCAGAATTGAACTCAATCATAGTTGGTAAATCATTCACCCTTTCATAAGAAACAACAACAATGTATCACATGCCTGTAGTTTAACCAGCCATCAAAAAATACCCAACTGCAATTTTGGACATGATGATGGAACACTTGTGATTGAGAGGAGCCAGAGGCCATGATTATACCAGTATCATAAAGTTTCTTTCTCGCGGATTTGATGGTTTAAGACTCTACGTCATGAAAATTAATCATCACTGAATAAATAAACTTGGTATTTTTTCACACAAAAAAACTGATACCATTATAAAGTTTTCTGTGCAAAAAATACCAAGTTTATTGATTCAGTGATAGCTTTCTTGTGTTTAGACCAAACAATACACATATTTACATAATTTAAAAAGTATTTGCTTCCATGCATAGTCTGTCACACCTTGGGTTCCGGCAAAAGACCAGGTTGATGGCAGAGCCGTTTGTTTGGCCATCCATGTGGAAGGACTGCAGCAACTGGGCACTCTAACATACCTAGTGCCAGAGATATGAGTTGGCTAGACATACATCATCACCTGTCGGCGACTTACCCTTGACTGATCCAAATCCAAATTGATTTTTTTGGACCACTTCCCATCAGCCATGGTTGTTGTTATCAGTTGGCAAGTGTGGGTCACTTCAGCTGATGGCCTAAATCATTTCCAATTACAGACATTAAAGCTGCGACCATTGCAAAGGTTTTTTTTCCAGGATTGGATTTTCTATTTTGATACTTCCCAATTATATCATCACAGAACAGGGTCAGCAATTCTAGAACTAATTCTTCCATCAGTTGAAGAAACTCACTGGGGACAGCCATACAAGGTTTGTATAAAAAATATCGGTAGCTATCTTTTCCTGACGTGTGCGTGAAGTGCTGAATTCAGACCGTCAGTTAAGTGTGCGCAAGTTTGCAGATCATATTGGCATTGATAAGATAACAGTGCACACCAATATCACTTATAATTTGGTGATGCAAAAGATCTACCCTAAATTCGTCCCAAAGACATTGACAGACAACCAAGAGCAGAGTCAAGTATCTTCTTGTGAAGACCTGCAATGACATCGCGATGATTCCCCAACCCCCTTACAGTCCCAACTTGGCACCAGCAGACTATTTCCCATCAAAGTAGCTTGCACGTGTACCCTTAAAGATG
Source organism: Hetaerina americana (assembly GCF_022747635.1). Classification (NCBI taxonomy): domain Eukaryota; kingdom Metazoa; phylum Arthropoda; class Insecta; order Odonata; family Calopterygidae; genus Hetaerina; species Hetaerina americana. Next base: position 13,988,610 of record NW_027287095.1, read on the forward strand.
TTCAGGAATTTGCCTACCAAGGAGCCTTCGAGTAGTAGAAAAGCTGCTGGCAAAAGTGTACCTACAGGAAGTTCTGGTACCAAAAAAAAATCACATAGCTTGGGTAAAGCCAATGGGGCCCGGAGAGGCATGTCTGGAAATTTAACCCAGGCCAGGAAGGTGACATTGGAGTCAGATATGGAAGAATAAAATGATAATGAGAAAGAGGAATTGAAATTGGAGTTGAAGAAGGTGAAATATAATTAATATATCGGGCCCAGAAGAGGGTTTTTTTTAATTTGGGTGCCACAGATGGTACCCTCAAAATGTGCCATGAAAAGTACACATTGTGATGAGTATGAGAAAACAATATAACACAGAATAAAAAATAACAATATTGATGTCTACAACAAGAACCATAAAGAAAATTATACGGCTGTGCAACATAACTCTATACAACTCGCATCAAATAAAAAAGCAAAATAATTTGGATACAAAATATTCTATTATTATAAGCTTGGAGTGCAACCATATTATTATTGTTAACTATCACAAAAATAATACAAACACACCTAGGTAGCTTAACAGGCTAAAGCACTCAGCTGGACATTGAGGGATCCAGGTTCATATCCCAGTAAAGGCAAATGATTTTTACATTCTGAAATTGTTGCAGTATAATGAACATTAAGCAGATGACTCCATTAAAAGTTAGTGTCGTAGCATCTCCCACAGCTTCTTAGAACAATACAACACAAATTAAAAAGAAAATATATTTAGAACCACTCTACATTAAGTGAAGCTTTAAATTTCATTATGATCAAACTGCCAAGTATCATTAGTAACTGAAAAAGAAAATACATGGTTCTTCCACACACATTTTATTACACACAACCAAGGCTTTGACTGACAAAGTCAACAGCAGGTGAAATACAGAAGTTATACATTCCTTTATGCACTATATGGAAAGGGTGGAGGCAGTTATGGGCTAGGCATCAGATAAGAGAGGGTCTGTGGAACAGAGGGAGGTCTAGCAGGGGGGAGCAGGAAGGATACATAAAGTCATTAACCAATGTACCCTTACGTTGAACATTCCTGGAAATTTCCAAATGTTCCCAGGCATCTAATATAAATCCCTTCCTCTCCAAATGTCCACTGCCAGAAATAAAGTCACTTGCGAGGAGGTAAAATTTGAAAATTTCATGCTTGGCAAAGTAGGAGGAAGAATTTTTGCTTTCGAAACAGGAGTAATGTTCTTCCACTCATTCCAGGAATTTCCTCCTCATGTGCCCAATGTCTAAGGCAAAACACTGACAGCACAGTATATACACTCCACTCTTTTCCATGGTGGAAATTTGGTTTTTGGTTTTGGTGCTGATTGGATTTGGTGCTGTTGGGTATAAGAGTATCTAAGTGGCCTTTATTAGAGAAGGGTGGCTTTATGCTGTTCTTTGGAAATGGCACAGTCACCTTACGAGACAAATTACCCAGAATGAGGATTATTTTCTACTTGGCTATGTTATTCTTGGGGGTGGAAATACACATGGATTTCTGATACAATTTTTTAATTAACTGAGTGTGAACTATTATTTACAGCCATCACCTATATTGTTTTAAGTTCTTTTACAGTGTTTTGTGGTTGCATGGAAGTACTTGTCAAATGATGGATTGAGTTGAAAGCGACAAATATTTAGGGAAAATGATTTCTGAGCATGACATGAATGATGTGATTTGTGGTAGTATATTTTCTGAAAATGGAGTTCTTGAAGTTCAGCTTCTGGTGATTGTTTTGTGATCATGATATTTAAAAAAATTAGGGACTCTTTACGCTTTCCATGGTGAAATATTTATTTGTTCAAGGAATTTAAAACACCTAGAAATGGTTGAGTGGCCTTTTTAAACATGTCAACACGCAAAATAAATCATCTACACAACAGTGCCGACAGATTATGTTTTTCAATTCATTGTTTGAAGAGAAGAAGAGATCAATTCCTATTTGGTCCATGTAGATGTCTGCTACCTATCCATCACATCTGCTAATTGACTATTTGCCCACAACCACCTTCCACCTCTCAGTGTGATATATACTTTTACAGGTGACATACACATGGTTTGGTAAAGAGCAAAATTTACATCTGTTAGGAATAATGTTGGCGATACGATTAATACCTAACCAAAAGAGTAATGTTTACAAAATTATGCAAAAGAGTACGTACCCTAAACGTTGGCTCGCACATCATTTTCATGTCTCTCACTTTGTCTCTCACGTAGCCAAAATCTCCTTGGCTGAAAAATGTGGCTATTTGCGCTTGTTTGGTCTGTACCCAGCCCTTGTGGTCTCCTGGACACGATGGTTTCGAGTAAGATGCAGCTCCACCAATTGCACAATTGTTTTCATATCCCCAGCAAGCCTCCTGGTCTAAGTGCATCTGTGAGATGACCGTACAAATGCGAATTTAAACAAAGCCAAAACGGAAATAACAACAATTAAATGATAAGTCAACGAAAAAAGACCTGGTACTTTTCTTAGTAATGTACCAAGTCTTGGAAGATATCAATAACATAAATTGTATTTCTTCATATCATTTTACCTTGTAAGGACAACGATCGTCTTTTCTACACGCCTCCGCAGCCTCGGGGAAACTATTAAAAAAGAATGGTAGATGCTCCGTCGGAAGATTAATTCGTGAGAAATTGTAGGCACTTTCTAACGGCCAAATGAGTATCAAAAATGATATGCAAGATATAACTTTCAAGAATCCACTTTCCATCTTGGTTTCTTATCTCTTTTTTTTAATCTACTCAACAATCGCCTTAAATCATCAGCCCCTACTCTCACACGTCTGTCAACTACCCGTCTTCGACACACTGCATTAAGAGTCAAGAAAATTAAGCAAACAATGAGTGACCAATTAACTATTCACCAAAAAAAAGCCTGACTGATTGGTATCCTTAGGTCATATTTATTTTAAGTGTCTCTTCAGGTAAGTTTAACTCAAAGGGAGAATACAAATAGTTCAAGGATAGTGTTTATACTTTTTATTCGACAGTGTTTTGTCCATTTTTTCTGTAAAACACGATCGCCTGGACCACATGGAAAAATATTAGGAAGTCTCCCTCCATTACAACCCGTGCAACTAGAGTAAATTTGGCACAGAGTTCTAAATGGGTTTCGTGGATGTCCTGCCTACGTTCGGTATACCCCTAGATCAATTCTTAGGTATATGGCGCATGCCATCGTCCAAGGATACCCGTGAAATGAGGTAATCATAACCAGCCGGTATATCACATGACATAGGGCAAGAAAGTGGCGGCGTTTCAAAAGTTCTTATCGCCATGATCAATTAAATATTTTAAATGGAAACAACATTGAATTTAAATGGAACATACCCCTATATCATGCTGACTTCTTATATATGTAATACGAAACTTTATCACTTAAAAAATTTGATCAGGTATCTTAGAATTTTTACTTTAAATAATTAATGAAATAAGCAAAGTATGACTAATAATATAAGTGCATGCTAACGACTGCACACGTGATAAGATCGTTTTACTTTACAACAAGAAGTAAAATCTATTTATGACTTGCCCTTGTCAAAATGGTTTTTATTAATTGTTTGCATTAGATTGGTACATGTTGCTTCTATTAATTCAAATCTACATCCTCTTAATTAGTTAGGTCACTACATGCTGTATATTCTAACTGATGAACTTTGATCTGAATACTAAAAAAATCTAATTGCTCAGCATACGTCTTTCTCATTATCAATCATGACTGTATTACCTCACTCACCTTTTTTCAATTACCATAATGTTTATCATCCCCAACCTGATATCTTTTTTTGGGATTGGCCTATAATGACACCATGATTCTTAACATCTTTCTCCACTCCATCTTCGCTTTGGTCCCATAATACCTACCATTCATTTACCACCGATTTCCTGAAATAAATTTGCTTGAAACTGTGATTGACTGATCTGATGTTAAGACAAGATTTGACTGATTTGCAGTTACACGGAATACAATAAATTCAAGGTCTTTAATGCTAAAATTAATTGTTAATTACATTTAAAATAGAAAACTAACTACTCTTATTCATCTTAGCATCATTCTTTCCAATTTTCATCAAAAATTAAGACCTTGGTAAGGAAAACTCCCCTCTACTTGTACTAGCACTTTTTCACAGATCTACAAAATATTCTTTGAATATTAGTTCACAATGAACAATTTTTTTCAAAACTTCACAGTAATTGAATAAGCTTTTCTTTATAAACAGCAAGAAATTTTATGAATATTAATAAGCAGAGCATTATGAAGACATTATACCACACTTTTTTGCAATTGTATATTCTCCGGTCTTTTTTATGCGAGGACTTTTCGGGACGATCACTGAAAAAATAATAACGTAAGAAGGTTTGGAAACATTCTCAGAACTATGTATGAAAAAATTATTTGTAGCGAATTTTTAATTTGCTATCTAGAAGATCTTCAATATTTCTGGCAGTGCCTTTATTCTTAATATTATTCTTCTTTCACAATGGCACCATCTGTGTTAAAGTTTACTGTCATAAGAGCAATGACTAGAGCCCTAGGCCCACCATACTTTAAAGTTGTCTGCCTCCCATCTTTAAACCTCTTAAACTATCTTCTAGGAGAGCGAGATTCCTCATTGGCCTTCATTGAGGATCTGTTTATATGTAAGAGCTTAATTCTTTTTAAACTTCTCTTCTTTTTTTTTCTTGCTGATTCATTTATGTTAATGAGAAGGGGATTTTCTTGTTTTGTGAAAGAGAATTAGGTTTGGAAGTTTCCTTTGAGTGTACTTCTGTTTTACTGACTGATTTTATCTACTATCTTTTGTGATTACTAGGGACTTGTGTGCCACCTGACACTGTCTACCTGCACATGTCAATTTTAATAATAATAATAATAACAACACGTTTAGGAGAAATCAAAATTTCATGCAGCATTATGAGTTCCCTCAATAGATGCCAAAGGTGAACTGATAATTTTTCAACTTGTAACAGCTGTCACCAACACAATAATGAAGTCAAATCAATGAAACTTGTACCAAAAATACATAACATGTCAAAAAATTCCATTAAAATACTTATTGTGAAATGGTTTAGCATTCATAAAATATGGGATACAACCATAAACACAGTAATCAACCCGAAGGTCGGTTTGGTAGGTGATGGTAGAGTTCACCCTGTACTTAGCCCAACAGCATGTGAAATTCACACATCAGGGTAGGGGGGCCAGTTCCTTTCCCAGTGCCGGTTATGGCTTCCCAGGAAGACCTGGTACACAAAAAAACACTTTAGCTTGGGTGGAGCTTCAGGTGCCCAGAGCGCCTTGCCCGGGAATCAAACCCGGGACCCTCTGGTCAGCAGTCCAACGCTCTACCCACTGGGCTACCGATTTATATATATACACACACACATATAATAATGATGGCATTATCAATTGATTAAAAAAAAAAGAAGAGATTGTAATTCCAAAGGGCCAATCCAAATGGTAATGAATGAGTTTATTTATATGTGAAATACATATGCTAATTATTATGGAATAAAAAATGAACAAATGAAAAGGAAATGGTAAAATGAAGAAAATTCAATAAAAAATGAGGAGTAACTGCATACTAATATCCAGTCAAAGATAGAAATGCTTCCACGTATGCAGTTAACCTAGACCTCGACACTATAAACATAAGAATGAATAAGCACATCATTCTGAACCTGCCATTGACAAGAGAATTCAGAAACTCTGTCCTACTTAGTGGAACATGCACACAAATGATCCACTCTATACAGGAAAAAATAGAAAAAACCTAGACCAATCCAGATCCCATGGGACAAACTAAAAATGGAAGCAAAGGCAGCCAAAGTCCTATTTGATCTCATGAAGGAGGAAAAATGTGCAGAACTATAGACCCTCAAAAGAGCCGCCAGGCAATGTGCTGATCAGGAGGCGGCTTGTATTCTTTGTGACGAGATTAGACAAAGCTATTTAGGTTGAGGAGAGTCCATCCCAAGTCCAAGTAGGCTGGCAAGAGATTATGGAAAATGACATCCCTTCCAGCTAAGCCCTCACATTCCAAGCAATTGCAACAGTACCTCATCAGCTGGGTAAAATAAGAATAGGATCATCAGTAATAAAAGATGGAGAGCTCAGAGCACACATTTAGAACTACTACAATGCACAACCTGACAGGATGCTGAAGAAGATTCTGATGAGATGGCCCCTTTTCCATTGACAGTTAAAACTAAACTATAAATTAAATTTAAAAAAGAGAACAACTTTGATAGTTGAATGAATCATAAGGGGATGATCAAAGGACAAATTTTAATTTTCCACAAGACAAACATGGTTTTCAGGTGGTAAGGTTTTCTTAACTTAAGATATCACATGAAATATATGGCCCATTAGGCCCTTTTAATACTTTCTATGAGGATACTTCATAGGAATTTCATAACTGTATGCTAGTCATGAAGGGGAATGTGAAGCCAGGCATGACACATGCAACCAGCTTTATTATGAGGGACACTCAAATGAAAACCAAATACCCTCTGCAACAACCAGTCCGTGCACCAACAAGGACATAGCCAAACAACTGCGTGTGCCTGTGAGTAGTCACTATGCAGTTCTCCTACCACAGTGATGGCAGTATCGATTTGTAACAACAGTGTTGCCACCATCTGTGCAGACTGTGTGTTATGGCAGGGGTTCGGTTTTCACTGGACAGCCCCTAATGATTACTTCTTGAACAAAACTGGATTATTGGACTGCTGGATGCTGAATTAGCATGCTTATGATGAGATCAGTGCTATCCTTCACTTTATCCCTAACGCTAGATAACATTCAATCATTAAAAAAATTAATAGGCACAAAATAAGGATGGAAGGTCATTTTATTAAACAAATCTGAAATTTGAAAATCATTAAGACTAAGCTTAAAGAATTACAAAGTGTACAAGACTTTCCAATGAAAGATATAATGGATCAGGGAGTCTGCAAAACTCCAACATGACATATAAAAACATATTTCACTCTTTTCAATGAAAGCATAAAAAATATACGAGGTATCTCATCATGAGTTACTACTAAGTCCAATTCTTTTGATGAATGACTTTGCCCAAGAGTAGTTCAGTCTTATTGGGCCACCAAATTCCTCCAAAAGGCTTGGCTCATACTGCGTGAGTACTTGTCGGGCTGTTGCTATTGCTAGAGTGGACCCAACTTTCTCTCCAGCCTTGACTAATTCATGCATGCAGTCCTGGACGACCTCATCGTACTTACCCAACACCATTGGCCTCCCCCTTGGGGCATAGCCCAGTGCTGTCACTTGCTGGCAGGAGTTCCCATCAGCCCCCTCACTTGTTTTAGTGGAGGAAGTGACATGCATTTGTTTCATGACATACTTATCTCGGAGGCCACGGATTGTGCTCTCGGGAATCTGACGACCCACCTCAGCCTCAAAATACTTTGCAGTCTTTAGGTTCCCATGCTCAGATGCATACTTTCCAATTCTGGCCCTTAGCTCAGGACTTAAGAAATTATAACTGCCACGTTTTGACTTCTGAGAGCCCTTAGTCTTCTTCTTCACTTTCTTTATGGACCAATCTTCTTCCCTTGAACCCTTTGGCACTGGTGCAGGGGACTCCACAGGATTTTCATTGGGTGGGCATGGAACTCCCCCTGGGAAACTGGTGGCTTCCTCCTCGACACCTCTCTCACTCAACAAAGCACCTACTTCTCTTTGCCGAGTGGTTTCACCGAGACAATCAGGCTTGCGGCCAACCTCACTAGTAATGCAGATCATTTCTTTGGGATTGGACTTAGAGTTCTGATTTTCTAATGAAGAAGTCGGCATCAAAGACTCCCCCAAGACAAGTGTTTGTGAACTACCACATATTTCACCTGAATTATCCTTTCCAATCTGAAGAGAAGAGTTCATGATATTATTACCCATTTGGTAAGTGTGGGTGCTAGTCATAGACAATGGATAATAAGGAGGCAACATTTCACTTTCCATTGTTCTCTGAAAGGAGGTTATGTCTGTATTGGTCAACAGGTTTCCATCCACTCCACTCTGAGTCATCAGAGGTGCTGCCATTATTGGCTGACTCTTTGAGTTATGAACAAAGGTCGGGGATGCGGGGAGCATGCTCATCAGAGTGCCACTCGACCCCAAGGGACCTTGAGAGGATGCATGTCCCTGGTTGCCACCTCCATTGGGGGCCACCATCACCTGTGAGTGGTCACTCAGAACACCACTTGCATTACCCTGGGAGTCATTCATGAGTGGATGAGAGATGGTCATCATACCACCATATGGAGAATTGATGTGTGGTATTGGCATGTGGTGTGTGGTCACCATCCCCTCAGGAGGCATGGCCTCATCAGAGGACACTGGAGCATGGTGCTCCAGCCCTAATTCCCCAGACGTGGAGGATGGAATGATGGGATTACCAAAGGTCTCGGGTGAATAACCCTGGGCTGAATGGTGGTGGTAACCCAATTCTTGGGAACTGCAGAAGCCTGTGGTGGCGGCATCACCCTGGTCTAGGATGATGGCTTGACCAGATGAGTGCACATCATAGCCAGAGAGACCACTGTCATGGTAGCCCACCTCCTGTGGCTGTGATGTGAGGCCGGCATACGATCCATACACCACAAGGGAGGCCGAACCTTCACTGAGAACATCAGAGGAATTGCTCAGAAGTGGGTTTCGGTGGGAAATTGACCCCTGGTTCAAGAGTGGGGGTGTCGAGGAAGTGGTGGAGAGAGGGTTGGTGGTGGGACACTCTGCAGGCCTGGGCAGCAGACTGGTGTCATGGTGGGGATCCAACTTACATGGACTCGCAGCATTCTTGTGGCCCTCCCTCTCAAGGTACATCTTGAGGAACTTGGCAATGGTACATTCACGCACAGGGAACAAGAGCCTTTCTGAATAATGTTGCATGGCTGCACGAACCCCGTGCTGTGCCGCATAATGCCCTATCTCATTCCGAAGCAGAGCACCATACCTTTTCTTCCTTCGGCCCACCTCTCCTTTCTTGCATGATGCAAGACACCTCCCTTCCTCTGGAGGACTGTGCTTCTTAAGGTAAACACGGCGAAGGCGACTGACTGTACCACACTTTACTTCCACACCAAGTCTTGATGAGTAGTATCGAACAGCTGCCTCAATTCCAGCATAAGCTGCAAACCTTCCTATCTCCTCACCAAGATCCTTGTCCTGTAGGCAGCTGGCCAAATGGCTTTTCGCTGGTGAGCAGTAAGACCGCACAAAGTTTCGAATGGTCGACTCTGATATTGGTTTGCCTCCCAGGGTGCTGGAAAAATGTTTCATGGTGACATTAATTCCATGGCTGAGAGCATGCTTGGCAATTTCCTCACGAAGTTCCTGGGAGTATCGCTGGTAATTTCCTCGCCGTGTGTGCTTCTCCCTCTTCGCTTCCAGTGATGCCTTGACCGAAGCAACTGTCTGCGCAGTGAAGCTAGCACGCTGGCTATCTCTGGGGATGTTTTCACAAGCTGTCTTTGCACCATGTCCCACTTGTGACAATGATAAGAGTCTGCTAATACCTGTGGAAGGAAGGAACTTCTGTATCTAATTGAATTGATTAAATGCTCTAATACTATTGAATCCTGAAGGAATACAGCACCCCAACTTTTTCTTGCTATTAGCAGCTTTTATTCAGGAGTGCACATTGTGAGCAATTTATTTCCATTCTTGGTGGAATGAATATTTCAAGTAACCAGGGTGTATTTCTTCAATCAATTCAAATTTTAATTCTGATGGAATGGATACAAATTATATAATGCATCAATAAGGTTCATGTAATGAGATCTTTAATAAGATAATGCCTTTTATATTGAATACCATTTTCCATCATAAATATTGTTGCTGGTTAGTTCCAGTTCCCATCTGGTTCTTTGCTTCAGTTTATGATAATGAATTAAACAACTAGTTAATTTTGTTTTGCTTAGTTTACCTCAGCAAATCAGTATGTGCTAGGATAACATGAATAATATGCAAAATGGATAATTGAGTTTACTGTACATACTTACGCAGAAATGATAAATTCATATTAAATTTATACAAAACATCAACCATCATTAGTTAACCAATAAGTGTTCTTCATTACTGGCAGCCAATGGAGACTATTAGCTGATATTTTCCATGACATTAAAATGAATGAAGAAAGACATTTTTTCATTGCCTGTTACAAATCTATAAAGATTTTCGCAAGGGCTGCTGTTTTTTTTACTAGCTACTCAATAAAACTAAGAAAATAGCAGTATCCATTCACAGCAATCAACCCTGAGGTTTGTTTTGAAAGCTGAGGGCAGAGCTCACCCTGAACTAAGCCTCCAGGCACGTGAAATTCACATACAATAACGGCAGTCAGTTCCTTTCTCTTGGCTACCATTCAGTTTCTCTCAATGTTCCATTGATAGAAAATTTCACCAATTTATTTTTTGATGAGACTGTCTCAGGGAACCCCAAAATTCCAAACCCATGACTCTTAAGCCAGTAGCCACGCATAAATTTTTATTTCCTGTAAATCGTAACAAGAGAGCTAGTCCAAACTGAGTCAATTATAGTGGAGAGATTAATCTACATTTGACGCACCTTATTCTTATTCACTATTCATGTCTTGGCAATGCCAAAGGGACTGCTGGAAATTAAATATAGTTCTCTACCAAATTTGTTCGGAAATCGATTTTTGCTACATCTGAAACTTTGAGATTAGAGAGAAAAATTAATTTTGAAAAGTGAAACTTTTCTTCTCCTGATGACATCTATGATGGACTGTGCTGCTCTTTGATGAACAAAAATTATTATTACAGTATTATGAGCAGTATATTTTATAGTACAGTTCATAAAACTGATGATGTGGTTATTTTTGTTTAGGAAGATGAGGCAGAGCATGGCATTAATTAGAAAGATATTTCCATTAATTTGTGTGTCTTAAAAAAGAACTTATTTTTGAATATGTTGCTATCAGTCTACGGTGTGTTAATTGTTTTATCATGCTGTAGCTATATATCATTCACCATTACTATTGGTTCCTTTTGTGATAAACTTAACCCTCTTAGTGCGGCAGGGATTTCAGGGGTACTAGTGAGAAGTGCGAAGTGTAATTTAAGAAAATGTATCACCTTAGGAAAAAAAACATTATGAAGTTATTTGTTTAGATATCCATATGCAGTATTTTTATTTTAAACTATAATATTGTAGTTAATAATGATGTAATACATTTACATCATCTGAATAATAAATGTAATTATTACAGTATCATAAATTTGAATAATATTTTTTTAGCAATAATATTTCGATTTTTAGACACTAAACTAATATTGTTTTAAGAACATTTTGCAATAAAACTACGATATTTAAATATAATAAAGAATCAAAAAGACATGTAGAAAATATTATAAATAAATAAAGAAAAACCAGTGAGTTACAAATTTTTTTGTCAGCCTCTGCATAGTTCGATTTTGTTGAAAAGGCTGATCTCACTGAGTCAAATTGGGACTTTTTCCCTTTCCTTGAAACTGCAGCAATGTGCTTACAATCTAAAGGCAGAAAAAAACTAAGTTCTAACTCACAGAGAACTGCTGACAATGTAATCCATTACACAGGGCGCAATTGATTAGATACGAAGGACGGCAAGAGAAACCAAAATGATTACAAAGCAGTGCTCTCATTTCCATCCTCTCAACAAAGTCTGAATAAGCAGGTTTACTACCTTGATCAAAAAGTTCCCGGAATAACCACCGTGTGGCGCTCCCATCGTTCCGATTTGAGTTCTGTTTTTTTTGTTAAATTGGTACATCTGTTGTTGATATTCCCTTTAAATCTTAGTGTCATAACTTGACATTTGCAAAAGTTACGGTCGGTTTTCGGTATGTCCATCAGTGCTTCCTGCGATTTTTCCATTACTTCCTCTCGGCTGCTAAAACGCGTTCCCCGTAATGGTTTTTTAACTCGATTGAACAGAAAGAAGTCACAGGGAGCCAAATCAGGTGAATTCGGTGGCTGTTGGATGGTATTTGTTGCATTTTTCGTCAAAAAATTACGAATAATGATAGCACTGTGCGACGGTGCGTTATCATGGTGCAAAATCCACGAGTTTTCTGCCCACATTTCTGGTCTCTTTCGGCGAATTGCTTCACGCAAACGTCTCATAACGCCCAAATAATACTCTTTGTTTACTGTCTGGCCTTCTGGCAAAAATTCATGATGCACTACACCGTTGTAATCCATGAAAACCGTCAGCATTGCCTTCTTTTTTGACTGAAAACGACGTGGTTTTTTTGGTCTCGGCTCATTTGGTGAACGCCATTCACTTGCCTGATGTCTGGATTGCGTGTCGTACTCATAAACCCACGTCTCGTCTCCAGTAATGATCCTTTTGATGAATGTGGGATCGGATTCAGCCTCGCAAATCATATCTTTTGCGACGTCAACACGGTCTCTTTTTTGCATGAAATTGAGGTCTTTCGGCACCAACTTTGCTGCTACACGACGGAAACCCAAATCATTAACCACAATGTCTTGGGCGGATCCATAGGCAATGTTCAAGTCCTCCGCTATTTCTCTGATGGTTAATTTGCGGTTATTGACCAACATTTCTTTTACTTTATCAATTTTTTCACCGACTTTCGATGTCGATGGTCTGCCACTGCGTTCATCATCTTCGATTGACTCACGACCACTTCTGAACCGCTCGTGCCACTGGTAAACGACCGTTTTTTTTAGAGAATCGTTGCCGAAACACTTTTCCAACATTTCCAACGTCCGTGCGCCACTAAATCCGTTTTTTACGCAAAATTTAATACAAGTTCGTTGTTGCAAATTTAAATCCATTTCTGAAATTGTAAAAAATCGCCAACACACACAGAGATAGATGTACTCTTGGCTACGTAACTTTTGCAAATGTCAAGTTATGACACTAAGATTTAAAGGGAATATCAACAACAGATGTACCAATTTAACAAAAAAAACAGAACTCAAATCGGAACGATGGGAGTGCCACACGGTGGTTATTCCGGGAACTTTTTGATCAAGGTAGTATATCAACACCACGACACCACAACACATTCAAGAGATTACAGATGAAAACAGATTAGTAGCCTTTCAGTGGCTTTTCATAGTGGAACGACTACTCAGAAAAAAAAACGAGCAAACAATTAGGCAGAGCTTCCTGACATGTACAAAACTGAACGAAAAATTATGGTAAGAATTATACTTTTTTAAAAGCATTTAAAATTGCCAATAAAAAATTTAAAAAATAGCTACGTAATTCTATGGAATTCAACCTATCGATAGCACAAAAACCATAAATTATTAAAGAAAAAACCATAAGTTACAACGATTTAAACGAAAGCCTACGCAAGAGCCGATATATCGGCCCGCCGCACTTTTCGCCAGAGATACGAAAGCCGATATATCGGCCCGCCGCACTAAGAGGGTTAACAATCACCTCCCTACAGTACTGAATTGCTCCCCTTTGGAGATTGTCATCATAGTCAGCAACTTTTATGCTGATGGTCTAAAGTAAATAATTGGAGTAAGCTCTGATCAGTGTCTAACTTTAATAATTTAGTATCTTTCGTTAAATTCCCTTCCAGGATAACTGTAGACCCAGCACCCTTCTTAACTATCTATGATGAGCACAATTTTGGTCTCTTTTTTTACCTTTCTTATCAGATCCCTGAGTAATCCAAGTAATTTTCACAGAATGTGGCCAAATGGAACTATGTACCTAGTGGAGAGGAGCTACTGGTACACTCCACAACAAATCCAATCAGAAAATTACATTTTTCTTTAAGATAAAACACAAATTTTAAAAAAAAATCCAAAATAGAATGAGACAATATTTGCACAATAAAGTACAGGAATAGCTGCAATGAGAGATGACAAAAATTAATCCAGAGGCTAATTATAAAATACAAAATCTATGCACAATTTATTTTACATTTTTTCAATTTGAATGAAAATGAATTAATTCAAAATTTGGATATTATTAGAAAAACCTTTGTTGATGAGATAACTTGACAGTGTGGGTTTTCAACTTCATTTATCCACCTTGAGGCTATTATATCTTTTGCAGTGGGAACGTTGTAGTCCAAGGGTAGAGGACTGGAAGGGCCCAGATTCGATTCCTGCACATGAATGTATGGGCACCCTCAGCTCCACCCAAACTGTGTAATTTTTTAGGCACCAGATCTTCCTGGGAAATCATAACAGGCACAGGGAAAGGAACTCGTCCCCCTCCTTGACGTGTGGATTTTCCACACCGTCAAGCTTAATATTGGGTGAACTCTACCACCACCTATCAAACCAACTGTTCATTACTGTTTATGGCTTATATATTTTGCTAGAACAGGAATATCAGATACTGTATGCTCAATAACCCTTTCAAGAGGGTGAATAAAACCTTTCATGTAAGCATTAATGAAGAGCCCAAGAGAGGTCAGGAATCTTCCCTTTTTTGAGGGGATATCCACAAGTATCTCCCAGGACAGCCCTCCAAGGAAGGAAAGGATCAAGGGGAGGGAAGAGGGTCAGCCGCCCCTTCTCCAGAGCCAACATATGGATGCAGGTACATACCTCTGCGGCACTGCTTCTTCATGGCACCCATCTTCAAGGGAGTCTTCCTCCAACTGCAAGATGGCAACTTGGAGCAGTGGTTAACAATGGCCCTTTTACTGGGCATACTTGACACATCCTCCACCCTGGATGAGCCGTCAATAGGTGCTCTCCTAGGAGGGGGACCCTTGCTACCTGCCACCTTGGGGTGAGGAGGCCACAGGGGGATGGGAGCCACCCTGTGGTTGCCCTTGTTTCTTCTCTTCCCATCACCACACTCCACCTCCTCCATATCCAATCCCCCTCGCTGTGCCTCTTCTTCCATGTGCTCCCTTTCATGTGTTTGGGAAGATGCTTTTGAAGTGAAGCACTCTTTGCAGTCATGGCACTGAAATTTTTATCATTAACAAAAGGGATTTACGTATCATAAAAGGGTCAGGAAGAACCATAATGGCTTTATTTACTGGTGGTCGGGAATATTTTGATTGTATCTTTTAACTGAGGATGATTTTAACTGAAAATGTATGATCACTAGTGACACTAAGATGCTAGCGGAACAGCTGCTAAACACAAACTTAAGGAGCAGGCAATCATCCTGGGGTCCTCTCATAATTAGTCCTTCATAATTTTTTTACTACGAATTATATGAAACATTTCTTTTAGCAACTTTGAAAGGTTGAAATGCCGACTCCTGAAAGTGGCAACGGCGCTGCAACCTGCTGGCAGAATATAAAATAATATCAAAGTTTTAAATGGTTGCCAAGCCTATATGTCATTTTTCTAATGCACGATGGAGCTGCCATCTATCATCATATCTGTGAAAGACTTGATAATGACTGTTTATATGTAAGTTGCCAACACTTAGGAGTACGTAGAGTTGCAATAGTTGCCATTCTAATTTATCATTAGAAAATAGTTGTGTACCACTTTTTTATGTATGCAATCAAAAACTTAGGTCTAAAATGAGCTTATAAACTACTTGGATCATTCAATCATCCACTGTACATACCTGCACAGTTTTGATAGTAAAAATTATTGAAATTAAATTTCAAATTATTACAAAATCCATCATATTCACCAGATTTGGCCCCCAGGACAGCACACAATCATACTATAAATAATTTGCAATGAATGAACATATGATCATTCATATCTACAAGGTATAAATTTTTTCATGAGTTATTCTTAAATTAATTTCAATTGTATATAATTGGTAACCAGTTTCTCAAACTGTAATAATCGCTATCGCCACAAGACAGGCCTTTCAATCTTCTTTCCCAAAACACATGCCGCAAACCCTTACATTTGTAACTTGTGTAAGGCATTGTATACCTGTAGATAGATACCTTTTGAATCCCTCCTTCCCTGTGATTATGCAAGATGCACACTAGCATTATCCATTGAGCCATCTTAAGATTAACCCTACAGGTCAAACAGAAAGTGACTAACCTCCAAGATACAATTCTTCAGCTTCTGTCTCCTGGATTTCCGGTAGTCTAGCCCCCCCGAACCGCAAGCAATGGGTGGTCTTCCAAACATGAGGGAAAATGCAGATTTCACTGCCGACACTGATGCCTTCCTCCGCTCATCAAAGAGGAATGCATCCAGTCGAACATGCCATGACTCCACATTCTGACACATGTATGCCATCACACACTCCCAAGCCCACTTGCACAAAGACGATGAATGTGAGGAAGAGTGCAACGTGATGACTGGTGATGGCAGCACCTGACTTGTATGCTCCAGTGAGATTCCTGCAAAAAAACAAACATAATTTGGTAGAGATTCAAAAATCTTGAAGAGATATGCCCGCACATACAATGCTAACTTGATTAGCATTTTAAACCTTTGAGTGGCATGTGCATTGCGAGTCTATTTTAATGAGATATTAAAAATTTTTTTAAAGATGTCTGTAAAAATATTAAAAATTACAATAATTTGCTGAAAATTTTGCATGTTATACTAAAAATACTATCCTTGTGCGGCCATTGAGCCTGGAATTTATTAAACAAAAAAGTAATAGCAGAAAAATTACCATCCTGTACCAATGCAGAGAGAGGTTAACTTTCATTGTGATTACAGCCCATAAAGGAGATGTACTGAGAGGCCATGCAGCGCCTGGTATTTCTGCAGTAAATAATGTCCAAACTATTCATAAAGTCTGACTCATTGTCAGAGGATATCAAGTTCTTATCCCTCCAGATGCGGGGTCCAAATATTTCATGGATGTTCAGTGATTCTGGTGCCAGGGAACAGGCCGGGACTTCCAATTTCGGCAGTGTAAAACATCTCTTCATGGGAAAATCTCATTGCCAGATGATGCAAGGTCCCTTACATCATACATAGATCATTCAATAAGTCTTTTGGAAAAATAGAAACACTAGCTATATAGAGTAGGTTTTTCAACATAATCTCATTTTGGCTCAATACACTTTTCCCAGCCTTTCGCCAGCTCTTTAAGGCCACCCAAACAGAAGGATTGAAGTCCTAAAAATGGGCATCTATGTTGTAGATGACCTCATTTGAACTGATTCATTTTCCACAGAACCAATTTTTCAAGTTTGGAAATAAAAAAAGACACTAGGGCCTAACTGGGGTGAATACAGTCTATGTTGTAATAATTTGAACTTCAACTACATAATTTTTGCCACTGAAAATGTACAGGTGTACACCCATGAATTGTCTTGATGGAAGTGAATTTTTTTCTTTGCTATATGAGAAGAATTTTTCTAAATTTCTACACTCAAAGGGGGAATGGCAATGCATAATACTTTCCACTTATTGTTTGTCCTTCTTGCCAGCAATTGATGCAGATGATTCAGTGTGCATCGCTAAAAAACGTGGCCATCACCTTGTCAGACAATTTCCTCATCTTTGCCTTTTTTGGAGCTGTATTTTCTTTAGAAACCCACTGTTTCAACTGTTTGTTTTTCACTGGAGTATAGCAAGGTATCCATTTTCATCTACATTTCAGTAGCGATGAAGAAATTCATCCAGATTGTGAAGGAAAAGTGCCAAACTAGCCTCTGAATCAATCACAAAATAGCATTTATTTTTCACTGAGAGTACAAGTCAAAGTGGCACCCATCTTGTCGAGATAATTTTAACACCTAATTTTTGACATGCAAAATGGAATACAGTGTACCTTATATGCCTGAGCCCTCAACTATTTCATTAGCATTGATTATCAATCACTCAAAACCCTTTTGTAGAATTTGTCAATCATTTAGGATGAAATTACTTCTACTGAATGTTCTGATTATCTCTCATAGCTTGACTAGCTCATAATTTGTGGATATACAGCCACATTTAAACACATTTATCCAACTGTAAACAGTCACAAAAGCAAGAGCAGATGTGCCTTGAACTTCATCCAACTAAGTTTTGGTATCTTTTGGTGTTAAGCCTTTTAAACAGAAGTCTTTAATCACCACACCAAACTCATATTTTACCAGTTTTCTAAATAAACAAAATTTTATTGCTTCAATCGACAATGGAAATGAAACCAAGCAATGTATATAGCTGGAACTTAACTAGAAATCTAGTATGAGATGAAACTTACTAGGAGCAAACCTTTTCTGATACAATGGGTGCAATATCTTGGATTTTCTAAGGAATTATTGAACAATCCACAGATCCATTATTGGTTTCTATCTCCACAGATGAAGCTATCAACGTTCTCAAAAGGACTCCCATGTTTTCCTTGAAAGAAGAATGGACCACTTCCATTGAGAAACTGGTAAGAATTCTTAAACTATACCAAGCAATTATGAAAATATACATTAGTCCATTATGAAACTGTCCATTAGAAAATCATGGGCATGGTTACTGCAAACATTTTGAGTAGGGATCAAGATACCTCTGAAAAATATTCAACACCGCCAGGATTTGAACCCCCTCTTCTCCTCTTTGAAAACCTCTGGGTGGGAAGCCAGTACAATAGCCACCACACCATCTTAATCCCCAATTCCTTTCCTATTTTTGAGGTTAATTCTTTATCCTTGTTCCACTTAAGCACACTGAATTCCTAACCTTTCAAGATCCTGTCTTTCTTTGTTTTTTTCTCAATTATATCAAAACGAAAATTGAATGATTTTCAAATGATGAGTCATTAACTAATTGAATCAGCTTGCTATTTACTGAAACACAATCTTACTTAGCTACAAGTTTTATTTTATTTAGTACAAGATTTTTACAGTAAATTGTGTTGTCTAATGACTTCTCTCTATACTATCCTAGAATGGTCATTTAGTGACTTAGCTGCAAAGCGGATGTAACTAAATAGCCCCTTGAAGTGGACAATACTAACGAAAAAATTACAATGTAACCTTAAGCACCTTTTTTTTACTTCAGGTTTAGAAGGAACTGATGAATTAAATGTGCACCTAACATGAAATATAAACAATTTCACAAGCATAGAATCATAAACAACAAGCTGTCATAACTTTAGCAGCAATTATACTATCAGAACCAGGGTATTGTTAAAACAGCAAAGTACATAATCCTAATGCTTTTTCAAGCAGACAAAGAACATCTCACCATTAACAGAGGGCATCCCTGCCAATTGGGTTCCAACTCCTCCCTTGCACTGCCTCTTCCTCAGTAATGCTGCCTTCTTCTTCTTGGGTAACCAATCGGGCTTCATGGGCCCCATTAAAGACATAAGTTTGTCCCACATGGCTTCCTTTTCAATGCCTGATTCACTGATCACACAGCAGGCACTGGGGAAGCCAAGGGTGCAGAATGTGCTGAAGACAAACGAGGCTGCAGCCTGAGAGAGATCCACAGCTGAATTATCAATCGTAAGGGCCTGTGCTGATATCCAGTGGGACACGGGATCAGCCAACACAAGCATGGATTGGTTGCCCTTGCCTTCCAGAGGGGCAGAGAGAACATTCACCTCCACCTGCACAAGAAATATAAAATTACTCATTGAAGAATAATCTTAACAAGAAAATATTTCCTGCCAAATCCAGGGGTGCTTGTAAGAACCAAGGTGAGTTGCTATGACGATAATGTAGTAATCAGTAATAATATTCTAGGATGACAAACCCTCAAGGGTGAGAGACTATGATTGGGAAAGCAAGGGATGAAACACACCATTTTTGCGCACAAGGACAAAGAGAGAAATTTCCACCTCACCGTTGTCCAAACTTGCCCCCTCAATGGCTCCCCTGCTCTGCCTGCATCCCCACAACTCTCCCTCTCATTCACCGGGCTCTCCTCAATCCTAGCCTCTGATTCGACATTGCCACTTTCCAGGCAGCTGCCAACTGCAATGCTGCTCGTTGGGATCTCCACGCAATGTCCACAGTTCCTCACAAAGTCCTTCACATCCCTATACAGCCCCTGCCAGAAGTAAGAGGTGCACAGCACAGCATACATTTTGCTGACACCAACATGCACACCTAGAATGTGGAAATGATTGTCTGAGCTTAACCTTCCAAATGCATTGGCCATCTGACAAGAGGAATTTGAGACTTCATCCATTCATTAAAGTAATTTTATTAGTTGAAATGATGATGGGGACCTCCAGTTCTTCCCATGCCTCTTTAATCATCTGGAGATATATTACACAGAAATTTTCAAAAAGATACATGAAACAGAATCCTTCAGAAACAGAGTCTTCATATAACAAGTAATTACGTAAGCCATCAAAGAGTGACTAATTTCACATTTTTCAAATGATTTTAAAACTGTGTCAAATTTCACAGCATTCCATCAAGTTTTAAACCATTCTCAAATCTGTCATATGCCAGGACACTTCCTCCTTCCTGATGTTGTCAATTTAAAATCTGTTGCCTGTATCCAACTGTTCCATTTCTCTTTCATGAATCCTTTAAATAGTTTGTTTATGCAAGAATCTAAAGTTTGAAGCTGGCTCCTCAAACCAAGAGTAACTACAGCTATTTCCTTTCTGCCAATAAAGAGTGTTCAACATGTTTTGATGGCCATAGATACATTCTTATATTGACTGATATAGCATCAAAGTAAAATATTTCTTTAAATGTGGTCTGTTTTCAAGGTTATTGCTATCAATTTTTTTTAGTACAGGCACTTTGGTAGGGCATAAATATGAGCTTGGAAAGAGTTACAAGACTAAAGATAGTATGGTTGAGGATAAGTCCAAAAAAAAAAGGATTAAGAAAACTGGAAAAAGTAAAAGGAATTTAAAAGAAACAAATGTGAAATTCTATAGAAAAGAATGATTGAAATACCTCAAATAATTAATGGGCAATGGATGGTTAAGTAAACAAACACATAAAGGCATGGGGAGGAATCATTGAGTGTGAGCAGAGTGGTTAACAATACAAGTCTCAAGTAATCAAGCCTCGCATATCTTTGAAATGAGAGAAATCATGCAGGTGTTTGGATTTCAAGGCAATGATATTGGATACATGTGAATCATGAGTCGCATACTGAAAATTAGCTGGAAACATAATATGAAGGATGGAAAATTGCAACGAGGACCCTGGGAAAAATATCCAGAGGCAAGTATGTAGATCAAAAGTAGGAGGGTGTACGACAGAGGAGGCATCAGGGGGTGAGAGGGCAATAACACTGAATACAGAGGGATGGAATGGGCTGTGGAGTATTACAATCCAAGAATTGAAATACTGATGATGGGTTACATAAGCCCTACAGTGAGCACCACTCTGATGCTCACACCCACCTGTGTCCAGATGTATGTGTGCCCCTTGGAGAACAGCCCTGCGCTCCCCGGCACCCAGCACAACACGGTGCCTTGACTGACGCCCATGGAACAGCTGCCCCTCAACGAGAGAGTACGAACGTGCCCTCCTCCTCAACATCCGCAGCCACTTGGCAGGGTCCCCCGACTTCTTCGATGCCCACTCATCCAATCGCTTGGCTGAAAAAGAGAGTCCATCTCATCAGTCCAATACCCTCAGCACATAAGAAGCAGGCTGGTTTTAGAGCACAATCTGGAGTAAAGAAATTGCATCTTGTGGACTGAGAAATACGGCATATCATTGGTCTTTGGCAAAGAGACCCAAAAAAGAATACTCCATATCACATGAGAGCAGAATTTACCACAATTGACTGACAATAACATATCAATATTAACAATATGCCCCATAGATCTAATGAGGTAACAAACAGAACTTAGTTTATTCCATAAATTGTGGATATGATCATCTCAAGATAACCTACTGTAATCTATCCATAATCCTGAGGATAAAGCAGTTTTAGTAGATGACCTCAATGTTATACAATGGTGGTGCGATACCAGGCAATTAGAAATTAAAGTGTATATTGATGAATTTTTGGAAAACGAGCGATCCCCTCCCAATCACCTACTGCATTAGGAATACTGAAATAGAAATTGTGGACCCAATTAATTATTTAGGCATTACCCTCACTCATGACCTCTACTCGGTGAAACATATATGGGGAATATGTGGACAAACTATCAGGAGATTAGGATTTATTAGAAGATTATTGGGGAAATCTGATGAAAATGTTAAAGAGAAATGTTATCTTTTGCTGGTTAAGCCTAATTTAGAATATGCTACAAGTACATGGGATCTTCACGAAGTTGCATTGATTGCCACACTGGATTGCATGCAGCATAAAGCAGCTAGATTTGTAAAACATTGTTATGATAAACTAAGTAGCATATAAATATCATTAGAGGAGCTAGGCTGGGAATCACTCACAAAGCGAAGGTTAAATCACAGATCAAATCTCTTGCATAGATTGGAAGGTCTTTCCAGCAATAATGGTGAAAATTTATTATTAGCCTCATGATACAATGGAAGGAGAGATCACGTAAATATAATTAGAGAGATGAAGTGTAGAACAGATAGATTTTAGATGTCATTTTTCTAATAAGGTAAGGGATCAGAAAAACATTTTTCAACCATGTTAGGAGTGAAAAGTATTATGGTCAAAAGTAGTCAGGTATAATCACCCCCTGCCACACCCCAGCAGTGGTATGCAGGGTGCTATATAAATAAATAAAATATTACGAATGTTACTACCCAGGAAGCGAGAAAGGTATTGGTTTATCATCAATATTAATTCTGATGTTTACTTGAACATTATTTTTTATTAGTAAAATGAATTAATCTGACTTATCTACATTCAAACTAGGAATTGTGATTACACCAATTCTGTAGAAGAATAGCAGGATTAGTTGGCCCTGAAATTAGGTTATCAAGGGAAGTAGCAGACACCAAAATATTTGCATACAGCCCAAGAAGAATGCCCATCGCAGAATTCAAGAAACATGGGAGATCATTAATGTACAAGAGGAATAGCACTGGACCCAATACTGAGCCCTGTGGAACACCAAATTAAACATATTTTGCAGGTGAAACAAATCTAATCCCATTTCCGTGAATGGAGACACAGTGAGGTCTACCGCCTAAACATGACTTTATCTAATCAAAGGATGTTCCTTTTATTCTAAAGCCCACAAGTTTTTCAAGAAAGGTTGTATGTAGCCCTTTTGGAGGGATATGCCACAAAACCTGGTAATTTATATTTCTGACACCTTATCTTAAAAATCATTTGTTGGGGATCGAGATGGTGCGGGGGCTAGCGCACTGGCTTCCCACCCAGAGGGCCCGGGTTCAAATCCCGGCGGTGTTGAATATTTTTCAGAGGTATCTCGATCCCTCCTTGAGGTGCTTTGTGGAGGGCACTTTGAGTGAGTACGCCGTCCGTCGGATGGGACGTTAAACTGCGGACCCCTTGGCGCCTTTCGTAAAGAGTAGGCTAATGCCGACGCCGGGTTTCTCTCCACCCTTCATCCTTTCCTATCCATCCCCTATGGCGCAAATGACCTCAGCTGTCGGTCGCCTCCCCTCAAAACTACTACTAAATCATTTGTTTAAATATTAATGACCTTAAGATATCTTCCAATAAAGAAGAACTTTTTAAGTTAAATTTTTGGCCAGATTAATGCAAAATTAAAAGGAGATACATGAAAAAGACTAGGATTGTCTGAATGGTTTCAAGAATTTCTAAAACTTTAACAGACAATGATAAAAGATAATACTTGGCTTTTCCATATAAAAAAAGTTTTGTTTACGACCTAGGTTTCTTCACGACCTGAATATGTTAAGCTGTAACAACACCTAGGTTGGAAACAAGACTTGTTTGTGTGGAATAGCCTAGTGTCTTCTTTCATCATGATGGATTTCCACCATGTTATGGCTCAAACTGCATGATTTAATATGCATTTATACCATTTGTGTAAAATAGTTCTCGCATGAAGGTTTTTTTTCATTTTTGAGTACAAAGATTATTTAGATTCTGCACTTATGACCAAGTTTGTTTTTAATATCTCCTATTTTATTAACATTATCAACCTATTGAGCTCAAATTTTTAATGTTGGTGGTTAAAATTCCAGGTCTTGGACTGAAAATTCCTGGATAAAATTTTCAGCGTTGTTAAGACTCATACAGGTATATAATAATTATTTTCAAAAAAATTTCTAAATTCCAAGGTG
This sequence comes from Hetaerina americana, assembly GCF_022747635.1. NCBI lineage: Eukaryota > Metazoa > Arthropoda > Insecta > Odonata > Calopterygidae > Hetaerina > Hetaerina americana. The sequence continues at coordinate 14,012,676 of NW_027287095.1, forward strand.
CATTAGTCCAATGGATAGATCTCTCAGCAACTGAATGGAGGGCCTGGGTTAAGTTCCAGGTGATGCTGCTGGGCACTCTCGGCTTTCATCTATCTACATGGTGAATGCCCATCACAGCTATGGTTAATGGCTGGGGGATTACACAATAAGCATGTGACATCAAAAATTTAGTCATTCTAAATTTTTAGTAACTGTATACTTTTGCAAATTATCTGGCTTTGTGTAGAGAGGAAACAGGGCATTGAAGCAGGAATATAGATATAGATTGGAGACTTTTGAAATGTGGGCGTAAAGAGAGGGATGGTGAAGAAGTGGATTGAAAGGAAAACAAATATGTAAGTGCTAGGTATGGTAGGCGAGGAGAAGGGTATGTTGGTAGAAATCATAAGGAGACAGGAGTGATGGTTATGGTGGGCAAGGAGAGGGGATTGTTTGGAGATATCCCAAGAAGACAGGAGAGATGGATTCAGTGTGTTCCGCCATCAAATCGCATTTGTCCAAAGCATCTGCAAAATCGAGACATCTTCATAAAGAAAGCAACTACCCACATGCATAAAAATGCCCACGATAGGTATTCAATCAAGTTACAGCTGTATAGATAAATTTTTAAGAACAAATTCCATTTTTTTCATATAAAGTGTTTACATTGAAATACTCTGATCCATGAATTTTCATGAACTGTAACCTGAAAAATTACAGTACATCTTATGGGTCTGGAAATAAAGTAACTTTTAGTAGGCCCTTAGAATTTTGTATTTTATATAGTTTTGATGAGTGATTTGTATTTTGTATCTAAACATATTTTGTTTATTCCTGCCTACTTCTGCCATCCTGCATACCTGCCATCTTCCTTTTACCCCAGACATTGGAAATAATTTTTTCTTATAAGCTGTAGAAGACAAATTGTTCTCGGAAAAAGTAGATGCTGTCAATATGGGCAATATGCTGCTAATCTTCCTCTGAATAATTTAAATTTTAAATGGAATGTTATTGCTCCATTTGATAATATATCACTGTAAAAAATTTTTTATATCCGACAGAAAGGATATCTGTGGTTCGTCTCATTCCCTACTCATGGGCATTATTGTTTTCATTGCTGCGGAACAATTAGATATATTACTCAACTTATGCTTTGAGACGGGAGATTTTTCAACAGCAAATTTAATATGGTCATACCATTTATCAAAATGAATAAAGGAATATTATTACTACAAAGATTTGAAAAATATAAAACTAAAAAAATACAAAACTATCAGTCCGAAAAGTGGTTTTTCGTTCAATCTTAAATTTACACATAATTTCATTCAATCAATTTAAATTACACTTAAACTACTTCAAATTAAATGATTGAGGTCTCCAGCCCTAATGGTTACCTAGCAACCAAAATGTCAATTTATGCTTTCCTTGACCATATGTGAATATGATTATAAGATGAATAAAGTATATTATTATTATTATTATTATTATTATTATACTAAATCAATTTCCAAAATGCTGTAAATTTGTCAAAACATTTTTTCTCTAAAAATGTTTTCAAATAATTATTTTCCTGAATAAAGGAAACTCCTAAATTTAAAAAATGATGGTCACAGGACACAAATTGGTAGCAGCCGCCACCATAATGATATTATTTCATACCAATCTAAAGAATAACCTAATCCCATTGGAAGCAGCACAAAACCAGTTAAAATATAGTTTTGGCAATAATAAATAAATACTCTTTCCTTTAATGTCAATAGCCAGGAATTACTGTTTTCTTTATACATTAATTGCTAGCAATAACACATCATACGCTTGTGTGTGCATAATTTATTTCATTTAAATGTATTATACCATATTTTCTCATCGATAACATGCACCTTATGCATAACGTGCAACCAGAACTTAGTGGTTATCTTGAACATGTAGAGATGCCACGCATGTGTGTGTGTGTGTGTGTGTATAAATATATTGTGCGCGTAAAAATATGTGTATTCATGTGTATGTGTATTCATATACTAATAAATGGTAACAACCAATGAATACATGGGATCATAATTACCTGTGGCTATACCTAACGAACGATATACAGATGATTAGAGCCAGGTGATTAAAATTAATTCCAAACCACAGAATGATCAAAAAATAAACAATATTTACAAGTCAACACAATAACAAGCCACCTCATTGCTTTTTTGCTATGATTCGTAAGTCGAAACGAGACAAAGTTTTGTGTGCCATTTCATTTGCTATATAATTACCTTTCAGCAAATCAAATACAAAAAAATAAGAGAATGAATTAAATAGAATTTTCTCATTTTGTTTGCTTTACTTACTTTGTTTGCATTGGCACGCAGCTGCTCCAGACACCCTCAAAGTTCTATGAAAGTGCCGCCTACATGGTGATTGTTTCAAACCTGAATTGAGCTAAGCTTTAATAATTTAGAATTTTCTCAAGAAAATTACCCATGGAGAAGAAAGTCTTATACAGCAATATTTAAGCTAGAAGTCATCAATTTTGCGAAAGAAAAAGGAAATTGCGAGGCTGCCAGGATTTATCCATTTTTAACTCTTTTAGATCAAAGTTACGTTCTAGTTGGGAAAAGTGGATGATGTCTGGTATGAAAGACTACCCAGAATCAGGAAGGATTAAAAGAGCGTCTCATGAAAAAATAATACAGTGGATCCTGGAAAGTTGGCAGGGTGTCAGAGGGACTTGTGTAAAAAATGGATTTGAAACAGCTTAAGGCAATATTTCAACGCCAGGGCTAGAAGATGAGGAAGAGTTAACTTCGGAGAGTGAATTCGGTGATGTGCCTAAAAAGATAAAAAATGCACCTAATTCATTTAATTATGATTCGGGTGATGAATTTCTTGGCTTCAAGTGATCTACCTATCCTATATTTATACGTACGTGTATAAAATACGACGTACTCTACGTATACCTGAGAATATTTGTAAATGGTCCGACAAAAACTTTGAACTAAATTGTCTAAAACCATGCACTCTTATTCAATCAATCCCGCAAGCAGAACAAAGGCAAGTTATTTCTTAATCATTCTCCAATAGCTTCAATGTATACTGTCAAATTTCTGGGGGTGCATTTTCATCCCAGTGGCAGCTGGTCTATCCAATGTTACTGAATAACAAAAACACACATCAAAAACATGGCTGCGTAGGTTTTCGCGGCGGTGGTTTGAAGTACTCTGCATTGTCGGGTTTCACCGCGTCGTAGTTTGATTCAGACAACAGTTTCGCCGAAGTTGCATTCGGCGTCTTCAGGTCGAAGATGAGGGACTCGGAATTTTGCCACCCTTATATAGGTGGTCCCGTCTAGTGGCTGCTCCCTGATTGGTCCGTTCCCAGAGAACTCTCTTCCACGCATTGTGGAGATGGTAGCCTTCATCCCTGTTGATGTTCTCCGGGTTTTTTGTGATCTCAATTGCTTCCCTAATTAAACGCGGGTAGTATCTACTCTCCTTGGCTATGATGTTTGCTTTTTGGAATGAAATCTCGTGACCGGGTTCACTCCATTGGTGTTCTGAAATGGCCGACAGGTGAAACTGCTTTTTTGTGGTTGCCCGGAGGTGTTCCTTTATCCGAACTTTCAATGAGCGGCATGTTTCCCCGATGTAGGCTTTCCCACATGAACAGGGTACTTGGTAGACCCCTTCATATAAGTCTTTCGGAATTTGGTCCTTCGGTCCAGGGAGAGCGTCGGCTATTTTCTTGGTGCAGCAAACAACGACGCGGTGAAACCTGACAATGCAGAGTACTTCACACGTCAAAAACAGTTATGCATTAAGTGAGATTTTTTTTCATAAAGTTTTACTTTTAAAAGTTTAATTTGAAGTTTTAAAATTAGTTCACCATTCAAACTTCCATACTAAAGTTGCCTTTCTGTGCATCTTCAGCCAGCCAGTTACAATAAATATATATAATTAAAAAAGATAATTAGATGTAAGTTGGCAGTGTTCTATTTTGCTCTTTGCTTATCTGATTGAAAAAATTGAATATATTAACAGTACACTGTATATTTGCAATACAGTTTGTCTTATAAAAATATCACCAGCTTCATATTAACCGAGCTATCCACCCATATGGTACAGGAAGTAGCGACTACATACTCACGAAGATATACGACTCATTGAAGGTCAAAGATCTAGTGCAAAAGACCTTTAGCTGTGGGGACAACACTGCATAACTCCTGATCAAAATCTACCCTATTTCTCAGCCCATAAGATACACTGTGATTTCTAAGGTTAGAATTTTAAAAAAATACTTTGATCAGAGAGAACAGCTTCAAGGTATTTTGATGCTAACACTTAATATGAAAAAAATTAAATTGTTGCATTAAAAAATTAGCACCCACACATATATCAACATTTATTCATCTAAGAAATTTGCCATCACTGCTGCTAAAACATTTCTGCAGCTATTTTCATTGGGATTGTCACTTTTGCACAATGCCACTTTCACTTCCATGTAGCACATTCCTAATTTCACATTTTTTAAAAGACATTAGGAATGGCTATTCTACACCTGGTATATACGAACAGACCATTTCTCTACATGAATCTCACGCATCATAAAGTCACAGTAAAATCATCCAGACATTTCTATCCCTTATTTTCTCACTTTCATTTAAATCAGATTTGTGAAAAGTTATCTGATTCTTCCTGTGATTTAAAATCCAGTTCTAAACATGTCCCTCAAGCTTGGGACATCTATGAGATGATAAACATAATTGTTTTTACCTTCTCCTCCCTACATGGACCAAAACCACCTTCTGCCTTAGAATTGCCTTGTTTTCATGTTCTGAAGCATAAATCACAACTTGAAGTTTACATGCAAAACTTGGTGTGAGTCTTCTCTCTAAAAGATCCCCTGAGGTTATTATCATTTTAAATATTTATGTGATGCTTAGTTTCTGTTAGCATTTTGATATTATCAAAATATGTATTAAAAGCAACCACTTTCTAAACCTTTACAACACTTTAATACATCTTAAAAGTTGAATGCTTGCAGACTCCCAGGTTTATCTGGAGAGAGTTAGAATTTATGTTTGTATGGGTTAGCGAAGGGGCAACAACCTCATTAGTCAAACGAGAATAAGTTTTGCAGCAGCCCCACATGAGATGTAACTAAATGCATTACATTGTATACATTTACCAATATATTCAGGAATTTTTTTAGGAAATAATTAGAATGAAATATTAAAATCTGTTCCTTAATGCTAACTCAAAAATTATATTATCAAAATTTGTAATAAAGACAATCATTTTCTATGCCTGATGTAGGGAACAATACATAACAGTAAGTATTTTTCTGGCAAATCAACTTGTCTTAATGAGGTCAAAGTTAAACCCTTTTCCCTCAAGATGCAAGCAGATTTTAGAACACATTATGGAGTAAAAAGAGTGCATTTTGTAGGCTGGTAAATTTGGTATGTCAGCTACCCAATCAATAAGTATATTTATGAGTAATGTGAAAATTTTCTCGCTGATACATCATCATACTGTGGATGACTTTATTGGACACCAGAAAATTTGACATATACCAATAATATTATGTTTCTCATTTTTTAATACTTTATTACCCTGGATGAATTTCTTTTCCTAAAGAATACTATACCTAGAATTTGACTATGAATGGCCTCTGGATTATTATTATTATTGATAAGCAGTCTACTGTTTAAGGTAGGTTTTGGATAGACAAGAGACTGGACAATGATTAAATTCTTTGCCTCTCTAAGACTAAACACAAATTGATATTCCGATGCCTTCAGCAATGCTTGCAACCTCTTGGTTGACTGGTAAACTACGGTTTGATCATCCAAAAACCTTACCGATTTTATGAATTGTCCACAAACTTTCATTGCCATTTTCAGTACCTCCCATGCCTCTTTCAACATTTCGTCCATATATACACGGGAAAGCAGTAGTTGAATAATGGACACCCCTGTCTTACCCCTCTTCCTAACATCGCCCATTTTAACTTTCAGCTTGAGACGTGTTTATGTCGCAAATAAAACCCCTATTCCTCCGACCTACTCTACCTTCACTAATGCATTCAAAATATAATAAACAAATATATACATACATCCTGATTGTATTCTAGGTTCCTCTCTATTCGTAATCTTATTACTGCTATGACATCAGACATTTCTCTCCTCGTTTTAAACCCTATCCTATTATTCCCCAAGTAAGTTACATGAGGAATATATAAAAATTAACATGCAGGCATGTTGAACAGGATCAGTGCCAACAGAATAAGGCACCTCAGTTTCACAATAAAAATACAGCAGAATATTTCCCATTATTTTTCAGTAGTTTTATTACTTATAGAACACAAATAATGTTTTTAAAACTATTATTTTAGTATACTTTGTATTTTGCGGACGAAAATATTAAAATTTGTCATTATGCAGACATGTTAACTTGCTGCATTTGTTTATAACACATTTATCATTTCATAAAAGTTTTCCTGAACACAAAAACATAGAAATGCAGTAATTGGGACTCGTTGTGTTCCCTTTCTATTAGCTTGGAGTACAAGTGACGCCAGGACAATAGATCAAACCGGATCGTAGCCTCATCGCATTGACGTCACTATGCCTCAAAGCACCAATAAGTATATACTGTGTCGTATTCATTGGAAAACCTATGCAAATTCTGTACGATATATTCGAATCAGAAACATAAAAATCATATGCAATGTTCAGCGTATCAATTCTAAAATTATGAACTAATTCAATATGATTTATTCATTAATATGCATGCATACCATCAGTGTCCGATTCATAACGAAGGAACTCCATAATTTCATAATAATACGCGCTGTCTCCAGCCTCTTGCATGCCAATATTTTCAGTGGCTTGATGAGAGGGAGAAAAAATAACAATCATTTTCAATGTCTCATGTATATCCTACGCCATGTTCAAAACATTGTTATTGCAGTATACCATTATTAGGAATAGCTGTTTCTGGAACATCCTGAATTGAAGATGGAAGAATGCAGATGTCTTCTCTCATCTTAGACGGTACTTATAAAATCAGGAACTTAATTTTCAATCATATTCATCCATGAGCGAGCAGGTTATCACCAATACTAAACGCACATTCTGAGTCCCTCAATGACATTAATCCAATACTAGTTCACAAATTCTCATAAAACATACATCAACATGATGTTCTAAGGAGACACCTGAATCTAATAAAAGAGAGCAGTAAACTGCCATTCCAGCAAGGTGATAATTCCCTACAAGGAAGCACAATTTCAACACGAGCACGAAAAATAATCATAAATATATACATATAAATAACGCAGATATATAGTATATCTATGTTAACAGTGCAGTGGAAAATTAATTTTGGGATGACAGTATCTTAATACAAAGCAAAGAAACTTCGTTGTGATTTGCATTGAATGACTACTAGAACTTCCGCTGGCTAATTATTAAATAAATAACAAATGATCGTATATACGAGGGTTTTTCCTCAAAAATGCAATGCCAACTTCCTATTACGATTGTACTCCATTTTAAATTTAAAAGTTACATTCGTAAATATACTGCCACAACCATGGAGGATTGACGGCCTGAGTTGTTGTTTCTGACTCTAACGCAGGTTTGTAAAAGTAACACCAATAGCGCTGATACCGAATGCAATGCCGTTGAGAGCAGAAATGCAGAAGGCTCGATAGCGATTAATAAAGATGTTGTTTAAATTTATTAAATATGTCCCGGACATTATACAGTCACTGTGGAATGTTTGTTTTATATTGCACCTGCGGCAGTTGCTAATATTATTGAGTGTCAATTATGCTTAAAAATCATCATTAATGGCCGTCAATCTGTTAAGGTAGATATTCAGTGAACACAGCCTATACAACGGTATCACTCGCCTCTGGTGTCAAAACACCTCCTGACATGCGATAAATATTAAGCCTTTCTTCAATTCAGCACTCTGCCTACCGCCCTTCATTCCGTACAATATGCCTGACCAATTCCATCCCCTTTTCACATGCTTAACGGTCTCCCACTATCACTCTTAAACAGTCCATCCCGGTTTAAAATGCTCAGTTTATGAAAAAAAATCTTTTGCTTTCACATAATGCTGCCTTTCACTTTTTGCAATGGAACTAGCACTGCTTCGACGAAATCGTTTAACTGAAATTGACCCACGACTCCGTCTCGACCGGTACAGGCCTTAAGTTTTCAGTTTTACCCACACATTTTTCCACTAGGTACACGACTATATCCCCCAAACCAGCACATTTATGCCCCAAACATTGACACATTACACTCGGTAGTATACCCTTTACTCATCTGCATACGCAAAACTTGCTCATTACCAATTATAACTGGACTCAAAGATGGTAAATAAAAGTTAACTGAAGATGGTCCTCGACAACGGTCGTCTTTTCTCGGAGATTTTCTTTGTATTCGACGATATCTCTTCCGGCAGAACATTTGAAATTGGCAAAGCACAACAAACAGTTCTCCCGTCTAATTAACTGCATACGCTAATTCTATACTTAGGGCCCACTACTTTTGACAAGGGTCGTATTTTTAACGCCAATTCACGAAGTACTAGGCTATATCTCCCACACTAGAACATTCATTTCATTGAAATAAAAACGGTACTCCCTCCATTTGCCCGCATATGCAAACCCATTACTCATGACCCAGTGGAGGATCTCGGGTCAACCAAAGGTGACAGCGACACTTAACTGAACTTGGCAACAGCTTATAAACGATCAATGTATTATGGTATCAAGTGAATCACATAATTGATTTTAAACATATTTGCTCGAAGAACGCATGTGTAATCGCATATCATATCCAAGGTGATTCGAAGTTATATTTATATAGTGCTACTCGAAATATATATATATATATATATATATATATATATATATATATATATATATATATATATATATATATATATATATATATATATATATATATATGTATATATATATATTTTTTTATTATTATTAGGTAATCTACCTGTTAAGGTAGGTTTTTGGATGGCCATAATTACTAATTAAATAATTTGTGACCCCTAGCAAAACACAACATCCTACTTTACATCAGGTCCCTCTTCAGCTCTGAGTACTTTCTTCCTCCCTTCATCCCGCCCAGCATCCCTATCCTGTTCCTTCCCTTTCCTCGTTTGCCTAACATTCTCCCCTCAATTACAGTCTTCAACATCCCGCTGCTGGTCAATACCCCTTTCAGCCACTTTTCCAGCCTCCCAAGGATTGCTCCATACAAAACCCCTATCTTCGCCCACCATACCAAGTACTTCCTCGTTTGTTTTCTTCTCTGTCCATTTCACCTTCTCCATTCTTCTCCACACCCACATTTCAAAAGCCTCTAGTCTATGTCTATCCTCCTGCTTCAATGACCACGTTTCCGCGCCGTAAATAGCTACGCTCCATATCAAAGTTTTTATGAGTCTTTTCGTAATATCCTTACTCAACGTCCCTGTCATCAACTCCCTCCTCCTTGTGAAAGCCTCTTTGCCTAGCCCAATTCTTCTCCTTAGGTTGCTACTACTTTAACCGTGTTGGTCCAAAACACTACCGAGATACGTAAACTGTTCTACCTGCTCTAGTTTTAGCCCTCCTATTCTAATGTTAAGCTTAGCCTTTTTCTTTCTTGAAAATCGCATAACCTTTGTTTTATTAATATTGATTCTCATCCCATACCTGTTGCACTGAATTTCCAATTCACTCAGCAATGCTTGCAAACCCTTGGCTGACTGGCAAACTAAAGCTTGGTCATTAGCAAACTTAACTGATTTTACGAATTCCCAGCCCACTTTCATTCCTACCTCCACTTTTTCCCACGCCTCTTTGATCATTTCCTCTGCATACAGGTTGAACAGCAGCGGTGATAATGGGACCCCCTGCCTTACACCTCTTCCTAACACTGCCCATCCAGACTCCCCGTTTCCAACCCGCACCTGAGCAGTCTGAGACATGTACAGGTTGCGGATTAGCCTCCTTTCTCTCCAATCTATTCCTATTTTCTGAAATATACTCATTAGTTTTTCCCAGTTCACTCTATCAAAAGCTTTTTCGAAATCTACGAAACAGGCAAATACCTCCTGGTTGTGTTCTATATTCCTCTCGATTAATAATCTCATTACTGCAATGGCATCTCGCATACCTCTTCCCTTCCTAAACCCAAACTGATCATCCCCTAAGTAATCATTTGCCTTACTCTCTATCCTTTTGTTTATGATCCTGAGAACAACTTTAGCTGCGTGTGAAATCAAACTTATCGTCCTGTAGTGCTCACATGATATAGCCTTTACCTTTTTCGGAATAGGAACTAAAACTGATCTCACAAAGTCTTCCGGCCAGATTCCTTCCTCATAAATACTACGGATCAGCCCATATAGCCTCTTCCTTCCACATTTTCCTAAGCATTTTAAAAGTTCCGCGGGAATGTTATCCACCCCCACGGCCTTATTTAGTTTCATCTCCCTTAATGCCCTTTCTATCTCATTGTCTAGTATGCCTGGACCTAAGCTATCTTCCTCTACATCATGTTCCTTTTCTATGTCTAACTTTATTGGTCTAAGCTCTATCCTTTACAGTTCTTCTATATATTCCTTCCATCTCTCTTGGATCTTTCCTGCGTCTACTATTACCTTACCCGCCTTATCTCTAACTGCTATCGTTGATCTCCCTTTCTTACTTCCCGATAAAGATTTAACTTTGCTGTACAGTGCACCAATTTCACCCATCCTCTGCAGACTTTCCATATCCTCGCACTGCGTCTTCCACCATGCTTCTTTTGCTTTATTTGTTGCCCGCCTCAATTTATTGTTCAATTCTTTGTACTTTATTTTGCCTTACTCTGTATTTACATTCTTCCATTTTTGCCGCTCATCCATCTTTGTAATCATCTCATCTGTGATCCATGGTTTCCTAGTCCTTTTAGCGTTAACGGTTCCAATTGTGTCTTTTGCAGCTTTAGACAACCCTTTCTTGATACTTTCCCATTTTTCTTCGATAGTACTTAGCTCTTTACCATGCTCCATGATTTCCTCTACCGCCTGTTTGTATTCTTTCCCTTTCAAACCATTTAATGCTTCTACTATCCATTTTCTAGCTCGCCGCCCCTACCTTATCTTTTTGAAACGGACGCTATATTTCATAACAACTAAATTGTGGTCAGAGTCCGCATCCACTCCTGGGAAGCTGTGCGAATTTATCACACTGTTCCTAAACCTGTGTCTAACCAGGATATAATCTAGCTGATACCTAGTCACCTGGCATTTTCCAAGTATACATGCGTCTTTTGTGGTGTCTAAACCAAGTGTTGGTGATGACTAGCCCCTGTCACCTGCAGAACTCGACTGCTTTCTCCCCGCGGTCATTCCTCGTGCCTAAACGGTAGTCCTCGACCTCATCACCATCTCTTCCTTCGCCTACCGTCACATTCCAATCCCCCATCACTATCAAATGTTTCCCTGCAGGAGCACACGCGATTATGTCCTCTAACTGATCGTATATCCTATCGACCTCTTCTTCCTTATGGTTGCTCGGTGGCATGTATACCTGAATAATAACCAAATTCGTCGGTTCTGCTTTTATCTCTACTAGTAGTATTCTATCCGTTACCTGCTCTATGTTGACTACGCTTCTCCCTACCTCTTCATTTAATACAATGGCAACCCCTCGTTGGCTCTTGTCCCCACCGCTGTATATTATTCTATACTTATCACTACAGTAATCCCCACTATCTTTCCATCTCACCTCGCATAGACCTAAAATATCTATATTTCCCCTTCCCATCTCTCGCTTAACATTCTCCAATTTCCCTGTCCTCATCATTGTCCTAACATTCCACGTTCCTATTCTATGTAATGTGGTCTTCTTCTCCTGCGTCTTCTGTCCTGCTGCTGCTGGTTTTATATGTGTTCCTATCCCTTTTCCTTATATCTGTTTCTGCATATATGAGTATTTATTCGCCGTTTGGCGGGATTTCGTGTTTGAATGTGTATTTGGCCAATGTGGCTCATCTCTTTCTTCTGGCTATGCGTGCCACGAAACGCACTGTTCCTTTCCTGTATGATGTTGTATGAATTCTAACCCACTGTCCTTTCCTCTTGTGTATTGTCTATTTCTCCTTTGGTGGGTGAAACAGCCCCCTGACGCCATCTCTTGGCTAAAGAATCGGGGCGCTTGGCGACATATTAGACCCATGGATCTCAGGGGAAATAACGTTTCCTCGATAGCTGAAGTGGTTAAGAGCATCCGCCCGGCAAGTGGAAAGATCCGAGGTTCGAGTCCCGATCAAGGAAATATTTTTACTCTTGTGATCCGTTCAATTCCGCCTTCCCCACCTATATTGTGTTCGTCCTTTATGTGTGTTCCTATCCCTTTTCCTTATATCTGTTTCTGCATATATGAGTATTTATTCGCCGTTTGGCGGGATTTCGTGTTTGAATGTGTATGTGTGTATATATATATATATATATATATATATATATATATATATATATATATATATATATATATATATATATATATATACACACATACATGCATATATGTATATATATATATATGTATATATATATGTGTGTGTGTATATATATATAATTATATATATATATATATATATATATATATATAAAATATCTTCGAAATGGAACGCTCTTCGGCGACGCACAAATATATAAAAACACAGATGTAGATTTTTAGAATATAGAGACATAAAGAAAGGACACTCACAATTTGTTATTTTACATTTCGACAGCACGGCTGTCGTCTTCAGAATCAAGATTCTGAAGACGACAGCCGTGCTGTCGAAACGTAAAATAACAAATTGTGAGTGTCCTTTCTTTGTGTCTCTATATTCTAAAAATCTACATCTGTGTTTTTATATATATATATATATATATATATATATATATATATATATATATATATATATATATATATATATATATATATTATATATATATATATATTCCCCTTCCATGGACTACAACCTTGACGTGGTGGAAGGGCTTGTGCGTTCTGATGTCTGATGACCCCTAGAGCTGTGCTGGCGGGAGTAATAATTAATGCTCCCGGTAGGGTCAACCATGCCAGATAGGTTGAATGTTAGCAGCCAAACAAAGGTAGTCCACGCAGCGTCTGTTCCTCAGCGAGGCAGCTGCAAAGACGTCTGACCCCAGTGGCACAGCCATTGAGTGATGGTGTGATGTTAAAAACACTATTGAGGAAGGCAACGGGAAACCACCTCAATTATCATTCCTAAGATTTACATGATTATCACTAGAGAGATTTTGAGTCCTGGCAACTATGGGGCTCGGCCCAATCGGTCATGTGTCGTGTCTGGTAGCAGGGGAGGCAAGGCTTCCACGGTCGTCATCCAAAGAAACTCTTGCAAGGGGAGACTGACAGCAGTAGGACAGAAGACGATGAAGAAGAATACCAATTTAGATAGAATAGGAACTCAGAATGTTGGGATAATATAGGCGACAGGAAAATTAGAGAATATTAAGCGAGATATGGAAAGGAGAAGTATACATATTTTAGGTCAATGCAAAGTGAGATGGAAGGATAGCAGGGATTACTGGATTGATAATTATAGAATAATATACAGTGGCGGGGACGAGAGCCAAGAGGGGTTGCTATGATTTTTAATAAAGAGGTAGAAAGAAGCGTAGTCAACATCGAACAAGGGCGGATGAATATTAATAGTAGAGATATAAGCAGAACCGACGAACTTGGTCATTGCTCATTGCTCAGATGCCACTGAGCAATCATAAGAAGGAAGAAGTTGATAGGATATACGATCAATTAGAGGATATAGTGTATGTATAGTATAGAGAATATGCTTAGACCAACAATGTTAGACATAGACGAGGAATATGACGTTGACGAAGATAGCTTAGGTCCAGGCATACTCGACAATGAGATAGAAAGGGCATTGAGGGAGATATAACTAAATAAGGCCATGGGGGTGGATAACATTCCTTCTGAACTACTAAAAGGTTTAGGAAAATGTGGGAGGAAGAGGCTTTATGGGCTGATTCGTATTATGTATGAGGAAGGAATCTGGCCGAAAGACTTTGTGAGATCAGTTGTAGTTCCTATTCCAAAAAAGGTAAAGGCTACATCATGTGAGGACTATAGGACAATAAGTTTGATATCCTGTTCCTGCCCTTTCCCCTTTTGCCTAACATTCTCCCCTCTATTAAAGTCTTCAACATCTCACTACCGATCAATACACCCTTCATCCACTTTTCCTGCCCCCATAGGATTTCTCCCAACAAACCCCTCTCTTCGCTCACCATACCAGGTATTTCCTCATTTGTTTTCTTTTCTGTCCATTTCACCTTCTCCATTGTTCTCCACCCCCTCTTTTCAAAAGCCTCCAATCTACGTTTATCCCTCTGCTTCAATTATCACGTTTCCGCGCCGTAAATAGCTACGCTCCATATCAAAGTTTTTACCAGCCTTTTCTTAATATCCTTACTCAACGTCTCCGTCATCAACTCCCTCCTCCTTGTGAAAGCCTCTTTGCCTAGCGCAATTCTTCTCCTTACGTCCCTACTACTTTGACCATGTTGGTCCAAAACACTACCGAGATACGTAAACTGTTCCACCTGATCTAGTTTTTGCCCTCCTATTTTATTATTTGGCTTAGCCTTTTTCTTTCTAGAAAATCGCATAACCTTTTTTTTATTTATATTGATTCTCATCCCATATCTGTTGCACTGAATTTCCGATTCACTCAGCCTCTGTAATCATTTCCTCCACATATAGGTTGAACAGCAATTGTGATAATAGGCCACATTGCCTTACACCTCTTCCTAACACTGCCCATTCGGACTCCCCATTCCCCACTCGCATCTGAGCAGTCTGAGACATGTACAGGTTGTGGATTAGCCTCCTTTCCCTCCAATCTATTCCTATTTTCTGCAATATACTCATTAGTTTTTCCCAATTCACTAGGTCAAACGCTTTTTTGAAATCTACAATACAGGCAAATATGTCCTTATTGTAATCTATATTCCTCTCGATTGGTGATCTCATTACTGCAATGGCATCATGTGTATCTCTCCCCTTCCTAAACCCAAACTGATCATCCTCTAAGTAATCGTTTGCTCTACTCTCAATCCTTTGGTGGATGATCCTGAGAATCACTTTAGCTGCATGGGAAATCAAGATTATTGTTCTGTCTTAACCCTATATACTTTCACAAATCAATCAAAAAAGGGGGTATGCATATTTACATCACACATTTTAGAGTGCATAACTTTAGATTTGGAGTGTTTCTGTTTGAATTGCAATTTGAAATAGTTGCTGTTTTCCATTACTAAAAAGAAAGAAAGACTCGTACTTTTCCACAGATTTAAATCTGTGGAAAAGTACGAGTCTTTGTTTCTTTTTAGTAATGGATATTAAATACTTCCAGAAGTGAAGCCTGAAACAATAGAATATAGTTGCTGTTTTCTTTAAGAGTTAAAACTTAATAGCTGTCTCCATCACCCACCCTAAGGTGATTTTAGTATTTTCTGTAATCAATTAGAGGAGGTCTTGATCTTTCTTCAAAAGTACAATGTTGATACTGTCATAGGGACTGACTTAAATGCTGATATGGCATGTGATTCAAGGTACAGTACTCAACTTGATATTTTACTCAGAGCCTTTAATCTGTATTGTGCCAACTCACAATCAACCAGAAACTCTATATGCTTGGATAATATTGCTACTAGTGAAAATGTCCAGGAATATTCTATTAATTTTTTTTGATTCTTTGATCTCTGATCACAGTTTCATTCCTTCGGTGCATTGGATGTTCCTTCAGTTGTGAACTGTAAAAAAACTTATTAACAATTACACGGCCAATTAATCCAAGCCATATGGCAAATTTCAAACATCACCTTACCAAACTAGATTTGGTGTTCTTACTTACTTCAGATAATGGCCTACAGAACTTTAACTTGTTCTTTGAAACAGTCAGTTTAATATTCAATTAAGCATTCCTACTAAAATTTATTAATCTTAAGTCAATTAATAAAATAACTGGTTTACACCTGAACTTGTACAGTTAGGAGAAAATCTGTGGTGTAACTATTATCATGTTAAAAGATGATCAACTGATGCCAACCTTAGAATGTACAATAAGTTCAAAAGGGAATATCATAAGAAGCTAAAATGGCTAAACGCAATGACAATTGAGCATTTATTGACAGCTACCAAAATAAATGTAAATCCGCCTGGTCAATCCTAAGGAAAATAGGTCCTTCAACTAATGTAAAAAAAGATACCAAAATACATCCCTCTAAATGTGATAACTTCTTCACAAGCTCCTCGGACAATATTCTTTGTGAATAATCTAACTCCAATCTGGGTTTTAAAGATTGCCTCAATAGATCTCCTGCTCCTACTGAAACTTTTCCCTCCATCTGAAATAGTGAAAATGGTTGCTAAATTTGAGGGATCAATAAGTAGATATGATATGTCTATGGTCTCTCTAATTAAGGCCATTGTTCATCAATACCTGTTTCTGTTTAGGAACACTTTCCTTATGTCCTAAAATACTCTTAGGCAATACCAATTTATTAGTGGGATGGTAAAAACATTCCAAAAACATTACTGCCCCATTGCCATCATTCCTGTGATTGGCTAAGTCATCGAGGGTATTGGCAGTGCCCAAATACTTATGTGTCCAGAAAGAAAGAACTTACTCAGATCCAAACAATTTGGTTTTAGACCTTGAAAGTCTAAAGAGCAAGCTGTTGAATATGTCTTAAAGCAATTAGTGTGTGCTTTAAAAGATAGGCTGTGCTTTAGAAGATAGGCTGTGCTTATGACTCTCATTGTTTGACCTATCCTCAGCATTTGATTGTGTAGACCATGAAATTTAACATTTGCAGTATAATGGCATCCATAGCTCTGAACTGAAATTCCTGACCTCATATTTAAAAAACCATAAACAAGTGGTAGAATGGTTGTAAGTCAAAATTCTGGCAAGTAAAAAAAGGTGTGCCCAAGGGGTCTGCATTTGATACTCTGTTATTTCTGCTGATGATCAATGACTCACCAAGTAATATACCTGCTGATTGTATCCTGTATGCTGATGACACTACTTTCATAAATAAATATAAAAATCCTGGGCAGGCACATGAAGAACTAAAAGACTTGCAACAACAAGCTAGTGACTGGTTCTCGGCTAATAAACTTATTTTATAATATGAAAAAACACCATATCTTCTCTGTGACCTTAGAAGTACTGGTAAAGCTCAAAGATCTGTCTAGCTCCTTGGGTTTTTTATTGAATAATATCTCCTGAAAAGTCATTTACTGCAATCTCTAAAAAACCTTTCCAAGAATCTCTTTGTAATCAGGAGACTTAAAAGCTGTGTTCCTGAGAAACATTAGAGGCTTGCCTGTTTCGTCTTTCTCTAAAGTCACCTAAGTTATGGCCTGAGGCTTTGGAGGCATGCAAGTGACACAGAAACTCTGCTCATGATACAAAAGAAAGCAGGATTACAACTAGCTCTGGCCATGATGATCACTGTCGTCCCCTTTTTGCCAAGCTAAGAGTCCGGCAGTCTTTAACATATACATTTACCATGCTTAATTCATATGAAAGATAATTTAAATAACTATGTATTAAGAGGCAATATTCACAGCCAAGGTTCACAACAAGGTCAAGAAATATGTTAGACAACCCAATGCAGTGGGTCCACAACCGTCAACCAGTCAGATAACCTTGCGTTAAATTTCTATAACAAACTTCCCCATACTGCAAGACAGAGTAGCTACAATAGGTTCATAAACGTAACCGAGGATTGGCCGCCCTCACGCCCCTATTTTTTGGTGAATATTTTGAACTGGACTTCTCAAGAGTGAAATTCCATGAGTTAGCTCCATTACAGCAATGAATGAATGTATTTACATGTTTTTCTTTTGACGACATCTATAGTAGCAAGGGCTGCTCTTTGATAAATTAAGATTATAAGAGACATTACTAAGACGTGACGATGAAATGCTGGTTGGAATCTCACTTCTGTTCACAATCATTAGAATATACCTTATAATTCACAATTTAGGTTTTGAATTATTTATTTATATTGCTTCTTGGAACTTACAGAACAGTCAGCGACAGGAAAAAAGTTACAACACTCAGTGAATTCTACCGAAACGACTACAACTCTACGCTGATACACAGCCTCTGTTGAGATGTATTTTCAAAATAAATTCAACAAATAATAAGAGACGCATATCGGGCTTATTTTGTGATTTACCTATCGATATAATCTACAATATTTTTTATATACAGTGCCGGAACCTTAATGCTGCCGTGTAGTTTGTCTTTTTCCATGTATTATTAATAAATATATATTTCTAGATACTACTCGAAATAAAGCCCTGACAACGGGAAATGACCTTTGAGATATTCGTAGGAACTAAAAAATCTGCATTGGCAATGACATATTTAATGAACGAAATAACAAAAATAAGTTCAACTCATACAGAATTAATGAGTAATTTCAAAACAGATCTCACTTTTTACGGCATATTTTTAAAATTAACTCTTACCAAGGATTGCCAATATTTCGGCGGGTAGCACTACAATCTACCATAGATGCTGCCATAGCTTCTAGGTAATACCTATACAATTAAGGAATAAAATTATATTAGATAATGGCAGGGCAAAAAATATAGAGAATATTATTCATGATCAACTTCTTTAGAAACGTGTGGACAGATCGGGGGAAATCGCATTATTCGGGGGAGGTTGCGGGGGCCCGGGAATCGACCCCGGGCCCGGCGGTCAGTGGTCCAACGCTCAACTTATCGGTTACCATGGTGAAGCCAATCTTGTTAACAGAGTTCCATGCACCGAAACCACTTGTATGCCAGAGTTGAGAGGAGAATGAAAGGAGAAGATATGACCAAACAAGAATAAATTTATTGGTGTCGTGTTTATCACAACGTTCATGTGAAATCCATTTTTGCGTTGCTAGATGTAATAAATCAGGTATGACAGGGAACAATAATGAATTGATAGAAATGGTTAAACTAAGCGACACCGTTGTAACCAATCAGTTTGTGAAGAATAAACTTAATGTGACTAAAAGAAGAGAAGAAGTAAACGCAAAGTTCCTAAAAAATGTCACTCATCTTCATTTCCAGAATAAAAATATCCATGAAATAGTAAGTTCTTCATATGCATGAATTATTAATGTTACATTAGAGGTTTTAAGACATTGATATAAGTTTTGTTCTTCAGGGTGTTATTACAGTGTGCAGCAATTTAAAGGTTCTTTACTTGCAAGGAAATTCTATAACCAAAATTGAGAACTTACATATTTTCAACAAGCTAACTCATTTATATCTTCAAGATAATAAAATATCCAGAATTGAAAACTTGGAAAAATTAATAAATCTTGAAAAATTGTGAGTGAATTCCTGGAGATTTGTGTGCAATATGTATATACGCCACAAAATGGGGATGATTTTATGATAAACTTCATATATTTCAAGGTTTATTGGGCATAACTGCATTACTGTCGTGGAAGGCCTGGAAAACCTCAAGCAATTAAAAGAATTGCACCTTGAACAACAAAATTTGCCCCCTGGGGAAGCACTGCAATTTGATCCAAGAACAATGGAATCTTTATCTGTAATTAAATTGAAATAAAGGGGAATAGAAATCATGGACTGTTTATAATACTTCTAGCTACCATGGTGAACAGGTTCCCAAAAACAAAAAATGTCATAATTCTACTTTCAGGAAACTTTACTTCTCCTGGATATTTCCAAAAATGAATTAAATTCCTTGTGGGACATATGCCTCCTAAAGTCTTTGGTAGAATTGCATGCACGAGGCAATAAATTTCAAAGCATCCCAGGAGTATGTGAACCACTGAGCACTTTGCCCAATCTGCAGATTCTGGATCTGTCTGGGAATGAAATTTGTTCTTTCCCCAAGTACAGAGATGCAGTTATGATGTCGGCCTCACAAAAATTAGGTTTGGACAATTATTGCAATATAAAACTTGTGGCTTGTAATATAAAGGATTCAAAATTCTTCAATAAGGTTATTAATTATAATTTTATTTCTGTATAGAGTGGTTAGATAACAAAAAACTCTATCAGGTGACAAGAGAATTTGTCCAAAACTTTGAAATTTTCAAAAAACAACAAAGTGTTACAGTTATTCCACAAAATGATTTCCCAGGTTGGTAATGATTATTTATTTCAAGTACTGATCACATGATTTGTAACTTATAAAATATACTGAGAATCTCATTCATGTAATTTTTACTCACTTCCAGGTTTAGTGACATCTGACAGGAATGAAAGTAAGGAAATTTCAGATTTGACCCTTTGCAATAATTTGCCTACCAAACCAGGTCTTGCAGCAATCACATCTCTGTTCCCACCATGGAGCTTAAAAAGTATGTCCTAAAGTTTCAAGACATGCTTGAAAGTATTTACCCATTGTCAATTTGAAATAAGTAACATATGCAACCAGAACAAGTAAACCTAACAGCCTGCAGTGACCTACAAAGGCAGTTGAGAGCGGAAGTTACCCCAGTAACTTCTGCTCTCAGCTGCCATCTTCTAGCTCATACTCTGCCCAATAATACACATAATTCACAAATTCAGCATAATGAAGGGGTCCAATTTCTTTTCTTAGTCACCTGAATTTTCCAGAAAAATCATAACATCCAGAAAATCATAGCATTACTTATATTGAAGGATTAAACTGGTCCCAAATTAAGTGAAAAACAATTATTGTTGATTATGATTTTGTGTATTATAAAATATTATGGATGAAGGGTACATTGATTGGAAGTGGGACGTTGAAGACTGTGATAGAATGAATGTTAGGCAAACGAGGAAAGGGCAGGAATACAATAGGGATTTTGGATGGGATGAAGGGAGTACACAACAGAAATGAGAGGGACGTTTTGTAGAGAAGGTTGGGTTGTTTCCTTCGGAGTAATGAAATATATATTTGGTGGTTGTGCCCATCCAAAACCTACATTAACTGGTAGATAACCTGATAATAAAAATCATATTAAAAATGGAATTTTGTCATCAATAGGACAGGGAAATTTTGTACTTATGTATTTTTCCAGAACGTTTCAATGCAATTCGAATCACCAACTTTAACATATATTCCACAAACACAAAAAATACTAATTATTTCCAATTTGTGACAGAAAATATTAGATAAGGCTTACATTTGAAGGTTCATGTTCTTTCAGGATTCTTTCCACAATAATATAAAAAGTTATAGAGGTAATGCCATCAGAGGGAGAAACAGTATTGGCAGTAGGCAGGCTTTAATTTTATAGGCAGCAGTAAGTTGTCTGTTATTTCCAGCCAGTAGTTTTTAGCATGCAGGCCATACAATATCACTTGGGCATTAGTATCATTATCATTAGTAAGGTTTGAGCTGGAAATAAAATTTGGCAGAGATGTGATTATGTGTTAGGGTGGCAGATGATACATGGCAGATGATACAGCAAAGTTGGATGGCTTAGCGATTGCAGTTGTTATTAAATACTTCACAGAAACAATGAGAGAATCAAGGGGTGCAGATAAATAATATATAAATAATACTAAATTCTTGTGCAGAAGGAAACCTAAGTTAAACAAAATACAAGGGAATAGACTAGAGCAGTTGGAACAGTTCAAATAATAGAGTAGACTTTGGAGCGAAATGAGCATAGTAAGAGGGATATTAGGAGATGAATAGCATGAGCAAAAGAAGTATTTACAAGGTAATTTATGATAGGTGTGTTAAGAGATGATTAGTAGGCTTTAATCATGGTGATTACCCATTTTACAGTTTTTCATTTCTAACTTTTTCATGCTGAACATACCATCCTTTTCCTAGTTTTTTCTCAGCGTTTGAATTTGATGAGTTTGTTTTGGAATTATCTCACATTGATTTCCCTGCCAACCAGTATCGCAGAATCCCAAGAAACTGCAGGACATGCCACAACAGTAGCTTTTAATGGAACATGTATTTCAATCAAACAATTTCAGAGGGTAAAAATCATTGAAAAATTTCTGAGTTTATGAGGACTCCTCAATAGCTTAACTGGCCAAAGAACTCAGCCGGAAATCCGGATGCCAGTGATCCGGGTTTGAATCCTGGTCAAGGGGAATGATTTTTACACTCTGAAATTGTTGCATTGAGTATTACACAAGTTCAACCGATACTTCAACATGAATTTTTCGAGGACTGGTATGTGCAATGACATAGACCAAAGATGAATTGTCCACACCACTAAAAAGCATGTTGTCCTCATCTAGCATTCCCAATTTCCATATCATCCTCTCAATTTTCATACAAAATTTCCAACTTCTTCATGATTTTTATGACTGAGTGGCTACCATGTCAATACAGAGCACAGTGCACAGATATAAAACCTTATCTTTAAGTCTGGAAGATGGGCAGACATTAGAGGCATTTGCGATGTGTGCATGGAGAAAGTACAGTGAAGGAGACTGATGATAACATTTTGATAATGGTGAGCAAAGAGAGGAAGCCACTGAGAAAATCAAGAAAAAGTAGCAGAAGAAATATTGAGACGCAGTGAGATGTTACAGACAGTGAAAGGAGTGGGTATTTTAGTGAAGCCTAGAAGAGAATGAACGTTTTATATGGCATAAAAGGAGGTAGAAGGTACAAAAACTGAATCAGAAAATAAGGTAGACAAATAAGAGGAAGCCAACAAGATAAGAAGTATGCCACATTTGTTGGGGCTGTCCATAACTTACCTTCTTATGACTTCACAGATAAAATAACTTGAAGGAAAAACTTCCTTAGATATTAATATTTCCTCAACTTCTCACTCAAACAGAACCTTTAGGCAGACTTATTATTTCACTTTTGAAGACTAAATGTTAAAAATTATTAAAAAGTTAGAATTTACTCTCAAAAATTGTAATGGGGTGAACCACAAATATGAAATGATATCTTATATAAGGAATGAACAAAGAGGTGCGAGAATTTTTTTAAATTATAACTTAGTGCTGAGCATTAGTTTTTTACTTCTACATTAAAATATTTTTGCTTTAACAACATAGTGACTTTTCCAAGAGGTCTAGAATAAATTTAAAATAATGACGACATTAACAGGATAGTTTCCAAACTTTTTTATTTCCTATTTGAATAATAGTAACCTCTTGATGGGAAATCTCAAGGCATTCTAATGAAAGGCAAGAATTTTTTAGAAGCAATTGAAAAACTAGTACTTGGAGACATGAGACAGGGAATGTTAAGAGGTAGCCCACATGATGATGCTAGAACTAAAAACTCTCTGTATGCTTCAAAGCATCACCCCCACACTCCAGTCAAGCACTTTTAATAAGATTCTGATGAGGACTTGAGTGAATTCAAACTTAAAAATGTGTAAAACAAGATGCTGTGATCACCTTTTTCATTTTTTAAATGAAATCAGTTGGAAAATATGAAGGAAAATATTAGTCCCAAATACTACTTTCTGTTTTGAGTGTTTTTTTATGCATTGGGCACATTCCCAGAACTTTTTGTGCCAATTAACATAAGGAGTAAGCATGTTTTTTACTCTTTTAAAACTCAAATTTCACTATTAAAACTACATATCTCACCAGATCTGAAACTTTGCCATATAATCAGTCATTTGAGCTAGTTTTGAGGGTAGATAATTTAGATGGAACACCAGTAAAAGACGTAATGTTTGCCAGGGGTTCAGATACAAGATTTGAATAATCCTGAAGTTGGTTAGGTTGAATTCATTGTTGTCACAAATGATTAACAATAGAACTGTAGCTAATCTTTCTGAATTCTACTTGCTAAGTTCTTCCTTCTGCTTTTAATAATATTCTAACATATATTGGACCCATTCTCAGCATTTTTCCACCAACTAATGGTAAGTTATTTAAAATAACTTGTGGTGGGAAAATTTCAAATAGCTCCAGCCCTGAACCTCTACAACATATAAACCAGTCAGATGAAAAATTAATTAAAGTGGCTAATTAAATGAAGCAGTCACTCCTCATGGAAGTAATGTTTGCTGAAAGGGTGGACCTTAATATCCTATATTAATTAAAATTGCAATTTATGTTGTCTTTGAAATGGAAATGTCTCTCTGATGTAGGCAGCATAGGAGTGTCTGTACCTTTGCACTCACCCAGCATTGTTACTCCAAGTTTTTTGAGAAAAAAGGGCAAAAGTAGGTAATAAGAATTTTCATTTGGGTGAAAATTTGGGTTCAGGTAAACTTATGCACTCGTAACTGAAAATTGTAAATCATAAGCCTTGTAATATGCCACAAATATATATTCTTTTGGAGTGGCTTTTTATACAATCCTTTCCCATTTGCAGTCATATTTCAAGCAGACCACATGGCTGCATATGAGAATAATACTCAAAATGGCATGGCTTACTTCAAACCATATGATTGTGGGACATTGACCAATTTTTCATTATCTCAGCTAACCTCCAATCACTTCTTCTTTTCAGGAACAGTAATGATCAGAAGTCAAAAGAAGCCTACATCCAGTTTCCAACACTCATCGAATACTGTATCTGATATGAACATATTCCATAAACCTACTTAGTCAGAAATGAAAACCATGTGCAAAATAAATTTCAAGGAAAACTTGCCTGAAAACCAAGTGAGTGCTTATTAAATTCCTTCCTTTTATTGGTATATAGTAGAAAATACGAAGAATTGACTGAACAGGTGATTGCAGGACTAGAAGTAAAAATCCTCCCACACACAAATTATGTACTTATCGGGATGATGGTTTATTTTAAATAAATGTTAACAATTAATAAAACCAGGTAGCACATGCAATGTAAACTGCCTCAATAGTTTTCGGAGTATTGCCTTTGTAAATCTGTTGAAAAGAATACTGGAAAGAGTTTTGCAGTCTTTGCAAGAATGTTTCACTCATGAAGCATTGCAGACTTGAAAGAAAGTAAAATTTGCCACCATTCCCCCCATTTCACACTAATAAAATTTCAGCAGCTATATGAACTCTTAACTGAATTAAGATGAATTAATTTACTTCCCACATCCTAGACACAGTCATCGCTCCCTCACTTTTCTCCAGGAGCATGAGCAGTAGAGCTGCTGGATTATTTTCCTGAAAAATTTGTCCACCTTCCACTCCCATAGGTTTGACACAAGGGGAAAGGAAATAAAATAGAGAATGGTTCTCTACAATAAACAAATATATATTTAAAAAGTGGAATTTATATCAATAGTGTAGATACACAAGTTTCAAGCTCAATGCTTTAAGGTCTTTTTATATCAGCTACCATACATACTGGGTAAAGTATAAGTGATCCATTTTTCACAAGTCAAGCTAAATAATTTTAAATGCTCTATTTCTATATTTGTGAATGATTTCCCAGTAAAAAGCATGCGTTTACGTATGAAAAATAATATAGAAAACATAGCAGTAAATGAGCAACAATATAACATTATTCAGATTTGTACCTCGTGAATACAAAATTCGAGTTTCAACTGAAAAGTTCAGCATATTTGAAATAATTATACAAATAATGACAATGTATAGTAAAATTTACAGACAAAGATGATAAAAAAACTTAACTTTTCAACAGATAATGCAGTGCTGTGTTGAATGACAATGACTGGCAGCAGAGATGCCAACAAATGTAGTAGCTTATAAAAAAGATACATATAACAATATGCAGATAGGAAATATATTAAATATTTCTCTCAACATCACAAATTGCTGGCTGATTTGATGGCCTTTAATAATAAGTATCCTACTTATTACCATGTACTATAAGCATTACAGGAGTAAAAGCTTTATGAAAACTTGTTCCCCAAGTTACCATTTGTTCCAACATATTTTCAGGAAATGTTTCTTAAACATTAAACCTTCAGTATTGTTATCATAAAGGCCAGTTATTTCATAGAGGGCCAATATGTTATTAGCTATTTTCATAAAAAATAAAACATTTTCCCCCAACAACATAGACCAAAATAATGGAATGTCAAATTTGTTTACACTTTATACATTTTGGCTCAAATAATTTCTATTCCTCCAACTTAAATCAGTGAACAATTTCACTTTTTAAATTATAGAGCATCAAAGGTGTAACAGTTATTCTACATGGTACACCCAACATGCAGAAATCCATGAACAACTCATGGTCTTCAGACCCATTCTTAGCTGCCTTTCACTTGGTTCGACCCACATCTTAAGATGCACAAACGGCTAATTAAATAAGGAATTACGCCTTACTGCCCATGTGCATAGCCACCACCCAGTAAGAGCACTTAGATAAAAAATATGCATTACATATGCAGATTCCAAATGCAGAACAAATTTGGTGCTCGACCTTTTACACAAATGAACAGATTTTCAACACAATGATGATTTTAGACGAAACTAAAGAAAACATGTGTTCAGATGGGCTACTCTCTTATCTTGAAGTTGTGCCATTAGTCCCCACACAACTTTGCAATACATAAGGTCGGTGGCATAACCTGAAATTGATAACAAATTTTACCATTTTTGAAACGTACTAAATGAACCAAAGTCTACTGAGAATAAAGAAATTACTACTTATGGCAGGCAGGTTCTACAATCTCCTCAAAACGGTTTCACAAGCGATTACATTTACATACAAAATGTGTAATCAATTATACACCATACTTCCCTAATTGGCCCTTTTTTTATTGAAAGACAACTTTTTGGATCATTGTAGAACCTAAATCCATACACAATAATTTTATCAAACAACTGAATTTTATCAAACAACTGAATTTTATCATTCAAAAATTAGATTATTTCAAGAAGGTTGACTAATCAAATTATCAAAATAATTAAGAATACTATGCAAACTGGCACACTTTCTACGGCAATATCTCAAAGTACGTTCCTCATGCATTAACACTCAAACACAAAAGCTTTTCTTATGGCTAATTGAACACTGACGATGTGAGGAACAAGATGAGGAGGCAGCTTGCATACCCCGCAGAAGATGGTGGTGATGGCAGCAGCAATGCTGGAGGGGGGATAAGTCCCGAGAGAGGGATTAGGGCGACAAGGATCAACAAAGGAACGATGAAAGAGTGAAGGAGCCTGAAGAAGAATGGGAACAATATTGTTGGGTTGGTGGGTGGGGATCGAGACCCACTCCTCCCCCGTCATCATTGGAGTTTCCCAGTGGCTGCAGCTTGCTCGGTTGCAGCCGCCTGCTGTTGTTGCTGGATTTCTATCTTTTCAACTGTCAAGTCAGGATTCATCGCAGCTGCCTCTTGGATGGCTTCAGCCAATGCCTTATCATGATCAATAGGATCTCCATCAGACTGTATTGTTATTTTCTGTTCCATTCTCGTTTCCACAACCCCATCTCGCTCCGTCTGGTACTATTAATTATAATTTAACAGAAATAATGACTTGAAACATTAATGACACATGATAAACATGCAAACATTTATAAACATTAAATTAAGAATGATATAATTGAACACTGCTAAAATACTCCATAAAAATCTTTTTTATGGATACTCATACTCATGTAACTTTCATGCTTTAAATTCCCATGCACTTTTGACAAGTAAAATGAATTTAAGGGAGATAATTTAAAATTTTCAAAAGTACTTCACATACCTGAGCCCAAGGAAGGAAAATGCCAAGCATATTATTCATT